>NC_072413.2:32511420-33136420 GCF_028858775.2 Pan troglodytes
ATCCAAGCTAATGATATTCAAGCACAATATTGAATTGTAATAAAAGATGAATGAGAGAAAGTGTGTGTCATTGTGAGGGATGGAGAAGGTTACAGAAAGCCGAGGCCAGAAAAGGATTTATCATGGATGTTGCTGCAGGCATTGTGTTGAAAAATCTGCAGGCTTATTAGCAAGTGTATTTAATGGGAAAACAGACCAGTCTCCTAAGGAGAGAATTTCTAAAGATTATCTTTTATATAAGATTAAGATAAAACTTGAAAAATATGTGAGAGAAATCTCAACTACTTCTCAAGGGGGTGAAACTTCAAATTCATCAATGGGTCCTGTCAATTCCATAAGGAAGAGGTCTTTGTTAAAGTGCTATTGGTGCTGTAATTTTTCAGGTAGGTAAGAAAAGGAACAAATAAAAGAACCCGGGAAGCGGAGCTTGCAGTGAGCTGAGATCGCCCCACTGCACTCCAGCCTGGGCGACAGAGTGAGACTCCGTCTCAAAAAAAAAAAAAAAAAAAAAAAAGAAGTGGACTTAATTAGCACACCCACCTGCAAAGCCTTAATCCATTAGAGAGTCATGCCAACAAATCCTTCTACTTTTCTTTAGAATCTGAATTTTATCTAACATTCAAAATAGTTCTCCTAGGTCTTTAACTATATTGCTGTCTGTCTCCTAAAAGAATCCAATGTGACTAACACTTTTGTGGGAGGGAAAATCTGATTGCAGTTGACCAAATCATCTGAAGCAGAGAGAGTGGAAAGATACTGAGAGCAGAAATATTTTAAAATTCCTCCTTTACACCAAATTTTAACTTCTTACGCTTTCAATCTTCTGCTTAATCAATAACAAAAAGAATAATTAACTGAATTTCATTTTCCCTTCCATAGCTTCTACATTCATATGACAATGGTAAACAATAAAACAATCTAAAGGAGACAGAATGAGAAGAAAAACTGGGAGATAGCTCAACCCGGTCAATCAGCTCCATATTCCTCAATGGGAGATGATGTTCACCTCAAAGTTTGTTCTCAGTGGCAGAAAGTGCAATTGTGATTTTGTCCAATTTCAGTTTATTCATTAATTACTGAAAGAAAACCTTGAGACTATCTGGCTTTGGGGCCTTTTAGTGGTGTTTGCTTTTTGTTTGGTTTGTGGGAGGAATCTATTATCTTGCTGTGTCTTGTTTCAAATGTAAATTTACAATGCTGTAAAAATAAAAATATTAAAATTCCTGTCAGTAATAAGTATGTACTACCATAAAAATATTTATACCCTTTGATCTAATTATTCTACTTGTGTGAATCTCACCAAAGAAAATTACCTAAAATGCAAAACAACTTAAGCTCAAATATTTTATGTGAAAGATTATTTCCAATACAAAAGGAGGAACTGCTCTTTTAATAATTTACCTTCTTATCTTTTCAATAATTTGTTTAGGTGGCAATGGCCCAATCTCAGATGTAAATCATGGCAATGATTAGTCCAGGAATGGGCATGAGACCCAGTTCTGGCCAAGGAGATATAAGAGAAAGCCTCCCTTGGAAGGATCCCCAGCAGTAGAACTAACTAAATCAAAGGGTGTAAGTATTTGTAAGACTCTCAGTATTTTACAAAGTTTTCCTCTCCTGCCTCCCACTCCCTAAAAAGCACATTTTTTAAAAGTCCCTTTTCTACCTGTCCCCTTGCTTCCTGTTTAAGACTCAACTAATACAGACCCAAAGCTTGGAACCGTGGCAGTCATCTTGAAACTAATATAAAAAACTCCTAATGAGTCACAGAGATGTCAACCTATCACCCTGATCAACCCTGGAAATACTTACTTCCATATTGTAGGGAAAGGCATTCTAACTTAAATGCCTCTCTCTACTAACCCTAACCCTTCTAGAGAAATATATGTGTGTGTGTATATATATATATAATATATATTTCTCTAAGTGTGTATATAGATACACATTTAGAAATATATATACACATATGTATTTCTAAATGTGTATCTATATACACACTTATATATGTATATAGATACACATTTAGAGAATATATAATACATGTATACATATATACATATACATAGATACATATATGTATCTATGTATACATTGAGATAGAGAAATATATATATTTATATATTATATATAAATACCTTATGATATTATCTAGAGAAATATATATTATACATTTATATATTTAATATATAAATACATATTTTATATAAATATATAAAAATGAAATATATAATATATATTTATATATTATATATAAATACCTTATGATCTCATTATCTAGAGAAATATATTTATATATTATATATATTATATAATTATATATATTATATTAAATATATATATATTAAATATAATTATATAATTTATATATATAATATATAAATATATTTCTCTAGATAATGAGATCATAAGGTATTTACCTACCCATTTTTGTATTTTTATATATTTTTCAAATTGTATACAGTCAGCATATGATATGGTTTGGCTCTGTGTCCCCACCCAAATCTCATCTCGAATTGTAATCCCCATGTGTCGAGGGAGGGAACTGTAGTCCCTACACATGGAGGGAGGGAGGTGATTGGATCATGGAGGTGGTTTCCCCCATGCTGTACTCGTGATAGTGAGTTCTCACAAGATCTGATGGTTTTATAAGTATTTGGAAGCTCCTCTCTCCTGTTGCCTTGTGAAGAGGGTGCTTGCTTCCCCTTCACCTTCCACCATGATTATAAGTTTCCTGAGGCCTCTCCAGCCACGTGGAACTGTGAGTCAATTAAACTTCTTTCTTTAAAAATTACCCAGTCTCAGGTAGTATATTTATAACAGTGTGAAAACAAACTAATAGAGCATACATTGCTTTTATTATCAGAAGCAACAATCTATTAAAAAAAAAAAAAGACCACCGGGCATGGTGGCTCATGCCTGTAATCCCAGCACTTTGGGAGGCCAAGGAGGGTGGAACACCTGAGGTGGTGAGTTCGAGACCAGTCTGATCAACATGGAGAAACCCTGTCTCTACTGAAAACACAAAATTATGGGGTGTGGTGGCACATGCCTGTAATCCCAGCTACTTGGGAGGCTGAGGCAGGAGAATTGGTTGAACCCGGGAGGCAGAAGTTGCTGTGAGCTGAGATCAACCCATTGCACTCCAGCTTAGGCAACAAGAGCGAAACTCCATGTCAAAAAAGAAACAAAAAAGCCAGAAAAGGCTCCTGTAAATTCAGAGAATTAAACTGAGAGATTATATACCAGTTCAAAAATAAAACCCAGGGTTAATATGGCCAAGTATCATTTTCTAGCCTAGGGGCCATGAATATTGATCACCTCCAAGGACCTCACTGATCTAGCCAGAGAAGGAAAAATTGTTGAATTAAGTGCAATTTCTGATAACTGGATTATCTATCCTCACCAGTAACAGAACAATTATGACTTTTTCTTTTAAAAAAAATAAATTATTTTTACAAACGTAGCTCTTGCTCATAGTAAGAAAAAAATCTAGCAAAACAGAATAGTTTACAGAAGAAAATGTTTCCTATCACACCAGTCCATCCAAGTAACCACTGTTAATAGATCTGTGTGCATTTTCCAAAACATTCTACTAAGGCATATACAAACTTTTTAAAATAGACATGAGCTCTTGCTATGTAAACTCTTACAAAGGTTTCCTTCCCACCACCCCCATCCTTGGCATCGTATTGTGGACATTTTTCTATGTCTATATATAAGTTTACCTCATTCTTTGTAATGGCAGCATGGTGTTCTAGTGAACGGATATACCACAATTTATTTAATGGACATTACAATTATTTAGAATTTTTCTGGCCAGGCGCAGTGGCTCACACCTGTAATCCCAACACTTTGGGAGGCTGAGGCGGGCAGATCACCTGAGGTTGGGAGTTCGAGATCAGCCTGACCAACATGGAGAAACCCCCATCTCTACTACAAATACAAAATTAGCCAGGCGTGGTGGTGCATGCCTGTAATCCCAGCTACTTGGGGGGCTGAGGCAGGAGAATCATTTGAACCCAGGAGGCAGAGGTTGTGGTGAGCCGAGATCATGCCATTGTACTCCAGCCTGGGCAACAAAAGCAAAACTCCATCTTAAAAAAAAAAAAAAGAATTTTCCTCTATTACTGAGTTTGAAGGGGTCATCAATAATACCCTCCATTTTCCTATTGGATTTCAGAACAAACTGAAAGATGAAGACATGGGATTCAGACACATAAAAATTAAGTATCACTTTCATTACTGGTTAAGGTGATTTGGGAGAATATAGTTTAGGTGTGAAAGCCAAATGAGATTGCTAAGAAGATGCCCACCACCACCACAATTTAACTTAGACTCCAAAACTGCAGGCTTCCTCACAAGGACAGAGCTCACCCTACAAACAAGAGCAAATGAAACCACTACCTCGAAGGCAGGTGGATCCAACCAAAGGAAGAGGAATAAAGGAACCAAACAAGAGGGGATGGGGTAAAAGGCCAGGAATGTTAGCCTGGTGGAGTTCCCTCCACATGGAAACACGAAGTCAGGAGAAAGAAGGCCTCTGCCCTCACCATCCCAAACTATTACAATTACAGCAAATATCTTTGTGCAAATAAATTTGTGCTGTTTTTCAAGTTTTGCTGTAGGACAAATTCCTAGACTGCTAGATCAAAGGATAGATGTATTTAAAATCTAGAAACATATTCCAAGATACCCTCCAAAAATGTAGTATCAATTTACAGTCCCACCAAGGGCGTTTTAGTCTCTCCTAGTCAACTACCCTCATGTTTTAATATCTATTATCAGCGTATCATCCAATAGATTAAAATTGACATGTCTTTGACTACCAATGAAGTTGAACACTTTTTCATAAATGTATTAGGTACTTATATTTCTTCTTCTGTGGCTGGCTACTCAGGAACATACACTTGTTTTTCTAGCAATGATAGTCCATTAGTTTGCATCTTCCACCCTCTCTCACTCAGTCCTCTGCAGCCAACCATACAGATTTGTGAGATGTTCAGATGGAGTTAGAGGTGGCATTTCTGAGAATGAATTCAAGTTTTCCTCTGGAAAAATAGGCCAGGCAAACCTGTTCCTTTGCTTTTTCTAACACTATGCTTGCGAAATTATTTAACCAGTCTGACACAACTATAATAATAAAACACCAAAATATCACTGAAAGCCAAGAGGTCAAATTTGAGATCTAGCTCTGCCATTTAATAATCTGGGTCACCTGAGGGCAACCCACTAAATCTCTCTAAGCTTCAGTAGTTTTTATCAAATGACAGTAGAAGGAGATGAACCAGATCAGTAATCAAGATATCGGGGGAACCTGCCCCCAATATTTCAATGTAGGTTCTTTCTATTCTCCCTAAGTGTCAGCCGGTCTGAGAAATAAAGAGAAAGAGTACAAAGAGAGGAATTTTACAGCTGGGCCGCCAGGGGTGACATCACATATCTGTAGGTGCGTGATGCCCCCCTGAGCCACAAAACCAGTAAGTTTTTATTAGAGATTTTAAAAGGGGAGGGGGTGTACGAACAGGGAGTAGGTCACAAAGATCACATGCTTCAAAGGGCAAAAGGGAGAACAAAGATCACATGCTTCTGAGGAAATAGGGCAAGGACAAAAGCAAAGATCACAAGGCAAAGGACAAAATGAGAATTACTGATGGCCGGGCGCAGTGGCTCATGCCTGTAATCCCAGCACTATGGGAGGCCGAGGCAGGTGGATCACGAGGTCAGGAAATGGAGACCATCCTGGCTAACACAGTGAAACCCCGTCTCTACTAAAAATAAAAAAACTTAGCCAGGCATGGTTGCAGGCGCCTGTAGTCCCAGCTATTCAGGAAGCTGAGGCAGGAGAATGGCCTGAACCCGGGAGGCAAAGCTTGCAGTGAGCCGAGATCGTGCCACTGCACTCCAGCTTGGGTGACAGAGAGAGACTCCATCTCAAAAAAAAAGAAAAGAATTACTGATGAGGGTCTATGTTCAGCTGTGCATGTATTGTCTTGATAAACATCTTAAACAACAGAAAATAGGGTTGGAGAGCAGAGAACTGGTCTGACCTCAAATTTACCAGGGCAGGATTTTTTCCCCACCCTAATAAGCCTGAGGACACTGCAGGAGAGAGACCAGGGTGTATTTCAGTCCTTATCTCAACCACATAAGACCAGGGCATATTTCAGTCCTTGTCTCAACTGCGTAAGACAGACACTCCCAGAGCGCCCGTTTATAGGCTTCCCCCCAGGAATGCAATTCTTTTCCTAGGGTCTTAATATTGTTTTCCTTGCTAGGAAAATAATTTAGCAATATCTCTCCTATTTGCACGTCTGTTTATAGGCTCTCTGCAAGAAGAAAAATACGGCTCTTTTTGCCTGACCCCGCAAGCAGTCAGACCTTATGGTTGTCTTCCCTCATTCCCTAAAATCACTGTTATTCTGTTCATTTTCAAGGTGCACTGATTTCATATTGTTCAAACACCCATGTTTTTCAATCAGATTTCATATTGTTCAAACACACGTTTTACAATCAATTTGTACAGTTAACGCAATCATCACAGGGTCCTGAGGTGATGTACATCCTCAGCTTATGAAGATAACACGATTAAGAGATTAAAGTAAGACAAGAGTAAGAAATTATAAGAGAATTATCAGGAAAGTGATAAATGTCCATGACGTCTTCACAATTTATGTTCCTCTGCCACAGCTCCAGCCAGTTCCTCCATTCGGGGTCCCTGACTTCCCGCAACATTAAGATATCTTTTTAGCAAAAGAACCCTTGTGTGAGTACAAAATGTAAAGGGGAAAAAGTCAGCACAATTCTCTTGAAAGTCAAGGTGGGAGACCCCAACCCCCAAGCTCAATGGCCTCCAGCTGGTCCCCTGCAGTGCCCCCTTCACATACTCCCCATGGAATTTTTAGGACACAACTGGGCTCAGCTTAAAAACCACTGGGCTTAGAAGAACTGTAAAGTATCTCCCAGCACTACTCTAGTTAGGATTTAAATGAATAGAAATTCTGAATCACTCTAGTATACAGTCCCTCGGAATCTATGGAGGATTGGTTCCAGGACCCACCTTGGGTACCAAAATCTGCAGATGTTTGAGTTATTTCCATAAAGTGGTGTCATATTTGAGCACAAGCTATGCACATCTTCCTGTATACTTTAAATCATCTGTAGATTACCTATTATGCCTAATACAATGTAAATGCTATATAAATTAATGTTACACTGTGTCCCTTAGAATAATAGTCTCCAATCTTATCCAGGTCACTGCAAATGCCGTCAATTCATTCCTTTTTATGGCTGAATAGTATTCCGTTGTATAAATATACCACAGTTTCTTTATCCACTCATTGATTGATGGGCATTTGGGTTGGTTCCACGATTTTGCAACTGCAAATTGTGCTGCTATAAATATGCATGTGCAAGTATCTTTTTAATATAATGACTTATTTTCTTCTGGGTAGATACCCAGTAGTGGGACTGCTGGATCAAATGGTAGTTCTACTTTTAGCTCTTAAAGGAATGTCCACACTGTTTTCCCTAGCGGTTGCACTAGTTTACATTCCCACCAGCAGTGCAGAAGTGTTCCCTGTTCACCACATCCATACCAACATCTACTTTTTTTTGATTTTTTGATTATGGCCATTCTTGCAGGAGTAAGGTGGTATCGCATTGTGGTTTTGATTTGCATTTCCCTAATCATTAGTGATGTTCAGTATTTTTTCATACGTTTGTTGGCCATTTGTGTATTTTTTTTTTAATTTATTTTTGAGAATTGTCTATTCAGGTTCTTAGCCTACTTTTTGATGGGAGTGTTTGTTTTTTCCTTACTGATTTGTTTGAGTTCTTTGCAGATTCTGGGTGTTAGTCCTTTGTCAGACGTAGCAACTGTGAAGATTTTCTCCCACTCTGTGGGTTGTCTGTTTACTCTGCTGACTGTTCCTTTTGCCATGCAAAAGCTCTTTAGTTAAATTAAGTCCCAACTATTTATCTTTGTTTTTATTGCATTTGCTTTTAGCTCTTGGCCATGAAATCCTTGCCTAAGCCAATGTCTAGAAGGGTTTTTTCAATGTTATCTTCCAGAAATTTTTAAAGTTTCAAGTCTTAGATTTAAGTCCTAATCCATCTTGAGTTGATTTTTTTGTAAGATGACATGAGGATCCAGTTTCACTCTTCTACATGTGGCTAGCCAATTATCCCAGCACCATTTGTTGAAAAGGGTATCTTTTCCCCACTTTTATGTTTTTGTTTGCTTTGTCGAAGATCAGTTGGCTGTAAATATTTGAGTATATTTCTGGGTTCTCTATTCTGTTCCATTGATCTATGTGCCTATTTTTCTACCAGTACCATGCTGTTTTGGTGACTATGGCCTTATAGTATAGTTTGAAATCAGGTAGTGTGATGCCCCCAGATTTGTTCTTTATGCTTAGTCTTGCTTTGGCTATGCAGAGTCTTTTTTGGTTCCATATGAATTTTAGAATTGTTTTTTCTAATTCTGTGGAAAATGATAGTGGTATTTTGATGTGGATTGTGTTGAATTTACAGATTGCTTTTGGCAGTATGGTTATTTTCACAATATTGATTCTGCCCATTATGAGCATAGGATGTGTTTCCATTTATTTGTGTCTTCTATGATTTCTTTCAGCAGTGTTTTGTAGTTTTCCTTGTAGAAGTTTTTCATCTCCCTGGTTAGGTATATCCCTGAGTATTTTTTTTTTTTTTTTTTTGGCAGCTGTTGTAAAAGGGGTTGAGTTCTTGATTTGATTCTCCGCTTGGTTGCTGTTCGTCTATAGATGAGCTACTGATTTATGTACATTAATCTTGTATCTGGAAACTTTGCTGAATTATTTTACCAGTTCTAGGAGCTTTCTGGAGGACTCTTTAGGGTTTTCAAGGTAAACGATCATATCGTCTACAAAAAGTGACAGTTTGACTTCCTCTTTACCAATTTGGATGTCCTTCATTTCTTTCTCTTGTCTGATTGCTCTGGCTAGAACTTCCAGTACTCTGTTGAAGAATAGTGGTGAGAATGGGCATCCTTGTCTTTTTCCAGTTCTCAGAGGGAATGCTTTCAACTTTTCCCCATTCAGTATTATGCTGACTGTGGGTTTATCATAGATGGCTTTTATTACATTGAGGTATGTCCCTTGTATGCCAATTTTGCTGAGTTTTAATCATAAAGTCTTGCTGGATTTTGTCCAGTGCTTTTTCTGCATCTACTAAGATGATCATGTGATTTTTGTTTTTAATACTGTTTATGTGGTGTATCACATTTATTGACTTGTGTATGTTAAAACATCCCTGCATCCCTGCTATGAAACCCACTTGATCACACTGGATTATCTTTTTGAAATGTTGTTGGATTCAGTTAGCTAGTATTTTGTTAAGGATTTTAGCATCTACGTTCATCAAGGATATAGGTCTGTAGTTTTCTTTTTTGGTTATGTCCTTTCCTGGTTTTGGTATTAGGGTGATACTGGCCTCATAGAATGAATTAGGGAGGGTTTCCTCTTTCTCTATCTGTGGAATAGTGTCAAAAGGATTGGTACCAATTCTTATTTGAATGTCTGGTAGAATTCTGCTGTGAATACATCTGGTCCTGGACTTTTTTTGTTGGTAATTTTTTAATTACCATTTCAATCTTGCTGCTTGTTGTTGGTTTGTTCAGGATATTTAATTCTTCCTGATTTAAGCTAAGAAGGTTGTATTCCTCCAGGAATGTATCCATCTCTTCTAGGTTTTCTAGTTTATGTGCATAAAAGTGTTCATAGTTGCCTTGAATGATCTTTTGTCTTTCAGTGGTGTCAATTTTAATATCTCCTGTTTCATTTCTTAATGAGGTTATTTGGATTTTTCTCTCTCCTTTTCTTGGTTAATCTTGCTAATGGTCTATCAATTGTATTTATCTTTTCAAATAACCAGCTTTTTGTTTATCTTTTTTATTTTTTTGTTTCAATTTCATTTAGTTCTGCTTTGATCTTGGCTATTTCCCTTCTTCTGCTGGGTTTGGGTTTGGTTTGTTCTTGATTCTCTAGTTCCTTGAGGTGTTACCTAAGAATGCCAGTTTGTGCTCTTTCAGTCTTTTTTATGTAGGCATTTAGGGCTATAAACTTTCCTGTTAGCACTCCCTTTGCTATATACCAGAGGTTTTGTATAGGTTGTGCCATTATTGTCGCTCAGTTTGAAGAATTTTTTAATTTCCATCTTGATTTCATTTTTGACCCAATGCTCATTCAGGAGCAGGTTATTTAATTTCCATGTATTTGCATGGTTTTGAAGGTTCCTTTTGGAGTTGATTTCCAGTTTTATTCCACTGTGGTCTGAGAGAGTGTTTGATATAAATTCAATTTTCTTCTATTTATTGAGGCTTGTTTTATGGCGTATCATATATGGTCCATCTTGGAGAAAGTTCCATGCACTGTTGAATAGAATATGTATTCTGTGGTTGTTGGATGAAATGTTTTGTATGTATCTGTTAAGCCCATTTGTTCCAAGGTAGAGTTTAAATCCATTATTCCTTTGTTGACTTTCTGTCTTGATGACCTGTCTAGTGCTGTCAGTGGAGTATTGAAGTCCCCCACTATTATTGTATTGCTGTCTATCTCATTTCTTAGGTCAATTAGTAATTGTTTTATAAATTTGGGAGCTCCAGCATTGGTGCATATATGTTTATGATTGTGATATTTTCCTGTTGGACAAGGCCTTTTACCATTATATAGTGTCCCTCTTTGTCTCTTTGAACTACTGTTACTTTAAAGTTTGTTTTGTCTGATATAAGAATAGCTACCCCTGGCTAGGCGCAGTGGCTCACGCCTGTAATCCCAGCACTTTGGGAGGCGGAGACAAGTGGATCAACTGAGGTCAGGAGTTCAAGACCAGCCTGGCCAACATAGTGAAACCCCATCTCTACTAAAAGTACAAAAAATTAGCCAGCCGTAGCGGTGGGCACCTGTAATCCCAGATACTCAGGAGGCTGAGGCAGGAGAATCACTTGAACCTGGGAGGCGGAGGTTGCAGTAAGCCAAGATTGCGCCATTGCACTCCAGCCTTGGCAACAAGAGCAAAATTTTGTCTCAAAAAAAAAAAGAATTGCTACTCCTCTCACTTTTGGTGTCCATTTGCATAATTTTTCCTTTTTCCACCCCTTTAAGTTTATGTGAGTCCTTATGTGTTATGTGAGTCTCCTGAAGGCAGCCAACAGTTGGTTGGTGAGTTCTTATCCATTCTGCAGTTCTGTATCTTTTAAGTGGAGCATTTAGGCCATTTATGTTCAATACTGGTATTGAGATGTGAGGTACCCTTGCATTCATCATGCTATTTGTTGCCTGTGTACCTTGGATTTTTTGTTTTTAATTTTAACTTGTATTTTTGTTTTATAGGTCTTGTGTGATTTATGCTTTAAAGAGGTTCTGTTTTGATGTGTTTCGAGGATTTGTTTCAAGATTTAGAGCTCCTTTTAGCAGTTCTTTTAGTGGTGGCTTGGTAGTGGCAAATTTTCTCAGCATTTGTTTGTCTGAGAAAGACTGTATCTTTCCTTCATATATGATGCTTAGTTTCACTGGATACAAAATTCTTAGCTGATAATTGTTTTGTTTGAGGAAGCTGAAGATAGGGCCCCAGTCCCTTCTAGCTTGCAGGGTTTCTGCTGAGAAATCTGCTGTTAATCTGATAGGTTTGTTTTTTTTTTTTTTTTTTTTACAGGTTACCCAGCGCTTCTGTCTCACAGGTCTTAAAATTCTTTCCTTCATCTTAATTTTAGATAACCCAATGATAATGTGCCTAGGTGATGATCTTTTTGTGATGAATTTCCCAGGTGTTCTTTGTGCTTCTTGTATTTGGAGGTCTGGGTCTCTAGCAAGGCTGGGGAAGTCTTCTTCAATTATTCCCCCAAATATGTTTTCCAAACTTTTAGATTTGTCTTCTTCCTCAGGAACACTGATTATTCTTAGGTTTGGTGATTTAACATAATCCCAGACTTCTTGGAGGCTTTGTTCATATTTTCTTATTCTTTTGTTTGTCTTTGCTGGATTGGATTAATTCAAAGACCTTGTCTTCAAGCTCTGAATTTCTTTCTTCTACTTGTTCAATTCTATTGCCGAGACTTTCCAGAGCATTTTGCATTTCTATAAGTGTGTCCAATGTTTCCTGAATTTTTTATAACTTCTTCTTTATGCTATCTATTTCCTTGAATATTTCTTCCTTCACTTCTTGTGTCTTTTCTTTTTTATTTCCTTACATTGGGCTTCACCTTTCTCTGGTGCTTCCCTGATTAGCTTAGTAACTAACTTCCTGAATGCTTTTTCAGGTAAATCAGGGATTTATTGGTTTGGATCCATTGCTGATGAACTAGTGTGATTTTTTGGTGGTGTTAAAGAGCCTTGTTTTGTCATATTACCAGAGTTGGTTTTATGGTGCCTTCTCATTTGGGTAGGCTCTGTCAGAGGGAAGGTCTAGGGCTGAAGGCTGTTGTTCAGATTCTTTTGTCCCACGGGGTGTTCCCTTGATGTAGTACTCTCCCCCTTTTCCTATGGATGTGGCTTCCTGTGAGCCAAACTGCAGTGATTATTGTCTCTCTTCTGGGTCTAGCCACCCAGCAAGTCTACCCAGCTCTGGATGTGGCTTCCTGTGAGCCAAACTGCAGTGATTATTGTCTCTCTTCTGGGTCTAGCCACCCAGCAAGTCTACCCAGCTCCAAGCTGGTACTGGGGGTTGTCTGCACAGAGTCCTGTGATGTGAACCATCTATGGGTCTCTCAGCCATGGATACCAGCACAGTATTTGGGGTGTCTCCTGGGTCCTGCAGGAGCAGTCTGCTTCCTTCAGAGGGTCTGTGGGTCCTCTCAGGATACTCTTTTATATATTTTCATGTGGAACAAATATGAAGAACTAGATTGGTGACTTGAGTAAGCCATATCAGGAGTCTTTTCCAAGAACTGCTTTTGTTAGCAATGAAGCGCCTCCTGGATTGAGGGATCCTGTGCAGAGAGGTCTCTTGTGACCAAAAGAACTGGGTACTTCTAGCAGGAGTGGGAAGTGGAATCTTCCTCAAATCACAGCTTGGAACTTTGTCACAGCATTACTATCCAACATCTCTGTATTTTCCCTTCCTCTGTCTTGCCAAAGACCTTGCCCCTACCTAAAGGAGAGGAAGTGGGACAGGAAAGAAAAGAAAAGGGGTAAGAAAGTCCCATCCTACCATGTCTGAATTGCATGGTCTTAGTCAGTCCCCATGACTTGCTGCTTCTTGCTTTGCAGAACAGAAAAAGCTGCCAACACACAGTATCATGGCCGTGCCATGGTATAAGACAGAATTCAGATAAAACCCAGTGGCAGCCTTTGTGGTGGACTTACCCACCTCCTCTCTGATGACTGACAGGGCACAGAAAGCAAGTGACTGATCTGGGTAGGAATGACAACCTGGGATGCTCCACCAAATCAGCAAAATAACACGTTGCCACCCAATGCTTCTGGCTGCAACATCCAGATCTGCCATCTCTCTCTTGTCTCACAATCATGTGTCTCTTGTATTTCAAAAGGACTGGCTAGACTTAAAGTGAATTTTTTACATATTAAGTATGTAAAGTCACCTCAAACTTTTGTGATTTTTTAATGATTATAAATGTAGTAGAAGGTTAATATAGAAATATTTTTTAATCTTTTTACTTTATATTTTCAAAATCTGAAAAGTATAAAGAAGAAAAATAATACCCAAAGTTAATATTATTGTTGTCATTTTAATTTTTTTTTTTTGAGACATAGTCTTGTACTGTTGCCCGGGCTGGAGTGCAATGGCGCAATCTCCACTCACTGCAGCCTCTGCCTCCCAAGTTTAAGCAATTCTCCTGCCTCAGCCTCCTGAGTGTCTGGGATCACAGGCGCCCACCACCACGCCTGGCTAATTTTTTGTATTTTTAGTAGAGATGGGGTTTCACTATGTTGGCCAGGCTGGTCTTGAACTCCTGAGCTTAAGCAATCTGCCCGCCTCAACCTCCCAAAGTGCTGGGATTACAGGTGTGAGCCACTGCGCCCAGCCCATTTTAATATTCTTCTCTCTAGTTTTTTTCTGTACATTTTCACAACCTTAAAAGATACTGGATTTTTAATTTTTATAAATATTTCTTGTAAAAATATTTAATTTTCTGTTTTATGAAAGTATGATGTGTTCATGAGAGAGATAAAAATAACCATTCATGATCCCACCTCCAGGAGACAATGATCATTAATATTTTTATTAGTTTAAGTATAGTATTTATTATCCTGATTCATTTACCTTTCTACATAGCATTAAAGTTTCTGTAAACATCATTTAGTTAGGGGAGAGGAGGTCACAATTAACATTTTTTAAAGTTAGGCTTATTAAGATATAATTTATATATAGTAAAATTCACCCTTTTTAGGTGGGCAGGATGATGAGCTTTGACAAATATATAGAGTTGAGTGACCACCACCCAAATCAAGATGTATGTCATCAATACATGTTAACCTCTCCCTGTAAAAACAATCACTCTCTGAAAACCTATCCACCTGAAATTGTCCTCTGTATGGGATAGGAGCTCAATAATGGCAGGATAAATTTATAAATGATAGACAGGGAGACGGACATAGCTAGTGTCAGTATGCGGATATGAGACGTTTAATGTTAGAGTAGGTAGATAGGCAGATATGAGCAGGGCAGGATAGGGCCCCAAAGAATGTCAGGTGACTGTCAGGCAATTATCAGGCAGCTGGCAACAGGGAGAGGGAAATTTCCTAACAGGACATATCTTGAGCTTACGGGCAAGAACTTCCTAATAAGAACTACAAATAGTAGAGTTTGACTTTCCTCTGGGGACATGTCCAGGCATGCACAGAAAGGGGCAAAGTGGCAGAGTTTGACCTGGATATGACCTTCCTCCGGGAACACTAGACCTGTAAGGCAAAACTGCCCTAAGAGAGCATGTGCATAACTTCAGCCACCAACTGGCATATGTGGCCCCACCCAGATAATGGCAAAACGCTGCGTAGGCACTGATTAGCCAACAGCCTGCCCAGAGGGAGGGATGAAAGGAAAAGACTAGGGGGAAAAAAAACAGAAAATAGTAGATCTATAGAGCCCTGAACCAACGATCAGGCAAGGCACTTAATCTTTCGAGTTGCCTACTTAGTTCCTTCCAAGTGTACTTTTCTTTGCTTCAATAAACTCTCCTTTCTGCCTTAAATCTACTCTGTCTCTTGGCCGAATTCTTTTTCCCAAGAAGACAAGGATCAAGCACTGTGGAGCCTGCCCAGACTTGCCGCCAGTAACATTATGAAGCCAGCCTGACTGGATGTGAATTCTTTTTCTCCACTTATTGTGTGAATTTGGAAAATTAAAACTTCCTTAGTGGCAATTTCCTCATGTATAAAACGAGGAAAATAAAAACTACTTGAGAGAGGTATCCTGAGTATAATAAAGTAACACATGCAGAGGGCTTAGAATACAACCTTGCACAAAGTAAACAACTGATCAATGGTAGTTATTATCATTTTTACAATAACAATAATAATAAGCAAAATATTCGATATTCTTGCATCTTGGAAAGAGTCAGGCCAACCTGGGTTTGATTTCTGGCTTTTCCTTCAAGTAGTTGATAGGTCTTTTGCTTTGTAACCTGGCTTGAGAAATAGGTTGAGGTTTAAATGAGATATATTCATTCATTCATTCAATAGACAATTATTGGGTACCTACCGTGTGCCAGGCTCTGTTCTAGACACTGAGGATATAGCAGTGGACAAAACAAAGTTTTACTCCTAATAGAGATTATACTATAGTGAGGAAACAGGTAATAAACAAATAGATATGTGATAAACTCTCACACACGGATAAGTGAAGAGAAAAAAGGCAGAGAAAAAAGAGTGTGTTGTTTTTGATACGGTGATATATAAGCATCGCCCTTAAGGAAATGAGGGAGGGTGCCATGCACGTTTCTGGGAAGAGCATTCTGGATGCAAGGAATAGCAGGGCAAAGGCCCAGGTGAAATGAGCCTGTCATGTCAAAGGAGAAGTACCTGAAGTAAAGTGCTGGAGAAAGGGAAGTTAAAAGAGGTGAAAGAGGCCAGGCGCAGTGGCTCATGCCTGTAATCCTAGCACTTTGGGAGGCTGAGGTGGGCAAACTGCTTAAACTCAGGAGTTTGAAACCAGCCTGGGCAGCATGGCAAAACCCCATCTCTACAAAAAATACAAAAAGTAGCCATGCGTGGTGATGCATCCCCATAGTCCCAGCTACGTGTGTGACTGAGGTGGGAGGATCGCTTGAGCCTGGGAGGTCAAAGCTGTACTGAAGTGAGCCATGTTCACGCCACTGCACTCCAGCCTGGGTGACAAAGCAAGACCCTGTCTCCAAAAAAAAAGGAAAGATCAGAGAAACACCAGGGGCCAAATCACTTAAGCCTGGGAATTCTAAGAGGGATAGGAAGCCACTGGAGGGTTTTAAGCAGGAGCTTGTGTTGATCAATTTGCATTTTAAAAGGATTATTCAGGTAGCTGTTTAGCAAATAGTTTATAGGAAGATACAGTAGGCTGGTAGGCAGCGGGAATTGACTGGCCCTGTTTGAGAGATGCTATGATATGGTAACAGGTCAGATCAGGTGGCAGAATCCAAACAACTCAAAAATATCTATGACCTGTTGGGATAAATTATGTCCCCCCCCCCAAAAAAAAGATATATCGAAAGCCTTGGCCAGGTGAGCTGGCTCACACCCATAATTCCAGCATTTTGGAAGGCCTAGGTGGGAGGATCACTTGAGGTCAGGAGTTCAAGACTAGCCTGGCCAACATGGTGAAACTCCATCACTACTAAAAATTCAAAAATTAGCCGGCTGTGGTGGTGGCTGCCTGTAATCTCAGCTACTTGGGAGGCTGAGGCAGGATAATCACTTGAACTCAGGAGGCAGAGGTTGCAGTGAGTCGAGATCGTGCCACTGCACTCCAGCCTGGGCAACAGAACAAGATTCTGTCTCAAAAAAAAAAAAAAAAAAAAAGACTAATCCCCAGTACCCCGCAAGGTGACTATATTAGTCCATTTTCAAGCTGCTGATAAAGACATACCTGAGACTGGGAAATTCGCGAAAGCAAGAGGTTTATTGCACTTACAGTTTCATGTGGCTGGAGAGACCTCATAATCATGGCGGAAGGTGAAAGGCACATCTCATATGGCAGCAGACAAGAGAAGAGAGCTTGTGCAGGAAAACTCCCCTTATAATAACCATCAGAACTCATGAGACTTACTATCATGAAAACAACATGGGAAAGACCTGCCCCCATGATTCAATCATCTCCCACTGGGTCCCTCCCACAACACATGGGAATTATGGGAGTTATAAGATGAGATTTGGGTGGGGACACAGAGCCAAACCATATCAGTGACATTATTTGGAAATGGGATCCTTATAATTAGTTAAGATGAGGTCATACTGGATTAGAGTGGGCCCCTAATCCAACACAGCTGATGTCCTCATAAGAAGACAGCCATGTAAAGACAGAGACACAGTGAGAACACCATGTGAAGACAGAGGAAGAGATTAGAGTTATGCTGTCACAAGCCAAGGAACACCAAGGATCTACGGCCACCACTAGGAGCCAAGAAGAGGCAACCAAGTATCACCCCCACAGGACTTGGAGAGGCACAACCCTACCAGTACCTTGATTTTGGACTTCTAGCCTCCTAAAGTGAGAGAATAAATTTATGTGGTTTAAGGCCTCTCTGTTTGTAGTACTCTGTTATAGCAGCCCAAAGAAACCAATACAGTACCTATAAATACAGTACCTTCTCCACCCACTGCCTGCAAGTTTGGAAGATGCTGGAGTCAACCAACAAACCCCGTCCTTCAGCACTAACACAGCCTCATATTCATAAAGATGATTAGGGAACACTGATGGCTATGACAATGGTGATTTATTTTTCCTTTGTCGTTTCCAGTACACAAAAGGCAAATCTGTGCTGAAGACACCAGAAATCTTTCCAATTAATGCTAATGGGTGACCAGCTCTGTTTCACTCCTTGGGAAACAAGGCCACTAAGAGGAAGTTATCAGTAAGAAATTTATGTTTTAGTAGCATGTTTAATTATGATACAACCATGACTGTCTCTTGCACCAGAATTTAGCATGCAAGATTTACAGCTCTTAGCACAATTTTTGCCTTTGTTGTCTCAAAGAGCCTTGTTTCTGATGTTTTATTAGACTAGCAACCTCTGTTCAATTGTGTCATACTGCCCCCTACTGCTTTGATCTTATCATCTCATGCTGGCTGCTATTATTTTGAGTTGGTTTTCAGGATGTGTGGGGTTTTTTTGCCAGGGTCTGTAAACCTGCCCACTCTCACAGCCCGAAGAACACAGAACATTGGGATGGTGGAGAAGGGAGTGGGAATCTCATTTTTTTCTTTTAATACAACCATTGAACAACCACAAATATATCTATATAGTTCTAAAGCACACCATCTGACTTGTTTAAGCTTACAAGAGATACTAAGTTTCTAGAATAAGAGCACATCAGATTCTTTATTTCTTGAAGGTGGAAAACATCTTCAGGAGATATCCTCACTTTTCATGAGATGAAATTTTTTTAAGGGAAGCTGATGAAATTTTAACTAATCCAACCAGCCAGAGGAAAGCCATACTACAAAAGGGGCCTCAGAGGAAAGTGGGATTTCTTTTCTGCTTCAAAGGCATAGATGGCAATGCTATGAAAAAGCGGCCTGCAGGCGAGGGTCAGAGCGCACCCCACACCCACACAGCCACCAGCCACCCTGAGATGGTGTGTGTACCAGCCATCCCAGCCCCAGCCCCACCCCCAGCCCCCTCTGCCGTTCCTCCTTTGCCTGTGTTCTCTTCCAAAGGTGATAGGTCAGCCCTCAGCCAGGAAGAAAAGTGGCTGAGGGTCAGGAAAAGGGTATAGGGTTGCATAGGATTACATTAGTAAGGAACCTAGAAATGAGCCATTTGGGCTTCATAACACAAATTGGTTCTCAAGGTATTCGGCGGGCGGGGGGTGGGGGCGTCCTCTCAACCAAAAAATCTCAGAACCAATTCCTCCGACTCTGCTAGTGGATTTAGCTTTTGTTTTTGTTTTAATTTAGGCTGGGTGCAGTGGCTCACGCTTGTAATCCCAGCACTTTTGGGAGGCTGAGGCAGGAGGACTGCTTCAGCCCAGGAGTTCAAAACCAGCCTGGGCAATACAGTGAGACCCTGTCTCTATTAAAAAAAAAAATTTTTTTTTAACAAAACCACCTGGCCTCATAGCAGGGCAGCTTCCCTAATTCCTGATGTTGCCTGTTTCCGACCCACAGAACTCCAATGGTCCACGGCTTGCGCTGCTCTTACCCAGCCTTCCCATGGATGACTACTTAACTGGATCATCTGAGCTTTGCTTCCATGCAACCGACCACACATATTCTCCTGCCACAGATTTGCTACACTTTGGCATACACTGTAGGCCTGTGACCAGCTCTCAGTCTGGTTTCCTGTGACGCTTGTCACCACTGGAGCTTTGTTCAGATCCCTGAGCCACATGCACACACCTTTATTCTCTGTGCAACTGCCTTGTGTCCTGCCCTGTCTGGGCCGGCAGCCTCCAGTGGGGCTTGCAGGGCAGGGGAGGATTCTTTTACTCTGCCTGCACCATTTAGTCCTCGGCTTGTGCTTGGAGGAGTGCTCTCTCCCAGGGATCACAAAGGAGAGCAGGCATGGGGGAGGGGGTGGAGAATGCCGCAAGAGAACATTTACCCTTCCTGCACTGTGCCAGACAAACGCAGAACCTATTCCATAAAAGATTTTTTATGTTGCATGGTCCAAGAGAATAGCCCAGCTGCTATCTTTGGCTCTCCTCCATTTCTCACTCCCATTCATAAAATCTTTAGAGAAGGCCACGTGCTGCTTTCTCACAGAGAGGATCAAGTTGTACTCCAACCCAGAATATAGTTTCATTTGGATGCAGGTGGCTATAAGGGCCCTGAACAGTCTGTCTTTCTAACTACCCTGTCTGTCTACTCTAATTCTTCCTACCTAATTATCCCCCATCATGAATCAATAAATCATATGCGGAGCCTCTCTAAAGACCCAACACCATGAAGAAGCTGAGGGACCACAGAGCTTACCAAACCTCTGGTATTCATGGATTTAGCGTTCACAGTGGTACCAAAGACCCATGACCTATAGCAATTTGTCTTTTGCTGAGACTCAAATTTGAATGTTGAACACCATAACACCAGTGTTTGGGAGACAATCATTTGGTAAGTGAGCCTAGTTGGCCTAGTTAGCTTTTTTTTTTTTTTTTGAGACAGAGTCTCACTCTGTCACACAGGCTGGAGTGCAGTGGCACAATCTCGGCTCACTGCAACCTCCGCCTCCCAGGTTCAAGCAATTCTCCTGCGTCAGCCTCCCAAGTAGCTGGGATTACAAGTGCCCACCACCATGCCCTGCTGCTTTTTGTATTTGTAGTACAGATGGGGTTTTGCCACGTTGGCCAGGCTGGTCTCGTACTCCTGGCTTCAAGTGATCTGCCCCCCTTGGCCTCCCAGAGTGCTGGGATTACAGGCGTGAGCCATCACGCCCGGCCCCTAGTTAGCTATTCTAAAATCACAATGTTATAATAATTTTTTTCAATTTGCCATATGCCAGGTACTATACTAATTATTGCCTCTATGTTATCTCACTTAGCCATGATTATAGCAACTTCATTCCCATTTTATAGGTGAGAAAACTGAGATTCAGAGGTTAAGAAATTTGCTCAAGATCATACGCCTAGTCAACGTGATTGAGCAAGACCATAGAGCTAGTGTGATTAAAATCACATAGCTGTTATAGTTAGTGTGATTAAGATCACATAGCTACTTGGCGTGATTTGAGCAAGATCACAGAGCTAGTTACAGTGATTAAGCGATCACAGAGCTAGTATGATTGGGGCTAGCTGAGCAGGAATTTGGTCCCAGGTCTGTCTTACTCCAAAGGTCAAGCAGTTAACCATCTCAATTCTCCCTCCTATGTCATTCTCTCCTCACTTCAGGGCACACAGCAGTGGTCATAAAGCCATCAGAATGTTGTTACCACATGGAAAATGGCACTAAGTGCTAGAGATACCTTTAGTGAATGTTGAAAGAGCTGTTTGTGGTATGAGAACGCACAAAGATTACACTTGGCTCTGAATGGAATACACGTCGGAAAAGGTGAAGAGCCTGAACAAAAACAACTCCACTTTTACAAATCAGAGAATTCTGAAAGATCCGGGATGTCAAGGTTGTTAGACACACAGAAAGAAACAGGGGTCTATATGCAGCTATATATGAATATCAATATAGATATATAGATAAGGCATATTTGTCCTGCTCTCAAGAGTCTCACACCATTAGCTCACCATGAAAAAGAACAATTCTGCAGTAGGCTGGGCACAGTGGCCCACACCTGTAATCTTAGCACTTTGGGAGGTCAAGCCAGGTGAATCAATTCAGGTCAGGAGTTTGAGACCAGCCTGGCCAACATGGCGAAACGCTGTCTCTACTAAAAATGCAAAAATTAGCTGGGCTTCATGGCATGCACCCGTAGTCCCAGCTACCTGGAGGGCTGAGGCAGAAAGATGGCTTGAACCTGGGAGGTCGAGGTTGTGGAGGCTGTGGTGAGCCGAGTGGTGCCACTGCCCTCCAGCCTGGGTGACAAAGTGAGACCCTATCTTAAAAAAAAAAAAAAAAAGTCTGCTGTGGCTGAGCACTGAAGGCATTCACAAAGAGAAGGGCATGGAAGCAACTGGAGATGTGCCTGAAGAAGTAAATCTTGAGTTAGGCCTTAGAGTTAGGCACACAGTTTAGCTGGGTAGAGGAAAGAAAAGAGAGCTTTTAGGCACATGAAATAGACTGAGACAAGACTCAGAGACATAAACGAACGTAACAGACACAGGCAATTGTAACCCAGCGCATAAGCTCCACGAGGGCAGGACCTGTGTCTCAGCTTACCAGTATCTCCAGAGACTAGCACTGGCTAGGCACTCCGAAACTATTTTTTGGTAAAACAAAGAAAGGAAAAAAGAAGGGAAGGGCAGAGGAGAGCAAGAGAGAGAAGCGAAGAAAGACTAAACAAGGAATCAACATGTTTGTGCAGAAAAGGGGAATAGGTTGGTAGGATCGGGATCGGGTGGAGTGGAGGTAGGCAGGGCCTTGACTAGAGTCAGGGCAAGGAGCCTATGAAAGTAGGAGGCAAGAGGAGGCAGATGGGAGCACGCTAGAAGCCACGGAACATGAACCAGCACATCTACAGGGTGAAGACTCCGTGGGAGGGGACACAGCCCGGAGGCTGGGAGAGCCCTTAGTAAGCTAAGGTGGCAGTCTAGACACAAGAGGAAGAAGAAAGGATGACCTACAGGGATGGCAGAAGGAATGGGAGAAGGGATGAAAAAATTGAAGAGCCTATTGAAGGGGAAAAATCTATCCCATGTTGATAACAGTTGCGTTGGTAGAGATGATAGGGAGAAATTTCTTGTGGGAAGCTTAGAAAAGTGGTAGCACACCTAGAAATGGGGAAGTTAATATGGTATAAGAAGACGTGATATGGTTTGGATCTGTGTCCCTGCCCAAATCTCATGTTCAGTTGCAATCCCCAATGTTGGAGGTGGGTGTGGTGGGAGGTGACTGGATCATGGGAATGGATCCTTCATGAATGGTTTTAGCTTCATCCCCTTGGTGCCATTCTCGTGATAGTGAGTGAATTCTTGTGAGATCTGGTCATTTTTAAAGTGTGTAGCACTTGCCCCATCTCTCTTTTGCTCCTGCCCCTGCTATGTAAGATGCCTGTTCCCTCTTTGCCTCCCGCCATGATTGGAAGTTTCCTGAGGCCTCCGCAGAGGCAGAAGCTGCTATGCTTCCTGTACAGATTGCAGAACCATGAGCCAATTAAGCCTCTTCTCTGTATAAATTACCCAGTCTCAGGTATTCTTTTATAGCAATTGGAGAATGGACTAATACAAGAGGTAAAAGAGGCTGGCTGGGCCCGGTGGCTCATGCCTGTAATCCCAGCACTTTGGGAGGCCAAGGCGGGTGGATCACCTGAGGTCAGGAGTTCGAGACCAGCCTGGCCAACATGGCGAAACCCTGTCTCTACTGAAAATACAAAAATTAGCCAGGCGTGGTGGTGGGTGCCTGTAATTCCAGCTACTCAGAGGCTGAGACAGGAGAATCACTTGAACCTGGGGTGGGGGCGGGGGCAGGGGGTGTGGAGGTTGCAGACAGTGAGTGGTGATGGCGCCAGTTCACTCCAGCCTGGGCAAAAGAGCAAAACTCCATCTCAGAAAAAAAAAAAAGAGATAAAAGAGATACTAAGTTCATTATGTACATGGTATATAATTTTTTCTATTTTTTTGAAACGGAGTCTTGCTCTATCACCCAGGCTGGAGTGAAGTGATGAGATCTCAGCTCACTACAAGCTCCGCCGCCACCCCTACCCCGGGCTTAAGTGATTCTCCTGCTTCAGCCTCCTGAGTACCTGGGATTACAGGCACTTGCCACCACGTCCAGCTAATTTTTGTATTTTTAGTAGAGACAGGGTTTTGCCATGTTGGCCAGGCTGGTCTCAAACTCCTAACCTCAGGTGATCCACCCACCATGGCCTCCCAAAGTGCTGGGATTACAGGCGTGAGCCACCACACCCCGCCTGACATAGAATTTTAAAAGCTCAAATATAGATCTAAATCTATAGATAACATTCTGCATAGTTCAGTCCACGAGTTTGTTCATGGTTTTATACAAAGGTATGTTTGTGGGGTCAATATATATGGTATGGCCACTAAGCAATTTGAATCGAACTATAGAATTTCAGAATTGGAAGAAACACAAGATTGTCTAACACTTATCTGATACACAGCAGACATGTTCAGAACACTCATGCAGTGCACAGCAGTGTTTGTCAACTAGCATCTGTTTGGATAACCTGCAGTGAATACAGCTCACTCCTCTTCGTGTGGTTGGACAGCTCTGTTTGTTAGAAAGTTTTCCCTAATACTGACATCTTTGACGAAGTGAAGCTTACTTACACCCTAATGATTAAAAGCCTAAATTTGGCAATTTTAAAAAATAGGTGAGAAAAATATTGCTACTCTTCCAATACCGACTCTCCCCTTCTTCCTTAGGAAAAAAAAAAATCAAAAATTAATGGGACACGTGTCTGTCCAGAAAATGACTACCTTCCCCAGATTCGCTCCCAGGTAGTTTTTCATATGACCTAGCTTTGACCAAAAAGATGAAAGCAGAAGTGATGTGGAGAATTTCAGGGTCCATGCCCTAAAAGGAAAGGAGCTTGCCTTGCATTTGCCTCTTTTTCCTCCTTGCTGCTTAAAATATTAGTGGGATGCTGACAGCTGGAACAGCTATCTTGAATAAAATGAAAGCTGCACATTGAGGATGGCAGAACAACAGCTAGAAAGAGTCTGAGACTCTCACCTTCTCAACCACAGACCCTCATGGGAAAGTAATAATGTTCCATTTTGTTTAAGTTATTTTATTTGGGTTTCTGTTATAGCAGCCAAATTATATGCTACTTAATGCTGTGAGTTCTCATCTCTGGATCTGTCATTTACTAACAAGTTACTTAACTTCTCTGAGCCTCATTTTCTTCATCTGTAAAGGTTATCCTACCCCATAGGGTTGCAGAAGAAATTAGTACACTGAACTGCACTTAGCACAGTGAAGAGTTAATAAATTGTAGCTGTTATTGTTACTACTTTTTTTTTTTTTTTGAGACAGTTTCTCATGCTATCACCCAGGCTGGAGTGCAGTAGTGCGATCATGGCTCAATGTAACCTCAAATTCCTGAGCTCAAATGATCCTCTCACCTCAGTAGCTAGGACTACAGATGTATGCCTCCATGCCCAGATATTCTTTAATTTTTTGCAGAGCAGGGGTCTTGCTGTATTGCCCAGACTGGTCTCAAACTCCTGCCCCCAAGCAATCCTCCCACCTCCCACCATGACCTCTCAAAGCAATCAGGATTACAGGTGAGAGCCACAATACCCAGCCTACTACTACCATTTATTAATATAAACATTAGCTAACTCAAAAATAAATCTAATCAACTAGAATTCCTTAGAAGTACAAAAAAAATTTTACTGAACTTCAATATAGTAGTTGAGGATGAGTTTATTAATCTGAACAACTCTGACATAGAATAAATGTCTTCATTTCATAGTCAAGAAGCCCAGAAAGGTACAGAAACTAGCTTGGAGCAATACAACAAGTAAGCGGCAAAGCTTGAATTAATTTTATATCCTTCATCCCCTTGAGGGTCAATCATTTGAGGAGCAGGCAATAGGACAGGAGGGTGTGTGTGTGTGTGTGTGTGTGTGTGTGTGTGTGTGTGTGTGTGTGCCAAATACCGTCCAGGAATTTCCCTGTGTCTTTTCAACACCCAACCTCCTATGTTTCTAAAGTACCCAAAAGTCATCACCATGGGAAGGGGCTGGACACTCCCTTTGGGAAGAGGCTGTTCCGTCACTACTCAGGGTGTCTCTCCAGCACTTTGCAAGTCTCTCACTAATTGAGAAGGTGCCAGTGTTTTCCTTCTATATGAGGGAATATCTAACCACACAATGCTAGGCCACTCTAAGTTACTGTCCTATCATCCTTCCCTAAGTTCCTTCATTTTCTCAAAGTTTTACCTTTTTCCTTTCCTTCACACAGCTAAAATCTTAACAGAGAGAGCACTACCTTTAAAACACTGCTCAGTTCTCTTTGTCCAAAAGTTACTTTTATGTAGGCTATAAAAAGCATTAAGAGACGAGAAACACTAACTATTTGAGGACCGACGAATGGTTGTGGGGACAGAAGGAAGGATGCAGTGATAAAACCTCCTAAAAATAACCATATCATCTGGCAAAATCAAGAAAACGTTGTGTTACAAGGAGAGACACATGAAAAGGGACAGTTCAGTTGTTAAAAGATAAATTTTGGTTTCAAAGGGAAACTTTTTCATAAAACTAAGACATTCTCACTGCGAAACACATTGTCGTTTCACAAAAACAAAGAAATAAAACTTCCCTTTGTTTTGACTCCACAGCTTTGCTGCCTAGAAGTAACCATGCCTCTTATTTCCTTCTAGAAATTATCTTTCACATGCAATACTATATATATTACGCATGCCGGTGTACATATGCCCATAAAATTATGTTTTTTCTTCTTGCATTATTTCTAAAATTGACCATAAAAAACTATTTCTTAAATTCTGATTCTTAAAGCAAAACTCCCTGCTTTAAACCAAGCAGTACAAGCCTCACACATGACAATGTAAGGTCTTCACAAGAATCAGCAAAAGTCCAGGTATTCTGTGAAACAGAAATAATCAAATGCCGCAAAATATTTAATTTCCTATTCCAGGAATGTGAAACAGGTGTAATTAAAATAACACTTTTTTAATTAAGTGACCTCTCTTGACCAATCATCTGTGAATAATTCAGATTTCTCCCTTATGATTACTGTAAAATTGAAACGAGGTCATATAAACAGGAAGATCCTCTTTAACTATCTTTAAGCACCAGCAATATATATTTTCCACCAGTTAAAATCCTTAATGATACAAAAAATCTGTCAAGCATAACTCCCCCAATTCATTTGCCTGAAACCATCAATATTTTATCATGCACTTGCAGTTGGCTTTAATTTAACAGTCCAGGTTACTAATCAAACAAAACACCCAAGTCATTAAAAGTTAGCGTGCCATTTAGAAAGTGCATTTCACGTTTATTAAAATATCTTTCAGGCAGCCATTAGAAACCTAAAGTTTTAATTACAATCAGATATTTAGTTCTACTCTGGTTATGCATTTGGCACTCTCTTACAACTGCCCTGATTAATCTTCCAGACCAAGTTCATCCATTACCTCCTGAAATTATTTTCCTCTCAACTTCTCCAGAATTCATCTTTCTACTCCACCCACCGCAAATAAGTAAAATGCATTTTAAAGGTGTGCAAAATAACTACCCAAAAGATAACTTATTTAAAAGACTTCATTTCAAATATCATTTACCCCTCATAAAATTCCAAAGAGGCATCATTCAAAAAGACAAATTGAAGTTGAAAATTAGCCCTTCGTGTCTTTATTGTCAGTTTTCATTATATATTTTTCTTTCTAATGATAGGGAAATTTCAACAAGCATTTTCTTACAGTTTTCTAACTGAGTGATGCAACTGAGTGTCCTTTTCCTTTACCTTTCCAATTTTTCCTACTTCTCTTCCTGCCCTGGCTTACCCTAATGTTCTCTGAAGGGGATTAGCAACATATAAAACGTCAGATTTCATGTTAAAGCTAGCTCCTCTGAATTTCAGCATTTAGATCCTCCATTATCACAGTTACTGTAGGTTAAAATACATTTTAGATGGGATTTAGGACTGACGGTATGGAATCACTTTTAATTTCAAATCCATTAAGGCCTAACCCCTTTATATTTCCTTTAAAATTTGTTTGAAAACTAGAAATTTTCTTTTTTTTTTTTTTTAAGTTTATCTGTCTCTATCCATAGCTTATCAGAAGTGGCTCAAAGGAATCAGTTGGCATCTTCAACATTCTGCCAGGAAATCTTTCTGCCCAAATCCACCAGTTTGCTAGGTTTATTTTCTATTTTCCACATTATTACAGATAACAATGTTGTCAAATTTTTCTCCACAAGGATCACATTTTTTCCCACCTCCAAACCCAATTTTCTCCATGTCCTTCCATGTTCCACCAGCAGTCTTTTCAATGGCCTCCCAGCTTTTACTAACTGGCTCCTCAAGGACTTCCAGCTTCTGCCAACTGCCCAGCCCTAAAGCCAATGTCACACGCATTAGGGTTTTATTAGCACCCCACTCCCAGGTACCAAATTCTGTTCCAGTTATCTATTGCTGCTTAACTAACAGCTTAAAACAACCTACATCATGTCTCATGATTGTGGGTCAGGAATTTGATCAAGACTTGGTTGGGCAGTTCCTTTTATCTACAAGGCATCAACTGCCATCAGTGAGGCTACCTGCTGGTAATCAGCTCATAAATGGGCTGGTTGGAGAGTCCAAGATGGCTTCAGTAGCATGTCTGTCACCTTTGTGGGGACGGCCTAGAAGGCTGGGCTCAACTGGGACTATTGCATACTAAGACTCCAACATGGTGGTCTCTGGGTATGTGGACTTCTTATGTGTTGGCTCAAGACCCCAGAGAAAGCTTTCCAAGAAAAAGAAGTAAAAACTACCAGTCTTTTATGGCATGGGCTCAGAAACTGGCACACTGTCACTTCTACCATATTCTTTTAGTCAAACAATTACAACGAACAGATTGAAGGAGCAGAGACACAGATTTTACCTGTCAATGAGAGGAGTGTTAAAAACTTTGTAGCCATTTTTATTCTACCACAAATTCTTTAAGCTGGGTATTCTTATTCTTATTTTACAAATGAGGAAACCTGGAAGTGTATATTCAAGGCAACTTGAATCTATGCTCCTGGATTGCAAAATATAATTTTTAAATTAGGAAAACAAAGATTAGAGAGGATAATTAATTTGCCTAAAGTCATACAGTTAGTTAGGGCAGAGCCAGAATCCTAACTTAATCATCCATCTGCATGGGAAAGTAAGTAAATTCCCTGACTACTCCCAAAAAGTGGTGATTAAAATCACCATCATTTTCTAGAGAAACCAGGTATGTGCCTCTGTGGCCCTGTTTTTTGTCAACTCTGGATACCACTTTCCTTTTCTTTCATCCCTACTCTCAGGTGGATTTCCACAAGGTATACTTCATGAATGTTTATAAAAGAACACGTAATCACATACTACAAAGGTCTTACCAAGGCAATGTCCTATTCCATTTATGAAAGTGCATCTGACAAATTCAGCCTGACAATATGATCTCTCAGAGGTAGAGGAAATAATGCAGGAAACTGCTTTTCTGGACCAACATGGAAGAATTGTTTGGTGAAGATAAAGTGACAAGAACCTTGGGGAACAAAGAGACTCTGTCATTTTGGAACAATGACCATTGGCACAGGGAAAACTGGCAGTTTCCTGTCCTGTGGTGGCAGGAAAAGAGCATAACTCTGGAGACTCAATCTGGAGTTCTGTAAGGAAAGATTATGCAGAGAAGGTAGGGCTTTCAGAAAGAAAATTCTGAACTAATTACTGGAAATTGTTCCTAGAAGAAGAATGGAGAGCAAGGACTGATGCAGCTACACCGAAAGTACCTTAGTAAGCTTAGGGCTGGAAAGGACGCACGTACCACAGAGGGAGATCCACAGCCAAGAGGAAATGCAGACATGGGTCCAAACCTATGGAAACTGTCAGGAAGGCTAACACCCAAAATGTGCAAGTGCTGCTAAGGACAGCAAGCAGAAATAAAAAGGTTTCTGTGACCTTGTTTGGAGCAAGGACAAGAAAGATAGAAGTCACTTGAGTAGAGATTATGGTACGCTGTTAACAGATCATAGAGAAAGCAGGACTGCTCAACTTCTATTTTGATCGTTTGGTTTTTTGTTGTTTTGGTTTTTTGTTGTTGTTTTTTTTCTGAGACAGAGTCTCGCTCTGTCACCCAGGTTGGAGTGCAGTGGTGCAATCTTGGCTCACTGCAACATCCACCTCCTGGGCTCAAGTGATCCTCCCACCTCAGCCTCCTGAGTAGCTGAGACAACAGGCATGCATCACCACACTCAGCTAGTTGTTCTTCCTCTTCTTCCTCCTCTTCCTCCTCTTCCTCCTCTTCCCCTTCCCCTTCCCCTTCTCCTTCTTCTTCTTCTTCTTCAACTGGGTTTCACCATGTTGCCCAGGCTGGTCAACTTCTATTTTGCTTCTTTCTTTTCTTTAAAGAAAATAGGCATTTGACTGGAAAGAATAATATGAATATTGAAGAAACTGAAGCCCAGGTGGAGGAGATGGTGGTAACAAAAGCCCCTTGCTATTGCAAATCGGTTCACTGCTTCCTAAGAATCCAGTATAATTTAATAAATAGGATATCAGAACTCTGTAAATGCAAGATTCTCCTCTGTACAGTTGACGATGTAAAGGAAAAAAAATGTGCCAGTCAGCTCCAAAATGGAAGGCTCAAGTGTCCACACATAGAGAATGGCAGGAAGACAGAGTCTAAATGGAGCTGGCGGGGTAGGAAATGAGGAGCGGCTATTAGCTGTGTTAGCTGGTATGGGGTTTCTTTGGCAGTAATAAAAATGTTCTGGAATTAGATAGTGATGATGCTTTCACAACTTAGTATTCTAAAAGCTGACAATATGATCTCTCAGAGGTAGAGGAAACAATAGAGCAAACGGTATCACTGAACTATATACTTTAAAATGTATAGATTTTATGATATATGAATTATACCTTGATTATTAAAAAAATACATCATCACATGTTATCTATCTCCTAGGTATCAATTTTCTTTTCCATGTTCACTCATCTAAAAAAAATCAGTGACCATATGCACCAGTTAAAGGACAAAACAAAACTCTGTTTTGAAAGTTCTTATTCTTCGTGACTGATGGTAAAACATACAAAGAAGTTTAACTTTCAGTTTTCTGAAAAAAATAAGGGCTATAACCAGACCTAGAACATAAGACAATAATAATAAAAGCAAATACTGGTTTATGTCATTCAAAAAAAGAAAAGAACAAGAAAAGTAGATGGAATCACAACTGTGCCAATATTACACTAAATTACCCATCACAAGAAAGCTGGATGGGATCATCAATCAGCTAAAGTCGTGAGTTCAGTTCCTCGATAACTCTCTAGGAATCAACCACATGTGCAACTGATGAAAGAGGTATGACGAGGAGCAAGAAGGGAAAAGGCTTAGAAGCTTTAGTGGCCACAAGCTTTACAAGGAACAGCAGAGGGCTAGGGCCACTGAGCTCTTACTGACCCCGAGCTGAGATCTAGTGTCCAGTGGCAGGTGGTGCTGGGGGGAATGGTCCCACTCTAGTTTATATGGATCATAATCATATCTAGTGCACTGTATGCCATCCTGGGTGCCAGCATCTAAGAAGATCACAAGTATACTAGAACCTGACACAATGTTGAAGGTCTGACACCATGACCCAATTGGAACGATTAAAAGGACAGACACTATTTAGCTTGGAAAAGTGAAGACAAAAGAAAAATTGGAAAATTGTCTCTCAAAAATTATCATGAGGCTGAGCACAATGGCTCATGCCTGTAATCCCCGCACTTTTGAGGGCCAAGGTGGGCAGGCAGATTGCTTGAGCCCAGGAGTTGAAGACCAGCCTAGGCAATGTGGAGAAACCCTGTCTCTTCAAGAAACTTTAAAATTAGCTGGGCATGGTGGTACATGCCTGTAGTCCCATCTACTCAGGAGGCTGAGGCAGGAGAATTGTTTGAGCCTGGGAAGTTGAGGCTGCAGTGAGCTATGATTGTGCTGCTGCAGTCCAGCCAGGGGGACAGAGCAAGACCCGGTCTCAAAAAAAAAATTACCCAAAGGATTTAATTTATTTAGGGACTCCAAAGAGAAGAGTGAATTCTTCATGAGTCTTATTAGCAAGACCTCCAACATGGAAAAACTTAGAAGTCACCAAACATTTGAGAACTGAGTTGAGTAACCTCAGACATAATAGGTATGTAAACCAGAAGTCACAATTAACTATTGTCACAAATAAATATGAGGGAGCAAGAAAGGGGGCCTCCATTTTAAAGAGGAAAAGAAACCTGACAGTCAGGGACAAGGAAAAAGAGAAAAGACAATCAATAGAGATATATGTTTGGTGAATCCCCAAGTGCGTCGCAGGAATCTGTGTTATTAAAACATCCCCACGCAAATTTTAGGCAGCCAAACTGGCATCTACTTACCATCCAACATTAGAAACTACTTTTCTAGAGAGCTCCTTTGATCATGCCACATCTGCCCTTAAAAACCCTTCAATCTCCATTATTGCCAAAAACACACTTCAAAGTTTTTAACTTGCCTTCAGAACTCTACCTAGCAGGGCCCAGATATACTTTTTTTTTTTTTTTTTTTTTTGAGACAGAGTCTCACTTTGTAGCCCAGGATGGAGTGCCGTGGCACAATCTCGACTCACTGCAACCTCCACCTCCCAGGTTCAAGCGATTCTCATGCCTCAGCCTCCCAAGTAACTGGGATTACAAGCACGCAACACCGTGTCTGGCTGATTTTTGTATTTTTAGTAAAGATGGGGTTTCACTATCTTGGCCACGCTGGTCTCAAACTCCTGAACTCAAGTGATCCACCCACCTTGGCCTCCCAAAGTGCTGGGATTACAGGTGTGAGCTACCTACCATGCCCGGCCCAGATATACTTTTTAAAATTTATCTCCCATTTCTTGCTATCATCAGTCCTGTGCTCTGGCAAACTCATGTAGCTGTCGCTCACCAAGCCTGTATCTCTATTTGGTCCTTGTGTGCATCTGTTTATTCCATGTCCTCCACCTGGAATACCTCCCCTCTATGCATCCACTGAATCTGCTATTCATCCTTCCCGCCTTAAAGCAAAGGATCAAAAGCCAATTCAAATGTTATCCCACAATCCATATCCTCCTCTGAACTCTTGATCACTTAGTGACTTCAGCTTAGGTCTCCATTTCTTCATCTATAAAGTTATCATAATAATACTAATGACTTCACAGGGTTGTGTGAGAATTGAATTTACAAATGTGAAGTACCTAAAACAGCGCCAAGAATATATAAAATCTATAAATTATGATTATTCTTATGATTAAGTTTGATCCTATTAGTATGATCCTTTTTACAAAAGGAAGTTAGTAAAACAAGCTACAGGCCAGGTGCAGTGGTTCATGCCTGTAATCCCAGCACTTTGAGACACCAAGGCAGGACTGCTTGAGGCCAGGGATTCGAGACCGCATGAGCAACATAAGGAAACTCTATCTCTACAAAAAATTTCTAAAATTAGCTGGGTATGGTGGTACATGCCTGTAGTCCCAGCTACTTGAGAGGCTGAGGCAAGAGGATGGCTTGAGCCTGGGAGGTCGAGGCTACAGTGAACTATAATCACACCACTGCACTCCAGCCTGGGTCACAGGGCAAGATCCTGCCACACATGCACACAAAAAAGCCACAGTTCTCACTGTTGCAGTGGTTCCTGATATGTATCAGGAACTCCCTTTGGCTAGCACAACTGCTGGTCTAGGCTGCTTGCCTGGTGAGTGACCTAGACCTCCAACTCTGAGGGCTCCTGAGCTCCTGGTTTCCATGCCCTTGGCAGGCTACAGCAGCTATAATTCCTTTGTCACATGACAGCATCAAGAGATCCCAGTGGATCTCCTTCTAAACATACTATTTCCTAACCCCATTATGGGAAAGCAACCCTACCTCCTCATGATCAAGGCCAATTACTCCTGCCAGTATAACTCCTTTCTTAGCCTGATGATCTCATGTCATGAGAGGCATAAAACGACAAGGTAGAGTTTTCGGTTTAGTAGGATTCTGAGAATCCTGATGTATTCCCCTCTGGGAAGCAGAACCTCTAGAATGCTAGGACCCAACACTGCAGGACAAGAAGGACAAATTTCCCACGCAGGTCACTGGGATTCATGGTGAGCTTCTTCCACCCCTTCCTCCACCTCCTGGAACCCAGACTCATTCTACACAAAACCACATAATGGCCATTGACTCAAAAGAAACACTACACCTTAAAGGACAGTGTTCCAATCTTGCAGATTATCATCTTCAAGGTGACACTTTGACCATACCTTCCAGAGGCTATTCCAAGGTTGTTCAGCCAACTAGTATACTATGCAATATACAGTAAGATCGGTGACTTCACGATCATATGTCCAATTGTCATTTCTAACATGTGGTCATATGTTGGTCTGTGTTATATGTTAGATCCCGTGTTAGTAAATCAGACACTCTGGCCAGGTGCAGTGGCTCATGCCTGTAATCCCAGCACTCTGGGAGGCCAAGGCAGGTGGATTGCTTGTGCCAGGGAGTGCCGGACCAGCCTGAGCAACCTGGTGAAGTCCCATCTCTACAAATAACTTATCTTAAAAATTATCTGGGGCGGGGCACAGTGGCTCATGCCTGTAATCCCAGCACTTTGGGATGCCAAGGTAGGCAGATCACCTGAGGTCAGGAGGTTGAGACCAGCCTGGCCAAAAATGGTGAAACTCCGTCTCTACTAAAAATACAAAAAAAAAAGAAATTAGCTGGGGGTGATGGCAGGCACCTGTAATCCCAGCTACTTGGGAGGCTGAGGCAGGAGAATAGCTTGAACCGGGGAGGCAGAGGTTCCAGTGAGCCGAGATTGTGCCATTGCACCCCAGCCTGGGCAACACGAGTGCAACTCCATCTCAAAAAAAAAAATTAGCTGGGAGTAGTGGCGCGTGCCTATGGTCCCAGCTACTCGGGAGGCTGAGGTGGGAAGATTACTTGACCCCAGCAGGCAGAGGTTGCAGTGAGCCATAATCCCACCAGTGCACTCCAGCCTGAGTGACAGAGCAAGACCCTGTCTCACAAAAAAAAAAAAAAAAAAAAGACACTCTATGAACCCTTGGATAATGGTATCGGCTGAGGAACTGAAGGCAGGAAGGGCAAAGCCATACCTAGAATACATTTTGATTCATTCAAGTTAAGAAGAATTGTTGCCCTTTCCAGTGCAAAAGGGATCTGACACAGTCAACTTATGACCAAGTCTACTTGGTCTCTTCAATGTGTTTATCATACTGAAGGCTCAGACTCAACCTCTGCTGCCAACAGCTCAAATAGTCAGCAGTGGCAGTCACTAGATCAGCCTTAGTGAAAGAGAACTCAACACAAAGATAACCTCTATCTCTGCCACCATGGCTATCCATTTATAGGCCCCCAGAGAGACACTGGGTGACCAAGGACAAAGGCTAGCTGACATCTACTGGATGAGTCCTGACAACCTGGTTGACCACGACTCTTCTGCAGTAGATGTTCTCTAGTGAGCATGAAGGTACAATAAAAAGATACTGACACTTTTTGCCCACTCCTATAAGTGTATGCATATGTCTCCTCTTAACACCAGGGGGAAGATATTGGTGAGTACACCCGGTCATCCAGTTTGTGTGAAAAGAAAAGTTGTCCAAGCCCAACATATACCTGCATTCCTGGACTGTGGAAAACAGTTTGGCTGTCAGTCAGAGGCCTAGAAAAGTGAGGGTGTACTCTTGGCCCTTCCAGGTAAAAGCAAACTGCTTCTGGAGGTTCTTCCAAATCGGTATGGAGAGAAAAGCATTAGCTAGGCCGATAGCTACATATCAAGTGCCAGGGGGCTTTATTGATTTGTTTCAGTAAAAATTCTGTATCTGAGACAGAAGCTACAAAGTCACAATCTGATTAAGATTATAATATTCTCAGTCATTCTCCAAGATCCATCCAAATTCTGCACAAGTAAAACTGACGAGTTAAATGGAAATGTGATAGGTATCATAAACCCTGCCTCTTTCAATTCTTTAATGGAGACAATAATATATATAATTTAAAATAAATACAATATTCCTTCTGGTTTACTATATTTATAGGGAAGGGAAATTCCAAAAGCTCCTACTTAGTCACAGAGCCAGATGGGGATTCTAACAGTAACAAGTATGTTTATTCCAATATGGCATCCAGGAAGTGGGAAAATAACTATAGGAAGGGTTCATGGATCAACTGGGCCACTGTGAGTTGGAATTAATTAAAGTTTCCATTTATCACTTGACCACAATAAGCCCCCACTTTGACTGCTAGACCACAGTAGCATTTTGCTTCCTTGGGAATTAACATCAATTCAGAGCCAGTGTCTAGTAAAACCTGCAAAGTTTAGGTATTGCCTTTTCTTCAGTGCACAGTGACTAGTAAATGGCCACAGGTCCCATTGAGGAAGGCTTGGGGGAATATATAATATAAACTTGTGGCAACATTGCAAGGTTCTTCTCAAGGGAACAAGCTACCCTTCAAGCAAGGGATTCTCAGTCTTTGAGCTGGCTTAGGTCTGGGAAATGGGTGAAGAGCCATAACTCTCCACTGTGGTAATTCAAGTCAAGTATTTGGCCACCCGATCTTAAATTTGGTTTCAGGTATTGTTGGGGTATTTTCCCTGCCAGATATATGAGGCAATATTCCAGGAGAATGCCCATATCCTTTTTATTCCTAATGACACCATGATAAATTGGCCTCTGGTGAAGAACCCTGCAGGCACCCTCCTACCCTTAGCGGTGCAGTTTGCTGAGGTTCTGGTGAACTAGAAGTCCACAGGAAGCAGCCTGCCGGAGCGCTACAGAAGCTTGCAGGGGAATGAGAGTCAATGGGCCTCCGCCCACTATTGGCAGCCACACCATCAGAGGAAAAAGAAAAAAAATCACACCAAAACCAGGAAGAGACATGCCTCCTTCCTGATACTTTGCAGTATCCCTCCAGTACCCTCTATCAATAAATCCTAATATTGCACCAGATGGCAAAGGAAAAATGATTATATAGTCTAGCTCAAAAATCACAGAGCAGAAAAGAAAAATTGGAGGCGGGGATTTGGAGCTGAGAAACAATATGTTGATAACTGACACAGTAATCAACTGTGAGACTTCTGATTCCTTGTTTGAAAATATGCCAAGGGAGTTCTATCGCCTTTAATGTGGGCCATGATTTTTTCAATGTTCCAGGAGCCGTTTAGCAGCATAGTTGAGAATGTCTCCAGGAACCCTTGCCAGAACATTAAATCCTGAGTCACAGAAGAATATATTCATATTAACAATATCTCTCCTCATCTAACTCCATATGATAGTCTACACTAGCAGCCCACCACTCTCAAGAGCCATTCCCAGGCTAATATGCCTGTTTACATTAGCCAGCTCCTGCAGTTCAGCTCCTTTCTCCCTAAGCAGGACCAGCACTTCCTGAGTTGTGACATGACAATATTTGATCCAAATTATTAGTCTAATGGCCAGGAAGGGAGATGAGAGTAGATCAGGACAGCACATAAAGCATCCACTTCAGTTACAGCTTCTACACGGTCTTCAGACAAGGGATAGGTGCTATTACCCTCTAGCAAAAGGAAATGGTCCATTTCCACAGGCTCAGAGGACTCAGGAGGAATCTGGGGCCAGTGTCATCTAGTGCACCCAACTGTCCCCATCCCAAGTCTCAGGGTATTAGACTTTCCCTATCACGACACTGACTTGTGAAAACCTGCTAATTCAGTCTTCTCTCAAGTTCTGCTACTCTTATACTCAGATCCTAAGCCTTATCTTAAGCATGTTCTGCCTTCTGGCTGCTGCATTAGAGGTCTTCAGACTTCCACACCATGCTCTATTTTGGAAATGAGTTTGTTATTTTCTCTCTTCAGTATAGCAGTAAGCACCCAAAATCAACCAATTAATTCAACTGTCTCTGAACATCCCTTCTACCTACATCCCTGTCCCAATTCATCACAGATAACAGTCTTAGCATTTGCAAGGCTACAATATGCTACAACACTCCACTTACTGCAGTGATAGTCCTGTTGCCAGCTGGCTGATAAGTTATCCTACTTTAGAACCCCATCCATAGAATCTGTTGCCTTCAGTCAGCTATCTTAGGGAAGTTTCTGTGCAAGTGCTTTATTAAGAAAGGGACCTCAGGAAAAACTGGTAAGAGAATGGGGGAAACAAGACAGGTAATGGGAGGAAACCAAGCAGGTACTGTATTAACCTACATTAACTAATTGCCCCAAAACTTGGCATCTAAAACCAATACACCTTCATTATCTCACAGTTTCTGTGTGTCAGGAATCCAGGTACAACTTAACTGAGTCCTCTGCTTCATGGCCTGTCACAAGGTTGTAATCAAGGTATTGATCCAGGCTGATTTAAGAGCCCAGACTGGGAAGGATCTACTTCTACACTCAGTCAATGATTGTGATCAGCATTTAGTTGCATACAGGTTGTTGGCCTGAGAGCCTTGGTTCCTTGCTGACTGTTGGCCAGAGGCTCCCCTCAGTTCCCTGCCAGAAAGCTTGCCTCACCGAAGCATACAACCTGAGAAAAAAAAAGTCTGTTCGCAAGACAGAAATCACAATCTTTTGTAATCTAATCATGGAAGTGGCATCCCCGCACTTTTGCCGTATACTAATGATCAAAAGCAAGTCACCCTGTCTATCCCACACTCAAGGAGAGGGAATTACACAAGAGTATGAATATAAGGAGGCGGGGATTGTTGGGGACCACCTTAGACGCTGCCTACTGCAAGTTCAGTCTCAAAGTCCACAGCTGGTAGCTTCAGCATGATCCTGCAGAACTCTGGAAGTAAGTTAGGCTTCAGAGTTGTTCCAACCCAGGGAAAGGGGGCTAGGGCTTTATATTCCCATAACCAGTCATTGGTTAGTGGTCCCCTCAATGGGGCACAAATTTCCAGGCAGGTGCTCTTTATGCGTGCATGTAAGGTGGGTTCCAGTAGGTGGGCAGACCTCAAAAACAAAAAGAAGGGTTGTTGGTATGGGCTGTTGGAAGTGAAAGCATACTGAATCTCTGGTTAAAGGGAATAGTAAAAAAACGCCCTGGGTAGAGCATCAGTATTGTGCTTTCCAGTGAATGGTGGAATGAAAAAGGCACTTTCCATAAGGTTGTCAATAGCAGTAATGATAAAGCTCCTATTACTTCATGTGGCTACTCTAGTCAGAGGTCTTTGATTTCAAGAAAAGAAAACCCATCCTGGCTAACACGGTGAAACCCCGTCTCTATGAAAATACAAAAAATTAGCCGGGCGTGGTGGTGGGCACCTGTAGTCCCAGCTACTCTGGAGGCTGAGGCAGGAGAATAGCGTGAACCCAGGAGGCGGAGCTTGCAGTGAGCCGAGATGCGCCACTGCACTCCAGCCTGGGCGACAGAGCAAGGCTCCACCTCAAAAAAAAAAAAAAAAAGAAAAGAAAAGAAAACCTACTTGTTTGAACTATTGAAAGGCTACTGAGAAACTGCTCACAGGACCTAAGAGCGGTACTGTCATGGCTCAAAACTCCTAATCCTGGGAATTGGGAAAAGAAGAAGCACAGAAGACCCAGGAAGCCATTCTTTTTTTTAATTTATACGTAATAGTTATACATATCCAGAAAGCCACTCTTACTTTTTCTATTGCTCTCTGAGATCAAGAGACCTTCATTTGCTTTTCTTTCTAGATCCCTGCCTCACTTTTCTCTCTGAGAACAGATTTTCTCTACCCACAGATCCACAGATCATGCTTGCTCTTTTAGCCCCTGGATAACCTTTCAGATCAGCTCTCTACAAACAGTTGCTTCAGTTTCTCCAAATTCCTATAGCTACATAGAATAAAATGTTTTAAAATATTAACTGTAGTTATCTGTAAGTAGCAGAAGTATAAATAATTTTGCTTTTTGTCCTATTCTATATCTGTTTCCAAATTTTCTACAATTAACACACAATGCATTTATAATCAGTAAGGGAAAAATCTGGCTGGACTAAATTTTCTCCACCTCATCCCAATCCTCCATCACCATCTTTATTTCTTCACCTCTCCCCTTCCTGGCAGATGACCTTAGGAAAGATATAGTATTTTTTTTTTTTAAGAGATGGGGTCTCACTCTGTCACCCAGGCTGGAGTGCAGTGGTGCAATCATAGCTCGCTGCAGCCTTGAACTCCTGGGGTCAAGCGATTCTCCTGCCTCAGCCTTAGCCTCCCAAGTAGCTGGGATTACAGGCACATGCCACTGTGCCTGGCTTATTTTTTTTATTTTCTGTAGAGACGAGTTTTTGCTATGCTGCCCAGGCTGGTCTTGAACTCCTAGCCTTAAGGGATCCTTTCACTTCAGCCTCCGAAAGTTCTGGGATTACAGGCATGAGCCACGTGAGGCCCAGCCTGGAAAGATATAGTATTGTTAGAATAGTGCAGCAAAGTTAAGCAGTGAGGGGCAGTCTCTGTGAGCAATGGAAAGTTTTATTGTCTTATTTATTATTTGCTATGAGGATCTGAAGAACCTGAAAAGGCATACATGAAGCATTCTCCCAGGATGAAGATGGGACCTCGGGAGGAGGACTGATGGTACCATGGGGCAGGAGAGGAAGAAAGGAGACCGACCAGGATAGACACCATATGTACTGTTGGGTGACTCTGGGAAGAAGGTCGAGTTTGGCGCCCCCTTGTGGACTTGGTGTATAATCACAACTATGTAATCTCCATATTCATCTACAAGCTATTACAGGTATCAATAAGGAATAGCCAATAAACAAAACCAAACCACAGTCTGAGCGATCATATAATAAGTAACAAGACAGAGGTTCAAAAAACAGTGCCAATGAAGAGATCTTTGATTTTCTCTTCGCCTGTGATCGTTTTCCTCCCTCTAGCCCAACCCTTATATAAGTATTTTAGAAACCAAGAAAAAAAATGCCAGCAACTCCTATAGATCTCTAATATAATACCGATATACAGACACATAATAATGGGATACTTTTCAAAACACTGCTAATCCTGTTAGCTCATATCGAGTCCCAGCCTGCACGATTGGGACACAAGACTATTGTCCTACAATGTGTCATGCCAGGCTTCAAATAAGTATCATGATAAAGGAGAGAACCTTCCTCCGTCTTCTAGTAGAATGGCAAATAAACCAACCTGTACATGTCAAGTTCTTGTCTACTTAGAAAAATTTGATAATTTTCCTGGCTGTGACATTACACTGCCTTGGCTCCAGAAATTATTCCTTGTAGTTAACTTACGTCTCTCATGTAGTCATATAAGTCCATTTCTTCTTGTTCTATTCTTCCTTGTGGTGGAGATTAACAGCGGCTTATCATCTTCCCTAGAAATCCTTCCATTGTTAGAGCTTACCATGGCATTACCTATCCTTTTTTTTTTTTTTTTTTTTTTTTTTTTGAGACGGGATCTCCCTCTGTCGCCCAGGCTGCAGTGCAGTGGCGTGATCTCGGCTCACCGCAACCTCTGCCTCTCGGGTTCAAGCGGTACTCCTGTCTCAGCCTCCCGAGTAGCTGGGATTACAGGCCCGTGCCCCCACGCCCGGCTAATTTTTGTATTTTTGGTAGATACAGGGTTTCACCATGTTGGCCAGGCTGGTCTCGAACTCCTGACTTCAGGTGATCCGCCCGCCTCGGCTTCCCAAAGTGCTGGGATTACAGGCGTGAGCCACCGTGCCCCAGCCTACCTATCCATTCTTTAAACACCAAGTAATCCACTTTTATTTGACTTTACCTCATTCACTTCATTTTCCAGTTTCCATTAAATTTGTGGCTTCCCTGTGAGTCTACTCCATAGTTTTCTTGCTCTGCTAAACCATGGAACTAAATCGTGTGCACCTCTGGGTGATTTCTCAGCATTACACTCTCCCTATTATAAATGAAAGAAACACCAAAATGTAAAGGTATTTCTTTGATGTGCTGGAATATATGGCTATACTGATGCATGCGATATAAATTCTTTTTCTTTTTCTTTTTCTTTTTAAAGTGCAGGACAGAGGGGTCCGTTTTTGAAAGTTATCGATACCTAGTAAAATGGCGCCATCTAGTGCCCTGAACTAGTAACAACATTTGCAAGAGAAGGGTTGGAAGAAAACTGTAAATCAACAGTGCAAGATGACAACTCCCAAAACTAGCAGGGCCAAGGCAATTTAATAACAATAGGTCGATTGACTCTGGGGACTATAACTCTCAGTCTGTTGACTGAGCCATTGGAGCAGCTTAACAAATAACATAGCTTGTTTTCCAGAGAGAATGTGGCACTGTTCCGAAAGCAGAAGTTCCCACTGGAGGCTTGGGAGGACAAGGAGCAAAGTAAGCACCTGTTCATGCCAGGCACTGCTCTAAGCATTTTACATTCATTTTTTCACTTAATCACCACATCTGCCTTATGAGGCTGGTATTATTATCCCCATTTTACAGATGAGAAACTGAGCTTTCAGAGAGGCCAAAATCTTACCCTTAGGTTACACAACAGAGTCAGGCCTGACTCCAAAACCCACATGCTTTGCACTACCTCCAGAGAGGATACATAGGGAATATGCAACTCCCTTTCTTTTTTTCCTTTTTTTTTTTTTTTTTTTAGACAGAGTCTTGCTCTGTCACCCAGAATGGAGTGCAGTGGCGTGATCTCGAATTACTGCAAACTCCACCTCCCAGGTTCAAGGGATTCTCCTGCCTCAGCCTCCCAAGTAGCTGGGACTAGGACTATAGGCGCATGCCACCACATCTGGCTAATTTTTATCTTTTCAGTAGAGACAGGATTTTACCATATTGACCAGGCTGGTCTCAAACTCCTGGCCTCAGGTGATCCACCCACCTCGGAAAGTACTGGGATTACAGGCATGGACCACTGCGCCTGGCCCTCAACTCCCTTTCTTATCACTCTCCACAGGGAAGACCAGAGAGATACTGTTAACACCACATCCCAGGGACTTGCCGCCACCAGAGAGTCCATGCTGCAATGTACAACTCTGCTGAAAGATGACGAAAAGGAAGTGTGCAAGTCCTGGAACACCAAGAGACTAACAGTGCTGGAACAAGGGCTGGGTAGCAAAAGAATTTCCTGCAGCTCTGTTTCAACATTATTTTTTGTCTTGCCATTATTTTTGTCTACCTTAAGTCAGAAGCTCCTAGGGACCAGAGGTTATATTCTTGATATGTCACAGTGCTAAATAAATATTGACCAACTGACTGAATTAAAAGCATAGTAAAAGTTCCTTGTTCACAGCTGTATCTCTTTTGCCATGACAAAGCTCCTGGCATTGACACAGATTAATCCAAAGAGGGAAGCCTGCATTCTTGGGAAAGAACACAGCTACTCAACTTGAACAAGAAAAAGATACCAGGGATTAAGTCCCTTTCAGACACAGGCTGACTACTGTCACTTAGCTAATGGAGTCACTCCCCAAGTTAACTAACCAGCACGTCTTAAGAAAGGCATGGAATAGAGAGAAAGGGTCAAAAGCACCTTTCTTTTTTTTTTTTTTTTTTTTTTTTGAGACGGAGTCTTACTCTATCACCCAGGCTGGAGTGCAGTGGCGCAATCTCAGGTCACTGCAACCTCTGCCTCCAGGGCTCAAGGGATTCTCCTGCCTCAGCCTCCCAGATAGCTGGGACTACAGGCACATGCCACCACGCCTGGCTAATTTTTGTATTTTTTTTAGTACAGACAGGATTTCATCACGTTGGCCAGGTGGTCTCAAACTCCCGATCTCAAGTGGTCTGCCCGCCTCGGCCTCCCAAAGTGCTGGGATTACAGGCATGAGCCACCGTGCCCGGCCAAAAGTACCTATTTCTCTAAAAGTTAAACCTTGTGCAAAGAAGTAGAGGACTTGTAGGAGGTTATATTTTCATTCACGTAATTATTTTTAATTCAGCCATTAAGTTTATTAGGTAAATGAATCAATGAGGCAATTAGACAGAAAAAAAAAACAGCAATGATTTTACCAAAAAAAAAAAAAAAAAGTAATGATGAGCTCCTGCTATAAAAGGATGAAAAGACATGGAAAATAGAATTGAAAAAGAACAGAAAAATACAGTGGGTTTATTAAATCTTATGGGTAATTTTTGCTGTGGATTTGGTTTTTTTCCTAAAGGAACATCATTTGAACTATGAGTGCATCCAGGAAAAAATGTGTTGAGAATTTTATTCCAACTGGGAAGATAAGCCAAAATAAGAAAAGGGAATTTTATATTTCTTTTCACACACACACACACACACACACACGGTTTTGACGCTTTGTAGGAAACTGTAGGATATTCTCAAAGAAAGGAAAACCTTAGCCTGTTACATATTCCAACTTAAAGAAATAAACTAGTATTCTTCAAGGCAGTTAATTGAGTATGTTAAGGCTTCCCAAGGAGTCAATAACATCTTCAAATAGAATCCAGGACACTTAGCTTCTAGGTTTGTCCTAGAATCTCTATACAGCAAAACTCATTATAGCTACGTGGGCCTTATTCAGTGTGGCCCCCATCAGCAAAACAGAAGGCTGAGAGGTTCCAACACAGTTACCATTTGTGTTTATCCATCCATTGTCTCTTGAGGGGTCTCCATAGAAACCACAAATTTGCAAAACTTCTGCCTGTGCTGAGGGGTACACTCCATGCCATGAAATACTGCTTTGCCAACCAGCCCTAATTAGGGTGCAGATGACTGATGGCGAAGGACAAAGCGAATACCGTATGCAAAGACATGGGGATGTGAGACCGTGTTTGTTCAGGTAAAAATAAATCATTCAAGAGTTGGCACAAAAGGTATGCTCATAGGGAGAGATGATATTGAAAAGGTAGGCAAAGCAGAGATTATGAAAAATCTTCTATGAATGCTACTACAGGTATATGTACTATACAAAGTGCTTTACATATATCATCTCATTTCATCCCCACAATATAAGGCTGGCATTACTCTCATTCTCAGTGGTGGACCTGAGACTTTTCTGATTCCAGAGATCATGCTTTTTTTTTTTTTTTTTTTTTGAGATGGAGTCTCGCTCTGTTGCCCAGGCTGGAATGCAGTGGCATGATCTCGGCTCACTGCAACCTCGGCTGTCCAGGGTTCAAGCGATTCTCATGCCTCAGCCTCCTGAGTAGCTGGGATTACAGGTGCGTGCCACCATGCCCAGCTAATTTTCTTGTATTTTTAGCAGAAATGGGGTTTCAACATGTTGGCCAGGCTGGTCTCGAACTCCTGACCTCAGGTAATCCACCCAACTCAGCCTCCCAAAGTTCAGGGATTACAGGCGTGAGCCACTGCACCCGGCCCACTTTCTGTTTTCTTTTTCCTTTTTTTTAAACATTTTTGGGACAGGGTCTCACTCTATTGCCCAGGCTGGAGTGCACTGGCACAATCATGGCTCACTGCAACCTTGACCTCCTGGGCTCAAGCGATCGTCCTACCTTTGCCTCCCAAAGTGCTGGGATTACAGGTATGAGCCATTGTGCCCTGCCAGAGATCACCTTCTGAACCAGTACTCTATACCCAATTTCAGAAAAGGAAGCACTATGGATTCACTAAGCACAAGCTATGCTTAATCTTATTAACTCTTAAAATGGAACTTCACAGTATACTTCAGATTAGTGTTTCTCAAACTTAAGTAATGTATGCACCTCTTCAAAAGGAAAAAAATTCTCATAAACCCCGTGTTGCCTTAAATTCTCATGAAATATTGTGGCAGAGACCACTAACAGTTCCTTAGTATTAATTCTCCCTACCTTCCTTTTCGTTAGTAGAATTCCTCAAGTTTTACCTAGAGCTTACATTTTGCAGCCTCCCTTGCAACTTGGGTACAGTCATATGACAAGTTTTGGCAGTGAGAAGTGAAGAGAACATAAACAACTTCTGGTCATGTTCTCATTAAGACGCTGCCAGTCCTCGACTTCCTCTGGACCCCTTCCCATAGCTGGAAATCCAGTGAAGTGGGGAAGAAACTGCTTCAACCATGTGAATGAAGGCAGTACTCAGGACCTTACTATTCAAAATGTGGCCTGTGAACCAGCAGAAGGAGCAGCAGCTGGGACTTTGTGGAAATAGGGGTTCTCAGGCCTCACCCTAGACCTACTGATGCCAAACTCTGCATTTAAATAAGATCTCCAAGTAATTCATATTCACACTAAAATTTGAGAAGCACTGATGCAGGAGAAGGTAGAACAACAAGCTAGAAGGAACTTGGGTATCTAGACGACCCACCCTACTAGACCACCTACCAGCTCAGACTTTTATAAGATAAGTAGACTTTCTATATTTGTTTAAGCACCTTTATTTTTACCTCTGTTTGATCCAAAATGCCAACTATATTAATATGTACAAACAAAACATGATATAAATTCCCACCTTTACAGCTTTTTCAATATAGTGTATTTGTTTTGTACCTTGCCTTTCTTCAATATCACAACCATTATTAAATCACATATATTATAGTGGTTTTACTGAGTAGTTAAACTGATTATGTGCCAGTCCACAGCCATAAAATTAAAACAAATTTATAAATGAAATAAAAAAGAAAACTATAAAACCAATAAAAATCCAAATGAACAATTGTTTTAATATAATGAGGTAGATGATGTTTTTCTGCTGGAACGAAATCACTCTTCTCTTCACAACACAACTACGGAACTGATGTTTCCACACAAATGTTTTTGAGTTTGGCATATTTATACTACCACATGTTTTGTGATGGCTCAATTCTCTTACCAATTGACTCTATTTGAAGTACTGTCAAATCACCATTAGCATCAAATGTCATGATAGCTTTTGACTTCGCTTGGTCTAAATGCATCACTTACATACTAAGTTACTTCTGTTCTTTTCTCATGCACACAGGATAATCCAAGAAGCACAACTTAACACCAGCTGTGTTATAAATACAACTGCAAACACAATTTATAACATAAGATGGTCACCCAGAAACCTAGAAAAATAAAACTTACATGCACACTAAGAAACTATAAATAAATGTTCATGGCAGCTTTATTTGTAATAGCCAAGAACTGGAAAGAACACAAACATCCTTCAACAAGTGAATAGTGAAATACACTGCAGTACATTATACAATAGAATATTACTCAGCAACAGAAAGAAACATACTGATACGTACGACTTGGATGGATCTCAAGTGCATTATGCTAAGTGAAAAAAGCTCATCTTAAATGTTTACATACTCTATGGACCATTTATATAACATTCTTGAAATGACAAAATTATAGTGATGAAGAACAGAGCAATAGTTGTCACAGGTCAGGTTAGGGAGAAAGTGTAACTATAACGTGGTAACACCACAGAATTTCTTTGGGTGATGGAATTGTCTGCACCCTGGATGTGGCTGTGTTTACATAAATCTACACATGTGATAAAATTTCACAGAGCTATGCACACACACATACACAAACACAAAAAGTGCATATAGGCTAAGTGTGGTGGCTCATGTCTGTAATCCCAGCACTTTGGGAGGATGAGGCAGGTGGATCACCTGAGGTCAGGAGTTCAAGACCAGCCTGGCCAACATGGTGAAATCCCCATCTCTATTAAAAAAAAAATTAGCCAAACTTGTTGGCATGCACCTGTAGTCCCAGCTACTTCAGAGGCTGAGGCAGGAGAATCACTTGAACCCGGGAGGCGGAAGTTGCAGTGAGCCAAGAACACACCACCACACTCCAGCCCGGGCGACAGAGCGAGACTCAGTCTCAAAAAAAAAAAAGTGCATATAAAAACTGGTGAAATCTGAATAAAATCTGAACTTTAGTTAATACCAATGTCAATTTCCTGGTTTGCTAATGTGCTAGGGTTAAGATGCTATCTTAAACTAAGGGTATATGGGAACTCACTATACTATTTTCACCACTTCTCATGGGTAATTCTCAAGTATTTATACTCTAAAAGTACTTATACTTCTTATAAGTATTTATACTCTCAAAGTATCTCAAATTTTTTTTAATCTTAACCTAATAACAAAGTGGACCAAATGGAACATCTTTTGAGACTTTGTACCTCATCATGATTCAGGCAAGGCACAACCAGTATCAAAATACTCAGAGAAAGAGGCATTTACAAAAGGAAAGAAAAGTTCACCTTCCAAGAGAGCAAGAGAATCAGACTTCCGAAGGACTGGTCGGTTAAATAAAAAATATAACAAGGACTTACAGGGAAAATGTGCAGTATTACCAAAGTTACAAAATATCCATTCACGTGTTTCTGGTGAGAAAGCAGCAACCTACTCACTTGACTGCTGTATTCACAAAGCTCTCGCCATAGCTCTAAACATCCACATAGCAAATATGGGGTCCGGGGGCTTGTTTTGGAAGGTGCCCAAGTTTACAATAAACATTCACGTTTTATTATTTGGGGACCAGGCCTGTCAGGGTGACTCTGATACTTCTGATTTATCTCAGGGTGCAAAGTTTTTATGTTTTTGTTTTTTACTGTTAAAGGTGAAGTGTTTAGACATACTGGAAACAGAGCAGATTTGGCTTTTATGCAGAACATGTGTGATCTGCCAAAAGCACCTTCACTTTAACCCCTGTCATGACTGGGTCTGAGACTGATTTTCCCCACCACCCACTGTGACCCCACTGGGTCAAGGCTTGTGTCTGCGTGTCTGCTGTTTCTCATAGAGTATCACAGTGGAGAAATCATGAAGAATGCAGTCAACAAATTAAGAGGACTTGGAGACCATTCAAGAGTCTGGAACAAACTAATGAATGAATTATAAGAACTTAGGAAATAACAAAACAGTCAACATTCATTGGCTTATGAGATAGACACTACACAGAGTGCTTTCTATATATCATCTCATTTCATCCTCACCACAGAAGGCAGGCATTAGTCTCGTTCTCAGTGATGGGCCTGAGACTCCCCTGACTCCAGAGCTCATATTCGTAACCAGTACACTATGCCCACTTTTAGAAAAGGAAGCACTAAGGTTCACTAAGGACAAGCCATGCGTAATCTTATCACCTCTATAAATGGGACTTCCAAACTAACAGATCTGAGAAATAGGACAGACCTGATTTCAGCAAGGGATTGACAAGATTTTTATTATTAAGGAGAATGACAAGTTTGAAATGAGATCTTAAAGCCAGGACACAAGGAACAGAAACAATCACATGTGGGGATGCTTTAGTGAGAATTAAAGCTGCAGATGAAGAGGCTGGAGTGCATGGATTTTTCCATAGTCTCTAGGTATGTTGTGTGTTTTTCTCGATACGTGAATCTAACCAGTGAAATTCTTCTCACGCCGAGCCCCCAGTTTGTTCCACCTGGAAATTATTAATACCTTGTCTTCCTGCCTTTGACCTGGAACGGCAGTGTGAGAATATTCTCCCAGGGGGCAGCAGAGAGCAGCAGGACGCTCCAGCATTGGAAGCCATACCCTGGAACCAGCTCAGACCTGTCCTCAGGGGCACCCAGGCTGGGCCCAAAATCTCAGAGTGTGCAAACACAAGCCTTCATAAACTGCCCCTACTAAACCTCACCTGCCCCAACCAGCACCACAGATACAAATCACACTGCCAAGGCAAATGGCAGAAGGAAGGGTGAGGCAGGGATAAGAAACTATATACACACCGATGGGGAGGGGGAAGCCTCACCTGCTTTAACCCAACTTGTTTTTCAGGTCCAGAAAAGCTGCACCCTTTGCAGCTTTGCTTCATGTCCATGTATTAAATGCATATTCACGCAGAAAAATGTATCATGAGAATGTTAAATAAGAAAGGCCCCTGACCTGAGGCTCTCTGTACTCTCAGTTCCTAGGTAATGAACCGCAACCTAACTTAGCACATAAACTGAAAACCTAACTTGGGAGAATAACAAACAGCTGAGTCTCAGCCAGTCTGCAGCCCAGCTTCAGCCAATCACAGGCTGCCAACTGATCAGACCCGAGGCCAAATAAGGCAACAGCTGAGCTGCAACCAACCAGGCTATTTCTGTACTTTAACTTGTTTTCTATATCACTGCTTCTTTGCAGAGTTCTCTGAATCTTTTGTAATTCTGAGTGCTGCCCGATTCATGAATCATTCCTTGCTCAAATAAACTGCTAAATTTAAATTGTCTAGAGGTTGTTTTGTTTTTTTAACAAGAGGCTTGTTTAAAAAGGCTCCTACTGAGGCAGGAGAATAGGATCTGGAGGCAGGAAACCTTCACGCAGACTTCCTAGAACTAAATTGAAAGGAAAACCCTAACTTTCCACACCTAAGCAACAAAACGACCAGAGGCTACTCTCTTTGACCTTTTCTGCACGACAAATGGGAAATTGGGTGTCAACAACAAATCAGACTGATTGCAGGTGGAGTCTTCTTTTGCAACTTGGTAACTTCACTCCAGCCTCTGAATAGTTGCGGTCCACAACCAGTCAGACCGATTGCAGGCCAAGTCTTCGTTTGCACATAGAAGTATAACTTTGTAACTTCACCCTAGCCTCCGATTGGTTGCAAAATGCCTCTGATAGGTTTGCACAGGAGTGACCTTTGTAACTTCAGCCTCTGGTTGGCTGCTTTCTGCAACGAGACTGATTGTAGGCTACCAATTCATTTACATGAGGTGAGCATGAAGTGGCCAATGGGAAACTTCCAGTGGGTATTTGGACCCAAGAAGATTCTGTATCCGGGCTCTTGAGCCGCAGCTCGGGTTCGCTCCCACCCTACGGAGTGTACTTTCGTTTTCAATAAATCCCCGCTTTCATTCTTTTGTTGCTTCTTTGCTTTGGTGGGCGTTTTGTCCAATTCTTTGTTCAAAATGTCAAGAACCTGGACACCTTGCAGTCACAACCCCACTACCAGTGACACTACTGCCTCTCAGACAAGAACACCCAGAGGCTGGGCACGGTGGCTCACGCCTGTAATCCCAGCACTTTGGGAGGCCAAGGAGGGCGGATCACAAGGTCATGAGATCGAGACCATCCTGGCTAACATGGTGAAACCCCGTCTCTACTAAAAATACAAAAAATTAGCCGGGCGTGGTGGCAGGTGCCTGTAGTCCTAGCTACTCGGGAGGCTGAGGCAGGAGAATGGCGTGAACCCGGGAGGCGGAGCTTGCAATGAGCCGAGATTGCGCCACTGCATTCCAGCCTGGGCGACAGAGCGAGACTCCGTCTCAAAAAAAAAAAAGAACACCCAGAGAAGAGCAAGGAGGGTGTGTGGCCCAAAGGTGAGGTTTCCTTTCTATCCCCTCAAACTTTTACTTTAAGGGCCACTCAGGTTTTTACAAGAACAGATTTGTGGGTACCACCCACACCCCAAAGCATCACACCTTGAGAATCCTGAGACCCATTTACTGTTGACACCTGAGTAGTGGAGGTGTGTGAGTTGAAGGGATCCAAACTTTCCAGGTAATTATTACATTGGTGAACCATACAAGGCCCAGAACACAGGCTCTAACCTATGAGGGACACAGGTTTGAATTCAATAGATGATCCCACTTTTGCAAGAAAACTTCCTGTGACTAGGAAATAAGATGTCCCTTCAAACTCTACCCTAGAGGGCCAGACTTCAGTTTCCATAAACCACAAACAGTTCATCTTTGAAACAGGTACCTGGGAGGCCAAGGCGGGCAGATCACTTGAGGTCAGGAGTTTGAGACTAGCCTGGCCAACATGACGAAACTCCGTCTCTACTAAAAATACAAAAAGTTAGCCGGGTGTGGTGGCACATGCCTGTGATCCCAGCTACTTGGGAGGCTGAGGCATGAGAACCGCTTGAACCTGGGAGGCAGAGGTGAGCCAAGGTCGTGCCACTGCACTGCAGCCTGAGTGACACAGACTAATCTCAAAAAAAAAAAAAAAAAAAGAAAAAAAAAAAAAGAAACAGGTACCTGGGAAACCTTGCTTGTCCCAGGGTTTGGGGAATATCCTGCATATAACATTAGATAACTGCAGTTTTCCCCTTTTGGGTAAATAAACAACATACAAAACTCAGACCTTGTGAGCACAGCTCCCAAGAAAAAGCACTACCATCCTTTCACATTCCTTCCCCCATCAAAAAAAATTCCCCTCTTCCAGCCCCAAACAAGCCTCTTAACTAAAAGGAAGTCCTCTGGGGAAAGCTGATGACCCCATGTCTAACACTGCATCTGGCAAGTCAGAGGCCTCAGAAACTGAAATTAAACTCCCAAGAGCAATTAACCCAGTTCAGAAGACACATGAGAATTTGGCTGTTTTTAATTTTTTGAGATAATGCAGTCCCTGTATAGAAAAAAAATCCATGAAATCCACAATCTTCAACATTTGCAATTTTTTTTTTCTTTTTGAGACAGGGTCTTGCTCTGTCACCCAGGCTAGAGTGCAGTGGCACAATCATGGCTCACTGCCGCCTTGTTCTCGGACCAAACTGAGGGTCGGGCTGCTATTTCTTATGGCCTAATAACAAGATGCAGATGAAGTGAGGAAGAAGATTTTTATTTCTGCAACCGGTTACAAGGAGAAGGCCTGAAAATTATCACCAGACTAACTCAAAATTACAAAGTTTTCCAGAGCTTATATACCTTTTAAGCTATGTCTACATGTAAGTGTGCATTCATCAAAAGACATAAGTGATTAACTTCTTTTAATCTAAAATTAAGGTGTGAGTCCTGAAGACCTTCCTCTGGAGCCTCAGTAAATTTACTCAATCTAAATGGGTCCAGTTGCTGGAGTGATTAACCTTATTTTGTCTCCTGCTAAATCATGAAGGTTTGAGGAGTTTGTGAAGGCCTGGGGAGTTTCTTCAGACCCCCAATAAAACTTGTTTAATCCTAAACAGGTCCTGTTAAGAATTCCTTCATTATTTTGCTTTAAGGCCCAGGAAAGACCTAGGCAAAGCTCTTGGTGGGCTTTTGTTACATCCCAGCCTTTGTGTAAGGACACTGGCTTTTTCAGCTTTTAATATTTAAGTTAACTACACAGTCAGTGCTGAAACAGTTGTTATGGAGGCCTGCGTTTGTGAGACCTGGCCTGCCACAGCCTTGACTTCCTGGACTCAAGTGATCCTCCCACCTCAGCCTCTGGAACAGCTGGGACTACAGGTGCATGCCACCATGCCTGACTAATTTGGGGGGTTTTTTGTAGAGATGGAGTTTCACCATGTTGCCCAGGCTGATCTTGAACTCCTGGGGTCAAGCGATCTGCCTGCCTCAGCCTCCCAAAGTGCTGGGATTACAGTTGTCAGCCACTGCACCAGGCCCCAAATCTTTCATATTAATCAATACTCTCCATCAATCCAAATCCTGGCTGGAAGGAAAATAAGGATGAAGACCAAACTAAAGAAACCTTTCTGCCTTAATCTTTCCAAGATTTTGTTTTAGTTCAGAAGTTCTGTTCTTGAATCCTTCCAGTTCAATTTCTTGTAGAAGACTAGGCTAGTAAGAAGCCCTTCTCTTACCGGTTAAGGGTGTCCAGGTTCTTGGTGTTTTGAACTAAGATTTAGACGAAATGCACAAACAAAGCAAGGAAAGAATGAACAAAAGCAGAGATTTGTTGAAGATGAAAGTACACTCCACAGGGTGGGAGCAGGTATGAGCATAGGGGCTCAAGGGCCCTGTTACAGAATTTTCTGGGTTTTAAATACCCATTGGTTACTTGGTGTTAAGCCTTATGTAAATGAAGAGACTAAAGTGAAGTTACAAAGTTATTTTCTTGGTATACACTCTATGTAAATGAAGAGGATGAAATAAAGTTACAAAGTCATTTACTTGGTGTACGCCCTATGTAAATGAAGATGATATTTCCTGTGGTAGCTGAAGTGTTTCCACTTGATTTAGTTCTAGGAAGTCCTGAGGTTCCCTGCCTCCAGACCCTATTCTCCTGCCTCACTTCTAGGCCAACCTGACCAAGAGCCCAGAAGGATTCTTCTGGTGGTTTTTCCCAACAACCTTTCCTATCATGAACACCAATGGGAAGTTGTCCCAGATTACTCCAAATCCGGTATTTAAAATAAAAGTGGCCCTAGTAATCTGGGCTCCCATCAATAGACACTATGTTACCATCATATAATCAAAGTGGAATTGTTTCTAAGCTACTTTAAGGCGTTTCAGTCATTTACTCATTGGCTCAATAAGTATGTATATGCCAGGCTCTGAAGAGACACCAGAGAGTGGGCAGACCTCTGCTCCCAACTTCACATCCAGTGGAGGAATCTAGACAAATACATGGGAAATCATTGATGGGACCTCAGAGCTGCCTTCACTGTGTGAGGGCCTCTGGGGCTGTATGCAGGATTTATGACTCCTCCCAGCTCCAAGGTCCACAGATAGCATCTGGGGTCAGTCTTTAAAATTTCTTCGCAGCCTAAGGGCATGTAAGAGCCATTGCGGGCAGGCTTGAGACTCTTCAAACCATTTAAGGCCCATAAAGTCTCCTCATTGAAACTTTTTTCTGATACTTTTCTATTAGGTTGGTGCAAAGGTAATTGTGGTTTTTGCCATTAAAAGTAATGACAGGCCAGGCGCGGTGGCTCACACCTGTAATCCCAGCACTTTGGGAGGTCGAGGTGGGCGGATCACCTGAGGTCAGGAGTTCAAGACCAGCCTAGCCAACATGGCAAAACCCCAACTCTACTAAAAAATACAAAAATTAGCCAGGCATGATGGCATGTGCCTGTAATCCCAGCTACTGAGGAGGCTGAGGTGAGAGAATTGCTTGAACCTGGGAGGCAGAGGTTGCAGTGAGCTGATATCGTGCCATTGCACTCCAGCCTGGGTGACACAGTGAGACTCCATCTCAAAAAATAAAAAGTAATGACAAAAATTGCAGTTACTTTTGCACCAACTTAATAGTTATAACTTGCATAACTTAATAGTTATGCCCCATTCCTTCAGGCAGAGCCTGAGCTGTGTGGTCCTCCAGCAGCAGGGCGGTGAGACAGGGAAATCATCCTCAGGATCCGGCCGACTCCTCAGGGAACATGCCCTTACCTTTCTCTAGTGGACTAGCATAGGAAGCCCCTAAGTGTTCCCCGGAAGGATCTGGCCTGCTACACTGCATCTCACCTGATTAATTAAGTCTGCCTAATTGACAGGATTAATAAATCAGAGAATATAGAATCACAAACCTTTAGTCCCAAAAGTAATTGAGTGCATTTTTCCCAGCCCCTCAGGAGATTTGGAATTTCTCTCCCATGCTTCAGAAATCCTAGAAAGTGGCAGAATTAGGAAATAAATGCAAGCGTCCCAATCACCAACCCAGGCTCCCACATCACCTGTTTACTACAGATACAACTTTGGGAAAAATCATTTCTCCAGGTCTAAGATTTCTGGACTTTTTCTTATCCTGCTTTCTGGCAGAGTAATTGTGATAAAGAAAACATGATCTATCATGTTATCATATAACAAAAGTAGAACTGCTTCTAAGCTACTTTTGGGTTTTTCGGTCATTCATTCATTTATTCGTTGTTTTAACAAATATGTATGCCAGGCTCTCTTTCAGGCTCTGAAGAGACACCAGAGAGTGGGCATGTCTAATGGAGGAATCTAGACAAATGGACAATGATAAATCCAAAAAAAAAAAAAAAGTACTAATGAGGGAAGCCCAGAAAGCTCATGGAACACACAGTAAGGGGTCCTTCCTCAGGCCAGTGGGTCAGGGACCCAAAGGCTTAAGGATGAAGAGGGGTCAGCTGAGGAAAAAATATTCCAGAAATGGAGAACAGCATGTGGCAGAGAACCAGAGAACAGGGTATGGTTAGACGAGTACCGGATATGGTTCCAAGGAGGTGGGATGAGCACTGTAGGAGAGTCCAGAGAGACAAACAAGGGTCAGATTGTGCTGTGGCAGAAGATAAGACTTAATCCTGAAAGCCCTTTGACAGCTTCAGGATTAGGGATTAATCCTTGATCCTTAATCCTGAAGCTGTCAAGGGCTTTAAACATACACTCATTGTTCATTATAGACATCTAACAGACCAAAAAACAAATAATTTCAGAGAGTGATGAGCCCCATCAAGAAAGCAAGCAAGGCAGCCTGTAGTTCCAGCTACTCCAGAGGCTGAGGTGGGAGGATTGGTTGAGCCCAGAAGCTCAAGTCCAGCCTGGGCAACAAAGTGAGACTCATACATTTTTATTTTATTTTTATTTTTTTAAAGAAAGCAAGGCAAAGTGAAAAGAAGTCGGTGGGTGTGTATGGCTATCACAAGACACTAACACAACTCGTATCTGGCTGCTATGAGAAAAACTGACTGAAAGGAAACCAGTCAGAAGTCTTTTGCTTAGTTCAAAGAGAAAAATCTGGGTTGAAAAAATTATTTACTAAAGGGTCATTTCTCCAGATACAAGCAATGGACAAAAGTAGGATAAACATGATCCAGACACATTTTTTTTATCAAAATCAAATCTTAAATAGCAGCATTTATAGAAAGTATGCTGTGAGTGAATTTCATGTATATCTTTAACAAGGAGGTTGGTATTTTTATTATTTAAAAATCAACTTTGTTACTTACATTACTGAAATTGATCTTTTGGACTGAGTTGAGAGCTATCCTTTATCCCATACTTTTTTTTTTTTTTTTTTTGAGATGGAGTCTCGCTCTGTCGCCCAGGCTGGAGTGCAGTGGCACGATCTCGGCTGACTGCAAGCTCCGCCTCCCGGGTTCACGTCATTCTCCTGCCTCAGCCTCCAGAGTAGCTGGGACTACAGGTGCCCGCCACCACTCCCGGCTAATTTTTTTGTATTTTTAGTAGAGACAGGGTTTCACGGTGCTAGCCAGGATGGTCTCGATCTCCTGACCCCGTGATCCACCCACCTCAGCCTCCTAAAGTGCTGAGATTACAGGCGTGAGCCACCACACCCAGCCTAATTTTATTTTTTCTAGAGATGGTGGTCTCACTATGTTGCTCAGGCTGGTCTTAACCTCCTGGCCTCAAGCATTCCTCATACCTCAGCCTCACTGGGATTACAGGCATGCGCCACCACACCCGGCTATCCCATACATTTATTTGTAAGTCTGACAATAAGATTAGGATTAAACAAAGGTCTTATTTCTACAAGAAATATTTTGAAAATTAAAAGAATTTAAATTTCCTTTCTGGAAACTTTTCCCTCTTAACTGGCTATCAACAGAGTATAGAGACACTGAAACTGGCATTGACTTTTCTACATCCAGACAATCTCATATTGATGACCATCTGCCTCCTGCTTTGATAACTGCTGCCAAGAAAAAGAAAACCCTATAAAGGTAGTGAGATCGCAGTGTTACTGGAAGGGTGTCCCTAATCCAGACCCCTTGAGAGGGTTCTTGTATCTCCACAAGGAAGAATTTGGGGTGAATCCACAGAGTAAAGTGAAAGCAAGTTTATTAGAGAAGAAAAGAAACCAAAGAATGGCTACTCCATACACACAGCAGCAGCATGGGCTGCTTGACTGAGTATACTTATGGTTATTTCTTGATTATATGCTAAACAAGGGGTGAATTATTCATGAGTTTTCTGGCCCTCACCCTTTTACCAGAAACTGAGGGTTTCTCCCCTTTTTAGACCAATAGGATAGCTTCTGGACATTGCCATGGCATTTGTAAACTGTCATGGTAAATTCGTCACGGTGCTGACGAATTATAATTAGTGTATAATGAGCAGTGAGGTCCCTTTCATCATCATCTTGACTTTGGTGGGTTTTGGCCAGCTTCTTTACCACATCCTGTTTTATCAGTGGGGTCTTTGTGACCTGTGTCTTGGGAAACCAGTCCTGCTAACGTCCTGTCTTATCATGTGACTACAAATGCCTAACCTCCTGGGAATGCAGCCTGGCAGGCCTCACCCTCATTTTACCCCGGCCCTGTTCAAGATGGAGTTACTCTGGCTCCAACACCTGTGACAACAGTTGTAAGGAAGGAACACCATTAGGCCGTCCAGCCACTTCATTCATTTCTGAGATTTGAGGGCAATTAAATTTTTTCTTTTGTTGACAGTGTAGGGAAATTCAAACTTTCCCTCTGAAAGTTCAAGTCTAAGTCTATTGAAATGAATCAACAATAGACAGATTTACAGGAAACAAAGCATACAAATTTATTAACATGCCTATGGACATGGGAGTCCTGCAAAAGACTCAAAGGAGAGCCAGATGACTGAAGTTTTTTTTTTTTTTTTTTTTTTTTTTTTTACCATCCTGAGGCTACGGAAAGAATAGGGGCTTGGGTTTCTTGTTGGGGGAATTAATCGGCACAGGGAGAATGAAGAGAGGAAAGTATGACAAGCAATGGCTTCTTGTTTTGTAGATAAAAACCTCTCAGGGAATCTTGAGCTCCCCTCAGAAAGAAAAGGTGGTAGCCTATGGTGAGAGCTCTCTGTCAAACTTTAAAAGTGTCAGAATTGTAAACTAAAAATAAAACCCTAAGCCCAACAATTGTCAAAGAAAAGAGTCAAACTTGGTAAAATATTTAAAGAGATGTATTCTGAGCCAAATATGAGTGACAAATGGCTCATGACATGGCCCTCAGGAGATCCCAAGAACATGTGCCCAAGGTGGCTGGGATACAGCTTAGTTTTTCTACCTTTTAAGGAAACATGAAACATCAATCAAGATGTACATTGGTTGGTTCAGTCCAGAAACGTGGAGCAACTGGAAATGGGGGCTTCCGGATCATAGGTAAATTCAAAGATGTTCTGATTGTCAATTGGTTAAAAGAGTTAAGTTACTGTCTAAAAACTTAGGAGTGCCTGGGTTAAGATAAGGCATTGTGGAGACCAAGACCTGATCATGCAGGTGAAGCCTCCAGGTAGCAGGCTTCACAGAGAATAGATTGTAAGGGTTTTTTTGGTTTGTTTTTTTTTTTTTTGAGATGGAGTCTCGCTCCGTCACCCAGGCTGGAGTGCAGTGGCACAATCTCGGCTCACTGCAAGCTCTGCCTCCCGGGTTCACACCATTCTCCTGCCTCAGCCTCCCAAGTAGCTGGGACTACAGGCGCCCACCACCACGCCTGATTACTTTTTTCGTATTTTTAGTAGAGACGGAGTTTCACCGTATTAGCCAGGATGGTCTTGATCTCCTGACCTCGTGATCTGCCCACCTCGGCCTCCCAAAGTGCTGGGATTACAGGCGTGAGCCACCATGCCCAGCCAATTGTAAGGGTTTCTTATCAGACTTAAAGAGTCTGTTCTATCAGTAATTCCAAAAGGGAGGAGGGTAAAATGAAGCATATCTGATGCCCCCTTTCCACTTCCCATCATGGCTTGAACTCGTTTTTCAGGTAAACTTTGGAATGTCCTTGCTGAAAGGAGGGGTCCATTTAGATGGTCAAGGGCTTAGAATTTTACTTTTGGTTTACACAACCAACTGAACAGACTCCCTCTTGGCCAAGGGGTCCCCAAAGAAACCTGAAAAACTGAATTTCCAGCCATCATGGGAAGGAAAGTTGGACACACCTCATTATACCCCCTCCTTTTTGGAGTTTAGGAACAACTGACCAGCATTAATATTAAAATAGAGATCATAAGACTGACAAAACAGACTCTTTGTGGCAGTAAGATACCAAATTCCAACATGACTGTGGTATAGCATCACATGACAACAGACCCTGGAGGAAATCAAAATATTTTGCCCCCAAATATATTTCTTTGACATATTTTGAAATGGCCCTGCAAAACCATCTTTTCTGAGGAAAATATGCATCCCTAGAGAATCTCCGTTAATGCAACCAGGCCTTTCCTTTCTAGGCCACTCCTGGATCTAGGAGAGATTAAATGAGAATCTGACACATTTAAGGTCTGAAAAGAGACATCTGGAATCTATTTTAAGAGTTAAAGAAAAAGGAAAGAAACATGTGGCTGGGTGCGGTGGCTCACACCTGTAATCCCAGCACTTTGGGAGGTCAAGGCAGGTGGATCACCTGAGGTCAGGAGTTCGAGACCAACCTGGCCAACACAGTGAAACCCCATCTTTACTAAAAATACAAAAATTAGCTGGGCATGGTGGCAGGCACCTGTAGTCCCAGCTACTTGGGAGGCTGAGGCAGGAGAATTTCTTGAACCCAGGAGGCAGAGGTTGCAGTAAGCCGAGATCATGTCACTGCACTCCAGCCTGGGTGACAGAGCAGGACTCTGTCTCAAAAAAAAAAGAAAAAGAAACACGTAAAGCAGCTCAATAGTCAAAGACAGGTTTATTTTGGAGAATAAACCTGAGAGGGGCTTCTGGCCAATTTCGGTCAGGAGCACTCTCTCTTACAGACTAAGAGTATTTATTGCTTTTAGGGTGAGTGGGCTTATCACAAGCTTAGAATGTTTCTGTGTGGGGAAGAAGTTTATGGTGGGGTTAGAATATCTCTGGTCAGAGGGGAGATTATATTGGGGCTGACATCTCTACGGCCAGAGGGGAGGTTATCTCGGGGCTGGCATATCTCTGGTCAGGAAGGGGTTTATCTTATGGTTGGAATGTTTCTGGTTGGAGATGTCATTTGTGGTTTATGGTCATGCTGACCTTAGCCATTAGGCTGATCCCTTTGGATTTAGGTGGTTTTTATCAAGGGGAACTTTAGAATGGCTGTGCTTGTCCAAGATGGTGATCCAAGATGGTCCTGTACTGTCATCTATTCCCTCCAAAGGTGGCTATCTATGAGGCTTCATCTACAAAACAAGAACTTTGTCCTCCACAGTCCCCCTTATCTTAACTCAAGTATTCCTTTCTACTAACTTCAAGTCTTTAAACAAATCTTAACTCTTTCAAACCATTGCCAATCAGAAAATCTTTGAATCTACCTATGACCTATAGGCCCCCACTTCAAGATATTCCACCTCTTTAGGTTGAACAAATGTACACCTTCCTTGTATTGATTTATGATTTTACCTACAATTCTTGTCTCCCTAAAATGTATAAAACCAAACTGTAACCCAATCACCTAGGGCACACTTTCTTAGGACCTCTTGAGACTGTTCCCTGGGCCACAGTCACTCATATTGGCTCAGAATAAACCTCTTAAATATTTTTGCAGAGTTTGGTTTTTCCATTAACAAATTTTAGTCTCCTTTTCCTGTGAGTTAATATTTCCTAGATCTCAATAAGGCAGATGGGGGTAGGGGGGCCTCAGAGAAAGCCTGTTTACTGTTTACCTCACTAATGTAAATTTCCTCTACAGACGTAAATCTCCCCCACAAAAGGACAGCTTTTCAGAACTATTCCTGTGTTGTAGCCCCTCTGAAGAGCCATATCAAAATATACCAAAGAAGTATATTTTGGGGTAGCATATTTAGGTTTCTTTCCACAGCTAGGAAGACCGGAATGGTAAAAAATCATTTTCATCAGCTGGACACCGCAGCTCACGCCTGTAATCCCAGCACTTTGGGAGTCCCAGGTGGGCGAATCATGAGGTCAGGAGTTCGACACTAGCCTGACCAACATGGTGAAACCCCGTCTCTACTAAAAATACAAAAATTAGCTGGGCATGGTGATGCATGCCTGTAATCCCAGCTACTCAGGAGGCGGAGGCAGGAGAATCACTTGAACCCAGGAGGCAGAGGTTGCAGTGAGCTGAGATCATACCACTGCACTCCAGCCTGGGTGACAGAGTGAGACTCCATCTCAAAAAAAAAGAAAGAAAAAGAAAAACTCTTAGCCAAATTAAATTTAACAGAGTTTAATTGAGCAAAAAAAGATTCACAAATCGGGCAGCCTCCTGAGCCAGAGTTGAGAGAGACTCCAACACAATGATGTGGTAAAAGAAGACTGACAGAAAAAGGAAAGTGATGTACAGAAAACAGAAGTGAGATACAGAAACAGCTCTATCGGTTACAGCTCACCATTTGCATTATTTGAACATGATTTGAACAATTGGCCACCATTAATTGGCCAAAATTCGGTGATTGGCACAAGAGTAGGTTATAGTCTGTTTACACATCCATTTCGGTTATGGTTCACTATGTACAGTGAAATCTTTAGGCCAAACTTAAAATATGTAAGGAAACAGCTGTAGGCTAAAATTGATTGAACAATTTTCCCCTTTTGGTCATCCTCTCAAGTTTGACCAAAACTTTAGTCATTGATGTGACTATCATCACCATAAATGTACTTATTTTGTCTCAAAATCCACTGGGAAATAGCAGAGCAGTGAGTTTTGTAAAGTGGGAACAAGGACTTCAAGTTACATTTTGTTTTGTTTTGTTTTTGTTTTGAGACAGGTTCTCACTCTGTTGCCCAGGCTAGAGTGCAGTGGCACAATCTCAGCTCACTGCAACCTTCACCTCCCAGGCTCAAGCAATCCTCCCACCTCAGTCTCCCAAGTAGCTGGACTATGGGTATGTACCAATGTGTCCGGAATTGGTGGGTTCTTGGTCTCACTGACTTCAAGAATGAAGCCACAGACCCTCGCGGTGAGTGTTACAGTTCTTAAAGGCGGCGTGTCCGGAGTTTGTTCCTTCTGATGTTCGGATGTGTTCAGAGTTTCTTCCTTCTGGTGGGTTTGTGGTCTCGCTGGCTCAGGAGTGAAGCTGCAGACCTTCGCGGTGTTACAGCTCACAAAGGCAGTGCAGACCCAAAGAGTGAGCAGCAGCAAGATTTATTGCAAACAGCAAAAGAACAAAGCCCCCATAGCGTGGAAGGGAACCCGAGCATGTTGCCACTGCTGGCTGGGGCAGCCTGCTTTTATTCCCTTATCTGGCCCCACCCACATCCTGCTGATTGGTCCATTTTACAGAGAGCTGATTGGTCTGTTTTACAGAGAGCTGATTGGTCCGTTTTGACAAGGTGCTGATTGGTGTGTTTACAATCCCTGAGCTAGACACAAAAGTTCTCCAAGTCCCCAGAGAGCACTGATTGTTGCATTTACACACCTTGAGCTAGACACGGGGTGCTGATTGGTGTATTTACAAACCTTGAGCTAGACACAGAGTGCTGATTGGTGTATTTACAATCCCTTAGCTAGACATAAAGGTTCTCCAAGTCCCCACTAGACTCAGGAGCCCAGCTGGCTTCACCTAGTGGATCCCGCACCAGGGCCACAGGCAGAGCTGCCCACCAGTCCCGTGCCGTGCGCTTGCACTCCTCAGCCCTTGGGCAGTCGATGGGACCAGGCGCCACAGAGCAGGGGGCGGCACTCGTAGTGGAGGCTCAGGCTGTGCAGGAGCCCACGGCAGGGGCGGGGAGGCTCGGGCATGGCGGGCTGCAGGTCCCAAGCCCTGCCCTGCGGGGAAGCAGCTGAGGCCTGGTGAGAATTCGAGCACAGTGCCGGCGCTGCTAGGGGACCCGGCACAACTTCTGCAGCTGCTGGCCCAGGTGCTAAGCCCCTCACTGCCTGGGGCTGGCAGCATCGGCTGGCTGCTCTGAGTGCAGGGCCCATGGAGCCCACGCCTACCCAGAACTCACACTGGCCCACTAGCGCCGTGCACAGCCCCAGTTCCTGCCTGCACCTCTCCCTCCACACCTCCGTGCAAGCAGAGGGAGCCAGCTCTGGCCTTGGCCAGCCCAGAGAGGGGCTCCCACAGTGCAACGGTGGGCTGATGAGCTCCTCAAGTGTGCCAAGGCTGAGGAGGCACCAAGAGCATGCGAGGGCTGCTAGCACGTTGTCACCTCTCACCAACACACCTGGCTAATGTTTGAATTTTTTGTAGAGACAGGGTTTTGCCATGTTGCCCAGGCTGGTCTCAAAGTTCTGAGTTCAAGCAATCTGCCCACCTCAGCCTCCCAAAATGCTGAAATTACAGGCATGAGGCACTATGCCCCACCTCAAGTCATTTTTCATAAAAGTTGGAGTAGAGGGTACCACCTTATGCTGTAATATCTTGTTTACAGGAGAAAAACAAAACCTCGTCTGTTCTAGGATCTATCTGTTTCCTTAAAGTCTTAGTTTATGTCACCTTTAGCATAAGTGACTACATTTTTGTTTGGTCTTGTCTGTTGGGACCTAGTGTATGAGCTCTGTCTAAAACAATGGCCTCCCATAATTTTGTTTAAAAATTCCCCCTTTTTGGTCAGGTTCTCACTTAGGTGAAAATATGACCAAAACTTAGGGCCTTAGTGCCACTCTCATTACCATCATTTTGGGCATCTGGTCTCAGTACATAATTCATAGCTTATGATGTCCTTGTGATCAGACATTTCTTCAAGTTTTTGTCATCCCAGTTGAAGAGAAACCATTTGATATTCTAGAAATGGCTGCATGCAAACATTTAAAACTTTTGAGAGAATACAGCATGCCAGTGACACTACTATTATGACTATCAGGAGGATGATACCAAGAGTTTGGGGTATGCTCCCTAGCCAGGATCTCCATGAACCAAACCAACTAAACTAAAATGGATCAAAGAAAGAACTAGATAAAGGGTCTACTCGCTTTAACCAAACAGTCATTAATCTCCCTACAACTGAATCTCTATACTACTCAGTGTATTTCTCCATGGACAACAAGAAGTGCCAGCAACTACACATATACTTCTCTATTTAGCCAGTAAGTAGTCTAGAGTAATACTGTTATTTAGCGTAACTTTCACAAGAGAATTTAAAGTCTATTGTGTAACCATAGCCTTTACAGTAGAATCTATTATAGAGCCTATCATGAGGGATACATTTCTAATCATTGCCTCATTTACTCCAAACTATGGAAAAAAGAGACCTAACAAATGATGCCCATAAAGAAGAGTGAAGATCTCCTAGCAATGTTATCTTTAACCCATGACGTAGGTTAAGAGGAGTGGACCAATGTTCTGTTTCTAATTATGTGATAACAAATATATCATTAAAATTTCTCACCCATGTTGGCCCTTCATCTTCCATCTATCAACTAGTCCATATATAAGGCTGGTTGCAAAATCCTTCAAAAATAAAAGTATGCCCCATGAGTACACAACAAACCACCTTTTTTATTTCTAGACATAGGCAAGGAAGAAAACTGAAAGATAGGAATCTCATGATAGCAGAGAAATCTTGATCTGTGATCTTGATAAAAAGCTGTCCATGTCAAAAATGCTATCTTCTTCTGGGGAGAAACTTCCCTGGTTAACTTTACCTTAAGGTTTCCAATGGGTATACAGATCCAAGAGTGTGAAGGGGCCCTTCTGAGTTGTGTTATGAACTCAAGGTTCAAGGTCTCAAAGTGTTGCTGCAGTGTGGATGGCAAGGATAGTCATTCTTTGGTGTTCTCAGAAGATCAAATCTTCAGGTCCTAGGCTGTGAAGGGGTTGATTGTCCTCAGTCAGTGGACCATGAAGAGCATTTTTTTTTTTTTTGAGACAGAGTTTCACTCTTGTTGCCCAGGCTGGAGTGCAATGGTGCAATCTTGGCTCACCACAACCTCCGCCTCCCGGGTTCAAGTGATTCTCCGGCCTCTGGCTCCCAAGTAGCTGCGATTACAGGCATCCACCACCACACTTGGATAATTTTGTATTTTTAGTAGAGACAGGGTTTCTTCATGTTGGTCAGGCTGGTAATTATATATATTATATATATTTCCTACCTTTGACATATATAAAATATATATAATTATATCTATTATAATATATTATATATTATATATTATATATAATATCTATATACTATATACTATATATTTATATTTAATAAAATAATATATTATATATTAAATATATTATTATATTTTATATATAATATGTAATAACATATTTAATATATAACATATTATATATTTAATATATTATATTTATATAATATATATTATATATTATATATATTATATATTATATATATTATATTATAATATATAATATAGATAATTATATTATATATTATATTATAATATATAATATAGATAATTATATTATATATTATATAATATAGTATATATAATTATATATATTTATATATAAATATATATATTTATAATTACATATAATTATATATATAATTTATATAGTACATACAATTATATGTAATTATAAATATAATTATATATACTATGATACATATATACTATATATAATATAGTATATACATACATTCAAGGTGTGTCTGTGTTTTTCTTAAAAAAGGAAAAAGACAAAGGAAAAACAGATAATGGATGGCTGTTGTCAATGGAAACTGTAAGGAGACTGTGTCCTCACTGCTCACGGATTGTTTATTGGTCAAAGGCCTCAGGAGGCCCAGGACTCTTCATGGCCATCACAGTACCAACTGCAGCTATCACCTTTTTTTTCTTTTTTCCATTTTCTACCTTTTGACATATATAAACACATATATTATATATACTATATACTATATTATATATATAATTATAATATATTATATAGTATATATTATACATTATATATTATATGTTATATATTATATAAATTAAATATATTATTATATTTAGTATATTATATAATATATAATATATTAAATATATTATTATATTTATTATATATAATATATATTAAATAATATATATTATATATTATAATTTATATAGTATATATAATTATATATAATTATAAATATATATTTTATATAATTATATATAAATAATAAATATATATAATTATATAATATATATAACATATATTATATAATATCTATTTAATGTATATTATATTAAATATATACAATTATATATTATAATTTATATAGTATATAAAATTATATATATTATAATTTACATGGTATATACAATTATATATTATAATTTATATGGTATATACAATTATATATATTATAATTTATATGGTATATACAATTATATATATTATAATTTATATGGTATATACAATTATATATTATAATTTATATGGTATATACAGTTATATATTATAATTTATATGGTATATACAGTTATATATTATAATTTATATAGTATATACAATTATATATATTATAATTTATATAGTATATACAATTATATATAATTACAAGTATATATTTTTATATAATTATATATAAATAATAAATATATAATTATATAATATATAATTATATAATATATTTAATATATATTATATTAAATATATAATTATATAATATATATTTAATATATTATATATTAAATATATACAATTATATATATTATAATTTATATAGTATATAAATTATATATAACTTATATAGTATATAAATTATATATAACTTATATAGTATATACATTATATATAATTTATATAGTATATACATTATATATAATTTATATAGTATATACATTATATATTATAATTTATATAGTATATACATTATATATTATAATTTATATGGTATATACAATTATATATTATAATTTATATGGTATATACAATTATATATTATAATTTGTATGGTATATACAATTATAAATGTATATATTATATATAACATATAGTAATATATTTTATAGAATTATAAATTATATATAATATATAACATATATTTTATAGAATTATAAATTATATATATTATATATAACATATAATAATATATTTTATATAATTATAAATTATATATAATATATAACATATAATATATTTTATATAATTATAAATTATATTATATATAACATATAATAACATATTTTATATAATTATAAATTATATTATATAACATATAATAATATATTTTATATAATTATAAATTATATATATTATATATAACATATAATATATTTTATATAATTATAAATTATATATAATATATAACATATAATATATTTTATATAATTATAAATTATATATAATATATAACATATAATATATTTTATATAATTATAAATTATATATAATATATAACATATAATATATTTCATATAATTATAAATTATGTATAATATATAACATATAATATATTTCATATAATTATAAATTATGTATAATATATAACATATAATATATTTCATATAATTATAAATTATATATTATATATAATTATAAATTATATATTATATATTATATAACATATATTATATATGTTATATAATATATAACATATAACATGTTATGTATAATATATAACATATAATATGTTATATATAACATATATGTTGCATATATTATATGTTATATATAACATATATGTTGCATATATTATATGTTATATATAACGTATATTATATATTATATAGTATGTTATATATACTATATATTGTATATAGTATATGTACAATATATATTTTATATAATATACTATATATTATATATAGTATATAGTATATATGTATTTATATATGTCAAAAGGTAGGAAATGACAAAAAGAAAAAAAAAAGGTGATAGCTGCAGTTGGTACTGTGATGGCCGTGAAGTGTCCTGGGCCTCCCGAGGCCTTTGACCAATAAACAATCCGTGAGCAGTGAGGACACAGTCTCCTTACAGTTTCCATTGCCAACAGCCATCCATTATCTCTTTTTCCTTTGTCTTTTTCCTTTTTTAAAAAAAACACAGACACACCTTGAATCGAGTTTCTTTGTATATGGAGGCTCCGTGTCTCTCTTTAAGCAGAGACCAGGCAAGACTTCAGAAAAACCCTCATGAGCACACTGCATTTGAAACATGTTAGACATGTAATTTTAAATGAAGTTTGTACAGCAGTGTCATTTTTTTGTCCCCCTAACCGATGTGAACTTTACTTTGTTTTAAAACTGATCAGTTTTGCCATGGGGCCAGAATTATTCCTTGTTAGAATTGCTCAATTCAAGTCTGCTGCTTTCCTACAATTTTTCAAATTTTATAATGGATTAAATACAATAAACTCTGCTTAACAAATAAGGTCTGTGTGAAACACAAAAAAATAAATAAATAAAAGAAAGAGGTTTAATTGACTCACAGTTCAGCATGGCTAGGGAGGCCTCAGTAAACTTACAATCATGGCAGATGGTGAAGGTCAAGCAAGGCACCTTCTTAATAGTTTACCTAAAATATTCATGAAAACTGTGATAGTCACCATTTAAAGTTATTGCCCTGTTAACCATTTTTATAGTCTATGAATTTAGGTGTTTACCTGAGTAGGAAACATAAGGTTAAATCATAGGTATTTTACCAGTAACTTAGGATTTAGCTGTTTTCACTAAGTGAACAATATTGAACGTCTTATTTATCAAAAATTACACAAGCAAAGATGATTCTGTTTTGGGCTGGGTTTATGATTTTATATCCCTTATGGTAAATTTTGACACCTTATAGTATTCTGCAGGGATAAATATGAAGCTGCTTGCTCAATAAAAGAAAAATACTGATAATTCTTAAGACATTTCTTTTTTTGTTTTTTTTTTCTTAATTTTTTATTATACTTTAAGTTTTAGGGTACATGTGCACACTGTGCAGGTTAGTTACATATATATACATGTGCCATGCTGGTGCGCTGCACCCACTAACTCGTCATCTAGCATTAGGTATATCTCCCAGTGCTATCCCTCCCCCCTCCCCCCTCCCCACCACAGTCCCCAGAGTGTGATATTCCCCTTCCTGTGTCCATGTGATCTCATTGTTCAATTCCCACCTATGAGTGAGAATATGCGGTGTTTGGTTTTTTGTTCTTGTGATAGTTTACTGAGGATGATGGTTTCCAGTTTCATCCATGTCCCTACAAAGGACATGAACTCATCATTTTTTATGGCTGCATAGTATTCCATGGTGTATATGTGCCACATTTTCTTAATCCAGTCTATCATTGTTGGACATTTGGGTTGATTCCAAGTCTTTGCTATTGTGAATAATGCCGCAATAAACATACGTGTGCATGTGTCTTTATAGCAGCATGATTTATAGTCCTTTGGGTATATACCCAGTAATGGGATGGCTGGGTCAAATGGTATTTCTAGTTCTAGATCCCTGAGGAATCGCCACACTGACTTCCACAATGGTTGAACTAGTTTACAGTCCCACCAACAGTGTAAAAGTGTTCCTATTTCTCCACATCCTCTCCAGCGCCTGTTGTTTCCTGACTTTTAAATGATTGCCATTCTAACTGGTGTGAGATGATATCTCATAGTGGTTTTGATTTGCATTTCTCTGATGGCCAATGATGACGAGCATTTTTTCATGTGTTTTTTGGCTGCATAAATGTCTTCTTTTGAGAAGTGTCTGTTCATGTCCTTCGCCCACTTGTTGATGGGGTTGTTTGTTTTTTTCTTGTAAATTTGTTTGAGTTCATTCTAGATTCTGGATATTAGCCCTTTGTCAGATGAGTAGGTTGCGAAAATTTTCTCCCATTCTGTAGGTTGCCTGTTCACTCTGATGGTAGTTTCTTTTGCTGTGCAGAAGCTCCTTAGTTTAATTAGATCCCATTTGTCAATTTTGGCTTTTGTTGCCATTGCTTTTGGTGTTTTGGACATGAAGTCCTTGCCCACGCCTATGTCCTGAATGGTAGTGCCTAGGTTTTCTTCTAGGGTTTTTATGGTTTTAGGTCTAACATTTAAATCTTTAATCCATCTTGAATTGATTTTTGTATAAGGTGTAAGGAAGGGATCCAGTTTCAGCTTTCTAAAAAATATGGAACGCTTCACGAATTTGCGTGTCATCCTTGCGCAGGGGCCATGCTAATCTTCTCTGTATCATTCCAATTTTAGTATATGTGCTGCCGAAGCGAGCACTTCTTAAGACATTTCTAATATTATTTTACCAATAATTTTAAAGCCATCCTATTTATTAAAGATTTTACTAAAGTCACATGAACTTGAAAAGCATTTGGGTTTATTGTTTAATTCTACGAGCACACTTTAACTTCAGCCAAAATTTTGTATCTTATGGCCAAAAACACATAACAAAATATGTGTACATACACATAAACACACACACACAGACACACACACGCTCATACAAAGATCCTACAGCTTTTACTTCAGAACTCTAGCCATGAGATAGTAATACAAACTCCCTGTTTGCAAAAACAAAAATGAAAAAAAAAAACAATTGGATGCAAACAGTGAATTATATATCAGTAGGAAAGTAACAGCTGACTTAAAAAAGGCAGAAAAGAGAACAGAGAGGTGACAGAGAACTTAGGAACTTTATAGTTGCAGGTCGACCTTGGGGCCCTGAATTTTTTCTTCATGTAAATGTGCACAAAAAGACCGCAATGTGTCAATTTTGAAACACTTTCAAGTACAAGTGCCATAAAACCAATGGGGCACCCAAAAGGGGGTCATTCTCCTTGTTTTTCCCAACTCTTAGATTATGTTTCCTACTTTGTTTTTCCTCAAAATGACAAACTGAGTTGTGGCCTAGGGTTTAGTGTAGTGGATTGAAGTGTGCTGATTGTGGGTGGGACCCCACAGTGTATCACCACTGAGTTATTTCTGCCTTATTATGTGTCTCAGTTTCTCGCTGGAGGTCTAGCACCTTTGAGAAGGCTCAAAACAGAGTAACTGAGCTCCTGTATGCATTTCCTGGATGAGCCTTTTAAACGAATTTTGTTGGGGATTCCCTGTAGGGCTGCTGCACATTGCAGGGGATCAACCCCCAGACACTCTCACTCGGGCCCCAGTCACCTAGGAGCACCTTTCAGCTGGGAGGAGCAAAACACCCTTTCTCTTTGGAGCTGAGGAAACTCAGTCTCTCATTTTTCTAGTAAAACAACAATTCAGTTCCTCATGCAAACGCACATACAAGCCAACTGAGATGAATTTTGGGAGAAAAACCAATGGAAAAGACCCTTTAGAATGTACCTTCAAACTAGAAATGAAATGGGGTACCCAAAAGTGGATTGTTCTCCTTGTCTTTAGAAAAAGGCAATGAAGAAGACCCTTTAGCATACTCCTCCAAACTAGAATTGGGATCCTAAACAACCACTTCCTAGGAGGAGGAAAAAAAAACCCACCAGCTCAGAATAAATCCAGGAGTATCAACAAAAGGAGGTTCAGGGCTCCCAAGTAGCTGGGACTACATGTGTGTGCCACCACACCCAGCTAATTTTTGTATTTTTAGTAGAGACAGGGTTTTACCATGTTGGCCAGGCTAGTCTCAAACTCCTGACCTCAGGTGATCCACCTGCCTCAGCCTCCTAAAGCATTGGAATTACAGGCATGAGCCACGGCACCCAGCCCAGAAAAGTGTATTTTTGTTTGACAGGTGTTCTTTTTAACTTAGCTATTGTTTCTTAGCTAAAATCGCCGAGTTCAGAGTAGAGTCTGTTAAGGAACAGGACAAAGAAAGTGCTCTCTATGCCTGGACTCAGCATGAACAGATCTGAAAGAGAGGCAAGCCTATTTTACCTGAGGGCCTACCTTTTATAAACACTTTATCTCCAATAGCTTTTTCACCTTCAGGGCAGGATAGTAACTAAGCCAAAAAGTTGACAGATTTAATTTTTCTTATCAATTAGTCACTTAAGCTTTTTCTTTGCCTTTGCTCAGGGATTTACCAAGGCAAAGGCAAAGAAAAATCTTAAGGGCAAATTAGATTAAATAAAAATACTGAAATCTTTGTACAAGTTTCTGCACATCAATAGGCAATAGATGAGACTAATTTGGGAGCCCTCACTTTCAAGTACACTTCTTCAAGTGCAGTCTTGTTTATCTGGAATGTTCCACTGCACCTTTAAATTATCCATAGTGAGATTTCACCATTTCTGTAAGCCTTCACTGCTTCCAGGGCCTAATACGTATGTATGTATAAGCTGGAAGGTATTCGGTTCTTCAGAAATTAAGGATCCCATTTTACCTCAAATATTGGCTTTGGCTCTCAGATCCCCTTGATCAACTTAGCCAATGATTTTTTTTCCTACCTAAGCCCGCAAGAAAAAGACACAAAAGGAATAGAACACAAAAATCCCTGCAAATTTCCAAAAGTTTATACCCCCTGCAGTATTGCCATTTACTACAGGTTTCTTTCTGACTCAGATATAAGAAGCCTCACCAGGCGTGGTGGCTCACGCCGATGATCCCAGCACTTTGGGAGGCTGAGGTAGGCGGATCATCTGAGGTCAGGAGTTTGAGACCAGCCTGACCAACATGGTAAAACCCCATCTCTAGTAAAAATACAAAATTAGCAGGACATGGTGGCGCATGCCTGTAATCCCAGCTACTCAGGAGGCTGAGGCAAGAGAATCACTTGAACCCGGGAGGTGGAGTCTGCAGTGAGCCAAGATCACACCATTGCACTCCAGTTTGGGCAACAGAGCAAAACTCCATCTCAAAAAAAAAAAAAAAAAAAAAGCCTCTAACTAGATCCAAACCAATTAATTATTAGATCCAGTCTAATCCTGGATCCAGTCCAGTTTCTGTCATGACTTCCAAACCCAGTTTGGATCACAAAATTGCTCAGAGAACTCAGAGAGCTCAAAACACAAATCCATGGAGCTTTGGAATCCAAGAGAGAACTTATGATGATCCCCAGTTGCCGCAAGAGAGCAATGGACACAATGAGCCCGGTGGGTACCTCGATTAGTCACGCAGCATTCCTGGGGGTCACTGGAAGCTCTACTTCAGATCCCACTTCTGATGTCATCTGTTAAAAGAAAATTCTTAGCCAAATTAAATTTAACAGAGTTTAATTGAGTAAAGAATGATTCACAAATCAAGCAGCCTCCTGAGCCAGAGTAGATTCAGAGACTCCAGCACAGCCACATGGTGGAAGAAGATTTATGGACAGGAAAAGGAAAAATGTACAGAAAGTGGAAGTGAGGTACAGAAATAGCCAGATTGGTCACAGCTCAGGGTCTGCCTTATTTGAACACCATTTGAACAGTTGGATCCTTTTGATTGGCCAAAACTTGGTGACTGGCTCAAGAGTAGGTTATAGTCTGTTTACACACCCATTTAGGTTAGAGTTCACTGTATATGGAGAAACCTTTAGGCCAAACTTAAAATATGGAAGGAGGCAGCTTTAGGCTAAACTTGATTGAACAATATCTAAATGTGAAAGGCAGCAATTCTCAACAGAGTGAAGCGCAACCCTGTCTGTGCTCTATGTGTGCTACAGCATAAGTGTTACAAACGCTGGGTAAAAGTGGTTGGAAAACACTCATTTAAAGGACATATCAATTATCCCTCTCTCCAGGTTCACCTAGCTCCATCTCAACATTAATTCAGACTATCAGAAAGCAACAAGCCTGACCCAAATTACTGTTGCTGCAGTTAAACAATTGCTGTATTAAATCCCCATACTGGATCTTTTAAGATTTCATATAATAGCCTTGGCTTTTGTACAGAAAAGAGGAAAAGGAGGCTCAGCAAAGGAAACTGCTAGTGACAGAGGTGAATAATGGTCAAAGAGAACAGGGAGAATAATCCTAAAAAATAAAAAAATAAAAAACTAGGTTCAGGATTTAGGTATCAGAAGCCATTTCAGACCATAGAAAAAACAGAAAGGCCAAAATTAGATTTTTAGCTCAGAATCAACTCTCTTTTCTGTCATCCTTCTTGTCTGCACTGAGTTGAGGAAGGAGAGATCAATTTTATGGAACTGAGGGGCTAAAGGCCTCTCATTTTACCTCCCAGGTTGCTTGGTTGTCATATCTGCCTGTTGCTGTAAGCAGGACCCAAATGAACAATGGGCCTGTTCACACTGGAGCCTTTTCCAGAATGATACCATCTGCTTGTGTGATTCACCCATCTGGAGGGATATGAAGCGCAAAAGCCATAGCTGTTTCTCAGCCACAGCCTGGCTACAGGAGGAAACCAAACAAGTCTGGAAGCTACCCTCAAGGCAGAAGAACTAGGAGAGTTGAGATCTCATGGGGAAAACATAGGGGATAAAGTCATGGAAGAAGTTATAAAAGCTGTTTCTCATATTATTTCTCTTCACTAAAATAAAACAGTAAAGAAGACACTGGATAATGAGAATTACTAAATGCAGTTCACTATCTTAAATTAATAATGACAGTTATTGTGCAATTATTTTTCCATTTGACATCTAAGTTTTGCTAAAAAACATTTCAAACTTTTTTCTTCCTCAAAGTTTGTACAAGATGAAACTTCTAGATCTGGTAACAGGACAAAAAAAAATCTGGAAATGTTAGATAAAATATAACAACAACAACAACAACATTGTTTTATTAGATATGCCTATGGCTTAGATGTTTGTTCCTACCAAATCTTGTGTTGAAACTGAATCCCCAATGTGGCGGTATTGGAAGGTGGGCCCCAATGTGGCAGTATTGGAAGGTAGGGCCCAATGGGAGGTATTTGAGTCATGGGGGCAGGCCCTTCATGAATATATTAGTGCCTTCCCTCAGGGATGAGTGAGTTCACACTCTATTAGTTCCCACAGAGCTGGTTTAGAAAGAGCCTGGCACCTCCCCTATCTCTCTCTAGCTTCCTCTCCTGCCATGTGGTCTCTACACATGCCAGCTCCCCTTCTGCCTTCTTGCATAAGTGCAAGCAGCCTGAGGCCCTCACCAGATGCAGATGCCCCATCTTGAAGCTTCCAGCCTCAGAATTGTAAGCAAAATAAACCTTTTTCCTTATAAATTGCCCAGCCTCGGGTAATCCTTTATAGCAACACAAAACAGACTAGCATAGATACTCAACTGAGTTCGCAAGAACAAAAGTGTGAAAGCTGAGGGCCTATATTATGTAGGGGCAGGGAAGAAAGATAAAGAGAAGGAATAAACATCAAACTAGGAGACCAAAGTCTTGGGCCACAATGAGGAGGAGTTGAAGCTAAGCCATGTGTAGATTTGAAATCTAAATACCTAAATGTATATACACATGGGACACAGGAATCCTCAAGCCAAGAAATAAACATAAATATTGTTCCTGGGCTGGTGATTTCCTCACAGTACCTAAAAATAACAAACAGAAATCCACAACTGACAGAATCTTTCTCAATCCAGAGCGCTTGAAATTCACAGACACAAAAAATCCCTACAAAGAAGAACTTACAGTTAATAATAAAGTAATAATAAAACATACATAGAACTAATACACCATGAACAAGAGTCAGCCTAGACAACAAACTAGGTAATAGAATCCGAAACACTATGATAAGTAGATTCTTCAATGTTTTAGATATATAATTATATTTATTTATTTTACATATTTGTTTATTTATTTATGTATAGAAAGGCTCTGTCTCTGTCACCCAGGATGGAGTGCAGTGGTATAACTGCCGGATGGGTTCACCTTGACCGCTGCCTAGACAGAACCAATTTATCAAGACAGGGGAATGGCAATGGAGAAAGAGTAATTCACACAGAGCCGGCTATGTGGAAGACTGGAATTTTATTATCACTCAAATCAGTCTCCCAGAGCATTCGGGGATCAGAGTTTTGATTTTTTGTTTTTTTGGTTTTTTTGAGACGGAGTCTCACTCTGTCACCCAGGCTGGATGGAGTACAGTGGCGTGATCTCGGCTCACTGCAAGTTCCGCCTCCCGGGTTCACACCATTCTCCTGCCTCAGCCTCCTGAGTAGCTGGGATTACAGGCACCCAACACCACGCCTGGCTAATTTTTTGTGTTTTTAGTAGAGACGGGGTTTCACCGTGTTAACCAGGATGGTCTCGTTCTCCTGACCTCGTGATCCGCCCGCCTCGGCCTCCCAAAGTGCTGGGATTATAGGTGTGAGCCACCACGCCCAGCTGGGGATCAGAGTTTTTAAAGATAATTTGGTGGGTAGGGGCTTGGGAGGTGGGGATTGGTCAGGTTGGAGATGGAACCACAGGGGGTCTAAGTGAGGTTTTCTTAATGTCTTCTGTTCCTGGGTGCGATGGAAGAACTGGTTGAGCCAGATTTTTGATCTGGGTGGTGTCTGCTGATCCATCGAGTGCAGGGTCTGCAAAATTCTCAAGCACTGATCTTGGGTTTTACAATAGTGATGTTTTCCCCAAGAGCAATTTGGAGAGGTTCAGACTCTTGGAGCCGGAGGCTACATGACCCCTAAATTGTAATTTCTAATCTTGTAGCTAATTTGTTAGTCCTGCAAAGGCAGACTGGACCCCGGGCAAAAAGGGGGTCTTTTCAGGAAAGGGCTGTTACTAATTTTGTTTCAGAGTCAAACCGTGAACTGAATTCCTTCCCAAAGTTAGTTTGGCCTATGCTCAGGAATGAACAAGGAAGGACAGCTTAAGGGTTAGAAGCAAGATAGATTCAGTTAGGTCTGATTTCTTTCACTGTCATAATTTCCTCAGTTATATTTTGGAAAGGCTGTTTCAATGGTGTGATCCTAGCTTACTGCAACCTCAAACTTGCGGGCTCAAGCAATCCTCCCACCTCAGCCTCCCAAGTAGCTGAGACTATAGGCATGTGCCACCACACACGGCTACTTTTTTAAAAATGTTTTGTCAGAGACAGGATTGATATAGTTTGGATGTTTGTCCCCTCCAAATCTCATGTTGAAATGCAATCCCCAGTGGTGGAAGTGGGGCCTAGCAGGAGGTATTTAGTCATGGGAGTGGATATCTCACGAATGGCTCGGTGCCCTCCCTGTAGTAATGAGTTCACTTGAGATCTCCTTGTTCAAGGCTCTGGAGTCTCCCTGCTCTCTCACCGTGTGACTTGTCAGCTCCCCTTCCTTTCTGAAGACGGAGTTTCACTCTGTCACCCAGGCTGAAGTGCAGTGGTGCAACCTCTGCCTCCTGGGTTCAAACGATTCTACTGTCTCAGCCTCCTGAGTAGCTGGGATTACAGGCATACTCCACACACCCAGCTGATTTTTGTACTTTTAGTAAAGACGGGGTTTCACCATGTTGGCCAGGCTGGTCTCAAACTCCTGACCTCAAGTGGTTCGCCCACCTCGGCCTCCCATAGTGCTAGGATTACAGGTGTGAGCCACCGCACCTGGCCTTTTCTTCATAAATTACCCAGCCTCAGGTATTCCTTTACAGAAACACAAAAGGGACAAACACAGAGGTCTTGCTATGTTGCCCAGGCTGGTCTCTAACTGTCCTCCCATCTCAGCCTCCCAAAGTGTTGGGATTACAGGCATGAGCCACCATATCCAGCCCTTTTTAATTTTTTAATTGACAAATAAAATTTTATATATTTATTGCATACAACATGTTGTTTTGAAATATATATACATTGTGGAATGGCTAAATTGAGCTAATTAACATACGCATTAACTCACAAACATCATTTTTTGCAAGAACACTTGAAATCTACTCTCTTAGCAATTTAAGAATTCCATACATACATTAACTACAGTCACCATGCTGTATGATGAATATTCTTAAATATTAAAGAAATTAAGAATAAACACCACGGATAAAAAAGAAAACACCATGAGGAAAAAAAAATAGAAACATCTGGAAAATAATCAAATAGACTGACAAGGAAAAATAGTCAATGAAATTAAAAACTCTTCTGACACATGCTACAATATGAATGAACCTTGAGGACATTATGCTAAATATAATGAGTCAGCCACAAAAGACTATACGGTTCCACTTATATGAGCAACCTGGAGTAGTCAAATTCATAAAGACAGAAAGTGGAACGGTGGGTGCCAGGGGCTGGGGCTGGGAGCAAGGGGAGTGGTTGTTTAATGGGGACAGAGTTTCACTTTTGAAAGATGAAAAGAGTTCTGGAGACTGGCTGTACAGCAGTGTGAATGGGCTTGGCACTACTGAACTGTACACTCAAAAATGATTAGGATGGTACATTTTATGTTATGTTTACTTTAGCACAATTAAAAGAAAATTTTAAACTCATTTGAATGGATTAAAACATGAGTTAGGCCTGGCTAAAGCAAGAAGTCAATTGTATTTGAATCCCAGCTGAGCCACTTACCACTTATATGACCTCAGGCAAGTTACTTAACCTCTCAACGTCCAGATCTCTCAGAGGAGGGCAATAGCAGCACAGTTCTCACAGAGCAGTTGTACAGAATAATGAGATATCACAAGGAAAAGTCAAACGGACACGGTTCCCAGTGTTCCATTGCTAGTAACTATTATATTCTACTCTGCCATGTGCTTTACCTTCCTTTCCTATTCCCAGTTCGTAGGTCCCGCTTTCTGATTCTTCCCAACAAGAATGATTTACTTTCCTATGCCAGAAATGAAGTTCTGGGACAAAAAAATATAAGGAGGTAAATCTGTGTATACTGGAAATTTCCCTAAGAGAAATAGATTGGTATATGGTAATTTTCCAGAAAAGTCAGGCATTCTTAGGCATTGTTCTCTGTCCTTGTGCAAGAACACTTCTTTTTGCCTATCAATGGTAAGGGTTTTTTGTTTTGTTCTGTTTTGTTTTTTTGTTTTTGGACAAGGAAAGTAACTTAAAAGCAGGGATAGACACCATTGTTCTGAGAGATGGTATACCTTATTTCATCTAATCTAAGATATTTATAGATATGTCTATATTTCATTTCAACATATTAGAAGTTGGGATTGTCTTATAATTGCTAGTATGTTATAATTTAATTAGAAATAACCTTTTCTTTCTTAGTGGAACACAAAATAATGGTGTACCTTGAAAGTCCTAGGCAGGAGGATTGCTTGAAGCCAGGATTTCAAGACCAACCTTGGCCAACATAGAGAGACTCCCATCTGTATAAAAATTTTAAAAAAATAAAAAATAATGGTGTATTTACAACCAATGGCTTCTTTGCTTTGATGAAACATGAGTATTTTGTAAACCAAAGGAATATGTTCTTCATCAGCTGGAGCTGCCATGATACCAGGAAAGAAAAGGTAGAAAAGGAAAGGAGGTGCCCTCATACCCATGAGAGCTCCCCCAAAATTTGTGTTGTCCTCACTGTTTCTCTCTGGGTTAGCCACAGTGGTGCTGCTTTATAGATACTCTAACATCTCAAAGGAGGGCTGATATTCAGCTGGTAGGCACTGGTATGGACAATAGTTATTTCTGATGCACATCTATTCTGAGTGGCCAGAGCTCATGCCATACAAGTTGTTCATATTTATAATATTTCCCTGGGCTATAAGTTGTCTCAAATCTGTTTAGGCAGCAAGCAGGGTATAAATCATAAATATACAGTCTTTCTGAACATGTGCACTTTCAATAAAATGATATATTACATCACTGGATATGAATATTAATATTAAAGTTTTCATATTTAAAGCATTGTCAGTGATTTGAGTGCTGCAAGAAAGCATCATCCAGAAATCTGGAAATAAGACCAAGCTGTCTTCTGAGAATTAAAAGATAAATCAAAACATAATGAATCAGAACAGGAATATGTCATCCTACAAAAATGTCAGAATGGCCCAGGCCTTCAAAACAAAGCTATAATCTGGTTAAATACATTAATTTGCATGAGGAAAGAACAGGCCAACTGGAAACAGATTACATAGCCTGAAAAGCCTAAAAAGAAAGTCAGAGTCAATGCAGGCAGTGACCAACCCAGGATAGGCCTCGGGGAAAAGTATGTGGCCCAATGCAGTTTTGTCACTGTCCTGAAGATAGATACATCTTTATCCAATGCTATTAAAGATTGGACTCATAACCAGCTATTCCTGTTCTAGCCTCTGGCTCACCAAACAACTTCCCAATTATAGTTCAGCTTTTCAAGCATGGCATACATACAGGGAAGGAAGGATCAGCAGGAGGATTCAGGCATCCAGTCCTTTTGGCATTTATAGTTCTTGTTGCTTCATAGGAAATTAACAAACTGGCCTTCTTGTTTCATTCATCACTGCTATGACCTCAGCTAAGAGGACATCACTACAACTACTCCCACCAGCTGCACAAGAGCCATGCAGAGGAGAGAAGAGACTACAAAAAAACTCACCCTTGAACTCAGAGAGGCAGTGAAGCATCCCAGCAGCAGCTAGTGTGATGGGAGCAGCACAGTCACAGCCCTTCTCAGATGTGCTGTATCCACAGAATGAGCAAGACCAGGGGCTGGTCCGGAAGGAGCTCACTGCCTAGTACTCAGTGTAGAGTCACCTTCCAATAAATAGTAGCTGGATCGGTAAATGAATAAACTGCAAAAACTTGCAGAATATAGCATTTTGTCTTAGTCAAGGAGGCCAGTCCTCCATAAGCCTTCCATTGCTGCACATTTCCTGACTTCTTGAATCCTATTGTGCCCATCTGTGCATTGCTCCCTGCTCACTGTTCTGCCCAAACTGCCCTTCTCAGCCTTTCCATCACAGTGAGCAGGGTGTAAACCACCACCACTCCAAGTTCCCAAACATCATTATTTGGGGACAGGAGGGAGTTCCTGTCTTCTTGCCAAAGTCCTGGCACACTTAACTGCCCTACATAGTTCCAGTTGTTTGTGTTGTTTTAACTTTTTTTTTTTTTTTTTCTAAGATGGAGTTTCACTCTTGTTGCCCGGGCTGGGGTGCAACGGTGCAATCTTGGCTCACCGCAACCTCCGCCTCCCAGGTTCAAGTGATTCTCCTGCCTCAGCCTCCCGAGTAGCTGAGATTACAGGCATGTGCCACCATGCCCAGCTAATTTTGTATTTTTAGTAGAGATGGGGTTTCTCCATGTTGGTCAGGCTGGTCTCAAACTCCTGACTTCAGATGATCTGCCCACCTTGGCCTCCCAAAGTGCTGGGATTACAGGCGTGAGTCACCACACCCAGACTGTTTTAACTTTTTAGCTAAATCCTTAACTTCCCTTCTCACTTTCCTCTGAGATCTTTGTTGTGCTCTCAGATTCATGAATTTTTACCCTAATTCTCTCACCATCCATCACATCCTCATTCCCTTATTTCACAATGCCTTATCTAGCCAATCACTATGATTACCACAAATTTCTTTATTACCAGTGCCTAATAACATAAACCACAACATCCCATTAATTCTGCAAGGACAAAATGACATTCATGATTACAACACATTTGTCTCTCTATCATGGCCTCTGGGCTGTAGCTGTAGAGCATGTCCTCTATGAGTTGGTGATGGCAGGGATTCAGAGTGCACATTACAATCATCTGAGGACCTAAACAATACCCTTGCTTGGGCCTCACCCAAGAGATGCCAATTTAATTTCACCGAGTTTCTAACGTGCAATGGTCTGGGAACCTGACCATCAGCTTCATGAGTAGATGCCGTGCTCCTCCTCTGTGCAACTCTGCCAAACCCAAACTAAACAGAGCAAACAAGCCTGATTTCAACCCCCTGCAAGACTGTGGCAGCTTTCCTCTAGACTGGTGATCTATGTCACCCCTTGGTTATGTCTGTAGGAGGGTATGTGGGTTCAGTCAATTACTGAGGGGAATCTTGCTAAAAGATGTTTACAGATGCATTTAGAAGGTTGTGTAAAACATTGCAGCTTTTTCCCATCCAGTCCCTTGATACCTGGGGTCACTTTGCATTCTGATCTCTCTTCTCTTCCTCCACCCTGGTCCTTTCCCCTCTCCTGTCTACTTCCCAAGGTCCCAACTCCTCCCTGGAATGGCAGTAGCAGAACCTTCCTGGGAATCACTGGAGTAGCCTTTTGATCCCAGAATCGAGTGTCCTCAGAAATAAAGTTTTCCATTACTTATACTCACTGGCTCATAGCATAAGTTCAGTACATTATTATATTCATTATGTCTATGTTTTCCACAATTTTACCAAAGTCTGCTCCTGGGGAGGAGTAAGGTGAAAGAGAAATTAGGAAGGAAGAACTGGAGAAAATCCTATACACCCTCTTATAACAAACAGCTTGGTCTTTACCCATTAAGCAATGAAAGCAATTAGATTCTGCTCTGCCTTCTCCCACTGCCAAGGGGAAGCACTTCCCGAAAGTGAGCCACACCAGGTGTGGTGTGCACAGCCTGTCCCACATGAGAGCAGTTGACAGGAACTGTAAGTCAAGGGCCCCAGGAGGTGTGTGAGAGTCATAGAGAGCCTTTTCCTCTCATCAAAGCAGGGCACACTAAGCTGCTCCTAGCCCAGGAGGACACCCTGGTTCCAAATCAAACAAGGATCATACCTGCTGTTTGCTGGTAACCATGTTAGCCAAGTTCAGAGTGGGAGGGGAGATAGGTTCTTACACATCATTTCTTGCATCCACTCCCTTAACGGGGCCCTTTATCATCCCACTCTGTTCCTTTCCTTCCTGGATGACTACAGTCTGCTTCTCACCATGATGCCACTACTGGGGCACATAGCAGAGATCCCCAAACATTTGTTATCAGGTTTGAGATAACCAGTGTCATCATCACGGTTCTCCATAGGAACAGAACCAATAGGGTGGGGGAAGTAGGGAGACAGAGATTAATTTAAGAAATTGGCTCACACAATCATGAGAGCTGATAAGTCTGAAATCCACGAGTTAGGCTGGCGAGTCCAGCAATAAGTTGATGTCTTAAGTCTGACAGCGATCTGGAGGCAGAATTCCTTCCTCTTCAAGGGACCTGAGTCTTTTAATGCCTTCCGCTGACTCAGTGAGACCCACCCATATTGTGGAGGGCAATCGGCTTTCCCCAAAGTCCGCTGATTTAAATGTTAGTCACCTATTTTTAAAATACCTGCACAGCAACATCTAGATTTGCAAATAGCTGAGCACAATAATTCAGTCAACTTGATACATAAAATTAACCATCACGATCAGAGTGAAGGGAGGATGTTGACCAGAGAACCTCCAAGTGAGAGAAGGACATACTGCCCCCAGCTGTGCACCTCATCTCACTGGAAACCCTGAAAACCTTCAGAAAGGGAGTTAAAGAAAGGAAAAAAAGGCCGGGCACGGTGGCTCACGCCTGTAATCCCAGCACTTTGGGAGGCCAAGGTGGGTGGATCACTTGAGGTCAGGAGTTCGAGACCAGCGTGGCCAACATGGTGAAACCCCATTTCTACTAAAAATACAAAAAAAAAAAAAATTAGCTGGGCGTGATGGCAGGCACCTGTAATCCCAGCTACTCAGGAGGCTGAGGCAGGAGAATCACTTGAACCCGGGAGGCGGAGGTTGCAGTGAGCTGAGATTGTGCCATTGCACTCCCGCGTGGGGGGCAGAGCAAGACTTTATCTCAAAAAAAAAAAAAAAAAAGAGGGAAAAAAAGCCCACAGTGGGAGCTCAACAGCTGCAATCATCTAGAAGGCACACAGTCTACATTCTCAGCAGAACACCCTCACTTCTTGAACCGCTAGATAAATTCCTCATTCTCCACATTAGTTTAAGCCATTTAACTTAGTATCGAAGTTGCTCACAAGAGACAAAAAGAACCGCAAAGAAATCTGAAGCTTACGCATATTCATATATTATTTTACTCACATAATATTGTCAGTAGTATTAGTATTGTGACTTCAAAACTGTTTTATGAAAATGTAGAAGAAAGCAAATAAAATATATTGATGTTATTAGGAACAAAGATTTTCAACATAAGAGAAATTAGATGATAGATAACATAAAACAGAGTTAAGAAGGGAAAAAACAACTCTGTAAAGTTGAAATTGGAACTCTCTGTTCAAACACATGATTGTGTATTTCTGAGCTTTGTCCACTAAAAGGAACTAAGAGCAATGAGATCCCAGTAGTGCTGAGCACAAATAGTACCCACACCTCGGCTTTTAAATACAGTTCCCTATTCAAAAGGACGAGAAATCCTCAGAGAAATGGCTGGTTCCAGGGCTCGGGCAGAGAACACAAAAGATGAGCCAAGGACATCTTCTGCCAGAAAGTAAAAGAAGTACGTAAGGACCAAGGGGGTTATATCAAAAGAAAACAGGAGGAAAACTGTGTGGCGACCTCTACCAAAGTAAACATACCCTATGAGCAAGGAATTCCACTTCTACCCCCATTCCCCTCACCCAAAAAAATGTGTTGACCCCAAGTACCAGAATGTTCATAGGGGCACATAATAGTCAAAACCTGGAATCATCCTTAATGTCCACCTACACTAGAATGAATAAATAAATGGCAGGAGCAATGAAAAACAAAGAACTGCAGCTGCACACACAAGAGTGAATCTCATGAGCATACAGACGTGCAAAGGAGCCAGACAGAAAAGCGTACATGTGATATGATTCCATTGACACAAAATTCCAAAACAGGCAAACTGATCAATAGCTTTAGAAGTAAAGCTGGTGGTTACTGGTGTGGGGACAAAAGTGATAGGAAGAGGGTGTGATTGGGGCTTCAGGCTCCTGGTAATGTTTTGTTTCTTGATCTAGGAGCTAGCTATTCATGTGTTTGCTTTATGAACATTTTTTGAACTACAGACTTGATTTTTTGTGCATTTATCTATATGTTATATTTCAATGTAAAAATCATTTACTTTTTAAAAAGCCAACTTGTAGGCTGGGCACAGTGGCTGATGCATGTAATCCCGGCACTTTGGGAGGCCAAGGTGGGCAGATCACCTGAGGTCAGGAGGTCGAGACCAGCCTGGCCAACATGGTGAAACACCGTCTCTACTAAAAATACAAAAATTAGCCAGGCACAGTGGCAGGCACCTGTAATCCCAGCTACTCAGGAGGCTGAGGCAGAAGAATTGCTTGGACCCAGGAGGCGGAGGTTGCAGTGAGCCAAGATCGCACCACAGCACTCCAGCCTGGGCAACAAAGTGACACTCCATCTCAATAAATAAATAGCCAACTTGAAGGGTTTCCCACTGGCCAAATTGGATACAATTTAACGTCAAAAAGGATAATGATGGTAGCTGTTTATTAATGAAGATACGTGAATCCCAGGGCAGGGAGTGGGGAGGATAAACAGGACAGCTCTTCTTTACAAAAGTAAGACACTCATAAATGTAAAAGAAATGACAAAATTCGAAGATCACCATTTTGTAACCCCTGATATAATCATTGATTCATGTAACAATCACCAGTGGAAGCCAAAACCTTTGGATGAAAACTTGTTAGCATACGGGCTATCCCTAGAGTACCAAAGTACCATCCCAGGGACCACTTACTTTTACAAAGAAGAGAAACTGGGCCAGGCACAGTGGCTCATGCCTGTAATCCCAGCACTTTGGGAGGCCAAGGTGGGCGGATCACAAGGTTAGGAGTTCGAGACCAGCCTGGCCAACATGGTGAAACCCCGTCTCTACTAAAAATTCAAAAATTAGCTGGGCATGGTGGCGCATGCCTGTAGTCCCAGCTACTTGGGAGACTGAGGCAGAAGAATTTCTTGAACCCGGGAGGCAGAGGTTTCAGTGAGCTGAGATCACGCCACTGCACTCCAGCCTGGGTGATAGAGCAAGACTCCATCTCAAAAAATATATAAAATAAACAAAGAAGAGCAACTGTACCTTTGAAATGGAGAGGTATGGTGGTGACCACTTTAATCCAGTGATTGAATTTCACATCACAAAAAATGGAACACTGTGGCATTACATGCTTCCTGATATGATGCAAATTCAAGAACCTAATCTAAGGCAGTAGCGCTTCTTAATTGCATTAGAATCACCCGAGGAGCTTTTCAAACTCCTAATGCTAACTACAGCAGAATCTACTTGGGCAGGGGCGGGGGCCGGAGTTGCCAAGCATCAGTATTTTTTAAAGCTTCCCACATGATTGTAATGTACAGTTAAGATATTCTGAACAAAAACGTATACTTGAATCTAACTTCTAGTTTAAAGAATATACAGGAGATAGAGCAGTGGTTCTTACTTCTGACCTCATATTAGAGCCACCTGGAGATTTTTGAAAGTAGGGCCAACTGGGCTGCATCCCAAGGGCTTCTGATTTAACTGGATTAGAGCAGCACTCAAACATTTATATGAAATTTCTAAGTTTTTAGTTTTGTATTTAAAACCCCCAGTGAGAACAGAGTGGACCAATTTATTACTGCTTCTTTGTAAGGCCAATTAATCAAGACAAGGAATTCTAATGTACAGCCCGGGTTAAAACTTACTGGGAAGGAGGAACAGGTTAACATCAAGAGAAAACACAATCTAGAATGTGGGACATTCTATAAGGCTGCGAGCCTGGATTCTTCAAAAGGTCAATGTCATGGAGGGAAAAAAAGAGGGATAAAACATTCTATGTTAAAATGAAGTTTTAAAATGTAATGTACGCATTAATTTGAGAGAAACAGCTACAAAGACATTTTGGAGGAATTAATGCAGTTTGTTTGTTTGTTTGTTTTTCTGAGACAGGGTCTCGTTCTGTCATCTAAGCTGGGGTGCCGTGAGTGGTGTCATCATAGCTCACTGCAGCTTCAACCTCCTGGACTCAAGTGATCCTCCCACCTCAGCCTCCTGAGTAGCTAGGCCTATAGACATGCACCACCACTCTTGCCTTTTTTTTTTTTTTTTTTTTAAGAGACGTCATTTTACTATATTGCCCAGACTGGCCTTGAACACCTAGGCTCGAGCAATCTTCCTAAAGTGCTGAGATTACAGGTGTGAGCCACCATGCCCGACCGGAAATTTAAATATTTAGTTGATTTTAGATAGTTAATTTTCTTAGCAGGGATAATGACATTTTGTTTCTGTAGATAAATATCTGTATTCTTAAGGGATGAAATGCTGAATGTCGAAAAGTGTTGTGTCATCATGTGTACATAATTTGCTTTCAAATGGCACAAAAAAAAGAAAACCAAAGTACAGAGAGAAAAATAAAGCAAGTATTGCAAAATATTAACAATTGTGAAATTTATGTGGAGGGCATATGGGATTACACCATAATAATCTTTCGACTTTTCTGTGTGTTTGAAATATTTCATAACCGTAAGTTGAAGAAATGAGAAAGATTTTAAATAGAGATAAAAACTCACTTACGAGGCCATGGAATTTCCATCTGTTTTACTTCTCTGCAGGCAAGTCTACTCACAACTCCACCACACTCAATCAACCTTACACCACACCCACCAATTAAAGGCTGCCTTTCTCAATCTTTGCCCACTAGATTTCGTGCATTCAAACAAGTGTAGAAAATGCTGGGTTATACTGGTTTTATCCACAATCAGGCATGGCAAACACCACCAGGAAGCACTTCTCTCTTGAGCTGACCTGCCTCGCCTATGATATCCAAGAAGACTGGCAGTTATGGTATCAATGACAAGTTTTCTATCTCATTTGGGCTTGAGAATCAGGCTTCCTCTAGTCTCTGACAGAGGCACTTCAAAGTAACAAGCCTGCAAATATTCTCATGGCACAATACAAGCCATATATGAAATACAAAACTATCTACCTCCCTGCCCTGGTTAGTCCCTTGCTGTGGGACAATGCTTAAGCCATGATGGTAGGGCTCTCCTGGTAAGTATTTAGCAAAGGAAAGGAAGCTTTAGAACATGACAAACAGCAAAAGGTGATTTCACTCTTTTCCCCCAGAATCATCAGAGGCTCTGCCCCACCTGTTAAGACTACAAAGAAGATAAAATACTGCCAGTCTGCAAGGAGCTCATGGTCAACCAGAGTGGACAAACACCATGCTTCTAATTAGGCGGACTATAATAAACTGCATGATAGGGGTGTTTCCAGAGTGGTGTGGGTCTACAGAAGAGGGAAGTATTAATTCCATCTGTGGGTGTTGGAGAAAGCTACACAACGGAGTTCCTTGGCTTTTGACGGGGGAAGTGTTGAGAAATGAAGGGAAGGGCATCCAGGCCAGGCAGAACCATGCCAGCAAATGCACCAGTATGTGAAAGCACCCAGTGTGTTCAGGAAGTGGCACCAATTTGGTGAGGGGGAGAACAAGATAGGACCAAGATGCCCTAACTTCTTTGCAGGGCAAATTTTACTTAAGTGATTTACTGATTTGCTCTCCTCCTCCTCCTCTCCTCCTCCTTCTTCCTTTTTCTTTCTTCCTCTTCTTCTTTTTCTTCTTATCATTATTATTATTATTATTATTATTATTCTCTCTTTAAGCATTCAAAAAAGATCTTGCATAAGAACTCAAGGGAGAGAGCACATTCCTTAAGTGGCATTGTAAATAGGGCTTTCCTAAGGCTCAGAAATGGTAGGTGCCAGGGTAATAGTTGCTTGATAAGCAAACTGTACGTGTCAGGGCAGCAGAGTCCAGGTCACCACAGTGCTTGCACTGAGGACAGTGCTCCCTAAAACTAGGCATCTGAGTTCTACAAGTAGGACAATGCAGCTACTACTTATTAAGAGCAGATACGTTTATTCAGTTAATTTTTAAATTACGTTATACTTGTCAGCACTAGTGATAAAATAAAAATGGCTAAATTAGTTGTGTCAAACACTGTTGGACATCATCTCTGTTGCTGTTGTTGTTGTTGTTGTTGTTTTGTTTTTATTTGTTTTTTGTTATGGAGTCTCGCTCTGTTGCCCGGGCTGGAGTGCAATGGCTCAATCTACACTCACTGCAGCCTCCACCTCCCGGATTCAAGTGATTCTCCTGCCTCAGCCTCCCGAGTGGCTGGGATTACAAGCATGCACCACCATGCCCGGCTAATTTTTATATTCTACCAGACGGGGTTTCACCATGTTGGCCAGGCTGGTCTCGAACTCCTGACCTCAGGTATTCCACCTGCCTTGGCCCCCCAAAGTGCTGGGATTACAGGCATGAGCCACCGCGCCCAGCCAACATCATCTCTTTAAAAACTCCCAAGGACTCCACAAAATAGGTACCATTATTATTGCCATTTCACAGATCAGAAAACGGAGACTCAGACTTCAATAACTTACTTAAAATTACACTAATAAATGAAGCTGGAATATGAATTTCATAAGCCCAACTCCAAAGCCTATGCTTGATTACTTATGTTAAGTATGTAAGACATTTAAATAATTGTTTTGTAATAGTCTACTGTTAGGCACAAACAAAAGCCTTTATTTAGGTTTCTCTGTACTTTAGAGTTGCCAAATTCTTGCTAATATTTTATATTCCCCACAGCACAAAATAATACTGGACACCATTGTTCACATTCGTGTTGATTCGTAAGAAATATGTAAGGAAACATTATACTAGACCCTTACTAGTGAAAGAAAATTGAGAAAGAGCAAGTGACTTGATGGGTGGATTGGCTGGTATGTCTGTTAGTCTGTGCATTTGTCTGTCTCTGTCTTTCCCTCAGGTTCTCTTACTGTATCTCCCTTTCTGTCTCACGTCTGTCTGTCTGTCTCTTTCTAGCTAATTTTTATTTTTGCCTCTAAGTCTCTCTGTTTCTCTCACTCTCTCTCTCTCTCTCTCTCACACACACACACACACACTCTCTCTCTCAATTAAATTTCATAGCTACGACTGGGCGCGGTAGCTTATGCCTGTAATCCCAGCACTTTGGGAGGCCGAGGCGGGTGGATCACCTGAGGTCAGGAGTTCGAGACCAGCCTGCTCAACGTGGTGAAACCCCGTCTCCACTAAAAATACAAAAATTAACCAGGTGTGGTGTTGTACACATGTAGTCCCAGCTACTCAGGAGGCAAGAGAATTGCTTGAACCTGGGAGACAGCAAGCCAACATTGTGCCACTGCACTCAGGCCTGGGTGACAGCGCAAGACTTGGTCTCAAAAAATAAATAAATAAATAAATAAATAAATTTCACAGCTGTACATTGCTTCCTAGACCTGGAACAAATTAATATTCTAGAATCAAATAGATATCATAAAACATTCCTATAGGAAGCCTCAAGTCCCTAGGAGCTCAAGTTACCAGCTAAAGGGCACTAAAAGGCAACAGCAAAGAGTATGGGTTCTGGCTGGGCATGGTGGCTCACACCTGTCATCCCAGCACTGTGGGAGGCCGAGGCAGGCAGATCATCTGAGGTCGGGAGTTCAAGACCAGCCTGACCAACATGGAGAAACCCCATCTCTACTAAAAATACAAAATTAACCAGATGTGGTGGTGCATGCCGGTAATCCCAGCTACTTGGGAGGCTGAGGCAGGAGAACTGCTTTAACCCAGGAGGCGGAGGTTGTGGTGAGCTGAGATTGCACCATTGCACTCCAACCTGGGCAACAAGAGCAAAACTCCGTCTCAAAAAAAAAAAAAAAAAGAATATGGGTTCCAGGGTCATACAGACCTAAGTCCTTGTAAGCTACATGAATTACGGCAAGTTATAAACTTAGATGAACTACAGTCTTCTTGTCTGTGAAATGGATAACGTTGTAACCATCACATGGAGCTGTTGTGAGGATTAAATGCAATAATGTGGACAAAGTTCTTAAATGCTAAGAAATAGCAATATTGCTAGTTACTGTTGTTACCATGATTACTGACAATGTGTCAATTGCTTTTAGACACTTAGCCTCCAGGTAGGACATGGCACACAGTAGGATCTCAGAGAAACAAGATACAAAGAGACAAACATACCAAGACACACATAGAAAGACATGAGACAGAGAGAGAAAGACAAATACAGCAAGAGAGAGAGACTGAAGAGTCAGACACACAAATACACACACACACACACACACACACACACACACACACGGAAAGAGACACAGAGAGAGGAAAGAGGAAGAGGGAAGAGACAGAAACAGACTAACAGACATATTAGTCAACCCACCAACCAATTTTTTGCTCTCTCTAAATATTTCACTACTACGGTTTCAAATATGTTTCCTTCCATGTTTCTCATGAATCAGTGTGAATGATGAACAAGGAGGTCACGTTCTCCATTCCACCTCCAGGCTTCCCATGCTACAGAGAGGAGCTTACAAATGGGGAAGAGGGTGGCCTCATCCGACACAATATCACAGAAGCAGTGAATGGCCAGCTAAGGAGAGAGGTGTCCCAGGGGCAGGCTATGCTGGCACTCTCTGGACAACAGGGCAATGCTGGGTTTTGTCAAGTCCAGAATCTTCAGACCTCATTTGCAGAGGCCTCCTTAATTTAATGAGAAGGAAACCCTTTTTTATCCCTGGGAGAGCCACTGACCAACACCACAGCAACTTACCTCCACAAACACATAGAGCAAGCTTTCATACCCACATCAAAGGGAAAAACAACTCTGTCTTGCAAAAAAGACATTTAATCCAGCCAAGGGAATTCCTGGATCCTCTCTGTGTTGGCCTTTGGTACAGTATTTTCTGTTGTTGCAGCTGTAAATTGTGAAATTTCTAACACCTGTCATCAACATACTTTGATAAAATCAGGTGAGTATGGATGAGGCCACACTTAGAACAAGCAGGTCTTTAGGGAGCAGGGATTGAGCAAATCATTGTGGAGAAGATATTTTTCTTTCATATGATGCCAGAGAAAGACTGAATCATAGGGAAAGAGTTGAGGAGCACCAGAGTTCTAATACTCAAACTTAACCATCCCAACCCCAGCTAACTGCATTTCTTAGACTGTATGGGGAAAAAAGGAGATGTTACCAACAGGATGTTGAACTGATTTCAACTCCATGAGTGTGATCTCTCTTCCCTCCTGTCAGCAGGCTGGGACAGCACCCTTCTTCTTCCCTGAGGACAGATCCTGTGCCACTTCATTCCCTCACAGCCACCTTCTTGCTCCCTCCTCCTGCTTCCCCAATGCTGAGGCCAGCTAATTTGAGCCTTAAGATATTGCTACCACCATTGTTACTAAGCTCTTCTGAGCCCTCTTCTGTAGAGCTTAGAAGTTACAGAAGCTGGAACTCCTGCAGAAGTTACAGAAAGCTGGAAACTCTCCTCTGCCCTCCAAATTAAAATCACTTAATCTTGTCCGCAAAGGACAGCTGTCCAAACCTGCAAGTTGAGCTGGAATAGGAATCCTAAACTACTGTGGACCCCGACAACATCCGTCATTAATGAGGACATCTTGTTCTTCACATCTTTGAATTTCATTTCGGAACCATTCCTCAAAAGTAAGAGGTTTCTAAGGAATGAGACCAGGCACAGAGGCTCATACCTGTAATCCCAGCACTTAGGGAGGCCAAGGCAGGTAGATCACCTGCGGTCAGGAGTTCGAGACCAACCTGGCCAACATGGTGAAACCCCATCTCCTCTAAAAATACAAAAATTAGTCAGGCATGGTGTCATACACCTGTAATCCCACCTACTTGGGAGGCTAAGGCAGGATAACCTCTTGAACCTGGGAGGTGGAGGTTGCAGTGAGCTAAGATCGCGCCACTGCACTCCAGCCTGGGTGGCAGAGGGAGACTCCATCTCAAAAAAAAAAAAAAAGGAATGAGGAGTTACTCAGCCTACCACCTTTTTACAGATCCCCAGCAGATGAAGTCACTGAAGCCAACAAACAGATCATTTACTTTTATTTCTAAAGAAGTTCAGCTAATCATGGACATGGATCGTGGTGATAGTTGTGCAACAATGTGATATACTTAATGGCACTGAACTGTATACTTTAAAATGGTAAGTTTCATGTTATGTAATTTTACCACAATTTTTTAAAATTAAAAAAATTTTAAAGAATAAATTGGCCAGGCATGGTGGCTCATGCCTGTAATCCCAGCACTTTGGGTGGCCCAGGTGGGTGGATCACTTGAGCCCAGAAGATCAAGACCAGCCTGGGCAACACAGCAATACCCAATTTCTACAAAAAATACAAAAATTAGCTGGGCATGATGGCATGAGCCTGTAGTCTCAGCTACACAGGAGGCTGACATGGGAGGATTGCTTGAGCCCAAGGAGGTTGAGGCTGCAGTCAGCCATGATGGCGCCACTGCACTCCAGCCTGGGTGACAGGGCGAGATTCTATGTCAAAAAATAAAAAATAATAAATTGAATGCAACATTTTTTAAAAGTACAGGTAAGTCCCAGGTAGCTTAATGATTGCTGATTTATTACTATTAAATTATTCTTAAAGGGAATCTTAGTAGTATAGAAAGGATACCAGCTTCAAGAATCTGTGAAAATCAAAAGCAGAAAGATACATGTCTTTACGTCAAAAATGCCATTATGGGGCAGGTGTGGTGGCTCATGCCTGAAAGCCCAGCACTTTGGGAGGCCAAGGCAGGAAGATCACTTTAGCCCAAGAGTTCAAGACCAACCTAGGCAACACTGTGAGTCCTTGTCTCTACTAAAAATGAAAAAAAAATTAGCCTGGTATGATGACAAGTGAGTAAGGAGGCTGAGGCAGAAGGATGGCTTAAGCCCAGGAGGTCAAGGCTGCAGTAAGCCATGATCATGTCACTGAACTCTAGCCTGGGTGACAGAGTGAGACCCTATCTCCAAAAAAAAAAAAAAAAGGCTTTAAATTAAAAATAAGTGCACTCTTTCTGGCATATGAGTACTGTCCCATAAGTAAGATTTCCTAAAGAATGTCACTAAGCTTTTCTTTCAGAAACCGGTTCTTCCACAATGGCAGCTAGAACATTCAGATCAGAGGAGTGGCTTATAAGGGTTTCCAGCTTTTTCTTTAACAATAATACGTTAAACAGTTTGTTCTCATGATACCTCTCAGAAATGTCAAGAGACATAGTACTCCATTAACATAAGTGGAAAATATTATTTGATTTTGCCGATGGTGAAATTAAGGCATGAAAAACCTAAAAGACTGAGCTGAGATTATTCCATGAGAAGAGAAGTTCAGATTTTATATCCAGAGGACATACTTTCCTACCTTCTGGATCAAGATCATTTAAGAAACAAAGGTCACTCACTGTGAATCAGTTAACTCCAATGAACGTCCACCCATACAAGCACCTACTCTCTTGATTCATGCCTACTGACTCACAATCCGCCAGGAGAGTCCAATACAGGAAGCCCCAAACTGGGGGAAATCCCTGCATGCCGCTTCCCTTTAGGGAAAGGGAAAAGGTGCAATTAATTGTTAATACCGTCAGCTTCACAGACAAGGAGTAGTGAGGGAACTGTAGAAGGTCTTCCAGGATAAGGTAGAAGGAGAGCTCAGCATAGCTCAGGTTCTAACTCACCATGGATGTCAGGCTCAAGCGACAAGGCACATCAGTCAAGAGTGATCATGGAGACAGAAAACCCAATGATAAGCCTAAGTAAAAAAACAGATTATGACCATCTCTTGACCAACTATCTGTAGGAAGAGCTATTCTAGCCTGCTGCGAGGCCAAGCTGGACCAAAAACAAAAGAGAAAGCAATGAAATCTATCAGGAATGAATCTCACAGTTCCCTACCACCCTACCTACAAACACATCTGCACCTGCCCTGAATTTCATATCCTCCCTCCCAGCCCCCACACCCCTCAGAAGAAGAAATAAACCAACCATCCTCTTCCCAACAAAGGTCATCCTTCTTGTGTTCTGGCTCCTACTCTGGCCCCCTCCTCAAGCTGTCTATCACCTCTCCCATTTCCTTCACTTCTCCCTTTCTATTGCCACCATTCCTTTAGCACGGTGGTTCTTAGTATGTGTGGATCACAAATCTCTTTGAGAAGCAGGTAAATTTACATGCTATTTCCAAAGGCTTGAGAGATTCCCAGAGCCCTGGAGCCCAGGTAAAGAATCCCTGCCTTAGCAAAAGTCTCTTCCACCTTAAACCTTAGCTGCTAGTGGACATCTCTCTTTCCTTTCAAAGCAAGCTTCTAGGACACAGATCTTTGTGCCCCTTTCTTCTCACTCTCTCCTGAATCCCCTGCCCTCACTCCACTAAAAGCAATCCTGCTAAAGTTACCATTGACAGTCCAAATGCCAAATCCAAGGAGTATTTTTCCCCTCTCATTTGACCTCCTGCTGTATATCACAGCAACCCATCCCATATCCTGAAACTCTTTTCCTCAGTGTCTTGACATCACTGTGATAAATCCCTCTTAGAGCCTGGCCAACAATGTCTTCTTTTCTAGGAAATGCCCTTAAAACCCAGTTTGGCCCCCAACCACCCTGTTTTTGTACTTGCAGCCCTCCCGCTTCCTGCCAGGGCTGACCACCCAGGGCTGGGCCTCACCAAGCAAGACCAACCAGTGACTTCCCAAGTATTTTGGAATAGAGAAGAAAAATGAAGTTATTGGATTTCCCAAAATGTTCTAGCCACAAATTCCAGTTACATGCCTATATCTGCATATCTGACTACTCCTGTATCTGTGTAAGACATTCCTTTCTTTCCTTCAGTCGGTTTGCACTGGCTTCTGTTATTTGCCACCAATGAGTCCTGATTGATATAGACATTCCCTTGCTCCCAATTCACCTTTTCTCTCTCTGGCTGCTGCTTCTCAGTCTTCTCAGTAGGCAACTCCTCTCTGTCTGCCCCTTAAACACTGGTTTATCTATCAGAATTGTAGGGGATAATGGTTAGGGAGACAGAAAATTAGTCATTTCAGTGAACCAGATTGACTGAAGCCTTTGGATTTAACTGAACCAGGCCAGGCCTCACTCAGAACAACCTATTTGCTATACAGGTTTCCATGGGAACATAAAACCAAGAAAAAACAATCTGAATAAATAGCTCCAAAGTTGGCTTTCATTAAGCCATACTTTAAAGGTGAAATACTCAGAACATGTATCATTTTTTACAAAAGACCAGGACCACCAAAAAAATACATACATATATATATATATATATATATATATATATATATATATATATATATACTCATATATGTCTGATTTGTAAGATCCAATAATCTGGACAATTTCTGATATGATAGTCAAAAGTCTCACTATAAAAGGGATGGGCTCCTAACATTAGATTCTCTTTGATGTGACACAGTGGGAGGTACAAACATCACTTACTGGTAAACTACTGAAAATAGCAGGTTTAAATCTAACTATGATCCAGGGTATAGGCTGTCCTGTGGGACAACTGATCTGGACTCTCAAAGTTCAGGTCATGGAGAACCAAGGAAGGTTGGGGGACTTCCTAGACTGAGACCACAGAGGGATCCTTCCTCTTCCCAACCCCTGCCACAAAAATCCTATTCCTCTGTCTTCTCTATCTTGAGAAATGTCAAGCTGACCAAACCAGAAATGTCTCTCTTTCTTGCTCCATAAGTAATCAATCACCAAATCTTATGTATCTTATAAACTTTTCTTCTCTATCTCTACCCCACTGCCCTGTTCTTGTCTTCATTGTCTCTCTTAAACTAAATATTAAACAAGCATCCTCCCACTGGTCTTTCTTGCCTCCAGTCTTGCTGCCCTCCAATCTATCTTCCACCCTTCTTTCTCTACAGAGGATGTTTCCAACACAAAAGTCTGATCACATCACTACCCTGCTCAAAATCTTTCAGTGGCTTCCTAGTGTCTTGAAGATAAAATCTAACAAACTCCTTTTCCATGGTAGGCAAGGCCTTCTGTGATCTTCATCCCTGCATTCCTTCCTAGTCTCAGTCTCCTTCTGCACCCATTCACAGCCAGTTCTCCAGACATACTCAATTGCTGTGGTGACTCTGAGTACGTGCTGTCCTCCAGAGCCACTGGGCCTGCACACATGCCATTCTGTGAGTTACATACTATCCCCTCCACCTCTGTACCAACCCCTCCCCACACACTCCTCCTAGAGAAGATATGTCTGTTGGAAAGCTTTGTCTGCATTGCCCAGATCTACTAAGAAGCTCCATTTCTCCGATTTTCTCATTGGCCCAGATACATAACCTCATGAAAGCAATTTATTTCTTTGTATTAAATTATTTGTTTATGCAACTGCCTTCCCTGCTGACTATAAGATTCTTAATGACATGGACCTTGTTTTTAATTTGGCTTTTTTTAAGTGCCTAGTCCATTCTGAGTTTATAGTAGGCACTCAACAATTGCTTATTTTAAAATTGACAGTCATCCCAGTGAAATCGTTTATTTCTTTGTTTTTAAGGACTTTAATTTCCAAATTATAAAGAGCTATGACCAGCTAAAAATAGGAACAAGAAAAGAGACTGGGAATGTGAGCAACTGCAGGAAATTAATTATTTGAAAGTCAAGCCTTTGGCCTTTTCCTTCTCAACTATGAGATAAACCCCAGCCTTCAAAGAATGTTGGGTAAACTGGGGATGGGTGGGTTAGGGGGTTGAAATGCAAAGGATGAAACAAGCTCATTTTGGATATCAAATTAATTTTATTGGACTAAGGAAAATTTACCCACACCCCTATGTTCTAACTCTATGATTTTAAAAATACAATATTCTATGCACACAGAAGGTGGTAACCAAGGGGAAAAAGGAGGAGACTGGTGCCTTCTCAATCTCTGACAAACAATCCAAAGATTGTAGAGATCCAAACAAAAGGATCTCTACATGAAGCACTATTGATACCAAAGAATTTGGCCTCGAGGAGGGATTCTCCACATTTTGCATACCACCAATCACTCTCAAAAAGCCGAGGTCCCATCCACTGCATGGCAAAAGCCCATTTCTGTTTTGTTTTGTTTTTGAGACAGAGTCTCGCTCTGTCGCCCAGGCTGGAGTGCAGTGGCGTGATCTCGGCTCTCTGCAACCTCTGCCTCCCAGGTTCAAGTGATTCTCCTTCACCAGCCTCTGAGTAGCTGGGATTACAGGCACGTGTCACTTCACCTGGGTAATTTTTGCATTTTTCGTGGAGACGGGGTTTCACCATGTTGGCCAGGCTGGTCTCGAACTCCCAACCTCAGGTGATCCACCCACCTTGGCCTCCCAGAGTGCTGGGATTACAGGCGTTAGCCACTGCGCCCTGCCACAAAAGCCCATTTCTTTAGAACACATTTATATGTTTAACTTCTTCTTATAATTATGTTTATGATACAGAGTAAGCTTCAAGAACAGAACAACAACACGGCAGTGGGATTGTTGGAGCGAATTCCATTATGACTTCTTGCTAGCTGTATGAGAACACTGTGGCCAGAGCTCAGGAGGCCTCCAGGGAATAGCTTGCTCTGGGAAACACAGGCTTTGATTCAGGCGGCATTGAGAAATCCTTTGAGGGAGACCTTCCATCTGCTGATGAGAAGAATGCTTCCCTCTCATTCTTGGCACCCTCACTTGGCTGGCAAGGTCAGGTGTGTTTTTCCAGTGACTAGCTCACAGCAGGGATAGAGGAGAGAAGCCCTTGGGGGCTGAGAGACTAAGGGAACCAGACTGCCCAGCGTCTGGTCAAGGTTTCCAAGGTCTTTTTCAAGGTTTCGTTTCCCAGCACTCTGTCTTCAGTTTACCAAGAAAAAGTTCGTAAAAAGAACCTCTTTAGTGGCCTTTGAAGAAGGATAGAGAGAGGGAGGCAGAGTCCAAGGGCCCTGTGAGCAGAGTGGGAAGGACACGGAGAACAAAGAGGCTCACACGATGGGGTAACTAGGGATTGAAGATATCAATCACCTTTGAGAAATAAAGTAGAAAAAGAGAGAGAGGGGAGGAAACACACAAATACCAGAATGGACTAGTGTATACCAGCTATTCAGCTAAAAAATGAAGAAAGAAAATGGACAGCCAGAGACAGCCTTTGAGAAGTTTGTTGAAAAACTATTTTAGATGAACTACCATAAAAGTACTGTTAACAAGTAGGAGAATTTTAAGGGGAACATTAGAAATTCAGCCTCCTGCATTCGTTTGTAAGGGACAAGGAACTAGTCACGCAGTGGAGATGAGAGATAAGCCAGGAATGAAATGAAAACTTTGAAAGTTCCATGCATAGGGATAGCAGGATAATGATTTAAAGCATGAAGGCAGTAATTTAGGTCTATAATGTCACCACCATTAATTCTAAGTTTTATTGTAGCCTGTTAGGGAAGAGTTCTCTGGGGATTATGAATAACTGCTTCTTGAAATGGAAACTGCAAAAACAATTGACATTTCTACAATCCTTAAGGAATAGAACTTTGAGAAAAATGACTTCTCAGGTGGCTATCTGAACATCAGTGTCTGAATTACTAACATTCATCCTTGCTTTATGTCACCCTCATTAATCAGTTCATATTAAAGATAATGCCATACATGTAATTATAGGCATAGCATTACGTTAAGCATTTAAGACTATCATATTGCACCATATCTTGGCCATGGTGATGTATGGCCCCAATTTGAGAACACGTGTCAATTTTTCATAGATTTTCATCTGTATTCATGACTCAAGGGCCTTTAGCAAATTAATAATCAAAAGAATTTACAGTAGGCTGCTTTGTAAGTCCACACTTCATTACTTAGCATACTTCTCACTTGTTTTAGCTCTTAAAAACTTATTCAGCTTCCTAAAAATATGCTTAACCTATTTTCCAAATGCCCTTGTTCCCGTGCTAGATGTTTGTTTGTTTGTTTGTCTGTCTGTCTGTCTTTAGAGATTTGGTAAGGGGGCGGGGGTCTCTCTATGTTACCCATGCTGGACTTGAACTCCTGGACTCAAAGAATTCTCCTGCCTCAGCCTCCCAAGTAGGTGGGACTACAGGTGAACACCACTATGCCTGGCTTGTTAAATTTTTTTAAATCTAAGCACATGCGGTTTCATTGATGTTATTTTATTTTATTATGATTTTTTTGAACTTGTATTTTAGGTTCAGGGATACATGTGCAGGTTTGTTATATAGGTCAACTGCATGTCACCAGGGTTTGGTGTACAGATAATTTTGTCACCCAGGTAATAAGCATAGTAGCTGATAGGTATTTTATCTGGTCCTCTCCCCACTTCTACCCTCCACCCTCAAGTCAGCTGCAGTGTCTGTTGTTCCCCTCCTAGTGTCTATGCATTTTTCTTGTTATAAGCTCCCACTTATAAGTGAGAATATGTGGTGTTTGGTTTTCTGTTCCTGTGTTAGGTTGCCTAGGATAATGGCCTACAGCTCCACCCATGTTGCTGCAAAGGACATGATCTCATCCTTTTTTATGGCTGCATAGTATTCCATGGTGTATATGCACCACATTTTCTTTATCCAGCCTACAGTTGATGGGAATTTACGTTGATTCCATGTCTTTGCTATTGTGAATAGTGCCATAATGAACATATGTGTGCATGTGTCTTTATGGTAGAACAATTTGTATTCCTTTGGGTATATACCCAATAATGGGATTTTTGGGTTAAACAGTAAGTCTAGGTTTTGTTTTGTTTTGATTTGTTTGAGACGGAGTCTCGCACTGTCGCCCAGGCTGGAGTGCAGTGGCGCAATCTCAGCTCACTGCAAGCTCCGCCTCCCAGATTCAGGCCATTCTCCTGCCTCAGCCTCCCAAGTAGCTGGGACTACAGGCGCCCACCACCACGCCCGGCTAATTTTTTGTATTATTAGTAGAGACAGGGTTTCACTGTGTTAGCCAGGATGGTCTCAATCTCCTGACCTCGTGATCTGCCCGCCTCAGCCTCCCTAAGTGCTGGGATTACAGGCATGAGCCACTGCGCCCGGCCTTGTTTTGTTTTTTTGGGACAGAGTCTCACTCTGTCACCCAGGCTGGAGAGCAGTGGCGTACTCTCGGCTCACTGGGACCTCTACTTCCTAGGTTCAAGCAATTCTCATGCCTCAGCCTCCCAAGTAGCTGGGATTACAGGCATGTGCCACCACACCCACCTAAGTTTTTTGTATTTTTAGTAGAGGTTTCCCCATGTTGGCCAGGCTGGTCTTGAACTCCTGACCTCAAGTGATCCACCCAGCTTAGCCTTGCAAAGTCCTGGGATCACAGGCCTGAGCTACTGCACCTGGACTGGGTAAGTCTGTTTTAAGTTCTTTGAGGAATTGCCAAACTGCTTTCCACATTGGCTGAACTAATTTACACTCTCACCAGCAGTGTATAAGCATTCCCTTTTCTTCACAACCTCACCAGCATCTGTTACTTTTTGACTTTTTAGCAATAGCCAGCTGACTGGTGTGAAATGGTCTCTTACCATGATTTTGATTGCATTTCTCTAATGATTAGGTTAAACATTTTTTCATATGCTTGTTGGCTGCATGTATGCCTTCTTTTTAAAAGGGTCTGTTCATGTCCTTTGCCCACTTTTTAATGGGATTGTTATTTGCTTATAAATTTAAGTTCTTTTAGATTCTAGATAGTCGACCTTTGTTGGATGCATAGTTTGCAAATATTTTCTCCCATTCCATAGGTTGTCTGTTGACTTGATTGATAGTTTCTTTTGCTGTAAGCATATGTTATTTTAAAATTACATCACATCTGTACACTGAGTCATCTAAACAATGAAGGAAATGAAATGATCAATATACTAAAAAGTAATGCTGGATTAAACTAAGTTCAAGGTCTTGCAATAAAATTTAGCTTATCCCACTTATTCTACATTTTTAACTACAACAAAACTCATCTTTTAAAAAAACTCATCTTTATAAAATTTTCAAGTGCTTAACAGAGGCTTTTATTCATGATTCCTTACAACAACCTTATGGAAAAAAGTCAGCATGCTCCTAATTATGTAACCAGAGAAACAAACAGAGAAGGCAAGATCATTGTCCAGACTTCCCAAACAAATAGGAAAATGGGGATTAAAACTGTCTGTCTAGGCCAGACCTGGTGGCTCATACCTGTAATCCCAGCATTCTGGGAGCCTGGGGTGGGTAGATCACTTGAGGCCAGGAGTTCAAGACCAGCCTGGGCATCATGGCGAAACCCTGTCTCTACAAAAAATACAAAAATTAGCAGGTATGGTGGCATGCACCTGTAATCCCAGCTACTCAGGAGGCTGAGGCAGGAGAATTGCTTGAACCTGGGAGGCAGAGATTACGGTGAGCTGAGATCACACCATGGCACTCCAGCCTGGGACTCTGTCTCAAAACAAGAAAAAACTCTCTGTTTACATATTTATGGTCCATTTTCTCCAGCATATGTTTTTGTGAAGATGCTGTTATCAGGTCCCTGGCCTCCCCTGGGCTGCTCACATCAATCACTAACCCAGCATTACATCAATAAACTCCTGCTGCTCCCACCCTCAGCCTAGATTGCTTGTGGGGGAAGTGGCATTGTCAGAAATCAGCATTTGATATGGCTCTGGAAGATAGCTGCCCCTCTCTTCAAAGGACACCCCTCTTCAGGCACCCCTAAAATAAATTTCCTTTACCTCTTAAGTCAGACAAGCCCAAATATCCTCTTCTAATTTGGTGAAAATCTATCCAGCTGTTTTCATTTGATGTAACAAAGAACAAGCAGAAACTTTGTTTTATCCAAATGGATAATACTGTCCTGGATTCTGGGACAGACTCTGTGAGAATCAATAATACATGACCCAATACAGCAAAAGTTGCTTCTGTATGTGGTGCTATTTGGAGAGCTAGATTATTATTTCTCCATTGATGACCTGTAGAACAAGGTGTTTGTTAAAATGCAGATCCCTAGGTCCCAACCCAGACCTACTGAATCAGACTTAAAAGTAGAGATGCATTCAAAGCAGTGCCACAACCAACACCACTGTGATTCTTATGCAACCTGAAGAAATCTCCAGGCTAGACTGGGACTTCTCAAACTAGATTGCATGCTTCTTGAGAGCATAAATCAGTTCCTAGTTATCCTCACAGGCCCCAATACCCAGCTGAGGTGCTTCATAAGTGTTCATTGATTGAATGCATATTCATTGGTTGTTTATTGTGTATGCATTATAAGTGTCCACAGTCTTTCATGTTAGAATTAGTTCATGTGTAATTAATTTCTTAGGAAGCAGTGTAAACACCTGTTATAAAGTGTAAACACCTGTTATAAAGTGTAAACACGTATAAACTCTTTAAACTGATTTTTAGTTTTGTCCTATTCCCACTGCATGGAGGCAGAATTAAATAAACCAGAAGCATGACTACTCCCTGCACAACTCACTGTGTGCACCTGCTCCATCCCAGCCCTAGGCTCATAGATCCTCCAGGCTCTCAGATAATAAAAGCCCTTCGGTCAGTTTTAGACAAAAATTCTAGTATGGTCAAATAGCCAACCTCCAAACTCTTGATCCAATTAAAGCTTCTCTATTCCCCCAGGAGGGACCTACCAGCTGGGAAACCTGCTGTTTGGATGGGGGTTGTAGGGGGCATAGTCAATGCTTTCTATGCCTCTTCCCCATGCCCCGTGCTGCCCCTGGCTCCTCCCCAGGCTGAGGGTGTGGTAGGAGGGGGAAAAGGCAGCGACATGGAGCTATGTCCTGGTGGGACTATCATTTCAGAGTAGCCTTCAGTGCAGCAGATACACAATTACTGGGTCTTCCTCCTCCCAGGGGACCCTACTTTCCTGCCGTAGTTGCTAGTATAGGCAGGACCTCCTCCAGCTGGCAACCAGTGCCTTCCTTTCTGTTCTAGTTTCCTATTGTCTGATTCAAGCAACTATTTTAATTAGACATGGGGTCTTGCTCTGTTGCCCAGGGTGGTGTGCAGTGGTGCAATCATAGTTCACTGCTGCCTTGGACTCCTGGGCTCAAGCAATCTTCCTGCCTCAGCTACCCAAGTAGCTGGGACTACAGGCATGCACCGCTGCACCCAGCCCAGCTCTGGCCACTTGATGCTGGGTTCACTTTGCCCCTCCAGAAGGTCCTCTTTTTAAAGATAACCTGAGTGTGCTGGGCACAGTGGCTCATGCCTGTAATCCCAGCATTTTGGGAGGCCAAGGTGGGCGGTTCACCTGAGGTCAGGAGTTCAAGACCAGCCTGGCCAACGGAGAAACCCCATCTCTACTAAAAATAAAAAATTAGCCGGCCGTGGTGGCGCATGCCTGTAATCCCAGCTACGTGGGAGGATGAGGTAGGAGAATTGCTTGAACCCAGGAGGCAGAGGTTGCAGTGAGCCGAGATTGTGCCACTGCACTCCAGCCTCGGCAAGTAGAGTGAAATTCCGTCTCAAAAATAAATAAATAGGGAAAACTGGCTAGCCATATGTAGAAAGCTGAAACTGGATCCCTTCCTTACACCTTATACAAAAATTAATTCAAGATGGATTAAAGACTTAAACGTTAGACCTAAAACCATAAAAACCCTAGAAGAAAACCTAGGCATTACCATTCAGGACATAGGCATGGGCAAGGACTTCATGTCTAAAACACCAAAAGCAATGGCAACAAAAGCCAAAATTGACAAATGGGATCTCATTAAACTAAAGAGCTTCTGCACAGCAAAAGAAACTACCATCAGAGTGAACAGGCAACCTACAAAACTACCATCAGAGTGAACAGACAACCTACAAAATTTTCACAACCTACTCATCTGACAAAGGGCTAATATCCAGAATCTACAATGAACTCAAACAAATTTGCAAGAAAAAAACGAACAACCCCATCAAAAAGTGGGCAAAGGATATGAACAGACACTTCTCAAAAGAAGACATTTATGCAGCCAAAAGACACATGAAAAAATGCTCATCATCACTGGCCATCAGAGAAATGCAAATCAAAACCACAATGAGATACCATCTCACACCAGTTAGAATGGCAGTCATTAAAAAGTCAGGAAACAACAGGTGCTGGAGAGGATGTGGAGAAATAGGAACACTCTTACACTGTTGATGGGACTGTAAACTGGTTCAACCATTGTGGAAGTCAGTGTGGCAATTCCTCAGGGATCTAGAACTAGAAATACCATTTGACCCAGCCATCCCATTACTGGGTATATACCCAAAGGACTATAAATCATGCTGCTATAAAGACACATGCACACATATGTTTATTGCGGCACTATTCACAATAGCAAAGACTTGGAACCAACCCAAATGTCCAACAATGATAGACTGGATTAAGAAAATGTGGCACATATACACCGTGGAATACTACGCAGCCATAAAAAATGATGAGTTCATGTCCTTTGTAGGGACATCGATGAAATTGGAAATCATCATTCTCGGTAAACTATCTCAAGGACAAAAACCCAAACACTGCATATTCTCACTCATAGGTGGGAATTGAACAATGAGAACACATGGACACAGGAAGGGGAACATCACACTCTGGGGACTGTTGTGGGGTGGGGGGAGGGGGGAGGGATAGCATTAGGAGATATACCTAATGCTAAACGACGAGTTAATGGGTGCAGCACACCAGCATGGCACGTGTATACATATGTAACTAACCGGCACATTGTGCACATGTACCCTAAAACTTAAAGTATAATAATAATAATAAATAAAATAAATAAATAAATAAAAATAAAGATAACCTGAGTGCTACTTCCTTCCATGGGTACTCACTGTTCACACCTTACCCCTCCACAAGTGGGAGTACAATTCCTCCCCAATTACCTTTTCACCTCACTCTGGCAGCTCAAGTCAGAAGGAAACAGGTCACAGTCCCTACATCCCTGACACTGAAGGCTCGCTCACTTGCCTTATGACCCTAGGGGCACACTCTGTCCCCTCCCCCAGGAAGGCACTCTGATAATTCTCCTGTCAAAAGATTCTCACTGCCCTTTCCCAAAACGGATTCTTTACCTCTTCTCCCTCACCTGGAGCACATGAGGAGAAGGCTGGCAACGCCATTTCCATAATCCCTTAGCAAGTGCTGTGTAGGTGATCCAACATCTCATGAGACAGTAGGGACATTTGTCACCTGTCGTAGTGTTCTGGGGAGACAACTGGAAAGTCACATCTGACATCCTGTTACATTAATCAGACTCTCAGTTACAAGAGAAAAGCCTCACTCTTAATTAGTGACTTCATCTTAATTAGTGGAGGTTTAAGATAAGAATACTCACTGAAATCGGAACACTAAAATATTACGGCAGCTCTAAAATACTAGAGCAGCTGTGCCTAGACCACACAATGACTAGAAGGCAGTTCAGAGTGTAAAACAGATCTAATGACCAGAAATTTATCACTGCCTCAGCAAAGGAGTTTCTGGACTCCCCTGACATGGGACTGAACTGTCTGTTTCTGGAGCAATTCTTTTTTTGCTTCCACCCACAGATGCCAACCCCTACTCTAAACTCTGTTCCACGGAACACCTGTGTTGTAAAAGATGTTAATAGGTGAGAGTCCTTTGTCCAACAAGACGGGGAAACACCGAGTCAATGTTAGACGATCTTCTTACTGTAGGATTCTCAGTCTTTAATAAGCTAAGGCATCGTATGACTCTGCAGAAGGGAATATAGATGTGGTGTTTCCCAAATGTGATTACCTAGAAATCTGCATTTCAGGGACACCTGTTAACCACTGGTGAGACAGCCCAGGCTACACTGCTGAGAAGTATACGTGCACTTTTTCTACCTCTTGACTTAAGCATACTTGTGGTATGGCATCCGCAGATTGCCCCCTCTCTGTATGTATTTTCAGCTCCTGCTCCCACAACCAACTAACTCTCTCTATATCTTGATTCTCTTAAAACAAAGAAATTGCTTGTTCCAGTATGGTCACCATCATAATAATTTGGGCAGGTTCTTGGTATCAGGCCATCTTATAAGCCACCAACCAACCTATAGCCTGACTAACTTAAGACTGGATGCCCTCCCCTGACCAAGAGGGTGGAACAAAGTATGACCCTTCCATCACTAGCAGGAGACTATGAAGTAAACGTAGTCTCTTAGCCCTTTGTGATGGCCAGCACACAGAATGAAAACAAGAAACAAAATGAAACAGGTACCAATCTCTATACCCCTGAAACTCTGAAAGCTCTCTCATGTGACTTACAATCCTGGGGGAGTAATTATACTCCCCGAGGAGTATAGTTACAATTACAAATGATTACATTTGTAACTGCACGACAAATTACATAAATGTTTTTTCAAGTGATTTGACAGTCCCCCAAGCTAGTGAAATACACTGTGATCAAAATGAGACTAGGATCCAGATTAATCCTCTTCTCTGAGTTTCTTCACTGAATAGGTGAGTCACAATTTAAGTATGAATAGCAGACACGTCAACTTCTTCCCTTAACCCACTGTGTATAATAACTCACATATCAAGGCTACCTTATATTTCACTGCTTTTGATTGCTATTTATCCATATGCTTCAACTTGGTTTACTAATGATAAACCAATAGTAAATGTTTTTTAACTTAAACAATCCGAGGTAAAAGAATAAAGCCTAAAATATTTTATGGACATCTGTCTTTAAAAGTGCTTATTTGCAACACTGAATTACAAACAGGCGTAGGTGTGCTTTGGTCTTCCAAGGAGGTGCTTATGCAGCCTTATTCCTGTGACCCAGTTCAGCACTCCTCATCTTCACCTCAGCAATGACGTTTGGCCTCATGTGTGGGAAGGTACTGTTTCATTAACCTAATTCCACAATTGAATCAGAAAAATGCACCTTCAACATTATGAAAACATAAGTCAGCCAATGTGACTGCAGGTCAATTTAAAAAGCCGTGCTCTTCTGGACTGTAGCTGTTAGGGCCATTTCATGAAAAATGGCAAGAGAGGAGACTCTGCTAAGAGGAAAACCTTGGCATAATGTAAAGATGTTTTTAATGTAAATGAGTAATTGGCTTTTATCCCCACACATTTTATAAGATTGATGAGTCATTGTTGCCTGGGGAGCCCCAGCTCCTGAATGTCTGGCAACCCTTAACGTGATTGTGCAGCCCAACACCTAAATGTCAGCCCACTCTTCGTGTAATTAGTTGGCCAAGGCCACCTGCATAAATTATTTCCTGAGTTTGGGTCCTACTGGCTGGCCTCACTTGAAGGAGCGCCCAATGGAACAGCCCCATGCAACAGGACATGCACCTGGCTGTTGCTCCAGTTTTGATCTGCTGTGACCTTTCAGACAGAGAAGGCAAAATAACTGTTTGGAGGAAACTCAATGAAATTAAAGATAACACTGACAAGTAAGTTAGAATTCTGGCCGGTCATGGTGGCTCATGCCTGTAATCCCAGCACTTTGGGAGGCCGAGGCAGGTGGATCACGAGGTCAGGAGATCGAGACCATCCTGGCCAACATGGTTAAATCCCATCTCTACTAAAAATACAAAAATTAGCTGGGCATGGTGGCACGCACCTGTAGTCCCAGCTACTTGGGAGGCTGAGGCAGGAGAATCGCTTGAACCCGGGAGGCAGAGGTTGCAGTGAGCTGAGATCACACCACTGCACTCCAGCCTGGTGACAAAACGAAACTCAGTAAAAAAATAATAATCATCATCATCATCATCAAACTTCCAAAGGTCAAGGATAAATAAAGGATCCTAAAAGCAGCAAAAGAAAGAAATAACATACAATGGAGCTCCAATACATCTGACAGCAGATTTCTCAGTGGAAATCTTACAGGCCAGGAGAGAGTACCACGACTTATTTAAAGTGCTGAAGGAAAAAATTTTTATCCTAGAATAGTCTATCCAGTGAAAATATCCTTCAAACATGAAGGAGAAAGTAAGACTTTCCCAAATAAAGAAAAGCTGAGAGATTTTATCAATACCAGTCCTGTCCTACAAGAAATGCTAAAGAGATTTCTTCAATCTGACAGAAAATAATGTTAATGAGCAATAAGAAATCATCTGAAGGTAGCAAGCCCACTGGTAACAGTAAGTATACAGAAAAACACAGAATATTATAACACTGTAATTGTTGTATATAAACTACTCAAATCTTGAGTAGAAAGACTAAAAGATGACTGCGTGTAGGGGGTCACACCTGTAATCCCAGCACTATGGGAGGCAGGAAGATCACTTGAGCTCAGGAGTTCAAGGCCAGCCTGAGCAGCACAGCAAGACCTCATCTCTACTAATAATTTAATAAAAGAAAGACTAAAAGATGAACTGATCAAAAATAATAACTACAACATTTCAAGTCATAGACAGTGCACTAAGATATAAATAGAAGCAACAAAGTGTTTAAAAGCAGGGGGATAAAGTTAAAGTGTAGAGTTTTTATTAATTTTCTCTTTCTTATGCAATCAGTGATATGTTGTTATAATATCTTATGATCTTTTAAAATAATAGGTTATAAGATATTATTTCCAAGCCTCTAGATAACCTCAAATCAACAAACATACAATAGATACACAAAAATAAAAAGCAAGAAATTAAAACATACCACCAGAGAAAATCACCTTCATTAAAAGGAAGACAGGAAGGCAAGAAAGAAGGAAAAGAAAACCACAAAACAGGGCTGGGCGCGGTAGCTCATGCCTATAATCCCAGCACTTTGGGAGGCTGAGGTGGATCACAAGGTCAGGAGATCGAGATCATCCTGGCTAACACAGTGAAACCCTATCTCTACTAAAAATACAAAAAATTAGCCAGGCATAGTGGTGGGTGCCTGTAATCCCAGCTACTCAGGAGTCTGAGGCAGGAAAATGGCGTGAATCCAGGAGGTGAAGCTTGCAGTGAGCCAAGATCACACCACTCCACTCCAGCCTGGGATACAGAGCGAGACTCTGTCTCAAAAAAAAAAAAAAAGAAAAGAAAATCAGAAAACAAATAATAAAATAGCAGGAGTAAATCCTTACTTATCAGCAATCACACTGAATGTAAATGGACTAAACTCTCCAATCAAAAGACATAGAGGGGCTGAATGAATTTAAAAAAAAAAAAAAGGACCCAATGATCTGTTGCCTACAAGAAACACACTTTCCCTATAAATATACACATAAGCTGGGCACGGTGGCTCACACCTGTAATCCCAGCACTTTGGGAGGCTGAGGTGGGTGGATCACTTGAGGTCAGGAGTTCAAGACCAGCCTGACCAACATGGCAAAATCCCCTCTCTTCTAAAAATACAAAAATTGAACAACATCAGGTAAGATGGCCAAATAGGAAAAGCTCCAGTCTGCAGCTTCCAGCAAGATCAACACAGAAAGTGAGTGACTTCTGCATTTCCAACTGAGGTACCTGGCTCATCTCATTGGGACTGGTTAGACAGTGAGTTCAGCCCATGGAGGGTGAGCCAAAGCAGGGTGGGGCATCACCTCACCAGGGAAGTGCAAGGGGTCAGGGAACTCCCTCCCCTAGTCAAGGGAAGCCTGGAAAGACTGTGCTGTGAAGGACTGTGCCATGAGGAATGGTGCATTCTGGCCAAGATACTATGCTTTTCCCATGGTCTTTGCAACTCACAGACCAGGAGATTCCCTCAGGTGCCTACACCACCTGGGTTTCAAGCACAAAACTGGGCGGCCATTTGGGCAGACACTGACTTAGCTGCAGGAGTTTTTTGAATCATACCAAAGTGGCTCCTGGAATGCCAGCAAGACAGAACCATTCACTCCCCTGGAAAGGGGGCTGGAGCCAGGGAGCCAAGTGGTCTAGCTCAATGGATCCCACCCCCATGGAGCCCAGCAAGCTAAGATCCGCTGGCTTGAAATTCTCGCTGCTAGCACAGAAGTCTGAAGTCGACCTGGGATGCTTGAGCTTGGTGGGGGTAGGGGCATCCATCACTACTGAGGCTTGAGTAGGCGATTTTACCCTCACAGTAGAAACAAAGCCACCAGGAAGTTCAAACTGGGCAGAGCCCACTGCACCTTGGTAAAGCCGCTGTAGCCAGACTTCCTCTCTAGATTCCTCCTCTCTGGGCAGAGCATCTCTGAAAGAAAGGCAGCAACCCCAGTCAGGGGCTTATAGATAAAACTTCCATGTCCCTGGGACAGAGCATCTGGGGGAAGGGGCGGCTGTGCACACAGCTTCAGCAGACTTAAACCTTCCTGCCTGCCAGCTCTGAAGAGAACAGTGGATCTTCCAGCACAGCGTGCGAGCTCTGCTAAGGGGCAGACTGCCTCCTCAAGTGGGTACCCGACCTCTGTGCCTCCTGACTGGGAGACACCTCCCAGTGGGGGTCGATACACCTCATCTGGCAGGCATCTGGAGGGTACCCCTCTAGGACAAAGCTTCCAGAGGAAAGAATAGGCACCAATCTTTGCTGTTCTGCAGCCTCCGCTGGTGATACCCAGGCAAAAAGGATCTGGGGTGGACCTCCAGCAAACTCCAGTAGACCTGCAGCAGAGGGCCCTGACTGTTAGAAGGAAAACCAACAAACAGAAAGGAATAGCATCAATGTCAACAGAAAGGAAGTCCACACAAAAACCCCATCCGAAGGCCACCAACATCAAAGACCAACGGTAGATAAATCCATGAAGATGAGGAAAAAACAGTGCAAAAAGGCTGAAAATTCCAAAAACCAGAATGCCTGTTCTGGGATCCTCCAAAGGATCACAACTCCTCGCCAGCAAGGGAACAAAACTGGACGGAGAATGAGTTTGATGAACTGACAGAAGTAGGCTTCAAAAGGTGGGTAATAACAAACTCCTCTGAGCTAAAGGAGTATGTTCTAACCCAACGCAAGGAAGCTAAGAACCCTGAAAAAATGTTAGAGGAATTGCTAACTAGAATACCAGTTTGGAGAAGAAAATAAATGACCTGATGGAGCTGAAAAATACAGCACGAGAACTTCGTGAAGCATACACAAGTATCAAAAGCTGAAATGATCAAGAGGAAGAAAGGATATCAGAGATTGAAGATCAACTTAATGAAATAAACATGAAGACAAGATTAGAGAAAAAAGAATGAAAAGGAATGAACAAAGCCTCTAAGAAATATGGGACTATGTGAAAAGACCAAACCTACATTTGATTGGTGTACCTGAAAGTGACGGGGAGAATGGAACCACGTTGGAAAACACTCTTCAGGATATTATCCAGGTGAACTTCCCCAACCTAGCAAGACAGGCCAACATTCAAATTCAGGAAATACAGAGAACATCACAAAGATATCCCTCGAGAAGAGCTACCCCAAGACACATAATCATCAGATTCACCAAGGTTGAAATAAAGGAAAAAATGTTAAGGGCAGCCCAAGAGAAAGGTTGGGTTACCCACAAAGGGAAGTCAATCAGACTAACAGTGGATCTCTCTGCAGAAACTCTACAAGCCAGAAGATAGTAGGAGCCAATATTCAACACTCTTAAAGAAAAGAAGTTTCAATCCAGAATTTAATATCCAGCCAAACTAAGCTTCACAAGTGAAGGAGAAATAAAATCCTTTACAGACAAGCAAATGCTGAGAGATTTTGTCACCACTAGGCCTGCCTTATGAGAGCTCCTGGAGGAAACACTAAGTATGTAAAGGAAAAACCAGTACCAGCCACTGCAAAAACATACCAAATTATAAAGACCAATGACACGATGAAGAAACTGCATCAACTAACTGGCAAAATAACTAGCTAGCATCATAACGACAGGATCAAATTCACACATAACAATATTAACCTTAAATGTAAATGGGCTAAATGCCCCCGATTAAAAGACACACACTGGCAAATTGGATAAAGAATCAAGACTCATTGGTTTGCTGTATTCAGGAGACCCATCTCACATGCAGAGACACACATAGGCTCAAAATAAAGGGATGGAGGAAGATCTACTAATCAAATGGGAAAAAAAAACAGGGGTTGCAATCCTAGTCTCTGATAAAACAGATTTTAAACCAACAAAGATCAAAAAAGACAAAGAAGGGCATTACATAATGGTAAAGGGATCAATGCAACAAGAAGAGCTAACTATCCTAAATATATATGCACCCAATACAGGAGCACCCAGATTCATAGAGCAAGCTCTTAGAGATCTACAAAGAGACATAGACCCTCACACAATAATAGTGGCAGACTTTAACACCCCACTGTCAATATTAGACAGATCAATGAGACAGAAAATTAACTAGGATATTCAGGACTTGAACTCAGCTCTGGACCAAGAAGACCTAATAGACATCTACAGAACTCTCCACCCCAAATCAACAGAATATACATTCTTCTCAGCACCACGTCGCACTTATTCTAAAATTGACCACATAATTGGAACTCCTCAGCAAAAGCAAAAGAACAGAAATCATAACAAACAGTCTCTCAGACCACAATGCAATCAAATTAGAACTCGGGATTAAGAAACTCACTCAAAACCGCACAACCCCATGGAAACTGAAAAACCTGCTCCTGAATGACTACTGGGTAAATAATGAAATAAGGGTAGAAATAAATAAGTTCTTTGAAACCAATGAGAACAAAGACACAATGTACCAGAATCTCTGGGACACAGCTAAAGCAATGTTTAGAGGGAAATTTATAGCACTAAATGCCCACGGGAGAAGTGGGAAAGACCTAAAATCAACACCTTAACATCACAATTAAAAGAACTAGAGAACCAAGAGCAAACAAATTCAAAAGCTAGCAGAAGACAAGAAATAACTAAGATCAGAGCAGAACTGATGGAGACAAAGACACAAAAATACCCTTCAAAAAATCAGTGAATCCAGGAGCTGGTTTTTTGAAAAGATTAACAAAATAGATAGACCACTAGCTAGACTAATAAAGGAGAAAAGACAGAAGAATCAAATAGATACAATAAAAAATGATACAGGGGATATCACCACTGATCCCACAGAAATACAAACTACCATCAGAGAATACTATAAACACTTTCACTCAAATAAACTAGAAAATCTAGGAGAAACAGATAAATTCCTAGACACATACACCCTCCCAAGACTAAACCAGGAAGAAGTCGAATCCCTGAATAGACCAATAACAAGTTTTGAAATTGAGGCAGTAATTAATAGCTTACCAACCAAAAAAAGCCCAGGACCAGATGGATTCACAGCCAAATTCTACCAGAGGTACAGAGAGGAGCAGGTACCATTCCTTCTGAAACTATTCCAAAAATAGAAAAAGAGGGAATCCTCCCTAACTCATTTTATGAGGCCAGCATCATCCTGATACCAAAACCTGGCAGAGACACAACAAAAAAAGAAAATGTTGGGCCAATATCCCTGATGAACATCGATGCAAAAATCCTCAATAAAATACTGGCAAACCGAATCCAGCAGCACATCAAAAAGCTTATCCACCACGATCAAGTGTGCTTCATCCCTCGGATGCAAGGCTGGTTCAACATATGCAAATCAATAAACGTAATCCATCATATAAACAGAACCAATGACAAAAAACACATGATTATCTCAATAAATGCAGAAAAGACCTTCAATAAAATTCAACACAGCTTCATGATAAAAACTGTCAATAAACTAAGTAATGATGGAACATATCTCAAAATATTAGGAGATATTTATGGCAAACACACAGCCAATATCATACTGAATGGGCAAAAACCGGAAGCATTCCCTTTGAAAACTGGAACAAGACAAGGATGCCCTCTCTCACCACTCCTATTCAACATAGTATTGGAAGTTCTGGCCAGGGCAATCAGGCAGGAGAAAGAAATAAAGGATATTCAAATAGGAAGAGAGGAAGTCAAATTGTCTCTGTTTGCAGATGACATGATTGTATATTTAGAAAACCCCATTGTCCCAGCCCAAAATCTCCTTAAGCTGATAAGCAACTTCAGCAAAGTCTCAGGATACAAAATCAATGTGCAAAAATCACAAGCATTCTTATACACCAACAGTAGACAGAGAGCCAAATCATGAGTGAACTCCCATTCACAATTGCTTCAAAGAGAATAAAATACCTAGGAATACAACTTACAAGGGATGTGAAGGACCTCTTTAAGGAGAACTACAAACCACTGCTCAAGGAAATAAGAGAGGACACAAACAAATGGAAAAACGTTCCATGCTCATGGATAGGAAGAATCAATATCATGAAAATGGCCATACTGCCCAAAGTAATTTATAGATTCAGTGCTATCCCCATCAAACTACCATTGACTTTCTTCACAGAATTAGAAAAAAACTACTTTAAATTTTCATATGGAACCAAAAAAAGCCTGTATAGCCAAGAAAATCCTAAGTAAAAAGAACAAAGCTGGGGGCATCATGCTACCTGACTTCAAACTATACTGCAAGGCTACAGTAACCAAAACAACATGGTACTGGTACCAAAACAGATATATAGACCAATGGAACAGAACACAGGCCTCAGAAATAATGTCACACAGCTACAACCATCTGATCTTTGACAAACCTGACAAAAACAAGCAATGGGGAAAGGATTCCCTGTTTAACAAATGGTGTTGAGACAACTGGCTAGCCATATGCAGAAGATTGAAACTGGACCCCTTCCTAACACCTTATACAAAAATTAACTCAAGATGGATTAAAGACTTAAACATAAGACCTAAAATCATAAAAACCCTAAAAGAAATCCTAGGCAATACCATTCAGGACGTAGACATGAGCAAAGACTTCATGACTAAAACACCAAAAGCAACGGCAACAAAGGCCAAAGTTGACAAATGGGATCTAATTAATCTAAAGAGCTTCTGCACAGCAAAAGAAACTATCATCAGACTGAACAGGCAACCTACAGAATGGGAGAAAATTTTTGCAATCTATCCATCTGACAAAGGGCTAATATCCAGAATCTACAAGGAACTTAAACAAATTTACAAGAAAAAAGCAACCCCATCAACAAGTGGGCAAAGGATATGAACAGACACTTCTCAAAAGAAGACATTTATGTGGCCAACAAACATACGAAAAAAGGCTCATCATCACTGGTCATTAGAGAAACGCAAACCAAAACCACAATGAGATAGCATCTCATGCCAGTTAGAATGGCGATCATTAAAAAGTCAGGAAATAACAGATGCTGGAAAGGATGTGAAGAAATAGGAATGTTTTACACTGTTGGTGGGAGTGTCAATTAGTTCAACCATTGTGGAAGACAGTGTGGCGATTCCTCAAGGAGCTAGAACCAGAAATAGCATTTGATCCAGCAATCCCATTACTGGGTATATGCCCAAAGGATTGTAAATCATTCTACTATAAAGACACACGCACATGTATGTTTATTGCAGCACTATTCACAATAGCAAAGACTTGGCACCAACCCAAATGCCTATCAATGATAGACTGAATAAAGAAAATGTGGCACATATACACCATAGAATACTATGCAGCCATAAAAAAGGATGAGTTCATGTCCTTTGCACAGACATGGATGAGACTGGAAACCATCATTCTCAGCAAACTAACACAGGAACAGAAAACCAAACACCACATGTTCTCATTCATAAGTGGGAGTTGAACAATGAGAACACATGGACACAGGGAGGGGAACATCACACACCAGGGCCTGTTGGGGGTGGGGGGCTAGAGGGAGGATAGCATTAGGAGAAATACTTAATGTAGATGATGGCTTGACGGGTGTAGGAAACCACCATGGCACATGTATATCTATGTAACAAACCTGCATGTTCTCCACATGTATCCCAGAACTTAAAGTATAATAATTAAAAAAAAAAAGAATAACAACAACAACAACAAATACAAAAATTAGCTGGGCATGGTTGGTGCGCCTGTAGTCCCAGCTACTTGGGATGCTGAGGCAGGAGAATCACTTGAACTTGTAAGGCGGAGGTTGCATTAACCTGAGATCACACCACTGGAACTCCAGCCTGGGCAACAGAGCAAGACTTCGTTTCAAAAAATAAAAATAAAAAAATAAAATATACACATAGACTGAAAATGAAGGGATAGAAGAAGATGTTCCATGCCAATGAAAACCAAAAAAGAGAAGGAATAGCTATATGTATATCACATAAAATAGATTTCAAGAAAAAAAAAAAACTATAAAGAGGCCAAAAATGTCACTATGTAATTATAAAGTGGTCAATTTGGCACAGGATATAACAATTTTAAATATATATGCACCCAACACTGGAGCATTCAAATATATAAAGCAAATATTTTTAGAGTTGAAAAGAGAGATAAATCCCAATAAAATAATAGCTAGAGACTTCAAAACCCCACTTTCAGCATTTGGACAGATCATCCAGCTAGAAAATCAACAAAGAAACCTTGGACTTAACCTGCACTATAGACCAAATGCATGTAACATATCTACAGAACATTTCATCCAGTGGCTACAGAATACATGTTCTTCTCCTCAGCATATAGATCATTCTCAAGGGTAGACCAAATGTTAGTCCACAAATCAAGCCTTTAAAAATTCAAAAAAATTGACATTATATCAAGTATCTTTTCTGACCACAATGGAATAAAACTAGAAATCAATAACCAGAGGAATTTTGGACACTGCATGAACACATGGAATTTAAAGAATATGCCCCTGAATGACTAGCGGGCCAATAAAAAAATTAAGAAGGAAATTTAAAAATTTCTTGAAACAAATGATAATGGAAATACAACATACCAAAACCTATGGGATACAGTGAAAGCAGTACTAAGAGGAAAGTTTATAGCTACAAGCACCTACATCAAAAAAGCAGCAAAACTTCAAATAACCTAATGATGCATCTTCAAGAACTAGAAGAGTAAGAGCAAACAAAACCCAAAATTAGTAGAAGAAAAGAAATAATATTTGCAAGGCACAGGGGCTCATGCTTGTAATCTCAGCATTTTGGGAGGCTGAGGCAGGAAGATCACTTAGACCCAGGAGTTCAAGACCAACCTGGGCAACATGGAAAGACCACATCTCTACAAAAAAAAATTAAATAGCCAGGCATGGTGGCACATGCCTGTGATCCCAGCTACTCAGGAGGCTGAGCTGGGAGAATCACTTGAGCCTGAGAAGTCAAGACTGCAGTAAGCCATGATCATGCCACTGCACTCCAAAAGAAATAACAAAGATCAGAGGAGAAATAAATAAAATTGAAACAAAGAAAATAATATAAAAGATCACTGAAATGAAAAGTTGTTTTTTTGAAAAGATAAACAAAATTGACAGGTTAACTAAGAAAAAGAGACAAGTGCCAAATAAATAAAATTAGAGTTGAACAAGGAGACATTACAACAGATACTGCAGAAATTCAAAGGATCACTAGAGGCTACTATGAGCAACTATATGCCAATAAATTGGGAAAAGTAGAAGAAATGTATAAATTCCTAGACACATACAACCTACCATGATTGAAAAGTAAAGAAATCCAAAACCTTGAACAGACCAATAACAAGTAATGAGATCAACATAGTGAAACCCCATCTCTACTAAAAATACAAAAATTAGCCGGGTGTGGTGGCGGGCACCTGTAGTCCCAGCTACTCGGAAGGATCAGGCATGAGAATCAATTGAACCTGGGAGATGAAGGTTACAGTGAGCTGAGACTGCACCACTGCACCCCAGCCTGGGCAACAGAGCAAGATTCTTGTCTCAAAAAAAAAAAAAAAGTAACATGTCTCCCAGCAAAGAAAAGTCCAGACCCAATGGCTTCAGTGCTGAATTTTACCAAACATTTAAAGAACTAATATAAATCCTACCTGAACTATTCCAAAAAAAAAAAATAGCAGAGGAGGGAATACTTCCAAACTCACTTTGTGGGGCAAATATTATGCTGATATCAAAACCAGACAAAGACACATCAAAAAAAAAGAAATTCTGGGGCCAGGCACAGTGGCTCATGCCTGTACTCCCAGCACTTTGGGAGGCCAAGGCCGGCAGATCACCTGAGGTCAGGAGTTTGAGACCAGCCTGACCAACATGGTGAAACCCCATCTCAACCAAAAATACAAAAAAAAAAATTAGGTGGGTGTGGTGGTACATGCCTGTAATCCCAGCTACTCAGGAGGCTGAGGCAGGAGAATCGCTTGAATCCAGGAGGTGGCAGTTGAAATGAGCCAAGATCGTGCCACTGCATATCAGCCTGGGTGACACAGCAAGACTCTGTCAAAAAAAAAAAAAAAAAAGAAAGAAAAAAAACCACTAAAAAAGGAAACTATGGGGCCGGGCATGGTGGCTCATTCCTGTAATCTCAGCACTTTGGGAGGCTGAGGCGGGCAGATCACTTGAGGTCAGAAGTTCGTGACCAGCCTGGCCAACATGGTGAAACCCCATCTCTACTAAAAATACAAAAATTAGCTGGGCATGATGGTGGGTACCTGTAATCCCAGCTACCAAGAGGCTGAGGCAGGAGAATTTCTTGAACCTGGGAGGTGGATGTTGCAGTGAGCCAAGATCACTCCACTGCACTCCAGCCTTGGCAACAGAGTAAGACTCTGCCCCAAAAAGAAAAAAAAAAAAAGGATTAAAGACTTAAACCTAAGACCTCAAACTATAAAACTACTACAAGAAAACATTGGGGAAACTCTCCAGGACATGGACTGGGCAAATGTACCTTGAGTAATACCCCATAAGCACAAGCAACCAAGCCAAAAAATGGACAAATGGGATCACATCAAGTTAAAAAGCTTCTGCACAGCAAAGGAGACAATCCACAAAATGAAGAGACAGCCCACAAAATAGGAGAAAATATTTGCAAACTATCCATCTGACCAGGGATTAATAACTAGAATATGTAAGGCACTCAACTTCATAGAAAACAATCTAATCATCCAATTTAAAAAATGGGCAAAAGATCTGAGTAGGTATTTCTCAAAAGAAGATATATAAATGGCAAACAGGCATATGAAAAGGTGCTCAACTTCACTGATCATCAGAGAAATGCAACTCAAAACTACAATGAAATATCTCACCCCAGTTAAAATGGCTTTTATCCAAAAAACAGGAAATAACCAACTGACAAGGATATGGAGAAAGAGGAACCCTCATATACTATTGGTGGGAATGTAAATTAGCCAACCACTATGGAGAATAGTTTAGAGGTTCCTCAAAAAACTAAAAATAGGGCCGGGCACGGTGGCTCATGGCTGTAATCCCAGCACTTTGGGAGGCCGAGGTGGGCAGATCACGAGGTCAGGAAATCGAGACCATCCTGGCTAACACGGTGAAACCCCATCTCTACTAAAAATACAAAAAATTAGCTGGGCGTGATGGCGGGCGCCTGTAGTCCCAGCTACTGGGGAGGCTGAGGAGGGAGAATAGTGTGAACCCAGGAAGCGGAGCTTGCAGTGAGCCGAGATTGAGCCACTGCACTCCAGCCTGGGGGACAGAGTGAGACTCCATCTCAAAAAAAAAAAAAAAAATTAAAAATAGAATTGCCATAATGATCCAGAAATGCCACTGCTAGGTACATACCCAAATGAAAGGAAGTCAGTATATCAAAGAGATATCTGCATCACCATGTTTATTCTAGCACTATTTGCAATGCCCCAGATTTGGAAGCAATCTAAGTTTCCATCAACAGATGAATGGATAAAGAAAATGTGGTACATATACACAGTGGAGTACTATTTGGCTATTAAAAAAGAATCAGATCCTGTCATTTGCAACAACATGGATGAAACCAGAGGTCATTATGTTAAGTGGAATAAGCTAGGCACAGAAAGACAAATTTTGCATGTTCTCACTTATTTGTGAGAGCTATCAGATTAGTGCAAAAGTTATCGCGGTTTTCACCATTACTTTTAATGGCAAAAAAGTAATGATTACTTCTGCACCAACCTAATAAAAATTAAAACAATTGAACTCATGAGAGATAGAATAAAATAATGGTTACCAGAGGCTGGGAAGGGTAGTCAGGGGCAGGGGGGGATGGTTATTGGGTACAAAAATATAGTTAGATAGAATGAATAAGATACAATATTTGAGAGCACAACAGGGTGACTACAGTCAACAATAATTTATTGTACTTTTTTTTTTTGAGACGGAGTCTCACTCTGTTGCCCAGGCTGGAGTGCAGCGTCACGATCTTGGCTCACTGCAATCTCTGCCTCCTGGGTTCAAACAATTCTCCTGTCTCAGCCTCCTGAGTAGCTGGGACTACAGGCACATGCCATCACATCTGGCTAATTTTTGTATTTTTAGTAGAGACAGAGTTTCACCATATTGGTCAGGCTGGTCTTGAACTCCTGACATCAGGTGATCCACCCACCTTGGCCTCTCAAAGTGCTGAGATTACAGGCATGAGCCACCGTGCCCAGCCTATTGTACATTTTTAAATAAGAGAGTATAATTGGATTGTTTGTAACACAAAGAAAAGGATAAATGCTTGAGGTGATGGATACACCATTTACCCTGAGGTGATGATTACATGTTGTTTACCTATACCAAATATTTTATGTACCCCATAAATATATCCACCTACCATGTACCCACAAAAATTAACAATTAAAAAAAAATCTTCGGTTATTAGAGGCTGGAGTGATGCCAAGGAAAGTATTTAGATTTAGTGATTAAGATATTGGGCTTTGGTCAGGCGCAGTGGCTCACGCCTGTAATCCCAATACTTTGGGAGGCCAAGGTGGGTGGATCACCTGAGGTCAGGAGTTCGCAACCAGCCTGACCAACATGGAGAAACCCCATCTCTACTGAAAATACAAAATTAGCCGGGCGTGGTGGTGCATGCCTGTTAGTCCCAGCTACTCGGGAGGCTGAGGCAGGAGAATCGCCTGAACCCAGGAAGCAGAGGTTGCAGTGAGCTCAGATCGTGCCACTGAACTCCAGCCTGGGCAACGAGCAAAACTCCGTCTCAAAAAAAAAAGAAAAAAAAAAAAAGATAGTGGGCTTTGAGGTCAGACTTGCAGTGTTTGCTGGGTAACACTGAGCAAATTATTCAACCTCTTGAAGCCTTAGTGTCCTCGTCTATAAAATAGAAATAATTACAGCATCTACTTTGTACAGATAAAATAATTTTGTTAGGCCGGGCGCGGTGGCTCACGCCTGTAATCCCAGCACTTTGGGAGGCCGAGATGGGCGGATCACGAGGTCAGGAGATCAAGACCATCCTGGCAAACACGGTGAAACCCCGTCTCTACTAAAAAATACAAAAAAATTAGCCGGGAGTGGTGGCGGGCACCTGTAGTCCCAGCTACTCTGGAGGCTGAGGCAGGAGAATGGCGTGAACCCGGGAGGCGGAGCTTGCAGTGACCGGAGATCGCGCCACTGCACTCCAGCCTGGGCGACAGAGCGAGACTCCATCTCAAAATAATAATAATAAGAATAATTTTGTTAAAGGGCTTATAGAATAAGTCTTAATGAATAATTATAGGGCTTATCAAATTGCTAAGTACATAAGCAATAATTGTTGACTAACTGTGACAGTTAATGCTCTTCATATCTACGTCCTATGAAAACAGGTACCATAAAAAGGAAAGAGCTCTCCTGGTATGCTTGCACACACAGTGCTTTGTGAACCCTCTAGCTGAGTCCAACACCAAGCTCCAAGGTGCAAGGACATTCTTCCTCACCTCACAGATGCCACACAGCTCTGGCTCTGTGAAAACTCTGGGGCATCAGGGGCAATGTCAGGATGCAAGACTCAGACACATAGCACTGGGACGAAACGAGACAGCAGGACCCAAAGAGGACTCTACGGAGGTGGCAAAACAGTAGCAATGGCAGGCTGGAGAGTGTTAATTGATGAGCACATGGTGGATGCCTCCTGGGACTCCCAGAAATATTTTACATGGTGAAGTCCTGCTGGAGTGGGTGAGATAAGAGCCAGTGTCATTCCAGTCATTATGATTGCTGTGATTCCATTTCTACTAATAGTAAGGTATCTTGGATCATATGTAAGACGTTGCCTAAGAACCAGTTATCATCATGTTGCAATCGACATCATCTTTGACAACAAGAGGCCACACGTTTCGTAAGACAACCAAAACGTGCTGCCTTGTTTAAATATAAGGAGTCTTCATTTTCCTGTACCCAAGAAATGTTTAATATAGTTTTATTTAGGCAATAAATCTATGCAAACGCAAATACAAATATGGGTTCAGATTGTAATATTTGAAGTACTCCCAAGCAAAAAAGCCAGTGGGAAAAACGTATAAATATGTATACTTGTGGCAGGGCTGAACATCAGGAAATAAGATCTTCTCTTCTTGCAGCAGCTGCTTTCACATGTTAATATTAAATCCAGTATTATTCATGATCCAGTACTTTATATGCTAGTGGGCTCTCACTTCAGACAAGCCAGAAGCAAAAAGAGCTTGACTCTGAGGGTTCCATAAATTCATAAGTGATGATGCCTTTAAATGAGGGGGATCCAAACTATCCCATCCTCATTTCTACTACTGACTAAGGTATCCATCAATCCTGGGACATATAGAAAAATTAGTTTTGGTTTCTCCTAACATGGTTTGCCTAGAAGTTTGCTCAACTATGCTTGAAGAATGAGACAGTTTGAAGTATTCCAGAGGTCACCAATAACACACATTTATATTTCTCTCAAATTGATTAAAAGGGAGACCAAATGTCTTGGCTAAAGAAAGAGCTGACTCTCTACTAAATTTTTAGAAGAAAACTCCTTTTAGCCATTCCGGAGCTCTTTGAAATCAAAAGGGAAGTACAAGGCCACTGCTTTTGTAGATAACAAATTCGTTCAGTAAAAGAAAGACTGCACATCTGACAAGGAAAAAATGCCATGCTCAAGAGAAGATGAACTTTTACCATATTTCATTATAGAAGACCACAATGAAAGAAAAATGACCTCATCAATCCCACTCCAGGAGCTCTGGTGGGGCTAAGCAGAAAGGAGAAAGCCACTGGAACTGGCTCCTGTCATACGAGTTGCATCCATCAATCCAAGGCAGCTTCAGAGAGATGCATGCAGTCACAGCTGACAGAGGATAAGTCACAATTATCAAGAACTTATTAGCTATTGTTCTAGAATTTAAAACAGTCATTTGCCTCTATAGGGTAGCAATCAATTGCTTTGTATGGGCTACAACTTATAAGGCCAAGGTCAAAATATGGTGATGGAAAATTGGGTTACATATCATAAATCCCCCAGCACCAATTCTTCTGATCTGAATGAAGGTGCTGTAAACTATTAATCCTGAAGACACTATTAATCCTGAAGTTTGTGGGAAATATAACAGAATCCAAAATCATAGTGAACTTTCTGATGGATAATACAGTATACCAGAACAACCTCAAAAAGACTGAAGTTTTTTCACTTGATAAGAAGAAAATTGAATTCACCCTGCCTTGATGCACATGGTTAATTCTTCAGACCAGCAAGTACTCATCAAAAAGGAGGAAAAGATACTTTATAGAAGAAAGATTCTCTCATTTTTCCTCCTCTTCTCTTGCTATGATCCATAAGAACCCATGCCCTAAATGAATGGGGAAGGGTCAAAAGTAGCAGATATCATGAGTTTGGCACTGACTAATTCTGTCATAGTGTCTTTTTGTCTCTATAACTAATTTCTGAACAAAAACAAAAACAAAAAACTATGAAAAAAAGAGAAACGAATTATAATTCTGAAGTTCCCAAATAAAAGATGTGTTGTAACTTTTTAGAATTGTAAGAAAACATTAACAATTAGTAAATCTAGGTAACAACTATGTATGTGTTACTTGTACCATGTTTCAACTTTTCAGAATGACTGAAAATATTCCAATTAGAAGTTATTTTTTTAAATCTTCTCATGGCTAGTACTATAGTAAAAGTAGCTGTGATTTGATCCATGAATAATTTTGTGTACTCTGTGTATTTCCGGTTTTCTTACAGAATAGTTATGTGAATTTTTATTAGCATAATAAATGGTTTCTATTTTTATGTATACTGAAGTTTTTATACCTAGCATTGTACCAACAAGAATTCTTTTTCTTTTTCTTTTTCTTTTTTTTTTTGAGACTGAGTCTCACTGTGTCACCCAGGCTGGAGTGCAGTGGCATGATCTCAGCTCGTGCAACCTCTGCCTCCCAGGTTCAAGTGATTCTCCTGCCTCAGCCTCCCAAGCAGATGGGATTACAGGCGCATGCCACCACCATGCTGGCTAATTTTTTTGTATTTTCAGTAGAGACAGGGTTTCATCGTGTTGGCCAGGCTGGTCTTGAACTCCTGACCTCAAGTGATCCACCCACCTCAGCCTCCCAAAGTGCTGGGGTTACAGGCATAAACCTAGAAGCACATGGGCATGAAAACTTCCAAAGTTTCACATTTTACCACTTGGCAATCTCCCACTGCTTTTCCCCTCTATTGTTGGACGCTATTGTCTACTAAAGTGACCCATGGAAAATGCTAGGTTTATCATTTTTCACTACATCTCAAAGTCTTACTAGCCTACATATATTTCTAATTACTGAGTGACACTTTGTCTGCTGTGGTATTCTTTCAGTTGTTAAGTATAATTTTTTGCCAGAATATTGTGATGTATCACACCAACATGTCAAATTATAATATGGTGGATACTGGTGGCTTAGGGAGTAGGAGTGAGTGATGAGATGGTCAATGGATACAAAATTTCAATTCAATAGGAGAGATAAGTTCAAGAGATCTACTGTGCAACATGATGACTATAGTTAATAACAATTTATTGTATTTTGAAAAACATTATGAGAATAGATTTTAAGTGTTCTTATCATAAAATATGATAAGTGAGACAATGTATATGTTAATTAGCTTGATTGAGCCATTCCACAATGTATACATTTTCAAAATGCCATGTTGTACGCAACAAATATATGCAATTTTGTCAATTAAAAATAAAATAAAAAACTCTGATTGCACTGCTATTTGTCATAAGTTTTTAAAAATCACAATACTTTTATGTATCCTAGGCTTAATTACTTTTTTATATTTATGCTGACAAAATAATAGTAAAAATAGAGAAGAATCTTAAGGGGAAAAATGTTCTGGAAATATGGTTTCTTCTGCCAGCTAAACTTTATAGTAAATAATATAAGTGGGCTTTTACTTTCCAGGCTCCTAGCTAAAAGATTATTTCAGGAAACCCTTTTTAAAAATTAGGATGAGGCCAAGCATGGTGGCTCACACCTGTAACCCCAGGGAGGCCGAGGTGAGTTGATCATTTCAGGCCAGGAGTTCAAGACCAGCCTGGCCAATATAACAAAACCCCATCTCTCTCTCTCTCTCTCTCTCTCTCTCTCTCTCTCTCTCTCTCTATATATATATATATATATATATATATACACACACACACACACACACACACACACACAAATTAGCCAGGCATGGTGGCACACACCTGTAATCTCAGCTACTCGGGAGGCTGAGGCAGGAAAATGGCTTGAACTCGGGAGGTGGAGGTTGCAGTGAGCCAAGATCGTGCCACTGCACTCCAGCTCGGATAACAGAGTGAGACTCCATCTCAAAATAAATAAATAAAAATAAAAATCAGGATGAAATGGCAGGAATTAACAGCAAAAGAGAGTCCTCAGCAACCCAAAAGGTGGGCAGCTGGTCTGTAGATCAAGGAGAGATATTCAACAGCTCCACAAGTTGATGGTGACCTATGAAGCAAAAGATTTATGGTAGCTCACCAGTACTAAGATACGGGTCCTGCTAAAGAAAAAATCCAGATCCAAACCACAAAACATTTAAGGCCTGTGGTAAACTAAAACTTCAAAATTTTGCATATCCAGCTCAGCAACAGATCAAATTGACTCTCTCCCCACTCTAGGAGGGTGATATACAAAGGGTGTGCTGCTTTCTGAAGGTAAATATTATTTATTTCAATCTCTACTATCTTTTATATTAAGTGCCCAGAATGCAATTAAAAATCACAAGACATATAAAAACAAGAAAATATGATGTATGGTCATAAAAAAATCAATAAAAACAAACACAGAGATGTGGCAGATGTTGAAATTATCAGACTGAGATTTTAAGATAATTATAGTTAAAATATCTATTGGGAAAAATAGACAAAATGTTTGAAGAAATGGAGAATTTCAAGAGAGATATAGAAACTATAAAAAGAAAACCCAAATGGAAATGCTAGAAAGGAAAGTTATGGCATCATAAGTGAGGAGTTCATTAGATGTGTGTAACAGCAGATTAAACAAAGCAGAGGATGGGATCATGGAGCCAGAAAACAGGTCAATATAAGCACCCAACTGAAGCACAAAGAGGGAAAGAAAAGTGAGGGGAAAAAAAAAAAAAAGAAGAACAGATTTGTGGAACAATATCAAATGGTTCAACATACATGTAATTGGAGTTCCAGTGGCAGAGGCAGGAGAACATGAGGCATAAGAAATATTTAAAGAGATATTAGCAAAGAACTTTTCTAACTTGGTAAAAGACAGCAATCCAAAGGTTCAAAATTTTTCATACATTCCAAGCAGAATAAATGTAAAGAACTCATGCAGACATATCAAAATGAAACTTCTGAAAATCCAAAGTATAAAGCAGATCTTTAAAAGTGCAGCCTGCTGGGCACAGTGGCTCACACCTGTAATCCCAGCACTTTGGGAGGCTGAGGCATGAGGAGCTGTTGAGCACAGGATTTCAAGACTTGATGTGGGCAACACAGCAAGACCCCTTTTCTACAAAAATTAAAAAACAAATTAGTTGGGCATGGTGGCATGCACCTATAGTCCTAGCTACTTTGGAGGTTGAAGTGAAAGAATGGCTTGAGCCCAGGGATTCAAGGCAGTAGCGAGCTATGAATGTACCACTGCACTCCAGCCTGGCTGACAGAATGAGAACCTGTCTTTAAAAAAAAAAAAAAAAAAAAAAAGTGCAGCCAGAAAAGGGGGCTGGTAAATACATCAAAATCATATACAGGCGGGAAAAGATACAAGCGAAGGCTGACTTTCCCTCAGACGTAATGAAAGTCAGATGACACGGAGAAATATATTGAAAGTACTAAAAGAAAAAGAACTGTCAGTCTAGAATTCTCTATTCAGTGAAAATACACTTCAAAAATTAAGAAAAAATAAAGACATCCTTAGAAAAATAAAAGCTGAGAGAATTTGTCTCCATAGCTCTTCATTATAAGAAACGTGGAAGGCAGTTCTTCAGGCTGAATCTTCAGGCTGAAGGGAAATAAAATCTGGTAGAAATCCAGTACTGTAGAAAGAAATACAGACCAAGAGGGTAAATTATTTGAGTAAATTTTTTTAAAATGGTACTTTATCTTATATATTTTCTCCTTAAATTTATTTAAAATGTCATCAATTTTTTTCCAATTTTTTCATGTGGTAAAACACATAACATAAAATTTACTATCTTGATTTCTAAGGGTGATATCAGCAAAACAATGGAATAGAAGTTTCCAGTGCCTTGAATGTGGCTTTAAAGATTAGAAAAAAAAGAAAAGACATTTCCAGTGCTCATTCCCTCACAGAAACATCAATTTAGACGACCATCAACGCACAAAAATAATTTCACAAGAGCTACAGAATCCAGGTGAGAGTTTGCAGCACCTAAGTAAGATATATAAATAAGAAAAGATGCATTGAAGAGAGTCAGAAGGACAATTTCACATTACTCACTTCACTCCTACCTTAAGCCCACATAGCGCAGCATGGAGAGAGATAGCCTCTGTGTGGAGAAGGAGAGTAAACTGAGCACCTAATTTTAATTTTACTGCAGACCCCAACACCAGGGTTACCCCAGTGAACATAAGGACTAGGCTGGCCCTCATGCACCCAGGCTCCAGACTGGCCTCTGCAGCCCCAGGTACCAGGCCAGTACCTATGAAGCAAAGCTCTAGGCTGGCACCTGTGGGCCTAGGTTCTAGGGCCACACCAGTATCAAGTCAGCCTCCATGACCTCAGGCCCCAGGCTTTTCTCCTACAGACCCAGGATTCAGGCTTGCTCCTGCAAACTCAAGCTCCAAGTCAATTCCAGCACCAGGCCACCCTTGCAGACCCAGGCTCTAGACCTACACCAATAGACTCAAATTCCTGACCTACCCCAAGGCTCACCGCAGGCCAGCTCTTGTAGATCTGGGTACCAGGCCCATTTGCCCACTGACATAGGCATTTGGCCAGCTCACCCAAGGACTCAATCAGCAAACCTGTTCATAGACTCTGCCAGCCCAGAACCTCTGGACAGTTTAACTGGTGAAGGGCTTTCTCTGACAAAGCCAGTCTGTTAAGACTGGAGGAGGTATCTACTTCAGACACAGAGACACCAACATAAGAACACAAAGATCATAAATAATCAAGGAAACATGACACCACCAAGGGAACAAAATACAGCACCAGAAACAAACCCTAAAGAAATGGAGATCTACAACCTGCATGATAAAGAATTCAAAACAATCATCTTTAATGAGTTCAGACCAGGCGCAGTGGCTCAAACCTGCAATCCCAGCACTTTGGGAGGCCAAGGCAGGTGGATCACTTGAGGCCAGGAGTTCGAGACCAGCCTGGCTAATATGCCAAAACATTTCTACTAAAAATACAAAAATTAGCTGGGTATGGTGGCATGCACCTGTAATCCTAGCTACTTGGGAAGCTGAGGCACAAGGATCACTTGAACCCTGGAGGTGGAGGTTGCAGTGAGCTGAGATCATTCCACTGGACTCCAGCCTGAGCAACAGAGCAAGACTCCACCTCAAAAAAACAAAAATAAAGAAGTTCAGTGAGCTACAAGAGAACACAGATAGGCAACTAAACGAAATTAGGAGGCCAGTTATGGTGGCTCATGCCTGTAATCCCAACATTTTGGGAGGCCAAGACAGGCAGATTGCTTGAGTCCAGAAGTTTGAGACCAGCCTGGGCAACATGGTAAAATCCTGTCTCTACAAAAAATACAAAAACTTAGCCAGGCACGATGGCACATGCCTGTATTCTCAGCTACTCAGGAGGCTGAGGCGGAAGAATCACCTGAGCCCAGGACGTCAAGACTGCAGTGAGCTGTGACCCTGCCACTGCACTCCAGCCTGGGTGACAGAGTGAGACTCTGTTAAAAAAAAAAAAAAGGAAAACAATACATGAACAAAATTAGAAGTTCAAGAAAGATATAGAAACCATAAAAAAGAGCCAAACAGATGGTCTGGAGCTAAAGAATGTAACGATTAACTGAAAAATTCCATTGAGAGCTTCAATAGCAGTCTCAATAAAGGAGAACAAAGAATAAGTGAGCATATAAACAGGTCATTTAAAATTACCCAGAGGAACAAAAAGAAAAAAGTATTTAAATAGAGTGAAGAAGGTCTACAGGACTTACTGGATACCATCAAGTAAACAAATATACAATTGTGGTAGGCCAAGAGGAGCAGAGAAAGGGGCAGAAAGCTTATTTAAAGAAACAATGGCAGAAACCTTCCCAAATCTGGAGAGGAAAATGAATATCCAGATCCATATAATACTAATATGAGGCTAGGCTTAGTGGCTCATGCCTGTAATCCCAGCACTTTTTGGGAGGCCAAGGCCAGGGGATTACCTGAGATCAGAAGTTTCAGACCAGCTGGCCAACATGGAGAAACCCCGTCTCTACTAAAAATACAAAAATTATCTGGGCATGGTGGCAGACTCCTGTAATCCCAGCAACTCGGGAGGCTAAGGCAGGAGAATCACTTGAACCCAGGGGCAGAGGTTGCAGTGAGCCAAGATCACATCATTGTACTCCAGCCTGGACGATAAGAGCAAAATTCTGTCTCAAAAAAAAAAAAAAAAAGGAATACCAAGAACACCCAAGTAGATTAAATATAAGAAGTTATTCACTGGCCAGGCGTAGTGGTTCACGCCTGTAATCCCAGCACTTTGGGAGGCTGAGGCGGGCGGATCACAAGGTCAGGAGATCGAGACCATCCTGGCTAACACGGTGAAATCCCGTCTCTACTAAAAATACAAAAAATTAGCCGGGCTTGGTGGTGGGCACCTGTAGTCCCAGCTACTCAGGAGGCTGAGGCAGGAGAATGGCATAAACCCAGGAGGCAGAGCTTGCAGTGAGCCGAGATCTGGCCACTGCACTCCAGCCTGGGCGACAGAGCGAGACTCCGTCTCAAAAAAAAAAGTTATTCACCTACACAAATTTATAATCAAATTCTCAAAAAGTCAAAGACAAAAAGAACTTTGAAAGCAATGAGAGAAAAGCAACTCATCACATACAAAAGAACCTGTATAAAACTATCAGGAGGTTTATCAGCAGAGAACTTAAAGGCCAGGAAAGAGTGAGATAATATATTCAAAGTGCTAAAAGAAAAAAAGTGCCAACCAAGAATACTACACCTGGCAAAGCTGTCCTTCAGACATGAAGGAACGATAAAGACTCCCAGAAAAAGAAAAGCTAAAGGAGCTCACCACCCTGTATCTGTCTTTTTTTTTTTTCGAGAGGGAGTCTCACTCTGTCGTCCAGGCTGGAGTGCAGTGGCGCGATCTCGGCTCACTGCAAGCTCTGCCTCCCAGGTTCACGCCATTCTCCTGCCTCAGCCTCCCAAGTAGCTGGGACTACAGGTGTCCGCCACCACGCCTGGCTAATTTTTTGCATTTTTAGTAGAGATGGGGTTTCACCGTGTTAGCCAGGATGGTCTCGATCTCTTGACCTCATGATCCACACACCTCGGCCTCCCAAAGTGCTGGGATTACAGGCATGAGCCACCGCGCCCGGCCCACCCTACATCTGTCTTACAAAAAAAACGCTAAAAGGATTCCTTCAAGTTGAAACAAAAGGATACTAACAACACGAAAACTATGAAAGTATAAAACTCACTGTTAAGGTAAGAGTATAATCAAATTCACAATACTCTAATACTGTAATGGGAGTGTATAAATAGTTTTTAACTCAAATATAAGTTAAAAGACAAAACTATTAAAAATAAATATGTAATAATTTGTTAATGGATACATAATTTTAAAATGTAAGTTGTGACACCAATAACATAAAATACAGGGGAAGGAGTCTGGGCGTTGTGGCTCATGCCTGTAATCCCAGAACTTCGGGAGGCCGAGGCAGGCAGATCACTTGAGGTCAGGAGTTCAAGACCAGCCTGGCCAACATGGTGAAACCCCATCTTTGCTAGAAATACAAAAATTTGCCAGGGGTGGTTGCACATGTCTGTAATCCCAGCTGCTTGGAAGGCTGAGGCAGGAGAATTGCTTAAACCCAGGAAGCAAAGGTTGCAGTGAGCCAAGATCACACCACTGCACTCCAGCATGGGCAACAGAGCGAGATTCCATCTCAAAAAAAAAGAAAAAAAATGCAGGAAAAGAAGATGTTAAAGTGTAGAATTGTATGCAGTCAAAGTTAAGTTCTTTTCAGCTTAAAATAAACTGTTATAAGATGTTTAATGTAAGTCGCATAATAACCACAAAATAAAAAACTTGTAATATATGCACAAAAGATAAAGGAATCAAAGCATACCACTATATATATTTTGTAGTGGTATGCTTTGATTCCTTTATCATATATATATATATATATATATATATATAATCACAAAGGAAGGGAACAAGCAAGAAAGAAAGGAACAAAAGAAATACAGTCAGAAAACAATTAACAAAATCACAATGGTAAGCCGTTACCTAGCAATAATTAAGTATAAATGGATTAAATTCACTAATCAAAAGACACAGAGGGGCTGAATGGATAAAAAATAAAAACAAGATTCAACTATAAGCTGCCTACAAGAGACTCACTTTAGCTTTAAGGACCTACATGGGCTGAAAGTGAAGGAATGGAAAAAGATATTGTATTAAAATGGTAGACTGGGTAAAATGGCTCACACCTATAATCCCAGCACTTTGGAAGACTGAGGCGGAGGATCACTTGAGCACAGAAGTTTGAGACCAGCCCTGGCAACATAGTGAGATTCCATCTCTACAAAGTATTTAAAAATTAGCTGGGCATGGTGGCAGGCACCTGTAGTCCCAGCTACTCTGGAGGCTGAGGTGAGAGGACTGCTTGAGCCTGGGAGGTCAAGGCTCCAAGTAAGCCATGATCATGCCACTCTCACACATACAAAAAAGAAAATGGTAACCAAAAAAGAGTAGGAGTAGCAATTCTTATATCAGACAAAATAGAATTTAAGTGAAAAACTGTAAAAAGAGACAAAGAAGGTTGTTATGTAACAATAAAAGGGTCAATGCATCAAGAGGATATAACAACCATAAATATATATGTACCCAGCATCAGAGCACCTAACTATATAAAGCCAATATTAACAGAATTGAAGGGAGAAATAGCAATACAATAATAGTAGACTTCAATATCCTACTTTCAACAATGTACAGATCATCTGGAAAGAAAATCAATAGTTAAACAGCAAACTTGAACAGCACCATAGACCTAATACACATATGCAAAATATCCCATCCAACAGCAGCAAAATACACACTTTTTTCCTCTATGAGAGTTTATAAAATTATTTTAGAAATTTAAACATCATTGTCTTGATAGAAGAAGTGTTAAGTACATCCACAGAACAATGTATACAGAGTCAACTCATGTACACACAATTCTTTAGAACATGATCATGTCTATTTTAAGCAGTGAGAAAATGATGGACTATTCAATAAATGATGTTGGGTCAATTTGTTATCTATTTGTAAAAGTAATTAAATAGCTTTCTCACAACATTAGAATAATATCCAAATAAAAAATATACAACATATATGAATATTGTGGGGTACCAACCCTCCAAAGTAAAATATAGACTCTAGAAGCTATGAAATGTGATTACATAAAAATAATGTTATTACATAAGAATTAAAATCTTGAATATGACGAACAGGTCATAAGCAGTTTGTAAAAATCGACAAGGTTTCCATTTCAAGACAGCGCATTGCTCACACATTAAAACTTTCCCTTTTGTTTAAGAACTTAAGAATTACTACAAATAAAATAAAAAATTATTCATAATGATATGCCAAAACAATATGGGGAATCTTCATTTGATTAGAAACTAAGGAATCTCTGGAAATTGAAAACTCTGCAGGTGGTAGATGACATATAAAGGTCACTATATTAATCTTCCTAATCACTGAGATTTTTCAATGTGATTCAACGATGTTCAAGGATTGAAGTGTAAAATTTAATGTATTTCCTTCCGAAAGTGCTCTCTTAGGATTCTGTGTGCTGAGCTTAGAATTCTATACTTCATTTGTATCACAGATGAATTTCATTTGTATCCCATATTCCACATCAGTGGAAAATCTTTCATCTGCCTTCAGAAAATCTTGTCAAACCTTTCATTCTGCTCAAAAGTCATGTAAATTTTTCAGTCTCCAATGGTGTTTTTGTGAAGGAAATGCCCTTCTTTACTTTTTCTCCTAATTCTAATGTTTAGTAGGTTTGCATAATTTGCTAGTGGGTCATCCTTCATGTTCTCAAATGTGGCCTCCATGTGGCATCCATGGCCTCCTCACTCAGTTATTTCCCCAGAAACTTGCAGAGTTTTAATACAGAACCTCTGAGATCCTTCTTCATCTCCTCATACATTATGAACTGAATGTTGAAGTGGCTTTTGTGCTCATACCAACATTTGATATGGCCAAATCAAAGGCTTCCTACCACTTTTCCTTCTAAAAATTGTTTCATAAAATCCTCAGTGGTAGCTGTAGGCTTACACATTGTCATCATCTTTGAAAAACGAAAATATGAGCACATAGCATCCTTCGGGTTTCTGTATAGCTATATCATTTTGATTTTTTCATTCTTTATCCCTCTTGGAACCAAATAGTATGGGAGGTGGGTTGCAAAGAGATGAGGAGATGGTCTTTCACAAAAATTCATGTTTTTGCTGCTGTACTCAAGAAAGGGAGCTTGATACAGTGTTTTCAGATGTTCAGTTCTCTTCCAATGTTCTTCAAAATAAATCAAGCTTAATATCTGCTGACACCAGATAGCTCCAGATTCGGGGTATGTGACTATGAAGACATCATCATCTCTAATTTCAAACTCATCTAAATTTTCTAAAAAGTCAACATCAATGGTATCATATTGAAGAGAATATCCTTTACATTTTACCAAAGATGTCTCTGACTCTTCCATAATTCAGTTGCAGTTCTACAGGCTGTACAGGAGGCATGGCTGGGGAGGCCTAAGGAAACTGAAAATCATGGTGGAAGGTGAAGGGGAGGCAGGCACAATCTTCATATGGCGGAGCAGGAGAGAGAGAATACACATGCTTCTTAAGTACATAGAACATTCTCCAGTATGGATCGTATGTTAGTCCACAAAACAAGTCTTAACAAATTCAAGAGGATTGAAATCTGGCCGGACGTGGTGGCTCACACCTGTAATCCAAGCACTTAAGAAGTAATCCCAGCACTTAAGGAGGCCAAGGCGGGTGGATCGCCTGAGGTCAGGAGTTCCAGAGCAGCCTGGCCAACATGGTGAAACCCCATTTCTACTAAAAATAAAAAATTCGCTGGGAGTGGTGGCGCATGCCTGTAGTCCCAGCTAGTGGCGAGGCTGAGGCAGGAGAATCGCTTGAACCCAGGAGGTTGCAGTGAGCTGAGATCAACCCATTGCACTCCAGCCTGAAGAACAAGAGTGAGACTCTTTCTCAAAAACAAAAAAATAAGACTGAAATCACATCAAGAAACTTTTCCCACCACAATGGTATAAAACCAAAAGTCAATTACAGGAGGAAGATTGAAAAATTCACAAATATGTGGAAATTAAACAACACACTCCTGAAAAGCTCTCAAATAAGCAAACTATTAATAACTTTACACCTCAAGGAACTAGAAAAAGAACAAACTAAACCCATGGTCAGCAGCAGGAAGGAAATAATGAAGATCAGAGCAGAAATAAATAAAATAGAGACTAGAAAAACAACAGAAAAGAAAAACTAAGTAGGTTTTTGAAAAGAAAAGTAAAATGGACAAGCCTTTAGCTAGACTAAGAAAAAAGAGAGATGACTCAAATAAATAAAATCAGAAATAAAAGAGGAAACATTATAACTGATACCACAGAAATACAAGTGATCATAAGAAATTGCCATGAAGAATTATATGCCAACAAATTTTTAGAATTTTTCAATATATTATAAACATCTTTTCAAATTATTTCAGATAGTGTTATCTATTTTTTTTTTTTTTTTGAGGCGTTTCACTCTTGTTGCCCAGGCTGGAGCCCCTGTTGCCCAGGCTGGAGTGCAATGGTGCAATCTCAGCCCACCACAACCTCCACCTCCCGGGTTCAAGTTATTCTCCTGCCTCAGCCTCCAGAGTAGCTGGGATTAAAGGCATACGCCCCCACGCCTAGCTAATTTTGTATTTTTTAGTAGAGAAGGGGTTTCTCCATGTTGGTCAGGCTCGTCTTGAACTCCCGACCTCAGGTGATCTGCCTGCCTCGGCCTCCCAAAGTGCTGGAATTACAGGCATGAGTCACCGTGCCCAGGCATCTAATTCTTTTAATAAATAATTTTATGGCATTTCATTGTATAGATGTACTATAATTTACCTATCAATCCCTATGATGGACATTTGAAATGTTTCCAATTTTTCACGATTAAAAGCAAGGCTGTAGACGCATACGTTACTGATAGGATTATAAATTAGCATAATGGAATGGATAAACAAATTGCTGTGCATAGCCATAAAATGGAATAGGATATACAACAATGAAAATGAATGAATTACACCTACATATAACAGCAGGATAAGTTATAAAAACATAAGCAAAAGAAGCAAGATGCAAAAGAATATGTGAAGCATTTTCTATTTCTATAAACTTCAAAAATAGGCAAAACCAAAATATATTATTTTATGGGTACACACACGGGTGATAGAAATCTAAACAAATGGAAGAAAATCATTTTCACAAAGTCAAGATTGTGGTTACCTATAGAGCAGAGCTACCCAATGTGAAAATAATGTGAACTACAAAAGTAAGCTATAAGTTTAATTTTAAGTTTTCTAGTAGCCACATTAAATGAAGTAAAAAGAAATAGTTGAAATTAAATACATTTTAATCTAAGATATTCAAAATATCATCACTTAAACATATAACTAATATTTAAAAGTGGCCAGATGTGAAGAATCACAGCATTTTAATCCCAGCATTTTAGGAGGCAGAGACAAGTGGATCACTTGAGCTCAGGAGTTCAAAACCAGCCTTGGCAACATGGTGAAACCTCATTTCTAAAAAATACAAAAATTAGCCAGACATGGTAGCATGCGCCTATAGTCCCACCTACTCCGGAGGCCGAGGTGGAAGACTGAGATGGAAGGATGGCTTGAACTTGGGAGGCAGAGGTTGCAGTGAGCCAAGATTGCACAACCACACTCCAGCTTGGGTGACAGAGCCAGACTCTGTCTCAAAAATAATAATAATAAATAACTAAAATAAAATAAAGTGAAAGTTTTTTTAACATTCTTTTTTTTTTTCACACTAAGTCTTGAAAATCCAGGGTAAATTTTACACTTACAGAACATCTCAATTCAGACTAACCAAAATTCAAGTGCTAAGTAGTCACATGTGGCTAATGCCTACCATATTAGACAGCCGACAGTTCTAGCAGATATGAGACTCAGGAAAGAGGTTACTTCTAAAGGGAGAATTATAATTGGGAAGTATATGTGCAGACCTCTGGGCAACTGGCATTGTTATCTTTCTTGGCCTATGTGTTGGTTACGTGAGTATTCACTTCTTACATGAATATTCACTTCATAGTTATTCATTAAACCATACTTTAGAATTTAATAAACTTATTTGAATGTGTTTTATCACACACACAAAAAAAGTTTTAAAAATACCAAATGTTCCTTTCTGTAGGAGAATAAATAAAACAAAAATGTATATATTTTCTTGTACATTTATCATTATAAACGAGGAAGGTGTAACTTCTAGATCAAATAATACAAACATTAAAACATTTAGTAATACTAAATTACCTTCCAAATGCTTGTACTAGTTCTCATTCCCACCAATAACAATGAATAAGAACTCTCATTTCTCTCTATTTGTACTAACACTGGGTTTGATCAGTTTTAGGACATTTTTGACAATTAAGTGTAAGAAGATATTTGGAGAGTAAGGATCATTCAATGAGTATTTCAAGAAATTACAAAATGGTTCATTTATTACATATTGCCCTGTTAGAAATGGATGCTCAGTGCTGCAAAGAAGAACCAGCACTCAAGCAAAAAGTTTTCTCAACAAGGCAATTTACTTCTGCAGAAGGGTGCTGCCTGCATCTGAGGCAATCACAGAGCACACCGAACAAAAGAGGGAAGGGGTTTTTAACCCTAACACAGTTCCTGTTTCTGTATCCTTCCCCTGTTGGCTGGGGTTGGACCGCACAATCTAAGCTGACCCGATTGGCTACTGCTGTAAATTGAATAGGGCTAATTAGGCAGGAAGGGAGAGGCTGTCCAGTTTCCAATTAGGCAGGAAGGCACGTCTGGGCGGGAAGGCATGTCTGGGCGCAGCAAGGGCGGGAGAGGTTGTTTACAGAACAAGAAAGAACAAAGAGCTTGAAGGGGAACTTACTGCTCCTCACAGCCCTTTGGCATACATAGACATTAATAATCAGGTGGTTGGTCCTTCTTATGCCTCTGAAATAGATGGGGCACCTGCATTCTTGGGCTGCCATTGCTCTGCACCAGCAACTCCCCTCTGCAGGTAGACAGTATGTGAACAGCCTTCCCTTGAAAATGCATACCCCAACCCTCATACTGACTAAACATTTTAGCCTGCAATCCCTCACCTCAGAGCTGTTCACACTGCCAAATCTTAGCTTAAGCAGTGGTCGAATGCAAAGACCTCAAAGCTAAAGGTGATCCTGGTACCACAGAATGTAAATCTTTCCATGTGAGCACTAGTCCAAACCTGTCTTCTCTAACATATCAGTGGAGTTTTGTTTCCTTTTATCTGACATTTTAAAGTGTTTAAAATATATGTTTGGGATGCCACTAATAAAACGGCCTTTAGGAATGGATTATCACCCACACAAGAAAAAATGGGTTTCATTACTCTATTATTACAAAATATTCCTTCATTTGTCAAATTTTTTCTCTGTCTCTCTCTTTCCCCTGTCTCCCCTTCTTTCTTTCTTCCCTCTTTTATTTCCTAACATTGCTTAACTTAGTTTTGACCTCTTCCTCTTTTCTCTTCAACTTGAGCCCACAGCTTGAGTATCCACAGCCTCCGCAACCAAGATGCCCAGGACCTTTAGAAGGTGGGCCACAGAGGGGCAAGGGATGCTGGAGACATATTGAGACCTTAAGGACAGTCGGACTTGCCCAAAGCACTAGCAAGCAGATATGTGGAGGTAAGCTTACATGTTTAAGGCTGTTTGCTGGCAGAAGCAAAAACATGGGTACAAGCAACTTGGCACCCTAAGTGAAATCATCAAAAATTAAGTCAGGCCTGCTTGTACTGTTCTCTAAATTAAGAAAAGGAGGCTGATACTGTGGAACTACATACCTCACAGCGTAATCAACCTCTGAGGGATTCCCAGGCCCCATCATAGATCTCCTGAATCAGAATTACCAAGGATGATCATTTTGTTTGGGAACCATTTACCAGGGGCAAGCACAGAGTTTTCCAGCCTAACAGCTATACACATAAATCTGCACCACCTCATCACTTAGTATATGACCTTTGGAAAGTCTCAATGAGCCTTGCTTTCTTTATCTGTAAAGAAAGATGACACCTGGCCAGATGCAGTGGCTCATGCCTGTAATCCCATCACTTTGAGAGGCTGAGGCAGGCAGACCTTGAGGTCAGGAGGCCGAGGCAGGCAGACCTTGAGGTCAGGAGATTGAGATCATCCTGGCTAACATGGTGAAACCCCGTCTCTATTAAAAATACAAAAAATTAGCCGGACATGGTGGCGGGAGCTTGTAGTCCCAGCTACTCGGGAGGCTGAGGTGGGAGAATGGTGTGAACCCAGGAGGCGGAACTTGCAGTGAGCCGAGATCGCGCCACTGCACTCCAGCCTAGGTGACAGAGCAAGACTCTGTCTCAAAAAAAAAAAAAAGAAAGATGACACCTACCACACAGGGCTACATTCTGTGTGTAAACCACTTGCACGTAATAGTTCTCAACAATAAGTAATTATTACAATATTAATATGATTTTAACAAAGTGTAATAGGTACCATCCAATTTTTCTGAAATTTACTTTACAATAAGCTCATATTATTTTAAAATTAAGAAAAATAAAGCTATTTCTATTTTTGTTATGGAATGACAACAAATAATAAATTAGGTACTAGATACCAAAAACAAGATATGTAATTTTCTTTTTGAGACAGAGTCTGGCTGTGTTGCCCAGGCTGGAGTGCAGTGGCATGATCTCAGCTCACTGCTTCCTGGGCTGAAACCATCCTCCCACCTCAGAGGGGTTAATTTTGGTGGTTATTTTGTTTGTTTTTTTGGTAGAGATGGGTTTTCATCATTTTTCTCAGGTTGGTCTCGAACACCTGGGCTCAATCTATCTGCTCGCCTCAGCCTCCCAAAGTTCTGTAGCTAGAGTACTAGCATTTTCTTGTATGCTCCAAACCCCACAGTGTAGCACAAAGAGGACATCTACACATGCAATGGGTTTCATTGCAGGAGAGAACCCCAAGCTTAAAGAACCCTAATCTTTTTATACTAAACAGTAAGTATGCCTGCCATTTGTTTCAGAGGTAGACATTATATCTGTCTTCTAAGTCTCTAAGCAAACCTGCTCCTTCTTCTGGAAGGTGACACTATCTGTCTTCCAAGGCTGTTTCCTATACAAGCTTCTTTGAGGAGATAGTATGGAAAAAAGACAATCAGTGCCACTGTTCACAAGACATGCAGACATGCAAAAGACTCAGAGAGAATTTCTTCCCAACAATAGCCATAAGACTGTATAGTTTCCATACAGTGGTGGCTCCTGGAAATTTTTCCCATATTATGCCACTCCATCAGCCACTCTAATTAATTTAACAGAGGCTGGGACCAAATCCATTTGTCTCACACAACATTTAATTAAGGCTCTTATCAACAGCACTTTGTACAGCAAGATGAGGCCATCCTGCAGTATTAACCTCAGCCATGGCCCCCAGGGTCCTGGTCCCAATCAGCTTAACAAATCCCATACACCATCATGGTTTACTTAGAAAGCCAAATGGCTTTCTCTTTGTTTCTATATTGACCTTTTCACTTGGCCTAAGGCATTAATCCTGGCACAGCAAGATAGAGCAGAGATTGCACAGACTTCACCTGAGAAGAAAGTCTGGGGCAATTATTTCATTCATAACAACCATGGCTAGTGAGCTGAGGCTGACCTGCTTTTCCTTTCAGGGTCCAGGCATGTCACTGAAAACTTCAGCGAAATTTTTACCACTTCACTTTTCTAATTGGATGACTACTGTTATAGGGATAACTGCCAGCAAAGTATACATAAATAATGAATATGTTTGATTCTTTTTTTTTTTTTTCTTTTTTTTTGAGACCGAGTCTCACTCTGTCACCCAGGCTGAAGTTCAGTGGAACCATCTCGGCACAATGCAACCTCCACCTCCCAGGTTCAAGTAATTCTCCTGCCTCAGCCTCCCGAGTAGTTGGGATTACAGGCGCATGCCACCATGGCCAGCTGGTTTTTGTATTTTTAGTAGAGACGGGGTTTCACCATGTTGGCCAGTCTGGTCTCAAACTCCTGACCTCAAGTGATCTGCCCACCTTGGCCTCCCAAAGTGCTGGGATTACAGGCATGAGCCACCATGCCCAGCCTAAGAATCTGTTGTCTTACTGCAGAGATCTCTCCATTACCTAAGAAAAGCCTCATTTTGGAGAGATCTCTGTGGTCATCTGAGGGCCACATGATCTGTCAGTGGTGCTTCCTTAAACACTTAAAGGGATCTTATGATTACCCCTAAGGGTGTTTTTAGGGGAGACAAAATAACTCCTGGATTCCACACAGGAAATAAAGACCTGAGGGCACACAGAGTGCCCCTGGAAAGAAAGTGTTGTTGGTCTCCCTAAGTGGGACATACATCATTCAGAGGACATAGTCTGACAGTTCCTCCAACTTGGCCTCCTGGCAAGCTGGTAAGCCTTAGGGTTCCTGGTTCAGTTTGAATAATTGAGGCTAGTCCCTGTTTTTGCAGAAATTGCCTGAGGGCTGTCAGTCCAAACTGCCCTAATTATCTATGCCATCAGACAGGTGTTGCTCATTCACCCCACGGAATGACTAAGCAATAGCTATGGGAAGGGAGGTGAGGAAGACATCCAGCGGTGTTAACCAATGTCTTGCATGGGAGATATAGAAAATGGGGCAATCCTTTGCTTTATCTGATAGATTCTTGCTAAGGTGAAGGGGAATGACAATCAAAATCATGGTCAGCACCATCGTGGGGGATGGCCGATTCAGCAGTTTCACCATTTATAGTGTTTGCAACAGTTTTGGAGAGCTGCATCTGGGCATTTTTTCTTCCTGAGGAAAGACCCAGGGGTGGCTCTGAAGGATATTATTAGAGATCCTTCTTCCCCCTCCTGGCATCTAAGATATTCTCCCCTCATGTATTGGAGTTGCTTTCTCTCCATCACTGTAAAATCAGCTTGTCCTATTCCAATAGTTATCATTCACCTTTTTCCAATCATCTCTACTCATACCCAGACCTTTCATCCAAAAGAGTCAGGTACAAAAGGGATAAGGCAATTTTATAAAACTTACGGAGACTCACGCCACCTACTTAGGCCTGCATGAGCCACTGGGTGACTTATGAAGCAAATGTACTCAACCAAGTGGTGATTAACCTCATGATATAGACTCACAGCAACTCAACTAGAGAATCCAGGGGACTGAGCCAGAATTAAGTTGAAATCCCTAGGTCTCTTTCTGGCTGGGCTACCAACCCACTGTCCTGGGACTGCCATTAGTGAACAGAAAAGCAGCATGGTCAGGGAGTGTTGGATACAATGAGTTCCAAATTTCTCTTTAAAGAATCATTATGTCAGTATGTTCAGTTCTTTGTCCTCCATTTTAAAGTTTAACTTCCTCATAGTTTCAGTAAAAAACCTTTCCCACCAGTTTTAATCAGTAGTTCACATCTGTTCCCCTGGTCACCTGCTCCGTCCTGACTCATCCCAGTCACCTGCTTTGACCTGAGTCACCCCTGGTCACCTGATCTGGCCTAAGTCACCTTTAGTTCCCTGTTCCTAACTGGCCTTCCTGCCAAACTACTCACCCCGCCACTCTGGCTCATACCCCTGCTCTCTTTAAAATAGCCGATCAGAATTAGCTTAGACTGTGTAGTCCAACCCTAGCCAATAGGGGAATGACAGAGCAGTAGGGGCTACCTGCATCAAGAGTAAGAACCCCTTCCCCTCTCTTATTCAGGTGTCCTCTCACCATTACTCCATTCGTGAGTCACACCCTTCTATAGAAGTAAAAATTGTCTTGCTGAGAAAATTAAATTTATGTTCAAGTGCTATTTCTTTGTGGCACCGAGGAACAAGCAGTTTATTTCTAACAGGGAGGAATCCAAATTTTAAAATAGCAATAGGTCATCCTGATCATTAACCAGGAAGTGGCTGAGAGGTGATCTCTTTCTGAGCATAGCCACATTCAGTGACCAAACTGCCTAGTTAAGGTACATGGCCCAGAAGGAGAAGAGAGGGCTAGAGTAAAATTCTATTTGAATTGATTTTTTAAGAGGCCATTCCAGTATTCAATATCAGATGCCTGTGAACGGTAGGGAGTATGGAAAGTCCATCAAATACCTTGACTGTCAGCACTTTGTTGAATAGCTTTTGTAAAAGAAAAAAAAAAAAAAAAACTCACTCCATTGTCAAGCTGCAAAGGCCCAGAAGGCCAAACACATGACACAGATTAGTTTCGAGGGCTACAATATTATAGCTGGAATCTGCTGATCGGGTTGAAACAGCAATATTGTGTTGAAAGGAAGGTGAAAGGCACGTTTCACCTGGTGGCAGACAAGAGAAGAGAGCTTGTGCAGTGAAACTCCCCCTTGTGTAATCGTCATTGAAAAAGTATCAACAGCATTGCAGCACAATGGGTAGCCCTGAGAAGAGATCGGAAGTCTAATGTAGTCAATCGGCCAAGAACAAGGTGTGGGGAGATGGAGGTGATGGCTCATGCTATGTGACCCCCCTCACTGCAACACTTTCACAAGTCTGCCTTTTAGGTAGCTTCTGCATTAGAAACGGTCTTTTTCTTTATTTTATGCCAAACCTACAGTGGTAGATAGGTCATCATGTCCAGTACAATGATGGATCTAGTCAGAAATGGGAGCAATCTGGACAGTGCAGTCTCGATCAGCAGCTTGATACCAGAGAACTGGCCCTTACTATAGACATCTACATGAGTGACCCAACAGCTTAACTGATTTATTACCACATTTTGCAGCCCCAGAGAGGGTGTCTTTAATCTACCAATCTGTAGTTTTCCAAGTGACGGACTAAACTCCCAGGCCTTTGGCTATAGCCCAGAGGTCAGTAAAAATATAACAAACTTTATCAAAAGGAACACTGGCCAGAGATATGAGAATAGCCTTGAGTTCTGCAAAGGGAATGGAGCAACCCCACCCATGTTTGGCTCGGCAGAGCTGGCACTGAGGCTGAACAGTGGCAGCAACTCAATGAATACCATCAGTTTGAAGCTTAACCAAGTCTGGGGATTTGGTACCCTGCATCCCAGCCACACTAGCCATGGCTAAAAGGGACAAACGTAGAGCTCAAGCCATGGCTTCAGAGGGTGCAAGCCCCAAGTGTCAGCAGCTTCCACATGGTGTTGAGCCTGTGAGTGCACAGAAGCCAAGAATTAGGGTTTGGGAACCTCCACCTAGATTTCAGAGGCTGTATGGAAACTCCTGATGCCCAGGCAGGTTTGCTTCTGGGTCGGGGCCCTCATGGAGAACCTCTCCTAGGGCAGTGCAGAAGGGAAATGTGCGGTCAGAGCCCCCACACAAAGTCCCTACTGGGGCACTGCCTAGTGGAGCTGTGAGAAGAGGGCCACCATCCTTCAGATGCCAGAATGGTAGATCCACCAACAGCTTGCACCGTGTGCCTGGAAAAGCTGCAGACACTCAATGCCAGCCCATGAAAGCAGCCAAGAGGGAGGTTGTACCCTGCAAAGCCACAGGGATGGAGCTGCCCAAGACCATGGGAGTGCCCATCTCTTGCATCAGCATGACCTGGATGTGAGACATGGAGTCAAAGGAGATCATTTTGAAGCTTTAAGATTTGACTGCCCTGCTGGATTTCAGACTTGCATGGGGCCTGTAGCCCTTTTGTTTTGGCCAATTTCTCCCATTTGAAATGACTGTATTTACCCAATGTCTTTACCTCCGTTGTATCTAGGAACTAACTAACTTGCTTTTCATTTTACAGGCTCATAGGCAGAAGGGACTTGCCTTGTCTCAGATGAGACTTTGGACTGTGGACTTTTGAGTTAATGCTGAAATGAGTTAAATCTTTGGGGGACTGTTGGGAAGGCATGACTGGTTTTGAAATGTGAGGACATGAGATTTGGGAGAGGCCAGGGGCAGAATGATATGGTTTGGCTCTGTCCCCACCAAAATCTCATCTTGAATTCCCACGTGTAGTGGGAGGGACCCAGTGGGAGGTAATTGAATCATGGGGGCAGGTCTTTCCTGTGCTGTTCTTGTGATAGTGAATAAGTCTCATGAGATCCGATGATTATATTAGGGGGATTTTCGCTGCGCAAGCTTTCTTCTCTTGTCTGCCGCCATGTGAAACGTGCCTTTCACCTTCTGCCATGATTGTGAGGCCTCCCCAGCCATGTGGAACTCTAAGTCCAATTAAATCTCTTTTTTTTTGTAAATTTCTGAGCCTCAGGTATGTCTTTATCAGCAGTATGAAAACAGACTAATACAGCATCTCTTCCCAATCAGTAGAATCACCTCTGGCACTTATAAGCATTCAAATTACAATCATGTAAAACATTGATACCAATTATATATTCATCAGTGGAAGCTACAACAGAACACTAAACAGACCCAAAGGGCCACTTGCAACAGGGTCACTTAATTTCTCTTTACTGCAAAAATTGCCCAAAACCCATCAGTTGAATTAAGGTGCCCCTTTTTTCCAAGCGGCTGCAAAGACTCATGCCTTGAATAGTTACATGCAACGGCACCATAAAGTTTGAATTTTTTTCCTCCACAGTTCCCCACCATATTCAAGCAACTGCATAAGTGCATAAGTGCATATTGGATTTTTTGTTTTTTTTTTTTTTTTTGAGACAGGGTCTTGCTTTGTCACCCAGGCTGGAGTGCAGCGGTGCAAAGACTGCTCACTGCAACCTCAACCTCCTGGGCTCAAGCAATCCTCCCACCTTAGCCTCCCAAGTAGCTGGGACTACATGTGTGTACCACCATGCTTGGCTAATTTTTGTATTTTTTGTAGAGACGGGGTTTCACCACATTGTTCAGACTGGTCTTTCACTCCTGAACTCAAGTGATCTGCCCACCTCCGCCTCCCTAAGTACGGGGATTATAGGCATGAGATATTGCGCCTGGCTAGGTCTCACTCTTAATTATCTTTCTCCTTAACAAAGCTGAAGTCAGGGTAGGAGGCAAAGAAAAGGTCAAAGGCACAGAAGAAGAGCAGTTTTCTTTGAGAAAATTGAGGCCTTGCATTCAATTTCAAGTGGCCCTCACTCACGGCTCATCTGAATGAGCTTCTGAGGTTTTTGGACCACCCAAATGTCTGTATTGAATAGCACCTCCTCACTGCTCATATTATTTATTTCCATTTTGGGGATTCTTTAGCTTAGTAGCCATAGCTACCACGGCCCCTAGTCCAAGACCATGGCACCTGTTGTCCCATTGTCATAAGATCCCTTTTTCTATCTGCCCAGAAGAGAGTAACAACTGAGGCACAATTTAGGCTGCTGTTTTCATCCTACTTCTCACCACACAGCCCCTAACTATTAATTAACAAGTAGGATATTAGGGATCCTTATTCTCTTAACTCACCCAATACTTAGGCAAATGCATTTACCTCTTGATCCAAGTTGTCTCATCTTCAAACCTAGTTTGTGGGTCCATTATCCCTCCTCTTCCAGAAGACCACATCTGCCAGCATCCCATCCTCATCACCTAAACTACCAAAAACTATGAAGAGTCTGAGATTCTACTCTACTTGAAAGCTAGTCTGACAGCTTTGTAGATGCTAGCAGAAGACAAGAGATTCAGGGTTAGAGACAAAGAACTTTATTACTCACAGAAATAGTCAAAATATCAACATTTTCTTGTTCTGGTTCCCAAGCCCCAGTTCCCACAGGGCAATGCAAAGACCAGGTGATATCTGTATGTGCAGATGGTTGCAATACAGGAAAGGAACCCTGAGCATAGGGAACATAAAGCTTTTATAATGCCGTTTGGTCCAGAAAGAGGCACTCTCTATCTTCCAAGGCTCTAAATATACCTGCCCTTCATTTTGGAGGGAGATACTATCTCTATCTTCTCTATCATATAAACATCCTTGAAAAATTATGCAGTCAGTACATCTGCTTATGAGATATACAGAAACACTAGTGGTCCATGGAGAATCATCTAATTCGCCATACCTCGTTTTGTTGCACATCACTTTGTTGTGCTTCAGACAGTGCATTTTTTACATGATGAAGGTTCGTAGCAATGCTCTCAATCAACCCTGCGAGTCTATGGCACCATTTTTCCAGCCTCGAGTGTTCATTTCATATCTCTGTGTCACATTTTGGTAATTCCTGCAACATTTCAAACTTTTCCATTATTATTATATCCGTTATGGTGATCTGTGATGTTATTGTTTTGGGGTGCCACAAACCATCCCTATTTAACAGGTGAACTTAATTGATAAATGTTGTGTATGTTCTGCCTGCTCCACTGACCAGCAGTTCTTCTGTGTCTCTCTCCCCGCAGGGTTCCTCATTCCCTGAGACGTAACACTATTGAAATTAGACCAATTAATAACCCTACAATGGCCTCTAAATGTTCACATGAAAATAAGAGTCACACATCTATTTATTATTTTTTGAGATGGGGTCTCACTCTGTCGCCCAGGCTGGAGTGCAGTGGTGTGATCGTGGCTGACCACAGCCTCGACCTCCCAGGCTCAAGCGATCCTCCCATCTCAGCCTCCCAACTTGCTGTGACTACAGGTGTACACTACCACGCCTGGTTAATTTTTTTTCTTTAAGTTTTTGTAGAGATGGGGTCGTGCCATGTTGCCCAGGGTGGTCTCTAACTCCTGGGCTCAAGCCATCCTCCCGCCTCAGCCTCCCAAAGTGCTGAGATTACAGACACAAGCCACTGTGCCTGGCCACATTTCTCACTTTAAATCAAAAGCTAGAAATGTTCCAGGCTGCTGATAGGGAAAAATAATAATAAATTGTTTTAAAGCTAGAAATGCTACTCCTGTGAACACACAAATCGCAACAAAGTATTACAGACTTACTGCTGAAAATAAATAAAGTTTTAGTGGTCTGGATAAAACATCAAACCAGCCACAATATTCCCTTAAGCTAAAGCCTAATCCAGAGCAAGGCCCTAACTCTCTTCAATTCTACGAAGGCTGAGAGAGGTGAGGTAGCTGAAGAAGAAAAGTTTGAAGCTAGTGTAAGTTGGTTCATGAGGTTTAAGGAAAGAAGTCATCTTCGTAAGATGCAAGGTGAAGCAGCAAATGCTGATTTGGAAGATGTGGCAAATAATGCAGCTACGGCTAAGATCATTGATGAAGATGGCTATACTAAATAAGATTTTCACTGTAGACAAAACAGCCTTATATTGGAAGACACCCTCTAGAATTTACATAGCTAGAGAGAAGTTAATGCCTGGCTTCAAAACTTCAAAGGCTGACTCTTGTTAGGGGTTAATGCAGCTGGTAACTTTAAGTTGAAACTAATGTTTATTTACCATTCCAAAAATCCTAGGGCCCTTAAGAATTATGCTAAATCAGGCCGGGCGTGGTGGCTCATGCCTGTAATCCCAGCATTTTGGGAGGCCGAGGTGGACAGATCACAAGGTCAAGAGATTGAGACCATCCTGGCCAACACGGTGAAACCCCGTCTCTACTAAAAATACAAAAATTAGCTGGGTGCAGTGGTACGCACCTGTAGTCCCAGCTACTCGGGAGGCTGAGGCAGGAGAACCGCCTGAACCCGGGAGGCAGTGGCTGCAGTGAAACGAGATCACACCACTGCACTCCAGCCTGGTGACAGAGACTCTGTATCAAAAAAAAAAAAAAAAAAAAAAGAATTATGTTTAATCTACTCTGCCTGTGTTCTATTAATGGAACTTTGCAATAAAGACTGGTGACAGTACATTTGTTTACGACATGGTTTACCAAATATTTTAAGCCCACCATTGAGACCTACTACTATTTTGAAGATTCTCTTCAAATATTACTGCTCATTAACAATGCATCTAGTCACCCAAGAGCTCTGATAGAGATGTACACGGAGATTAATATCATTTCCATGCCTGCCAACATAGCATCCATTCTGTGGCCCATGGATCAAGGATTTACCTTGACTTTGAGGTCTTTATTATTTAAGAAATACATTTTGTAAGGCTATAGCTGCCATAGGTAGTAATTACTCTGATGGACCTAGGCAGTCAATTGAAAACCTTCCAGAAATGATTCACCATTCTAGATGCCATTATAATAAAAGATTTATGATTCATGGGAGGAGGTCAAAATATTAACAGTAACAGGAGTTGCAAAGTTGATTCCAACTTTTATGGATGACTTGGAGGGGTTCAAAATTTCAGTGGAGGAAGTTAACTGTAGATGTGCTAAAAATAGCAAGAGAACTACATATGGAGCCTGATGATGTGAGTGAATTACTGCAATCTCACGGTAAAACTTGAACAGACAAGGTTTTGCCTTTTATGGATGAGCAAAGAAAGTGGTTTCTTGAGATGGCATATACACCTGGTGAAGGTGCTATGAACATTGTTGAAATTACAACGAAGGACTTAGGATATTTTATAAACTTAGTTGATAAAGCAGCAGCAGGGTTTGAAAGGATTGCTTCCAATTTTGGAGGAAGTTCCATTGTGGGTAAAAGGCTATCAAATAGCTTACATGCTACAGAGAAATCTTTCATGAATGAAGAGTTGATCAATGCAGCAAACTTTATTGTTGTCTTATTTTTAAAAATTGCCATAGCCACCCCAACCTTCCGCAACCATGACCCAGATCAGTCAGCAGCCATCAACATCAAGGCAAGACCCTCCACCAACAAAAAATTATGACTTGTTGAAGGCTCAAATAATCATTAGCTTTTTTCAGCAATAAATAATTCTTTAAGATAGGTACATTGTGGTGTTTTTTTTTTTTTAGCCATAATGCTACTGCACACTTAATAGACTACAGGATGGTGTAAATGTAACTTTTATATGCAGGGGAAAACCAAAAAACTTCATGTGACTCACTTTATTGAGATATTCACTTTATTGCAGTGGTCTGAAACTGAACCCACAATAACTACAAGGTATGCTTGTAAATACCTTATTTTTAACAAAAAGTGAAAATGATTTCCCTGTTTGTTATTTACTAACAAATAGACCAGACATTTGCATCAGACAGTGAGCATAAACTTCTCTGATCACCTCTCAAGAGACATCTCCCATTTCTCTTTTGACTCTCCTCAAGATTTCCTGTAAGACTAAACTTTATCTTCCATATGTCTCACAGGTCAGTGTTCATAATAACCATCAGTTATACAACAGCAATTTAATGAATCTCAGAGTGAAGACAAATTGCAGGTTTCTGAGTAGAGGGCCAGGATAGGTCACCTGGATACCCACTGAAACTAATGATTCTCAACTTCTCCTGCCTTCAACTCACCAGAGGAATATTCGACATCCACTTGTTAGTGGTTCTCTATGGGGGATAGTAGAGGAAAGCCAATTTGGGCATTAATAGAACAAATCTTACGTTAAATCCTCGTATTATTTTTCTTGAGATAATATGACTACAGCTCAGATACAACCATATCCAATTTTTAACTACTTCAAACCAAGTAATTCCATATTATTCTCACTACTCCTATCTAATTGTGGTATCAATTGACTCTAAAAATATTAAACACATATATATTACTTGAGACCTCTAGACTATAAAATACTTCAAAAGTCTAGTCCTTAAAACGTAGGGCAAAAAATACCTCAATTTTGGCCAGGCGCGGTGGCTCACACCTGTAAACCCAGCACTTTGGGAGGCCGAGGCAGGTGGATCAGGAGGTCAGGAGTTTGAGACCATCCTGGCCAACACAGTGAAACCCCATCTCTACTACAGATACAAAAAATTAGCCAGGCATGGTGGCAGGTGCCTGTAATCCCAGCTATTCAGGAGGCTGAGGCAGGAGAATCACTTGATCCCAGGAGATGGAGGTTGCAGTGAACCGAGATCATGCTGTTGCACTCCATCCTGGGCGACAGGGCAAGACTCCGTCTCAAAAAAAAAAAAAAAAAAAAAAAAAACAACCCAGCAACACACATAATTGCCTAATTCTTTTTAATTAGCAATATTTTTATGTTGCAAAACATATAGGATAAGACATACTTACTGCTTATCTGGTCCTCCACAGAAAATAATTCAGCAATATAAATACTAGATCAATATTTAACCATCAAGGAAAAGATATACTGCTACATCAGCTGATTTTTTTCTCTTTGAATTTAATGTATTTACATCAAAAAATTAGGTAGTCATTTTACATTTAAGGAATAAAAACCTTAAAAAAAAAATACAAAGAGTGAAAGGATTTTAACCAAGTTTACATTTCTTTTTGCTATAATTTTTAACAACAATTCGTCTCATCATAACTTAATGCAATGTGCAAATGCAGCACCCATTACAATCATTAAACTAAATTTAAGGAAGTACATTGTTAATAGTGTCCCTCGGAGGAAATGGATTTCTCTTCTATTAAAAACTCTATGGTATATAAGCATTACATAATAATGCTACTTAACCACCTTTTGTCTCAAGAATTATCACCAAAGTTTTCTGGAAATAAGTCCACATAAGAATTAAATATTTAAAAGGTGAAATGTTCCTTATTTTAACTTTAGCAAGATCTTTTCTTTTTCATTAAGAAACACTTTAATAATTTTAAAGCAAAAGCTGTTAGAGTCTAGATAGCTAAAACTGTACTCCTGAGTTCAAGCTTACAGATAAATCTTTTGTAAGTAGTTCTCAATAAAATATCTTCCCTCCCCATACCCCTACCCGAAATCTTATATTGTTCTTTACAAAACTTTGGTCAAGAGTAGAAATATATCCAGGCAGATGTATATGCCATACAATAGCAAGAACAGTAAAGCCCAACTAATGATTCTGAGTTTTAAAAATAGAAGGCAATTAAAATGTACTCAAAGTTACATTAAGAAAAGCTTTCACGGGGGTAATATTGAAACAGTCACAAAGGTTAAGAAAATACTGATATCAAAGTACAAATGACTACAATGTTAAAATAGACAAAAACTGCTATACAAGAGCCTCTTTGAAAATTAAAAATAAAGAACACAACACATGAGTCAGGATGATTTTCCTGTTCTACTCATGAATTTTAGTCTTTATAAGGTTGGTTATGTTGACATCTAGAAGAGTTTCTTATCACATCTGATGGTCTCATTCCAACTTCGTAGGGTGGGTCTTCCCCAAGGAACCTCTGATCCTAGTCGCACCTTGGTCATTGTACAATTTCAAAGTAGTGCAATATCGCCATGATGTGCTGGGGCATGAAGACGTATCCTGTGTATAGTGCCATCCCCACAATGGAAACCAGCATGGAATCTGAGTTGTAGTTAAGGAAACTTATTAATTTATTCAAAACTAAATCTCCACGTTTTCAACAACTCTTTTATGCTGAAGTACCCATTCACTTAGTGCTTTCTCATTTATATCAAGCACTGATAAAAAAAAACAAGAATGATAATACTAGCCACTAACAACCATGCCTGGCACCACTCTAAGCTGGTTTTGTTTTATTTTGTTTTTAGCTCATTCTATCTTTACTATCACCATATAAAGTAAGTACTCTTATTCTCCCTGTGTACTTGAAAACATCAGACTGCTTCAAATGTTTTTTTTGTTTGTTTCTTTTTTTTTTTTTTTTTTTTTTGAGACAGAGTTTTGCTCTTGTTACCCAAGGCTGGAGTGCAATGGCATGATCTCGGCTCACTGCAACCTCTGCCTTCTGGGTTCAAGTGATTCTTCTGTCTTAGCCTCCTGAGTAGCTGGGATTACAGGTGCCCACCATGATGCCCAGCTAATTTTTGTATTTTTAGTAGAGACAGGGTTTCACCATGTTGGCCAGGCTGGTCTCGAACTCCTGACCTCAGGAGATCCACCCATCTTGGCCTCCCAAAGTGCTGGGATTACAGGCGTGAGCCACTGCGCCCGGCAGGACTGCTTACAATGAAGCATAGAATGTGATACTGTTCTACCTAAGAAATAAATATACAGGAATAAAATTCTATTTAATTACTATAAAAGATCTACCAACTTAACTAATAAGAATGTATGATCAAAGAATTTTAGAATTAGACTAGAATGTGGCTAAAAGTATTTTTAGAGTCAGACAAAGCCAAAATCAATCATACACTAGCTTAGGGATATATAAAATGACAGCAACTGCTACTGCTATTATCACTATTAAACATTATTATCACTATTGCTACTATTTGCAACAACTTCAAATAAAGGTAATCTTGATAACCTAAACAATAACCTTTGTGTACCATGTTCCTTTCTTTTTATTACAAAAGGAACTGAAACTGGATATATGGAAGTCAACAAGAGGCCTCTCTCTGGGGCCACACAAAATACTGCTTGCAAAAATTATGTCAAATCTAAGGGCTTTTGGCTTTGCACAGTTACATAGGATGCTAAGAGGAATAACTGTTTTTGAACTGGGGTCATGCTTTATTAATTCATTCATATTCTCATTCTTCTCTCTCTCTCCTCTTTCACTTGCCTTTCCCCTTTCTCAACTCTACATACCTTTCAGCTATACATACTATTATTTTTAAGATAACTTACATTCTTTTATGAGAAGATAGGGTTTAAATAAACAATGTGCTTACTATCAACTAATATTTGTGTAACAGGTTAGGTGACAAATCTCTTCCACAATTACATTATCTTACTTAACCCTTATAGCTTTCCTATGAAATGTTTATTATGTTCATCACTAATCAGAAGCTGAGAAAACTGAGTAGCTTGTTCAGGGCCATACAGGAAGCTGTCTTTAGAGCCAGAGGTCAAACCAAGACTGCCTGACTCAAGCCATAAACTCATTCTCTTCATCCAGCAAACAAGAGCAGAAAGTCTTTCACAATCTTTTTTTTACAGTTTACTTTTTAACCGCCCTTAATCCAGTTATTCCTTAAACTGCTGCCTTCTATTTACTAATTTCTTTTAAAAAAAAAAAAAAAAGAGAAAGAAAAATATATACATTTGCTGCTTCTATATCATTGGCATATATTTGTTCATCACCAACACACCATCTGATTCTTACTCCTCCAGACTGTAGGCATTGTTCTAAGGTCACTGGTGGTCTCCACCAAATCCAAAGGCTGTTTGAATTGACACTGTTTTAGTCCTTCTTCTTCAAAACCCTTTCCATTTATGCCTGTAGTGCCAGCTACTCTGGAGGCTGATGTGAGAGAATCACTTGAGCCCAGGAGTTCAGGGCTGCAGTGAGCCGGAAGGGCACCACTGCACTCCAGCCTGAGCAACAGAGCCAGACCCTGTCTCAAAAAACAAACAGAAAACAAAACAAAACAATCCTTTCCACTCTTCAAAACTCTACTCTGGGCTGAGGTATTTTCTAAGGCCCTCTTTTAATCTCTCTTACCATTTCCCTGTTTTTCACTGGCTCTTTCCTTTATGATGGATGATAGATAAGAGTGAACTTTGTGCTTTCCTTGCAAACATCCACTCTCCTCCTAGTATAGCAGCCATGCCCTTTTGGTTAGACTAACCCATCTTCATGGATAACCCCTGACTGGTCTTAACCAATTAGAGGGGTCTCTTTTGCTTGGTAACAATGCCCTATGTCAAAACTGATTAATCAGCTCAAAGCTTAGGACTTCAGCCAGGAATTCAGGAACATAGATGCTCTCTCCTAGAATATGCAGCTTGCTGATGGAATCTTGCAATCACTGGAGTCACTTTACCTCCATGAGGAAAGCAAGATTCAGAACAAAGCTGACTCAAGAAGGTGGCAGGACAAAAATAATCACAGGAAAATGGAGTCAGAATCCTCATCAAAAAACCCTGAATCCCACCCTACCACTGGATTTTTACATACTAAACTAATAAATCCCCTTTACTTTTTTTGAGTCAAGGTCTCACTCTGTCGTCCAGGCTAGACTGCAGTTACACAATCATAGTTCACCACAGCCTCGACCTCCCAGGCTCAGGCAATCCTCCCACCACAGCCTTCCAAGTAGCTGGGACAACAAACACGCACCACCACGCCCAGCTGATTTCTTTATTATTTTTGTAGAGATGGGGTCTCCCTATGTTGCTCAGGCTGGTCTTGAACTCCTGGGGACAAGCAATCCTCCCACCTCAGCCCCCCAAAGTGCTGAGATTACAGGTGTGAGCCACCACGCCGAGCTGGCCAATCCCCTTTACTCTTAAAGTAGCTTGTTCAATTTTGTTACTTGCGGCTGAAAACGTTCCAGATGATAAAATGGAATTCCCATCGTTTTGTCTTCGGCCCCATATTCCCTCATAACTTAAACAACTACAGGTTGAGTATCCCTCATCCTAAATGCTTGAGTTGAGAAGTATTTCAAATTTCAGATTTTTTTTTAATTTAGAATATTTGCATTATACTTAACCAGGTGAGCATACCTAATCCAGTATCAAAAATGCTCCAACGGGCATTTCCTTTGACTGTCATGTTGTTGCTCAAAAGTTTTGGATTTTCGAGCATTTCAGACTTTTTATTTTCAGATTAGGGATGTCCATTCTGTACCTTCATGTTGTCAACCTGACTTCACCTTCCATACTGCAGACAGATATTTCTACCTACTTACGGTACATTTCCATCTATGACATTCAACAAGGTAACTTAAATTCAAACTGAACTCATTAACCTTCCCCAAAACTACCTCTTCCTACGAGTCCAATTTTGCCGATTGACACAACTATTTGCCAAGTCATCCAGTCTAGAAGGTTTTTTATTCCTTCTCCCCACATTCAAATTACCTATGACTTCTCAGTTCTTCCCCAATCCCTACAAATGACTCTTATATCTCACCTCCCCAACCTTAATCAATGATAAATGATTAAGGCATTTATCATCCTTTACTTAGATGATAGAAAGTTCCCATCGTAGGCTTCTAGCCACTTTCCATGTCCCTCTTTACTAGAATGATCCTTTTAAAATGCATTAGGTTTCCAATGCCTATAAGACAGCACTTGTAGGATTCTAAGGCAAGTATTCAAGGACTTTCCGATCTAGCCCCAAATCTTAGGATCCACAGAAGTAGATAGGGACTGAAGGATCGAGACAGGGATTCTTGTGCAAGCTATTTATTGAGGGAATTTTATTAGAAGGGGAGTGAGTACAGTAGAATAGAGCAGGGGAAATAAGCTAAGTAGGGACAGAGTCTCAGCTCCCACAGGGCACTCTGGAGCATAAATTATACCATATAGTTGGCATTGCTTTGACACAAAGGGCCTGACCTTTTGTATCTTCTTATCTGTCAATCATTGGTTATAGGGTGGGATACGGAAAATCCACCTAAGCAAGAAGGCTGCTTGGCAGAGGACAATACTCTAGAGAAAGGGGGCGCTATAGGTCATTAGCAGCCAACACTCACGGAGGCTTGGGGGGTACATCAGCCATTAAAGGGGACTTAAGATAGGTGCAGTGGCTCATGCCTGTAATTCCAGCACTTTGGGAGGCCGAGGTGGGAGGATTACTTGAACTCAGGAGTTTGAGACTAGTCTGGGCAACATAGTAAGACAATGTCTCTACCAAGAAAAAAAATAAAATTAACTTAAAATAAAAAAAAGAAAGGAGACCTAGGTGAAGACCAACCACGACTACCATGCTACTTTTCCACTGTACTTCCCAACAGTCCAAACCATTCCCTAATATACACATATCCTACTTGCAGTCATATTACAAGAGTCTCAGAAAACAACATTATATATTTCCATACTGCTCTGGCTTTGCTTATTGTTTAATAATAATATAAGTAAGAATAACAGTGGCAGCAGCAGCTTTCACTTTATGAATGTCTAGTGTGTGTCTGGTACTAGTTAAGCACTTCGTCAAGTTCCAGTAACCTCCCCAACAAACTACAGGGGCCAGTTCCAAAACAAATCAGTCCAACTCCAAGTATCTGTGTTCTTAACCACTGTACTACATACTTTCCTACATATGAAAAGCCCTACTCCCCCTAGTAAAACCTAATAATTCTAGGAGCTCAGTAGTTATCTCCTCTTGTATTAGGCCTTAGGCCTTCCCTGGCATTCATAATTTTTCCCATTCTTACCCCAACCCCTTGGCAGAACTAATTATTCCTTAATGCTCATAAAGCTCCTTTAATACTTTGTTTGAAAGTAACACAGCACTTACCACCTGACATTACCTATTTGTAGATGTACTTATCTCACTCAAATTATCAACTCCTTAAACAGAGAAATAATATTATTTTTGTATCTCCAGCATCTAACAAAAAAACATGCTAAATAGACATTTGATGAACAGAGATGTTCATGTGACTAGATTCATTATGATGCTTTCTACATATTCCTCACATTATTGTGGCTGACAAACTTGATAATGACTACAGAAAAGACAAAAACAGTTTCCAGGCAATATTGGACTTAAGAACAAATTTTGCTTTTTCACAGCTTTTATATAAACCTTATAAATATATATACCAAACAAATGAAAATGGTATAGTAATAATCTTAAGGTCATTGGCTCAATTTCAACTCCAGTAGGAGTGATTACTATAAATCAGCTATCTGAATATGTATGTTACATAGTCTTTATGATACTAATTCTTCAATTTAGTATGGAGAATATATCACTTAAGGAACACGCATATATTAGCCTAACAGGGATTATTCCACTATAAATCAAGAATCTGAAACTTGGCCGGGCGTGGTGGCTTACACCTATAATCCCAGCACTTTGGGAGGCCGAGGCGGGTGGATCACCTGAGGTCGGGAGATCGAGACCAGCCTGGCCAACATGGTGAAACCCCATCTCTACTAAAAATACAAAATTAGCCAGGTGTGGTGGCGCATGCCTGTAATCCCAGCTACTTGGGAGGCTGAGGCAGGAGAATCGCTTGAACCTGGGAGGCGGAGGTTGTGGTGAGCCGAGATGGCGCCACTGCACTCAAGCCTGGGCAACAAGAACAAAACTCCATCTCAAAAAAAAAAAAAATTAAAAAAAGAATCTGAAACTTAAGCTCAATTTTGTGAACATTAAATTGTCAAGCTTTTAAATTTTTTACATGCCTATAAAAGCATGATTTTTTAATTCTAAGTGAAACAATAACTTATCAAAACTTGAACAAGTTTTTTGCCTGGTTAAAATACAAGATACTAGAGTTCAAGACTGTATACATACTCCAGCATGGGTAACAGAGTGAGACCCTGTCTCCCAAAAAAAGAAAATGTTGCCAGGCAAGGCAGTTGACGCCTGTAATCCCAACACTTTGGGAACTCAAAGCAGGTGGATCACTTGAGACCAGTGAGGCAGGAAAATAGGGTCTGGAGGCAGGGAACATAAGGCCGATTCACACTTCAGTTATGACAGGAAATAGCCTCCCCATAGGGTGTAGGCCAAGTAAACACTTTGTAACTTTACTTCATCCTCTCCATCTACATACGGCATACCCCAAGGAACCAATGGAATCCTCTAGAGGGTATTTAAACTCTCAAATATTCTGTAACAGGGCCTTTGAGCCCCTATGCTCAAGCCCGCTCCTAAATTGTGGAGTGTACTTTCATTTTCAATAAAACCCTTCATTCCTTCCTTGCTTTGTTTGTGCATTTTGACCAATTCTTTGTTCATAACGCCAAGAACCTGGACACCCTCCACAGTTAACATATTTTGGCAAGCCAGCCAGGAAGAAGAGGTAAACCCAAAGTTTGGGATTTTTTTTTTCTCCTTTCTCCTTTTCTTTTCTGCTCCATACAGGGGAATCTCTCTCTCTCTCCTCTCTCTTTTCCTTTCCCACCCAGGACCCATGTGGGTAGCACCTAAACATGGAAGCAACTGCAGGTTTCTGGTCATGGCCAGTGAAACTAAGGGGTTTCCATGTGGAGAAGCCTACCTACCACCGCCCAGTTCGCTTAAGAAACCTGGGTCTTTTTCCATTTTTTTTTTTCCTTTCTTTCTTTTTCAGTCTTTCAGTGGCTGTTTTTTTTTGTTTTGTTTTTTGTTTTTGGAGACAGAGTCTTACTCTGTCACCCAGGCTGGAGTGCAGTGGCACAATCTCAGCTCACTGCAACCTCTGCCTCCCAGGTTCAAGCAGTTCTCCTGCCTCAGCCTCCAGAGTAGGTGGGAATACAGGCGCCCGCCACCATGCCCGGCTAATTTTTGTATTTTTAGTAGAGATGCGGCTTCACCATGTTGGCCAGGCTGGTCTCAAACTCCTGACCTCGGGCAATCCCCCCGCCTCAGCCTCCCAAAGTGCTGCCATTACAGGTGTGAGCCACCTCGTGAGGCCTCAGCATCTGTTTATAGTTGCCGTGGACTCTTTATCTTTTCCGCACACGGTCCCTGATCCCTACATGTGGCGCAGCTTGGAGTAAACTCACCCATTTTTCAGGGGACTTAAATCTTCTTTTCTTACACTAAATTTTTCCTTTATCAAACTCAACTGGCTAAGGAAAAGGCACACCCAGCATCCAGTTCTCATTACAGTTTATGGCTATTCTTCTAAAGCTCATAGTAGGCTCTGGAGGGGAAAATCTTCATGTGGCACCGGTGCCCACCTAAGGTCAGAGACATCTGGCACTCCAAGATTGGACCCCACAGGAGGTTGCTCCAGGAGTCCTGCAGACCTCAACCTGCCCAAAGGGGATGCTCTTGGCAGAGGTTCTGAGGTCTAATACTAGGCCCTCCTTAGAATTTACTCTTGCAGTTGCAATGAATGCTGTTTGGCCCCAGCATTGTTTGGAATCTGGAGTTTACTGTTGAATGGGAAAGTGGAATGGTGTTACATGTATCCAGGCCTTTGTGCTGCAGTTCTAAGTGGAGGGTCTGGTTAACAAGTGACACGATCCTTTGCTACTGTTTGGCCCCAGTGCTCCTTGGAGTCTGGGGAGGTTTGGCCTTTAAAACTCAAACTGTCATGGAGACTGCTTTACCCAAAATTTTGGTTCACAGCCTTCCTTGGATTACCTCTTGGGGCAAAGTAAAACCGCCAAGCTTGTATTGTTATCTCATGGCTAAGGTTCCAAGTTACTGGATCTTCCTTTGTGTGTGTGTATACATGTCTAGGGGTGTGTGTGTGTGTGTCTGTGTGTCTGTGTGTGTGTGTGTGTGTGTGTGTGGAGATGGAGTTTTCCTCTCGTTACCCAGTTGGAGTGCAATGGCACAGTCTTAGCTCACTGCAACCTCTGCCTCCCAAGTTCAAGCGATTGTCCTGCTTCAGCCCCCCAAGTAGCTGGGATTACAGGTGCCCGCCACCACACCCAGGTAATTTTTGTATTTTTAGTAGAGATGGGGTTTCACCATGTTGGTCAGGCTAGTCTCCAACTCCTGACCTCAGGTGATCCACCTGTCTCGGCCTCTCAAAGTGCTGGGATTACAGATATGAGCCACTGTGCCCAGCTGAGTATACTTTCATAAATAAAATTTGAGTCATATTTTTCTCTCTCTCTGCCTAATTTCTCCAAAATTTGCAAACTATTTGTGAATATTCTTAATTCATGGTAATGTGTTTGGTTGCATACAGTCAAACAGGGTTGCTAGGGCCGCTCAGGGATAGAGAACCCAGCAACCTGGCATGCCAGCAAAAGGTTAAGAATTTCTTACCGGTCTCTGGCCCCCTTTCTCCCTGTGCAAAATGGTTAGTCTCCTCTGTAAAGTTTTAAATTAATTGGTTTAATAATAATAAGAGCTTAAATCAAATATTTTGTCAGAAAAGTAGAAAGTGTAATGCCTTTTAGTTCATGTGACTTTAGCGATCTTTGGGAAATAAAGACAGTTTTAAAGATTATTAGTAAAAATGTCTTCAAAATGTAAATATTTGGTCTAAATTATGTTCAAATATTAGGTTTGCTAAATGCTTTAAGGTCATAAACTGCTTCCTTGGCTTTTGAAAATTGTTTAACATGCCTGCCTTCCAGCTAGGTAAGACCAAGGGACATGTGGCATTGGCCACGCCCCTAGCTATGCTAGAAACAGTCAAACCTTATCCGAATATAACTTACCACGTTTTACACTAAAGTTAAAATTGCTAAGAGTCGGGCCAGGCGCAGTGGCTCACACCTGTAATCCCAGCACTTTGGGAGGCCGATGCGGGTGGATCCCGAGGTCAACAGTTCAAGACCATCCTGGCCAACATGGTGAAACCCTGTCTCTACTGAAAATACAAAAATTAGCTGGGCGTGGCGGCAGGCGCCTGTAACCCCAGCTACTTGGGAGGCTGAGGCAGGAGAATCGTTTGAACCCAGGAGGTGGAGGTTGCAGTGAGTCGAGATCATGCCATTGTACTCCAGCCTGGGCCACAGGGCAAGACTCTGCCTCAAAAAAAAAAAAAAAATTGCTAAGAGTCGTCATTGTAACATGCAATTAAGACTTCCAGAAACAGGTCAGGCACGATGGCTCATGCCTGTAATCCCAACACTTTGAGAGACCAAGGAGGGCGAATCTGAGGTCAGGAGTTCGAGACCAGCCTAGCCAACATGGTGAAACCCCATCTCAGCTAAAACTATAAAAGTTAGCCAGGCGTGGTGGTGGGCGCCTGTAATCCCAGCTACTTGGGAGGCTGAGGCATGAGAATCACTCGAACTGGGAGCAGAGGTTGCAGTAAGCCAAGATCACACCGTTGCACCCCAGCCTGGGCAACAGAGCCAGGCTCCATCTAAAAAAAAATTTTTTTAAAGACTACTAAAAACAGTTTTACATGCAAGGTGTCTAAAAATAGTAGAAAAAACTTTTTTTTTTCTTTTTGGTAAAAGGTTATAAAAGGTTTTTGCTTCTTTAAAATTTCTAGGCCAGGCACAGGGGCTCATGCCTGTAATCCCAACACTCTGGGAGGCCAAAGCAGGTGGATCACCTGAGGTCAGGAGTTGGAGACCAGCCTGGTCAACATGGCTAAACCCTGTCTATGAAACATACAAAAACTAGCCGGGCGTGGTGGCATGCACCTGTAATCCCAGCTACTCAGGAGGCTGAGGCAGGAGAATTGCTTAAACCTGGGTGGCAGAGGTAGTAGTGAGCCGAGATCACACCACTGCACTCCAGCCTGGGCGACAGAGCAAGACTCTGTCTCAAAAAAATAAATAAAATAAAATAAAATAAAATTTCTGAGTCATCATTTTGGCAAAACGTATAATATATGATAATCTGGAATTCCAAAATCAAACTTCAGTTTCAAAATTGTCTTTCCTAACGCCTGGCTTTCTGGATGTATCAGAGGGTCCCTGAAAACATCCAGAAAAGAGGTAAACAGGATTATTTGACATGTTTACATACACGGGATTGCCAAAACGATGTTCAGTCTTCTTTAGGTTATATTTTTGTGAATAATACTAATGTATATTCCAAAATTGTATGGGATTTCTAAAATTCTAATGTCTAAGTATACGCTATCAACTATAATTATGGTTGTTATGTTGTTATTGTAAACCACAGAAATAACCAAATCAAACCAGTTGATACTAAAATTGTTTAAAATAGTTTATAACCAATGCTTGGTCCCATATTACTGGGAAGACAATTAAAGCTTCACGTACATTTGGTCACCTGGTGGGCCATTTAAATATTTTACAAAGCGATTTCATTCCACTGATATCTGGTTGTATAAAAGCTTTCCCATGCAAGAGGGCTGATGTTGTAACAGTAGATTATTACACTACAGTGTATTTTCACCAGGTAAAAAAAGCTTTTTATCGTTTGAATCTTCTGAGAACATCAGAGAAAGACTGTCCTCCCCATCCACACTACAACAAAACTTTGGGACCTTGGGCTTTGGGTTCATGGTCTCACAACTGAGAGGGGTCCCTGCACACTTCTGGAACTGCATCCATTGGAACCTTTGAGATAAAGCCAACCAGGGCAATTTCTCCCAAGAAGATAGCATCCTTGATGTGAACAGCTTTTCCAAGTTCACAGGTTAAGACTTTACTATCATGAAACTCTTATCTTTGAATATTTTTTTCTTGCCTACATCTCTACAAACAATAGAAGTGGAAAAGGGGTCTGTTATGTGGATTTATGGAGTGTACTTTTATTTATGAAGGGGTCTGCAGCCAGCCTTCTACCTGGGTAATCTTATACTTTGACAGATAAAAAATGAAGGCCCAATGTAGGTAAGAAACCTTAATGGTATATACATTGCCTCATAATCAGTCAAAAATAAAACACTGGTTCACTCCTCTTAACCCACATCATGGGTTAAAGAGAACATTGCCAGGAGGCCTTCCCTCTTCTAGAAGGGCACCAGTTATTTGGCTCTTTTTCCATGGTTTAAAGTGAAAGAAGCAATGATTAGAAATGTATCCCTCATGATAGGCTCTCTAGCACATTCTACTTTAAAGGCTATCATCACACAACAGATTTTAAATTCTCTTGTGAAAGTTATACTAAATAATAGAATTGGCTAAACAGAGATGTATATGTGCAGCTGCTGGCACCTGTGGCCTATCGAGAAATACATAGAATGCAGGTTATAAAAATTCAGTTGTAGGGGATTAATGAAAAGACCACTTAGTCAGCTGGGCGCAGTGGCTCACACCTGTAATCACAGCACTTTGAGAGACCAAGGCAGGTGGATTACCTGAGGTCAGGAGTTCGAGACCAGCCTGGCCAACAGAGTGAAACCGCGTCTCTACTAAAAATACAAAAATTAGCCGGCCATGGTGGCAGGTACCTGTAATCCCAGCTACTCTGGAGGCTGAGGCAGGAGAATCGCTTAAATCTGTGAGGTGGAGGTTTCAGTGAGCCAAGATTATGCCATGGCACTCCAGTCTAGGTGACAGAGCGAGACTCCATCCCTTAAAAAAAAAAAAAAAAAAAGAGACCATTTGGTTAAGCAAGCAGACTCTTCATCCAGATCATTCTTTAATCTACATAATTTTAGGTGGTTTGGTATGGGGACCCGGGTAAGGAGCATACTCCGAACTCTTGGTATTATCCTCCCAACAGTCATAATAATCGTCTCCCTGGAGTGCTGTATTCTCTCAAAGGTTTTAAATGCTTGCATGCAGCCATCTCTAGAATGTCATATGATTGCTCTTCAACTGGAATGACAAGAGCTGAAGGAAATGTGCAACCATGAGGACTTAACCTATAAATGATGTGCTGAGACTGGAAACGAAAATGATGGTAACTGAGAGTGGTGCTATGGCCCTAAGTTTTGCTCATACTCTCACCTAAGTGAGAACTTGAACAAAAAGGGGGAATTTTTTCAGCAAAACTCTGGAAGCCCATTGTTTTGGACTAAGTTCATGCACTGGGCCCCAACAGACCAAACCAAACCAAAACGGGGTTGTTTGTGCTAAGACTTTAGGGAAGCACATGGGTTCTAGAACAGACAAGGTTTTGTTTTTTCTTCTGCAAATCTCTGTAACAAACATTTCTGACAGCATAGGTATCCACCTCTGAAGTTCCCATTAAATCTTTTAACCAAATTCATTCCCTCTCGCCTAGAAACCATCAAGCTTCAGATGAGATCATGCAACAAAGGTTCCAGCCAATTCCAGGTGAAGACACCACCCCTGGCCATCAAGAAGCTACCCTGCTGGCAGGGCATGGTGGTTCACGCATGTAATCCCAGCACTTTGGGAAGCTGAGGTGGGCAGATCACTTGAGGTCAGGAGTTCAAGACGAGCCTGGCCAACATGGTGAAATCCCATCTCTACTAAAAATACAAAAATTAGCTGGGCATGGTGGTGGATAACCTGTAATCCCAGCTACTTGGGAGGCTGAGGCAGGAGAATCGCTTGAACTTGGGAGGTGGAGGTTGCAGTGAGCCAAGACGATGCCACTGCACTCCAGCCTGGGCAACAAGAGCAAAAACTCCATCTCAAAAAAAAAAAGCTACCCTACCTTCACTAGACAGAGCAGGGCGAGAGTTCCATGGTCCCCAGTAGGTAGGGACTAGGCCTCAAGGCAGCATGAAGTAGTTACAGAAAAAGAACATTGGTCCCTCTGCCTCCCATAAAGATTTATGGGGATCACATCTCAAAGTGGGGAGATGAGGCAGGAAAATAGGGTCTGGAGGCAGAGAACATAAGGCCGATTCACACTTCAGCTATAACAGGAAATATCCTCTCCAGAGGGTGTAGGCCAAGTAAATGACTTTGTAACTTTACTTCATCCTCTCCATTTACATAGGGCATACCCCAAGTAACCAATGGAATCCTCTAGAGGATATTTAAACTCGCCAAAATTCTGTAACCGGGCCTTTGAGCCCCTATGTTCAGGCCCACTTCCACACTATGGAGTGTACTTTCATTTTCAATAAAACCCTTCATTCCTTCCTCGCTTTGTTTGTGCGTTTTGACCAATTCTTTGTTCAAGACGCCAAGAACCAGGATACCCTCCACCATTAACACCAAGAATATGAGACCAGCCTGGGCAACATGGCAAAACCTCATTTTTTACAAAAAAATTAAAAAATTAGCTGGGCATGGTGGCACGCACCTGTAGTCCCAGCTACTCTGGAGACAGAGGTAGGAGGATCACTTGAGCCTGGGAGGTTGAGGCTACAGTGAGCTGAGATCACACGGCTGTACTCCAGCCTGGATGACAGAGTGAGACTCTATCTAAAAAGATAAAAAGTTTTTTAAAAAATAATAAATTAGCTATACAGGGACACAGTAAGTGAACAAGCAGATAACAGGACAGTGAGGAACTTCTAATAATCAAAAAATGCAGGCCAGGTGTGGTGGTTCACACCTGTAATCCCAGCATTTTGGGAGGCCAAGGTGGGAGGATCACCTTGGTTCAAGACTAAGAGTTCAAGACCAGCCTGGGCAACAATAGTGAAACCCTGTCTCTACAAAAACAAACAATTGGCCAGGCATGGTGATATATGCCTGTAGTCCCAGATACTCGGGAGGATGAAGCAGGAATATCACTTGAGCCCAGAAAGCAGAGGTTGCTGTGAGTTGAAATAACACTACTGCACTCTAGCCTGGATGACTGAGTGATACCCTGTCTTGAAAAAAACCAAAAATTTTAATTTCTAGATCACCTGACCTGGTGATCCACCCGCCTCGGCCTCCCAAAGTGCTGGGATTACAGGCGTGAGCCACTGCACCCGGCCTCCCTTTTTTTTTTTTTTTTTTTTTTTTTTTTTTTGAGACAATTTCTTGCTCTGTATCCAGGCCTGAGTGCAATGGCACGATCTTGGCTCACTGTAACCTCCACCTCCCAGGTTCAAGTGATTCTTCTGCCTCAGTCTCCCGAGTAACTAGAATTACAGGCACATGCCACCACGCCCAGCTAATTATTATATTTTTAGTAGAGACAGGGTTTCACCATGTTGGCCAGGCTAGTCTCGAACTCCTGGCCTCAGGTGATCCGCCCACCTCAGTCTCCCAAAGTGCTGGGATTATAGGCGTGAGCCACCACACCCGACCTAGGCATTGGTTTTATTGTCACACTTGAAAGTGCTCTCACAAAGCTAAACATATACATAACAGAGTATACCGGCTATAATTTGCTATCTGGTATAGATTTCTCAATCCATCTCATTCTGTAACAAGCCTCTCAAAATTTAAAGTACCCTTGACACACTGTGAGTTTTAAGAAATGGGTAGGAGAAACAGTACAGCACTGGAGGAGACCCAGGTTTGAGTCATAACTCTGCCATCCCTGTTTGCGTCAAAAGCTCTCTAACACTAGTCTCCTTATCAATAAAATGTGGACACACATCACCTATCTTTCAGGGTTGTGAGAATTCAGAATCGAACCTATTCTGCAAGAGAAGGCAATGTAATCCTCATTAAAACTGTTCTTTGAGGGTTTGAGCATTTAACATCATGACTTAGACCTATGTTTGCCCAAGTTCATCCTGCTACTAATTTGTTATTAATTTACAGTGTAATCCTGGGATGACACAACCTCTCTGGACCTGAGTTTCTTCATAAAATGAGGTCCTTTCTTTCATTAACATTTTAGGATCCCACTTGTTTGAAGAGGACGTTTCAGTACCACCTGTCAATCGTCCATAAAGCAATCTTCTGTTTCACATGTACACAAAGAAAAAATGTAAAAATTAATCTGTTTTATGCAATACACATATATTGGAAGGTAATATACAAAGTAATAGAGTAATCTTTCTATTTACCGAACTCTTCTTGTTGTTTGCATAAGTGCCAGTAGCTGTATACAAATTAATCAGGTCTATATTCTAGAGGGGGTTCCATGACTCAAGCAATAGAGAACAAAGTGCAATCTAGAATACAACCTCAAAAACTAAAAAATGGGCTGTTCTGTTTTGTGTTTATGACTTGTCTCTAAACACTGACTTTTAAGTGTTTCACAGAGCACCTCTACTGAGCCTTTGCTTCCAGCCATAGTACATTGCTTGGTAAAGCAGTTGCTTCATGAACCATCCCAGAATTGAGCAAATAATGTGACAGGATACTGTGCAGGTGCTGAAGATAAATGTTTGTTCAAGGGCTGAATGAACAATCAGAGAGGTTATTCATAACCTGGGCATAACATAAATATTTTATGGGTTCCATGGACATAAAAGCAAGTAGATGTGAAGCCATATATAGAATCTGTATGTTGTTTTCTCTTTCTTTAAGAGGAATCTCCTAAACATAAGCTAAGTTTCCAGCAAGCTAGGAAAGAAATAAAGATTTTTTTTTTTTTTTGGCCCATAAAAAGACCATTATCAGCAACTTAAAAAAAAAAAAAAAAAGTCCTATAATAAAGAGAGGAAATGCTTTACATATAAATACAGTACATTAGAAACAAAACCATAGCAACTAACATTTCCTGTTCCAATCAGTAACTCTAAACTATCATTACCCACTTTAGTAATCTAATCACAAGACTTTGGAAAACTTAAAGGTAGTTTCTCACTGGGAAAAGGTCATAGACCTTTGTTCCAGTGGGTATGACTTATACATCTTCACTAGTCTAAATAATTTCAATTATTTAAGTCACATTAAAGCACATTAAATGTGACTAAATGATATAGTCACATTAAAAAGCAAAGCTAAAACAACATTTAAAGCAATCCAATCCTATATTAATCAAATTTCTTTTGTAAAATCAATTCTAGGCTGGGCGCGGTAGCTCACACCTGTAATCCCAGCACTTTGGGAGGCCAAGGTGGGCAGATCACGAGGTCAGGAGATCGAGACCGTCCAGGCTAACACGGTGAAACCCCGTCTCTATTAAAAATACAAAAAATTAGCCAGCCATGGTGGCGGGCGCCTGTAGTCCCAGCTACTCGGGAGGCTGAGGCAGGAGAATGGCGTGAACCCGGGAGGCGGAGCTTGCAGTGAGATCGCACCACTGCACTCCTGCCTGGGCGACAGAACGAGACTCTGTTTCAAAAAAAAAAAAAAAAAAAATCAATTCTAAAATGCTATTTAACCTGAGAAATACTCAAGAGTTGTGATAAATCTAAGAAATCATCTTAATGAAAAAAGAAAACAAAGCATTTGACGAAGTATTATCATATGCTGTTTACTGAAAAGCAATCAAAGCCCTAAGTGAAAGCAGCTGCAGGCTACTGACTGAAGCCCCAAACAGGAAAGCTTCCTTATTACTGTAGTTTTCTTTTCCTTTGACCTCAAAAAACTGCAGATCATCACCAACAGAAATGTAAAGAAAGTGCCTAGCGTGGTGGCTCACGCCTGTAATCCCATGCCAGCACTTTGGGAGGCCGGGGCGGGCATATCACCTGAGGTCAGACCAAAAAAAATACAAAAATTAGCCAGACGCAGTGGCGCACACCTGTATTCCCAGCTACTCGGGAGGCTAAGGCATGAGAATCACTTGAACCCGGGAGGCGGAGGTTGCAGTGAGCCAAGATCGCGCCACTGCACTCCAGCCTGAGCAACAGAGTGAGACTCAATCTCAAAAAAAAAAAAAAAAGTTAATTTTTCCTAGATATATCAACTATCTCTTGATACTTTTCCAGTTTTCTTACATTGAAACAAGTGGAAAATATTATACTGTCACAATATTATACTGTCACAGTCCTCTGTATGTTAACCAATTTGATATTCAAGGGTCATGTTAAAGGATAGCACAATCACCATCAGAAGTTAGTGTTTAGCAAGCAAAATCCATTCTCTAAGCTTTCTATAGTGTGCTGATTATACAAACCTAAGTATGAAAATTGTTTTTAGAAACTACAACTTGATGACAAGCTCTTTTAAAACTAAACAAACAACAAAGCATGCTGCTGAAATGAGTAATGATCACGGACTGAAAATTTTTCACTGTGGACTAAAATCCTGGAAATGGTTTGTAGCTCTAATCCCAGAGACACTAAGGTTATGGTGTCTCTGGCACACCTTTATTGATTTGAGCTTCTATTACCCTCAGGAAGATTTGAAGTCCCAGTGTTATAGGGAAAAATTTCCCAGTCTGCTCTGAATTATAATCTGTTCTGCTACAGTACATGTTTCTGTAATGTCAGATAACTCACATACGACTAGTACAGTACAGGAGCTATATTCCTTCATATGGGATATTTCATAATTTAGGGGAGCAGATTAGTGGGAAAATAATTAGGTGACCCTTGAAAACATGGGTTTGAACTGTGCAGGTCTACTTATACATGGGTTTTCTTCTGCCTCTGCCACCCCTGAAACAGCAAGACCAACCCCTCCTCCTCCTCCTTATGATTTTCTTCCCTCTAGCTTACGTTACTATAAGAATACAGTATATAATACATATAACATACAAAATATGTGTTAATCGACTGTTAATGTTATCAATAAGGCTCCAGTCAAAAGTAGACTATTAGTAAAGTTTCTGGGGAGTCAAAAGTTGTACACAGATTTTCAACTGCCTGCAGGGTGAGGATGAGGGCCTGGGGGCAGTACTCCTAACGTTACCCCAAGTGGATCAAGGGTCAACTGTATCACCTTCTGCAGGAAACATCTCTCAACTCAGCTGCTATACAGGCAGAAGTCCTTTTAACTCTATTTTAAGAAAATTAGAAATTCGCATTTGCACCCAGTCTCCCTCTTCAGAGAAAGGCACCTCCAGGGTAGCACAGCTCTCAGCCAATGTGGCAGGTGGCACTGGCCCTACACTGCCTCAATGGCAGCCCACACTGTCTGTATTACATCAGTACCTACTGCTGACATTTCCATTCAACTTTGTCCATGCTTTGTTCATGTCCCCTCAGGCAGCTTCCAGTGAAGCTGAGCTGCCTGCCTGTCTGGGACATCCAAGTTATTCCCTCAAGATGCCAAGTATTGTGTTTGTTAGTGCTTGCTTACTAAATTGCATACATTTTAAGTGGTCTGACTCAATAATATTTTCCTATAAACCATATTATTTTGCAGTTTTTCAGAAACATATATAATACATGCTGACCAAAACCCTTGTATTAGTAAAACTTCTATTTCTCATAACTATTGATCATAACTACTATTTTTTCAACATTCCAATTTATAAAAAGTATATATCCTCTATCAAGTACATGTTCTAGAACACATAGCTTAAATTACTAAATTTGAGCATTTGGGGTTTGTTCTTTTAAAAAAAAAAAAAAAGGCCGGGCGCGGTGGCTCACGCTTGTAATCCCAGCACTTTGGGAGGCCGAGGCGGGCGGATCACGAGGTCAGGAGATCGAGACCATCCTGGCTAACACGGTGAAACCCCGTCTCTACTAAAAATACAAAAAAATTAGCCGGGCGTGATGGCGGGCGCCTGTAGTCCCAGCTACTTGGGAGGCTGAGGCAGGAGAATGGCATGAACCCGGGAGGCGGAGCTTGCAGTGAGCCGAGATTGCGCCACTGCACTCCCGCCTGGGCCACAGAGCGAGACTCCGTCTCAAAAAAAAATAAAAATAAAAATAAAAATAAAAAAATAAAAATAAATTAAAAAAAAGAGGCCAGGTCCGATGGTTCACACCTGTAATCCCAGCACTTTGGAAAGCTGAGGCAGGAGGACTGCTTGAGGCCAGGAGTTCAAGACCAACCTAGGCAACATAGTGAGACCCTGTCTCTACTAAAAATTTAAAAATTAGTCAGGCATGGTGGTGTGTGCCTGTAGTCCCCACTACTTGGGAAGCTGAGGCGGGAAGATCACTTAAGCCCAGGAGTTCAAGGGTACAGTGAACTAAAGATCATGCCAGCCACTGAACTCCAGCCTGGGCAACAGAGCAAGACCCTGTTTTAGGGGGGAAAAAAACTATCTTAGCTCCTATGTGCCATAAATGTTACAACACTCATAGTCTGGAGGAATCACAAAGTCTTTAAGAAAATGGAGACAGGACCTATAGTGATCACTACTCACAAATCACTAGAATCACATGCTGAAACACTGCTGCAGAATATCAATGTGTGGTCTGTTCCCACTGCCATTAACCCAACCATGACTTTCTCTGCCTGTCCTGGTATAGACCATTTAGTTCTTGTTAAGCACAGTTTTCATTATTTTCAACCTTTACCAACCAAAAACTACTAAAGAAAAAGTTAATATTCCAAGGAGTACAGTTAAGAGATATCCTAACATTCTCACTGAATCAGCCAAATATAAAGGCTAACATGTTAAACAGGCTAGAGCAGTTTTCTTCAAACTAAAGCAGTGGGGCCCTGGAGGTAACAAGACAACTTTCCAGGAGGTTAGGATAGTTTAAGGAGAATCCGGTTAAAGGTGGTCTGCTTCCACTGTACTCCCAGAGCTTGATCTGTCTGAGAATTCTTGTGGTTTGCTGGTTGTCCTTCCCATCCTCCCTTATAAATGTATTCACTTCTCCCGCATTACTTCCTAATCTTACAATTGTACATTTCCCAGCCAGGTGCAGTGGCTCATGCCTATAATCCCAGAACTTTGGGAGGCCAAGGTGGGTGGGTCACCTGAGGTCAGGAGTTCGAGACCAGGCTGGCCAACATAGTAAATCCCCTTCTCTACTAAAAATACAAAAATCAGCCGGGTGTGGTGGCAGGCACCTGTAATCCCAGCTACTCATGAGGCTGAGGCAGGAGAATTGCTTGAACCCAGGAGGCGGAGGCTACAGTGACCCAAGATTGCACCACTGCACTCCAGCCTAGGTAACAGATCAAGATTCCATCTTGAGAAAAAAAAAAATAGGAGCCGGGATAGGTGGCTCACACCTGTAATCCCAGCATTTTGGGAGGCCGAGGCGGGCGGATCACGAGGTTGGGAGTTTGAGACCACCCTGGCTAACATGGTGAAACCCCATCTCTACTAAAAATACAAAAAAAATCAACAGGGTATGGCGGCGGGCGCCTGTAATCCCAGCTACTGGGGAGGCTGATGCAAGAGAATCGCTTGCAACCAGAAGGCAGAGGTTGCAAGGAGCCGAGTTCGCACCACTGCACTCTAGCCTGAGGAAAAGAGCGAAACTGTCTCAAAAAAAGAAAAAAAAAAGGAGTATATTTTTTATATATTCACAGAATATCTCAGGAGAGATGCATAGGAAACTGCTGACACTGGTTGTCCCAGAGTGGCCGAGGCAGGGGTGGAAGGAAGACTGTGTCACCAACTACCTTTTTGTATCTTTTGTGTTTTCAACCATAAGGATGTATAATCTATTTTATTTACAACTTAAAATTCATATTTTCCAAACTCCCGAATACTTTAATTAGTATATTGAGATGCAAAAAGTCCTTTTCGGCCGGGTGCGGTGGCTCACACCTGTAATCCCAGCACTTTGGGAAGCTGAGGGGAGAGGATCACGTGAGGTCAGGAGTTCAAGAACAGCCTGGCCAACATGGTGAAACCCCGTCTCCACTAAAAATACAAAAATTACCTGGGCATGGTGGCGTGCAACTGTAATCCTAGCTATTCGGGAGGCTGAGGAATGAGGATTGCTTGAACCCAGGAGGCAGAGGTTGCAGTGAGCTGAGATCATGCCAGTATACTCCAGCCTGGGCAACAGAGCAAGACTCCATCTCAAAAAAAAAAAAGTCCTTTTTAATTCTAAGTTGTAAGTATCTGAGGATACAGCAAAAACCTAAGAAAATAATTTAGTTGCTACTGAAAATAACATACAGCTTAAAATGTGTGGCTGGGTGCGGTGGCTCACACCTATAATCCCAGCACTTTGGGAGGCGGAGGCAGGCGGATCACGAGGTCAGGAGATCGAGACCATCCCGGCTAACATGGTGAAACCCCATCTCTACTAAAAATACAAAAAATTAGCCAGGCGTGGTGGCGGGTGCCTGTTATCCCAGCTACTTGGGAGGCTGAGGCAGGAGTATCACTTGAACCCCAGAGGCAGAGACTGCAGTGAGCTGAGATCACGCCATTGCACTCCAGCCTGGGCAACAAGTGCAAAACCCTATCTCAAAAAAATAATAAATCAATAAAATAAAATAACAAATCAATATATAAACAACTGTTTTTTAAGCATTATTTGTGTGCCCAGCACTGTGGTTTAAAAGTGGGAAAAAAAAGTTTTCAAGACACATGAACTGTCTTTCAGGGTGAATCTAATTCCTAACATAAACCAAAAAACTGCCCACATTTTGCTGAAAATAAAATGCCATGGAAACATCAGCAGCAGCAGAGAGATGGGCAAATATAGCCCAGTGATTATAGACTAATATGACTTTATTTTTTAATGAATAAAACAAGATTAGGCCAGGCGCGGTAGCTCATGCCTGTAATCCCAGCACTTTGGGAGGCTGAGGCAGGCAGATCACCTGAGGACAGGAGTTCAAGACCAGCCTGGCCAACATGGTGAAATCTTGTCTCTACTAAAAAACATAAAAATTAGCCGGGCGTGGTGGCACACACCTATAGTCCCAGCTACTCGGGAGGGCGAGGCGGGACAATTGCTTGAATCCAGGAGGCAGAGGTTGCAGCGAGCCAAGATCGCGCCACTGCACTCCAGCCTGGGCAACACAGCGAGACTCCATCTCAAAAAAAAAAAAAAAAGAAAAGAAAAAAGATTAAAATAGCATACTTCTGATTCAAATTATTATTATTATTATTATTATTATTTTGAGACAGAGCATTTGCTCTGTTGCCCAGGCTGGAGTACAATGGCACAATCTTGGCTCACTGCAACCTCCACTTCTTAGCTTCAAGCAATTCTCCTGCCTCAGCCTCCCATGTAGCTGGGACTACAGGCGCCAGCCACCATGCCCCACTAATTTTTTATTTTTAGTAGAGACAAGAATTCACCATGTTGGCCGAGCTGGCCTTGAACTCTTGACCTCAGGTGATCCACCCACCTCAGCCTCCCAAAGTTGATTCAAATTATTTTAACAATCTATTTTTAATTTTCTCAACTCTCAACAGGAATGGTTACAATGTTATCCAGTGAGGTACTTCAGGGCGTGTCTCACTGTTACAAAAGCCTATCTTGGTTACAAAACCTGGTCTTTTCTTTCCCACCTTGGGATGCCAGTAGGGAAAGGATACTTTTGAAAGGTATGTTAAAAATATCTCCTCCTGAGATAAGGTCAGTGGTTCTCAGTCTATGGTAGGTCTCCTTTTGTAGTATATACTGTAATACTAATTGGCACTTATCAGATTCTTTTTTATTGTTACCTTTTGTCTTAATGCAGGTGTCATGTCCCATTTCTCTGTAACATAGAAACATGTCTGCACATGGAAAAAGTTCAAATATTCCTTGACAAACCAAAAGCCAATGTATCACTTCAAATGTCTCATCAGAAGACAGATGGTAGCCCAGACATCTTGGCTCATGCTTATAATCAATCCCAGCACTTCGGGAAGCTGAAGTGGGGGGATCACTTGAGGTCAGGAGTTCAAGATCAGCCTGGCTAACATGGTGAAACCCCACCTCAACTAAAAACACAAAAATTTAGCCGGGCATGGTGGCACGGCCTGTAGTCCCAGCTACTTGGGAGGCTGAGGCAGGAGAATCGCCTGAATCCCAGAGGCAGAGGTTGCAGTGAACTGAGATCGCACCACTGCACTCCAGCCTGGGTGACAGAGCAAGACTGTCTCGAAAAAAAAAAAAAAAAATACAAAGAAAGAAAAGAAAAGACAGATGGTAAAAGAAAACTTAGCATATAGGCCCTAGTGAGGAAGAATTTACAAAACTTACTTATAAATCTTACTGTTTCAAGAACTATTCACAATGTGTCTGACTTGACCCAATAGATGCTTTTCCTTAAAAACACATCTTAAAATCTTTTTTATAAATCGCAATTTCCTTACATAGGTAAGTTCAAAAATACTTATATTCAATTGAGATTTTTTTTTTTCTTTTGAACAGGCTGTCACCTAGGCTGGAGTGCAGTGGCGCCATCTCAGCTCACTGCAACCTCCGCCTCCCGGGTTCAAGAGATTCTGGTGCCTCAGCCACCGAAGTAGCTGGTGTACACTACTACACCCGGCTAATATTTGCATTTTTAGTACAGACTGAGTTTCATCATGTTTTCTAGGCTGGTCTCACATTCCTGGACTCCAGCTATCTGCCCACCGCGGCCTCCCAGAGTGCTGGGATTACAGGTGTGAGCTACCGCGCCAGGCCTAAGATTGACTTTCTTTTTATTTTATTTTTTTTGAGATGGAGTCTCGCTCTGTGGCCCAGGCTGGAGTGCAGTGGCACGATCTCGACTCACTGCAACCTTTGCCTCCTGGGTTCAAGCGATTCTCCTGCCTCAGCTTCCTGAGTAGCTGGGACTACAGGCGTGCGCCACCACACTCGGCTAATTTTTTTTTTTTTTTGTAGAGATGGGGTTTCACCATGTTGGCCAGACTGGTGAACCGCCACCGTGCCCGGCCAAGATTGACTTTCAATTTACAACAGCTTTTAACTAACTTCTAGCTATTTGACTTGGGAAGTCGAGAAGCAAATAATTTCTAAACATCCATTCAGATGCTCAAGGATGCCCCTGGAAAGTACAGTGATAGTACATTATCAATTTCCCCTGAAATTACAACTTTTTTTTTTTTTTTTTGAGACAGAGTCTCACTCTGTCACTGAGGCTAGAGTGCAGTGGCGTGATCTCGGCTCACTGCAACCTCCGCCTCCCGGGTTCAAGCGATTCTCCTGCCTCAGCCTCCCGAGTAGTGGGATTTCAGGCGTCCACCACCACACTCGGCCCACAACTTCAAATTTTAAAAAATGCATTATATAGCAGGAAATGTAAACTAATGCATCTATCCTCTTTAAGAAATTAATCTGGGCCAGGCGCGGTGGCTCACACCTGTAATCCCAGCACTTTTGGGAGGCCAAGGCAGGCGGATCACTTGAGGTCAGGAGTTTGAGACCAGACTGGCCAACATGGTAAAACCACCCCACCCCCAACTCCGGCTCTATTAAAAATACAAAAATTAGCTGGGTGTGGTGGTGGGCACCTGTAATCCCAGCTACCTCAGAAGGCTGAGGCAGGAGAATCGCTTGAATCCGGGATGCAAAGGTTGCAGTGAGCCAAGATTGCGCCACCACACTCCAGCCTCGGCAACAGAGCGAGACACCGTCTCAAAAAAAAAAAAAAAGAAAAAGAAAAAGAAAAAAAAGAAAATTAATCTGGCCAGGCGTGGTAGCTCATGCCTGTAATCCCAGCATTTTGGGAGGCTGCAGTGGGCAGATCACTTGAGGTCAGGAGTTCGAGACCAGCCTGGCCAACATGGCGAAACCCCATCTCTACTAAAAATACAAAAATTAGCCAGGCGTGGTGGCAGGCGCCTGTAATCCCGGCTATTCTGGAGGCTGAGGCAGGAGAATCGCTTGAACCTGGGAGGCGGCGGTTGCAGTGAGCCAAGATGGTGACATTACACTCCAGCCTGGGCAACAAGAACAAAACACTGTCTCACACACACACACATACACACACACACACACACACACACAAAGAAAAGAAATCAATCTGAAGTCTTCCTCTGTTCAGGACTTCTAACTCAGAGACAAATTTTCAGACAGGCAGAGGCAAATTTCTCTAAATTTTAGGTTTCTAGGATTGATGATTAAGTTGAATGTAATGTTTAAGCTGTAGAAAGTATGCCTCTTTCCAAAAGCCTGTAGCTGGCCACAAATTAGTTCTGGGTGAAGCTTACTAATCATTAATGGATTTATGAAATTCAAACTACTTCAGAGTAAGCCTCCTGACAAGTAGGGAAAAAAATCCAGTTTTCTCATTCAGTTCTTTCCACCAAGCTAAAATGAGGATTCAATCTCAGATTGATGTTCCAAACTATCAGATAGTTTTAAATGATTCTAGAAGTTGAAGTGGAAAAATATAAATACAACAGCTGGTAGTAATTCAAGACTGGCTTATGTCAAACAATTGCATTTCTAACCTGAGTTAATTCAATAACGTGAAATTTGAAATAAGATTTTTTTTATCTTAAGTTTAAAATCATAAGGTTCTGTAATATTGGATGTCAGTTGGTTGCAGTTCTCACCTATTTGGAAAAAAAATTGAAACTACTTGTCGCTAAACCAATGGTAACTCAAAAACATTAAAGGCAAATATCTACTAAGGCACTATATTTCATTTCATAATTTATTTCTCCATCCCCCAAAAAAGCCATCACCTAGTTATTTATAGGACACTATCACTATTGCAACATAACAGAAAAATCTTAACATCATTGATAACTGTAGCATTTTAGTGTGTAAAATCTATATTAGATTTTAGGTGTCAAATCTATACTAGATTCTAATAGTGCACTCTATATTCAACCTCTGATTTAAAGAGTTTCAATTTAACCCAGCATTGTTTAAATTAATTTTAGAATGTGTTATGTCAGTCAAGATATACTTGCTTCTACTGAGAGACTTCTATTAAATATGCATTCAAGTATATATTTTACAAGGCATGACCTTGCAAGCCCTAAAGAGTGAGACTAAACTGCAGCTACAAATAAATGGTGCAGGAAATCAAAGCAAACTATATTCAGAGTCTAAATCCAAAATATGCATTCTGGTTCTTAAATTCCAGGTTTGGAAAGAAATGCCAACAGTAATAAATAAATAAACTGCTTTGAAAGCATCTCAAATTCCTCAAAAGTGCTTAAACAAAAGACTCAGCTTTGAGTACAACCTTAAGCTATCTCAAAACAAATAAACACACTTGATAAGGCTTAGAATGAAATTACCTCAGTCACTCACTGGAATGCAACAATGCATTCGCAAAGTTATTCTGAAGTAAGCTACTCCAACTAAACCACACTGAAAAGGAGAGAACGTGGATAAACTAAACATGTTTTGTGAAATACCTGTTTTGTATTGGCCTGAGTTTTTTAAAAGTTACATCTCATTCATTATCAGTATTTAATCTGCAAGAATATCATCAAAGGATGTCAATATGGACAAGCAGAGACAAGAAACATCAGACTTTCAGGGAGCCTATCTTCACAACCCTGAGTTATTAATTGAAGTTCTCGAAGTTAGATAAGTTAAGATACAGACAACGTGCTTTGCACAAATGCTTTGCTTATAGTAACCACTCAGTAGTCATTAACAAGAATTTATTAACTATCCACCAAAACAGTTTCAAACCCTACCGACAACTAACCACAAATTGCACCACTTTTCGGGCCGACTTCTACGGACGGTGCACAGAAGCAATAAATACACTTTTAAAACTCCCCAACTTGAAGACCAAAAAGATACAATAACTTAAACTGCTTTCAAAAACTACTGGAGTGTCATGCCTACAAATTCAGAACCTGGCTTAAAAGCTAGTTAACTGATTAGAATTCTTGGTAGACCCAAAGCCAACTAAATCAGGAACACTTAAAGGTCAAAGGCGTCCAAGCCGGGAGCGATGTGCTCCACTGTTACATGATCCCCGCCTCCTACAGGAACAGGGGACTGAACCAAAGGCAGTTGCGGCCGAAGTGCAGGCGACACACAGGGTTACACATCACCTTCGGAGATTTCCTCCAGGAATCGAGACGCTTCTCCCTTGCGTCCAGCGACTCACAGGTGACCCCGGATCTCAAGAGTTCTCGTCTCCCCCACCCCCCACTTAACCCCGCGAGCGCCGCCCTCGGCCCCCAGACCTCCCCCTGCCCCCCGGCTTCCGCGCACAGGACCGGCGGGGCCGCCGCTCCAGCCTCCACCCCAGGCCCGGGGCCTGGGAAATGCGGCCCCGCGGCCCGCGCCCCCAGCCCGGCCCCCGCGCGCGCGGCCGGGACAGGATACTGAACACCGTCCGCTCCCAGGGCTCCAGCATGTAGAGCGCCGTGACCAGCAGGTACTGGTAGTAGAACCAGGACATCTGCTTCCAGGCCCGCGCCAGCGCCATCCCCGCCATGCGCCTCCCGCGATGCAGCTCACACGTCAGTCTGTCCGGCCGGCCGCCCGCTCACGTCCTAAAGCCCCCGGCCGCCAGGCCCGCCCGCCCGCCACCCAGCGCCCATTGGCCCGCCCGGCCCCGCCGTCACCCGCGGCACGCCCAGCCCCGCGCGCGCCCCGGCCGCCAGCCCCTAGCCCCGCCCGACCCGCGCTCATTGGCCAGGCCGCTACCTCGCGTCGCGTCGTCCCCTCCCGTTTCCCCGCCCGGGCATCGCCCACGCTAGCCGGAGAACGGTCCCCGCGAGAGCGCCCAGCCGCGCCGCGCCCCACCCCGCCCGGCCCGGCCGGTGGTGGGCGGGGCGTCAGTGCCGGCCGGGGTCCCGGGGCCCGCGCAGCCCAGCGGGCGCTCGGTCCATCCACACTGGCCGAGAGCGCTTGCGGAAGAAATATTTCTGCAACACTTGTTATGCCTCAGGCATCCTTCTGAGAAGGAGGATTGCCAGGGAGAACCGGAATGCCTTCGGTTCCTTACCTTGTGCAGCTGGCGGCCTAGCTGGGAGACAAGCATTAATCAAGTCGTGATCCGTGTAAGAGGAGATAAGGGGCTGAGAGAGGGTGAGGAGGCGAACGCCACCTAATAAGGAGGTCTGGAAAGGCGTCCTTGTAGAAGGGATGCACATTCGGCCTCCTTCCTCCCTTCCCCCACCCATGCACACACACACACACAAACACACCCACCTAGACGGACATAACCCATGCACTCCCTAACCCAGAGACCGCTTACCAAAAACATCTATCTGCCCACCTCTTAGTGGCTGTAGGTAACCACCAAGTGGGTCAAGGCCAGAAGCGCGCTGATCTAGTGGGTTCTGCAGATGACAGGCAGCTTGAGATTGGTATGAGGGCTGGTGATACTTCCTAGAGATGCACTCCTGGATGCCCAGATTTTCCCACTGCCAGATGGGCCAGCAACATTGCACTGGCCACAAGGAGCTCCATGCACTGGTGTAGCATGTGAACTGCCACAATTAAATGGCCTGCTGTTTAAATGTTAAAAGTCTTCCAGGTTAAACATACTATCTTCCAGGTTAAACATACTACTGCTTAAACTTTAAAAGTTTCATGGTTAATAACTATTCATTAAAAGTATCAAGTGCCGGCCAAGAGCCGTAGCTCATGCCTGTAATCCAAGCACTTTGGGAGGCTGAGGCTGGCGGATCACTTGAGTCCAGAAGGTCGAGACCAGCTTGAGCAACATGGTGAAACCCCGTCTCTACCAAAAAAAATAAGTAAATAAATAACAAAAAGTTAGCCAGGGGTGGTGGCGTGCACCTGTAGTCCCAGCTACTCAGGAGGTTGAGGCGGGAGGATTGCTCGAGCACGGGAGGTCGAGGTTGCAGTGAGCCAGGATGGTGCCACTGCACTCCATCTTAGGTGGCAGAGCAAAAGAAAGGAAAGAAAGGAGAGAGAGAAAGAGAGGAGAAAACAGAAGAGAAGAGAAGAAAAGAAAGAAAACAGTAAGTAATATCAAGTGCCAGACATTGGGATAGCAAGCCAGATAGACTGAGACCTGCCTTCATAAAGTACCCAGTCTGCTGGGGAAGAGAGGCAAGTTAATGGATTACAGTGAGGTGTGGTAAATGATATTTTTGTGGATCCTATCCTTTAGGATACCAAGATAGCCCAGACAAAATCAGATTGGGCTTGTGAAAGGCTTCTGAGAAATGGTGCTTGAACTGAGTGTTGAAGGACAAGCAGAAATGGAAGAATGAATGAGCTTGGGGAAGAGAGGGTGAGACAGACATTCTAAGGATGAAGTTGTGATGTTTTTAGAAGACTGGAAGAACTTCCATGTGGCTGGAGCAAAAAGAATGTGTATGCAGTAGCAAGAGATGGGCCTAGACAGCAAACAGGGACCATATTCTGAAGGACCTTGTTTGAGAAGCTAAGAAATTTTTAACTTGATGTCCAAAAGTTACTGGAGCCAACAACTTAAATAAGATTTTCTTTCAGGGCTGGGCGTGGTGGCTCACACCTGTAATCCCAGCACTTTGGGAGTCCAAGGCGGGTGGATCACATGAGGTCAGGAGTTCCAGACCAGCCTGGCCAACATGGTGAAACCCCGTCTCTACTAAAAATATAAAAAATTAGCCGGGCGTGGTGGTGGGTGCCTGTAATCCCAACTATTTGGGAGGCTGAGGCAGGAGAATCGCTTGAACCCGGGAGGCGGAGGTCGTAGTGAGCTGAGATCACACCATTGCACTCCAGCCTGGGCAATAAGAGCAAGACTCCGTTTAAAAAAAAAAAAAATTGCTTTCGGAACAAGACTTGGGTGTGGGTAGTAGCCTGGAGGCTACTGAGGGAAAAAACAGGTTGGGAAGACATTACAAAGGTAGAACCCACAAACACTTGAAACCTCCTTACCCCTCAGAGATGCAGGTACACGTGCCCTCCTACTTTCAAACTTAACTGTTTTGGACTTCTTTCTGTCCCTGTTCCTGTTCAGGCACAGGCAAGCTCGTTCCTTTTTCCTCGAGAACTCCAACTACCCTCAGCATCTGGTGATGCTACGTAAAATTCACCCAAGATTGGAAGCATCACCCGTAGCCACCCTTCCTTTACTGAGCCCACTCCCTAGCACCATGTCTGCCAGGTGGTTGTCCTCACTGTTAGTAGCTCCCAATCCACTGCGTGTCTCTCGGAGACCAGCTCTACCACCTCATCTCACTAAAGTTGGTGACTGACTAGAAATGAGGAAAAGAGGCTGAGATCCTGGATGATGACAATACAAAGAAACCGAAGGAAGACGTTTGGCTGAAAAGATATTGATTTTGTTAGGATGAAGCTATGTCTGAGGTACCTGAGGGACACTTAAATGGAGTTGTCCAGGGGACAATTGAGCACATGGTTTGGAACTCAGAAGTGAAGCCTGAATGGAACTAGAGGCATATGAATTTTCAATATGTCCCTGGTCATTGAAGCCAGAAGAGCAGATGAGGTCACCCAAGGAAAGCACATAGAACAGGAAGAGCAGGGTACAGAATAAACCCAGAGATTCTGGCATTTGGCCAATGAGAGTCCAAAGGAAGCCAATACAGGAAAGGAGCTACCTGAGATTTGACAACAATGAGGAGAGACATACAGGAGAAGCTAATGGAGGAAGGGACAGCCAGCAGAACAAATGGCTCAGGGAGGATAAGCAAAATAAGGAAGGGAAGCACCAATTTGTTTTGTCCACATGGGGCTAGATTGATGACTCAGCATTTCATTGTGGAATGATGATAGGACAGAAGCCGGATTATAGAAGGCTGAGGAGAGAACAGGAAGTAAAACAATGAAGACAGTTAATTCAGGCTTAGTTTTGCAGGAAGCTTGCCTGTGGAGGGAAGGAGATAGAATGGTGGCAAGGGTTTCGGTTTGGTTTCATTTTCAGATGGGAAAGGGGTAAACAAGTTTATGGGCTTAGAGTAAAGACATGGATAAAGATGGTGGGCTGGGGGACCAGATCCAAAGCCTTAATAAACAGGAACTGGTAGCTCTTTCCCCAAGAGAAGGAGGATGGAAAGATGGGAGCCAGATGGACATAAACACAGACAAGTAATTAAGGAACTCCCTACCTTACAACATCAGTTTTCTTAGTGAAAAAATAAAGGCCTCTTGTTGAGAGTGAGCAAGATGTTGAAGAGTGGAGGGTATGAAAAAGAAAAAGGGAGATGGGAGAAGTTTCCTAAAGCTGCCTAAGGATTGTCAGGCAGAAAAACCATACAGTTTTTACCAACAATACACAAGTACCGAGTATATATAGAACTAGAGAAGTTGAATTAGGAGACTTCCTCCAAGGCAGGGTTTGCTGGATGGATACAATGGAGAAACAAGCAAGAAGGTTGATGGAGAGAGAATAATTGAAATAATGACTAGGAGAATTAGGTCACAGAGGGAAGTAAATGATAAAAAGATAAAATGGAGTAGTCCAGAGCTGTGTGAGGTTGGAAACTGTAGGAGTAGGTGCATGGGAGAGAGTCTATGTTGGAGGAGGAGGGCCACGGCTGTGCTTCTGAAGCTTAGGAGTACAGAAATAGGCCAGTCTTAGACAATGACCAGGCACAGGTTGTGACCATGGGATAGGCAACTAAAGTGGAGTGGAGGGGATAGTAAAGACCACAGGAAAGATACAGTTGTCCAGGATGATGGCAGGACTAAGTGTCGAGAGGAAAAGTCTGTAAAGCAAATGTCAAAGTCTTCAGTGAGCATAGAGAAAAACTCAGGAGACAGGTGGATGAAGGGGGCAAAGCCCAGTGGCACATGGTTTTGGTTAGGAGGCAGTACTGGAGAGCAAGAAGAAAGCCAATCCCACCCCACCCCCAGTCCCACCTCCAGCTCTGTGGTAGGAGGACTTAGGTCATATCCTCAGGGGAAAAGAAAGAGATAGAGTGTTCCCAAAGAGGGTGACAGTAGAGGAGTCTTTGTTTATACAGGTAAGTGAAGTCGGGGGCAAGAGAGAGAGGGTTGGCAAGAAGGGTTCAGTTGCAGGGATGTGCCTGGAAGATGGAAATACCAGGGCAGAATGGGAAGGCAGAACATTGGCACCTTAGCAACGTAGTGCTGATGGCTAAGTGGGCCAGGCTGACCTCAACATCTGACTTACAGCAGCATCAGGACAGACACCAGCAGGCCCCAAGTGGTTTCCAGGACTATGGGGCAACCACTGATTGCTGTCTAATCAGCAAACCAGGACCTTGACTCACTTTCAGTCTTTCAAATACATGTTAGTAAGAAGTCATTTTGTGCGTTAGCAAAGCTCAGCCCTGAGGTAGCAGGTGAGGCAGGTGATGGAAGCAACAAATAGCCCATGAACACTGCCCAACCTCAGGCGCTCTGCCCAGAGAGGAGAAGGGGCATAGGAAAGCATGTCAGCCCAGGGCTGCCAACCTGTTCAAAGCAGAGCCCTGGGTCAAAGCTACTGGCATAATTAGGTCTGAGTTGGGTATGCAAAAATAAAAATAAAAAAATAGAATGCCAACTGCAACAACTTACACACACACACACACACACACACACACACAGAGCCACATAGTTGTATTCATAAATAAGGTCAGTGCCTAGCTGAAATCTAATAAATAGACCTTAATTCGACCAGCATTTATTAAGGATCTAGTTACTATATATTTTCAGAATTTTGTGAAAATGCACAGTTTTTAGTTGGGTATGGACAATAAATATTTGAGACGGCATGGTGGCTCAAGCCTATAATCCCAGCACTTTGGGAGGCTGAGGCAGGCAGATCACTGGAGGTCAGGAGTTTGAGACCAGCCTGGCCAACATGGCGAAACCCCATCTCTATTAATAATACAAAAATTAGCTAGGAATGGTGGCATGTACCTGTAGTCCCAGCTACTGTGGAGGCTGAGGCACAAGAATCGCTTGAACCTGGGAGGCAGAGGTTGCAGTAAGCCAAGATCGGGCCACTGCACTCCAGCCTGGGCAACAAAGTGAAACTGTGTCTAAAAAAAAAAAAAGATATTTGTATTTTGGAATTTTTGTATGCTCTTTATACTACAAGAAACATTTGCTAAATATCTAGCATTTTTTTCCAGGACAGTTTCACAGCCTCTCTTCTTAAACTGCCCAATTCTATCCAATTCTCTCTTACTCTGCACTCAGTGGGCAGCCTCCCTCCTGCTCTGCCTCTCTTGTGCTCTCCCAATGCTCTGAGATCCTCCAAACATCCTTTACAAGCCCTCCCCTTCCTCACAACCATCACCACCCTACACTTACCACCGCACATTTTCTCCCAGCCTCATGAGAGTTATCTCTAATCTGTAAAGCTATGCCCTCCTCTTGGACTTTGTCACTTTCTGTCACAGATCAAGAGTCTCCTCTCTCTCCTCTTCCACTTTCCTGCACCTTCCAAACATTCTCAGCTAATCTTTCTGCCCTTTTTGAACTACTTCTCCCCACTTCGCTGGTCCAAATCCTTTTTTGGAATGAGAGTTACAAAATTACATTAAGCTATCTTTTTTTTGTCTGTGAAGTACCTGCAGTTGTGGTGATACCTAAAGACCTAGTCCAACCACCCCTCCAAAACATACAAAATCTGGGTTCTCTCTCTACCCCCTACTGAAACAATTTCCTCAAGTTTACCAAAACTTCCTTCAAGCCAAATTCAATGAAGTTTAATCATCTTCTTACTCAACCTCTCTGCAGCATTTCACACTACTGAACATTTCTTTTTTCCTTTTTTTTTTTTTTTTTTTGAGACGGAGTCTCACTCTGTCACCCGGGCTGGAGTACAATGGCGTGATCTCGGCTCACTACAACCTCCGCCTCCTGGGTTCAAGCGATTCTCCTACCTCAGTCTCCCTAGCAGTTAGGATTACAGGCACGCACCACCACGCCTGGCTAATTTTATATTTTTAGTAGAGACAGGGTTTCACTGTGTTAGCCAGGCTGGTCTCGAACTCCCGACCTCAGGTGATCTGCCCACCTTGGCCTCCCAAAGTGCTGGGATTACAGGCATGAGCCACCGCGCCCGGCCACTGCTGAACATTTCTACCTTCTAAAAACTCCCCACAGTCTTGGTTTCTACCACAATGCACTATCCAAACTGCTCCGGGAGTTCTCACTGCTCCTTGGATTCCTTTGAAAAAACCTGTTTTCTTCTGCATTCCTAGAGATCTGTTGGCTCCTCTGCCTCTCCCCATTCATGCCTGCTTCCTCAGGTGGCTCGGCCCTCCCTTTGGATCCCAAATAGCACTTCAGGTCTTTATTCTACCTGCTGGCAGGATGTATTTAAATATAATTAAAATGATAACGATTATCACTAACACATTACAATCATCTGGTCCTTCCTAGTTTACAGAGTGCTTTCATTATCTCATTTCATCAGAGCAAGTACGGCTCCTATTTAATAATGGACACTGAAGTTCAAGGACACAAACTAATCTTGCACCACAAACTAACTTTTCTTTCCACCTTTCTCATTCCTGTTTATGACAGAAAGAACCTTGATTTTCAGGCCAGAAATGGCATACCAGTTTTACATCCCTTTTCCTCCTCCCACCCCTTGTTTCTGTCCCTGGGTGACAACGAGTCATTCCTCCAAGTGTCTCAGGTCTGCCTCCTTTGTTAGGATATGTCCCCATACAACCTCACTCTCAAGTGCGTGAGCTGACTATTGTCACCCAAACGTGGCTTACCTGCTGCCGCTGGCTATCCCTGTTTATTAACCGTGGATCATCTCGTACTTTCAGATCCAAGAAAACTTCTATACTAAAAGTATTTCCAACCTATGAGAAAAAAAATGACAGGTTTTCAGAAAACTATTTCATGTTGTCTGTATCCTGAAAGTTTTCACTTGTCTTTTCAGTTCCAATTACCTGGTAGTTCCACCAACCCCTTCACTTACTGCCCACTGCCTTGTGCCCACAATACAGTGGCTGAGCCAGTGCCAAGTTACAGAAAGACCAATGTCACATGACCTCTGCTCTCAGAGAGTCTATGGTCTAAAAAGACATAAGTTCATATGGCCTATGGAAACGATGATGTAATTAAGTTTAAGACTGTACTGGCCAGACGGTGGCTCACGCCTGTAATCCCAGCACCTTGGGAGGCTGAGGCAGGCAGATCACCTGAGGTCAGGAGTTTGAGACCAGCCTGGCCAACATGGTGTAAACCCCATCTCTACTAAAAATACAAAAATTAGGCTGGGCGCGGTGGCTCATGCCTGTAATCCGAGCACTTTGGGAGGCCGAGGTGGGCGGATCACCTGAGGTCGGGAGTTTGAGACCAGCCTGACCAACATGAAGAAACCCTGTCTCTACTAAAAAAAAAAAAAAAAATACAAAATTAGCCGGGCGTCATGGCGCAAGCCTGTAATCCCAGCTACTCAGGAGTCTGAGGCAGGAGAATCGCTTGAACCTGGGAGGCGAAGGTTGCAGTGAGCCGAGACCGTGCCATTGCACTCCAGCCTGGGCAACAAGAGCGAAACTCCTTCTCTAAATAAATAAATAAAAATACAAAAATCAGCCAGGCATGGTGGCAAGTGCCTGTAATCCTAGCTACTTGAGAGGCTGAGGCAGGAGAATCGCTTGAACCCGGGAGGCGGAGGTTGCAGTGAGTAGAGATTGTGCCATTGCACTCCATCCTGGGCATCAAGAGTGAAACTCCATCTTAAAAAAAAAAAAAAAAAAATGTGTAAAGGGCCTACCTTTGCCAGGGGCTGTGGGAGTGATAGGGCAGGTAGCATAGAGCCAGCCCTTGAGGAGTTCATGGCCCTGTGTAGGAGACATGTGCACACAGGAAGGCCACAAAATATGGGATTCCCCCTGCCTGCTAGGTTTTCATGATATTCCTAGACTGACAGCCACAGTAACCTCTGGGTTCTAGACCTGAGTCCCTCCTGCTGGGACACAGCTGAGCTATTCCAGGAGCACTGAGGGAACTGTTTGTTGGGGTATGAGAAAGAAAAGGAGGAGATGAAAAGCCAGAGGGTTCCAGGGCCAGCAGATGGAAAAGCAGGGGTGACATTTGGTTCCCAGGGCAGAAAAAGTGCTGATCTGGTCACTCGATATAGGGAGGAAAAAGATCAAGCAAGGCTAGTAAATTTGAGTATAAACAAAAGAAAACCCTCAAGATATATTACACAATGTCTCAAAACACAGTAAAAGGTTGCTAAAACTTTTATGCATTTTTTTATTATAGCAAATACTGAAAGGCACAAATAAAGAAAATAAACAGAACTACTATCAACATTTCATCTATATGTATTTTATTCAAATAGGCTATCATTGTGGAATAAGAAGAGTTCAGCAAATGCATGTGCCTCAAAATGGAACAGAATCATCCAGGCTTGGTCTCATGCCTATAATCCCAGCATTTTGGAAGGCCGAGGCAGGTGGATCACTTGAGGTCAGGAGTCCGAGACCAGCCTGGCCAACATGGTGAAACCCCGTCTCTACTAAAAATACAAAAATTAGTGGTGGCGTGCACCTCTAGTCCTAGCTACTAGGGAGACTGAGGCAAGAGGATCCCTTGAACCCAGGAGGTGGAGTCTGCAGTGAGCCAAGATCGTGCCACTGCACTCCAGCCTGGGCAACAGAGCAAGACTCCGTCTCAAAAAAAAGGCGGGCACAGTGGCTCACGCCTATAATCCCAGCACTTTGGGACACCAAGGTGGGCAAATCACAAGGTCAGGAGTTCAAGACCAGCCTGGCCAACATGATGAAACCCCGCTTCTACTAAAAATACAGAAAATTAGCTGGGCATAGTGGTGGGCGCCTGTAATCCCAGCTACTTGGGAGGCTGAGGCAGGAGAATCGCTTGAACCCGGGAGGCGGAGGTTGCAGTGAGCCAAGATCACACCACTGCACTCCAACCCAGGCAACAGTGTGAGACTCCGTCTCAAAAAAAAAAAAAAAGGGTGTAGAGGTGGGGCACAGGTGGGCACAGTGGCTCACATCTGTAATCCCAGCACTTTGGGAGGCTGACATGGGCAGATCACTTGAGGTCAGGAGTTCAAAACTAGCCTGACCAACATGGTAAAACCCCATGTCTACTAAAAATACAAAAATCAGTTGGGTGTGGTGTGGGCGCCTGTAATGCCAGCTACTTGGGAGGCTAAAGCAGGAGAATTGCATGAACCCAGGAGGTGGTGGTTACAGTGAGCCGAGATGGCGCCACTGCACTCCAGCCTGGGCGACAGAGCAAGACTCCATCTTGAAAAAAAAAAAAGGCAGCGAGGTGGCGGGGGGCAGAATCAAATTTGGAGTTTCTCTCAGCAATTTTCTGTGTAAACACATTGAACTATGGCTAAATATGGTAATTTCATTCAAAATAAAGGAGTTCCAAGAAGGTTTATCTAACCACCATACATACAGTAGCTAACCACTTAGCTACTGTATGCCAGGCCCCAAGGCCTGGTTTCTTTTTTTTTTTTTTTTTTTTGAGACGGAGTCTCACTCTGTTGCCCAGGCTTGAATGCAGTGGCGCGATCTTCGCTCACTGCAACCTCCGCCGCCCGGGTTCCAGTGATTCTCCTGCCTCAGCTTCATGAGTAGCTGGGACTACAGGCGCGTGCCACCACGCCCAGCTGAGGCCGCACCCGGCCTCCAAGGCCTGATGTCTAATACTGTTGTTTGGCACTACCCTACTCACTAGTCACTGCTGAGAAACCAAGGAGCAATGGAGGATGTCCTGGTAGACGAGGACCCCTGATGTCAGCTGACAATCTAGATGCCAGTACTTTAGGTGATTTTCTAGATGAGCAGCTGGCAGTGAAGGCTTTTATCCCACCACACAGGGGCTTTACTGTCAGCACCATCAGTCCCTACTCTGACCTCAACTCTTCAGGAAAATGAAAACTTGATTTTCCTTGCAAAATGCATTATCTACAGACCTGTGGAAGGAGAAGGGTGGCAGGATCTTGTCCTCTTCCCACCAGAAATAAATGCAAAGAGTCCATTCAAATACCCAGATAAATGAAAGAGGAGGCTGAGAGAGGGAGGTCCAGACTGCGAAAGCCGATGAGAACGGAGGAGACCAAGGAGTCGAGGCTCGAGAAGTCAGAGGCTGAGGATACAAGGAGACAAAGAGGCTGAGACTCCAAGGATGCAAAAAAGGTGTGGAGGCTGGGGAGTCAGAGAAAGCTGAGGAAGCTGAAGAAGTTGAAGAAGCTAGTAGTTGAAGAAGAGGCTGAGGAGGCTGAGGCACTGAGGCTGCCGTGAGAAGGGGAAGGCTGGAGGTGCAGTGTTTGGCTGGAAGGGTGGGGCTCTGCTGTTTGGAGGAAGGGATGTCCAAGAGCAAGAGCCAAGTGTGCCCTGTCAGATGCCATCAGTCTTGAACCAGCCTGTCTCTTTAGCAAATGAATGTAAACTAGAGGCTCTATTTAAACTAGTTTCACATAACATCTCCTACTTCTCCTGACTCGTTCTAATTTCCATATCCAAATATAGTAGTGATTTCATGGTTAGCCTCCTTTATGTTGCAAATAAATATCAATCCGTGCCCATTGTGTCATTCTTTGTATCCTTTATAATAACCTCTGGGGATACAGATAGAATAGAATATAAAATAATTTGCCGTGGAAACTTGATGTGAAAAGCAAATCATTTTGACAGATGACCAGCAATTTTAGGGTGCTTACCTAAAGTCTAAAATTCATATGTAGGTGATCTGGCTATTTTATAGAGAGATGATTCAATTAGCAGTCCACTATGAGGCAGAATTCTATAAAATAATAATTTGTTAAAGTAAAATAACTTCTATAACTCTGAAAATTATATCAAATAGTTTTTAGACTGTGCTATTTGAGCTGAACATAACTGAATCAATTTAAGGTCCTGAAAGAGTTCGAACAAATTTAAAGTGGAGGTGGTTTCCAACTATTTGCTTAAATTACACATCTGGTCATTAAAGCAAATTAGTGTTTTGTGTCATTGACGCTAGAATGCTGAGCTTCCTACTGCTTAACTTCAGTCCCATCTGGAATGTGTATTACATAAGGCCAGGGACTTAGGAGCAGATGTCCCATATCATTCTATATCACATTATATATTATCTAATTATAAGTTTAGAAATTATATGTACAATAAAAGCTGGATTATCTGACATTGCCCTAACTCATGTTTTTTGTTTTTTGTTTTTCGTTTTGAGACGGAGTCTTGCTCTTCTCGCCCAGGCTGGAGTGCATTATCTTGGCTCCCAGTTTCAAGCGATTCTGCCTCAGCCTCCCGAGTAGTTGGGATTATAGGTGCCAGCCACCACACCCGTCTGTGTTTTGTATTTTTAGTAGAGACAGGGTTTGGCCATGTTGGCCAGGCTGGTCTTGAACTCCTGATCTTGTGATCTGTCCGCCTCGGCCTCCCAAAGTGCTGAGATTACAGGCATGAGCCACCATGCCCAGCCCTAACTCATTATAATTTTATGAATTATGTGTACAATAAAGTTGGATTATCTGTCATTGATCTAATGAGTTCTAGGAATTAGAATCTCTGATACCCTCCCAAAACAAATCTTCATGCTAGTTGGCTCCTGATATGGCTTGGCTGTGTCTCCACCCAAATGTCACCTTGAATTATAATAATCTCCATGTGTCAAGGGTAGGGCCCAGTGGGAGATGATAATTGAATCATGGGGGCAGTTTTTTCCATACTGTTCTCCTAGTAGTGAATAAGTCTCATGAGACCAGATGATTTTATAAAGGGTTTCCCCTTTCGCTTGGTTCTCATTCTCTCTTGCCTGCTGACAGGTAAGACATGACTTTGCTCTTCATTTGCCTTCAGCCATGATTGTGAGACCTCCCCAGTCATGTGGAAATGTGAGTCAATTAAACCTCTTTCCTTTATAAATTACCTAGTCTCAGGTATGTCTTTATTAGCAGTGTGAGAACAGATTAATACAGCTACTAATGCCGAAATTCAACAAATGTCAACACATTTTGAAGATGTCAGAGTTGTTTCAAAGTCTTTAGATAAGCAGAGTAAGCCAGGGGAAAAAACCTTTCTCCTAAAATTCAAACAATAAGAAAAGCTTCAGAGATTCATTAGAAATTCCCCTTTTAGGCTGTGCATGATGGTTTATACCCATAATTCCAGTGCTTCAGGAAAATTGCTCAAGGCCAGGAGTTCAAAACAAGCCTGGGCAACATAGCAAGACCCCTATCCCTACAAAAACTAAAAAAAAAAAAAAAATAGCTAGGCATGGTGGCACACATCTGTAGTCCTAGCTACTGGGAGGTTGAGGCAGGAGGATCACTTGAGCTCAGGAGTTCAAGGCTGCAGTGAGCTATGATCACACTACTACATTCCATCCTGGGTAACAGAGTGAGACCCTGTCTCCAAAAAAACAGAAAACTAAAATCAAACTGAAATAATTGAAAAATATATTAAATGTGATTACACAACATAGGAAACTGAAGAAAATTACAGAAAAGGGAAATCAACTGCAGAATATTCATTAAAATAATCTGGCTTCCACATAGACCAATGGAACTGAAAAGAGAACCCAGAAATAACACCAATTATGTAAAGCCAACTGATCTTCAACAAAGCATACAAAAACATAAACTGGGGAATGGATACCCTGTTTAATAAATGGTGCTGGGAAAACTGGCAAGCCAACATGTAGATGAAACTGTACCCCCTGCCTCTCAGCTTATATAAAAATCAACTCAAGCTCTCCCTCTCCCTCTCCCTCTCTCCCTCCCCCTCCCCCTCCCTCTCCCCACGGTCTCCCTCTCCCTCTCTTTCTCTCCACGGCCTCCCTCTGATGCCGAGCGGAGGCTGGACTGTAGTGCTGCCATCTCGGCTCACTGCAACCTCCCTGCCTCATTCTCCTGCTTCAGCCTGCCGAGTGCCTGGGATTGCAGGCGCACGCCGCCACACCTGACTGGTTTCGTATTTTTTTGGTGGAGACAGGGTTTCACAGTGTTGGCCGGGCTGGTCTCCAGCTCCTAACCACGAGTGATCTGCTAGCCTCGGCCTCCCGAGGTGTCGGGATTGCAGACAGAGTCTCGCTCACTCAGTTTCAATGTTGCCCAGGCTGGAGTGCAGTGGCTGACCTGGGCTGGCTACAACCTCCACCTCCCAGCTGCCTGCCTTGGCCTCCCAAAGTGCTGAGATTGCAGCCTCTGCCCGGCCGCCACCCCGTCTGGGAAGCCAGGAGCGTCTCTGCCTGGCCGCCCATCGTCTGGGATGTGAGGAGCCCCTCTGCCTGGCTGCCCAGTCTGGGAAGTGAGGAGCGCCTCTTCCCGGCCGCCATCCCATCTAGGAAGTGAGGAGGGTCTCTGCCCAGCCTCCCATCGTCTGAGATGTGGGGAGCACCTCTGCCCCGCCACCCCGTCTGGGATGTGAGGAGCGCCTCTGCCCGGCCGGACCCCGTCTGGGAACTGAGGAGTTTCTCTGCCCGACCGCCACCCCGTCTGAGAAGTGAGGAGCCCCTCCGCCCGGCAGCCACCCCGTTTGGCAAGTGAGGAGCATCTCTGCCCGGCAGCCACCCCCTCCAGGAGGTGGGGGACAGCCCCTGCCGGCCAGCCGCCCCATCTGGGAAGTGAGGGGCCCCTCTGCCCGGCCGCCACCCCGTCTGGGAGGTGTACCCAGCAGCTCATTGAGAACGGGCCATGATGACGATGGCGGTTTTGTCTAGTGGAAGGGGGGGAAGTGTGGGGAAAGGAAAGAGAAATCAGATTGTTGCTGTGTCTGTGTAGAAAGAAGTAGACATGGGAGACTCCATTTTGTTCTGTACTAAGAAAGATTCTTCTGCCTTGGGATGCTGTTAATCTATGGCCTTACCCCAAACCCCTTGCTCTCTGAAACATGTGCTGTGTCCACTCAGGGTTAAATGGATTAAGGGCGGTGCAAGATGTGCTTTGTTAAACAGATGCTTGAAGGCAGCATGCTCGTTAAGAGTCATCACCACTCCCTAATCTCAAGTACCCAGGGACACAAAAACTGCGGAAGGCCGCAGGGTCCTCTGCCTAGGAAAACCAGAGACCCTTGTTCACATGTTTATCTGCTGACCTTCCCTCCACTATTATCCTATGACCCTGCCAAATCCCCCTCTCCGAGAAACACCCAAGAATGATCAATAAATACGAAAAAAAAAAATCAACTCAAGATGGATCAAAGACTTGAATCTAAGACCTGAAACCGTAAAAATTCTAGAAGACAACATTGGAAAAATTCTTGTAGACACTGGCCTAGGCAAAGAATTCATGACTGAGACCCCAAAAGCAAAGGCAATGAAAACAAAAATAAGTAAATGAGACCTAATTAAACTAAAAAGCTTCTGCACAGCAAAAGAAATAAGGACGGGAAACAGACAACCCCCAGAATGGGAGAAAATATTTGCAAACTATGCATAGAACAAATGACTAGTATTCAGAATCTACAAGGAACACAAACAAACCAGCAAGAAAAAAACAATCCCATCAAAAAGTGGCCAAAGAATAAGAATAGATATTTCTGAAAAGAAGATATACAAATGGCCAACAAACATAAGGAAAAAATGCTCAACATCACTACTTATTAGGGAAATGTAAATCAAAACCACAGTGAGGGCCGGGCGCGGTGGCTCACGCCTGTAGTCCCAGCACTTTGGGAGGCCGAGGTGGGCAGATCACAAGGTCAGGAGATCAAGACCATCCTGGCTAACATGATGAAACCCTGTCTCTACTAAAAAAATACAAAAAATTAGCCAGGTGTGGTGGCAGGTGCCTGTAGTCCCAGCTACTCGGGAGGCTGAGGCAGGAGAATGACATGAACCCGAGAGGCAGAGCTTGCAGTGAGCCGAGATCGCAACACTGCACTCCAGCCCGGGCGACAGAGTGAGACTCTGTCTCAAAAACAAAAACAAACAAAAAAAAACAACACAGTGAGATACCACCTTACTCCTGCAAAAATGGCCATTTTTTATTTATTTATTTATTTTTTGCAACAGTTTCACTCTTGTTGCCCCAAGCTGGAGTGCAGTGGCATGATCTTGGCTCACTGCAACCTCCGCCTCCCAGGTTCAAGTGATTCTCCTGCCTCAGCCTCCTGAGTAGCTGGGATTACAGGCATGTGCCACCCATGCCCGGCTAATTTTGTATTTTTAGTTGAGACAGGGTTTCTCCATGTTGGTCAGGCTGGTCTTGAACTCCCAACCTCAGGCAATCCACCCCCCCCCCCAGCCTCCCAAAGTGCTGGGATTACAGGCACGAGCCACCGCACCTAGCAAAAATGGCCATTATTAAAAAGTCAAAAAAACAATAAATGTTGGTATGGACGTAGGGGAAAGGAAATATTTATACGCTGCTAGTGGGAATGTAACTTAGTACAACCTTTATGGAAAACAGTATGGAGATTCCTTAAAGAGCTCAAAGTAGATCTACGATTCTATCCAGCAATCCCATTACTGGGTATCTACTCAAAGGAAAAGACTTTATATGAAAAAGACACTTGCATACATATGTTTATAGTAGCACAATTCACAATTGCAAAGGTGTGGAACCAACCTAAATGCCCATCAACTAATGAATGGATAAAGAAAATGTGGTATATATACACCATGGAATACTACTCAGCCATAAAAAGAAATAACATCTTTTGCAGCAACTTGGATGGAGGTGGAGTCATTATGCTAAGCCATTAGGCTAACACAGGAGTGGAAAACCAAAAGCAGTATGTTCTCACTTATAAGTGGGAGCTAAGCTATGAGTACGCAAAAGCGTACAGAGTGACATAATGGAATTTAGAGACTCAGAAGTGGGGGGTAGGAGGGGGACTAGGGATGAAAAACTACATATTAGGCACAATGTACACTACTCAAGTGACAGATGCACTAAAATCTCAGAATTCACCACTACTTAATTCATCCATGTAACAGAAAACCACTTAAACCTCAAAAGCTATTTAAATAATTTTTTTTTAAGACAGAGTCTCACTCTGTTGTGCAGGATGGAGTGCAGTGGTAGAATCTCGGCTCGCTGCAACCTCCACATACAGGCTCAAGCGATTCTCCTGTCTCAGCCTCCCAAGTAGCTGTGATTACAGGTACCCACCACCATGCCTAGCTAATTTTTGTATTTTTAGTACAGATAGGGTTTCGTCATGTTGGCCAGGCTGGTCTCGAACTCCTGACCTCAGATGATCTGCCAGCCTCGGCCTTCCAAAGTGCTGGGATTGCAGGCGTGAGTCACCGCACCCAGCCTGCTTCTGTCTGTTTAAAAAATACTTTAGGCCTGGCCGGGTGCAGTGGCTCATGCCTGTAATCCCAGCACTTTGGGAGGCCGAGGCGGGCGGATCACCAGGTCAGGAGTTCGAGACCAGCCTGGCCATAGAAATATGGCCGTCTCTACTAAAAATACAAAAATTATCCAGGTGTGGTGGCAGGCACCTGTAGTCCCAGCTACTTGAGAGACTGAGGCAGGAGAATTGCTTGAACCCGGGAGGCAGAGGTTGCAGTGAGCCAAGATCGCGCCACTACACTCCAGCCTGGGTGACACAGCTAGACTCCATCTCAAAATATATATATATATTTTAGGCCTGTAATGCCAGCACTTTGGGAGGCTGAGGCGGGTGGATCACCTGAGGTCAGGAGTTCGAGACCAACCTGACCAATATGGTGAAACCCTGTCTCTACCACAAATACAAAATTAGCCGGGGGTAGTGGCACGCCCCTGTAGTCCCAGCTACTCGGGAGGTTGAGGCAGGAGAATCACTTGAACCCAGGAGGCAGAGTTTGCAGTGAACCGAGATCGTGCCACTGCACTCCAGCCAAATAAAAAAATAAAAATAAATTAAAAAGAAAAGAGACAGAAGCTAGTAACTTTGGGCCAGCAAGCAAATAATAATAATAATCTGGCTCCAATATTCCTAATAACATACAAAGAATTCTTACAACTCAACGTAGAAAAGATAAACTAGTGGCATAAATCCTTCTGTCTTCCTACAGAATCTTTGTTAATGTTGACTTTACTCCTTAAAAAAAAAAACAACAAAGCCAGGCATGGTGGTTCATACCTGTAATCCCAGCACTTTGGGAGGCTGACGCAAGTGGATCACCTGAGGTCAAGAGTTCAAGATCAGCCTGGCCAACATGGCAAAACCGCGTCTCTACTAAAACTACACACACACGCATACACACACAAAATTTGCCAGGTGTGGTGGAGCATGCCTGTACTCCCAGCTGCTCAGGAGGCTGAGACACAAGAATTGCTTGAACCCAGGAGATGGAGGTGGCAGTGAGCCTAGATCTCCCCATTGCACTACCGCCTGGGTGACAGAGCAAGACTCTGTCTCAAAAAAAAAAACAAAAAACAAATGCGGAGAGAAGCAAGTCTAAAAAAAGAACAAAAATAGATGAACTATACTTTTAAATAGACAAAAGAGCCGGGCGCCGTGGCTCATGCTTGTAATCCCAACACTTTGGGAGGCCGAGGCGGGTAGATCACCTGAGGTGGGGAGTTCGAGACCAGCCTGACCAACATGGAGAAATCCCGTCTCTACTAAAGTCTCTACTTAGCCGGGCATGGTGGCGCATGCCTGTAATCCCAGCACTTTGGGAGGCTGAGGCGGGCAGATCATGAGGTCAGGAATCCGAGACCAGCCTGACCAATATAGTGAAACCCCATCTTTACTAAAAATACAAAAATTGGCTGGGCGTGGTAGCACACGCCTGTAGTCCCAGCTACTCGGGAGGCTGAGGCAGAAGAATCCCTTGAACCCAGGAGGTGGAGGTTGCAGTGAGCTGAGATCTCACCACTGCAATCCAGCCTAGGCGACAGAGCAACGTTATGTCTCAAAAAAAAAAAAAAAAAAAAAAATTACCCGGGCTTAGTGGTGCATGTCTATAACCAGCTACTCGGGAGCCTGAGGCAAGAGAATTGCTTGAACCTAGGAGGTGGAGGTTGCGGTGAGCCAAGATGGCACCATTGCACTCCAGTCTGGGCAACAAGAGTGAAACTCCATCTAAAAAAAAAAAGACAATAGAAATGAATGAACGAGTGTTTCACGGAAGAAATAAATACAACTTATAAACACGAAAAGATGCTTGACATCAGCAGTAACTCAAGAAATTCAAATTAAAGCAATGATTAGATGTTATTTTTATCCTAACAGAATGGCAAAGGTGAAAACGATAGTCACTGTTACTACAGGTGGAGGAGGACTTTAATCACTATTAATAAAAGTGTAATTTATTGCAAATCGCCAAAAGAGTGTGATTTGGCAACCTATATAAGAACCAGAAATTTCACTTCTGAGAATTTGCCCTAAGGCAATAAATCCATCCTGGTGACCAAAAGCACATAAACATTGTTTATGGAACCCAGGATGTGGCTGCAGACTGACTCAGGTTCCACCTTGCACCAACCTCAACACGCAACCTCACCCCTTCAGGGGATTCCACCAGGAACCCAGTCACAGTGAGGATGCAGGGATTTTTGCAGCTGTGCCAAGGTAGGCAGAAACACAGGTGGGACATCACATCTCTCAGTGGCATTTCCCTGGAAAATCCTCTAAAGATCTGCCTTTTCAGCCTCCAGCTCTCCTCTGACCCACCCTGAGGCCCCTCCAAACCCTTATTATTCAGAAAATCAGGTGGCCAGTCTTGAAAATCCAGCCCCAGAGGTTGGCATCTGCTCCACAGGCAGGGTTTATCAGACCAGATTATTTCTGCCCAAGAGGCAGGATTGTCATATTAACTGCTGACAACATAAAAATGTCTCTCTGTTAATACATTTATAATAGCAAAAAAATAGGCCACAAGTATAAATGTACAGTATAGGAGATTACATAAATTATGATACATTCATACAATGGACAAACTTTTGAAAAGAATGAGTTGGCCGGGTGCGGTGGCTCATGCCTCTAATCCCAGCACTTTGGGAGACCAAGGTGGGCAGATTAGGAAGTCAGTAGATCGAGACCATCCTGCCTAACATGGTGAAACCCCATCTCTACTAAAAATACAAAAAATTAGCTGGGTGTGGTGGCACGCATCTGTAGTCCCAGCTACTTCGGAGGCTGAGGCAGGAGAATCACTTGAACACGGGAGGTGGAGGTTGCAGTGAGCCGAGATCGCGCCACTGCACTCCAGCCTGGGCAACAAAGCGAGACTCCATCTCGAGAAAAAAAAAAAAGAACAGAATGAGTTGGGTCCATTTTGGACTAACATGGGATGAGCCAGGTGTGGTGGCATGTGGCTGTAATCCCAGCTACTCAGGAGCCCAAGGTGGAAGGATCACTTAAGGCCCGAAGTTCAAAAGCAGCCTGGACAACATAGTGAGATCCTGTCTCTAAAAAATAAATAAAATAAAATGCAGTGATGTCTAAGAGGTACAGCTGGCTGGGCGCTGTGGCTCATGCCTGTAATCCCAGCACTTTGGGAGGCAGAGGTGGGTAGACCACCTGAGGTCAGGAGTTCAAGACCAGCCTGGCCAATATGGCGAAACCCTGTCTCTACTAAAAATACAAAAAAATTAGCTAGGCGTGGTGGTGCATGCCTGTAGTCCTAGCTACTCAGGAGACTGAGGCAGGAAAATCACTTGAATCCAGGAGGCAGAGGTTGCAGTGAGCCAAGATTGCGCCATTGCACCCCAGCCTGGGCAACAAGAGTGAAAAAAAAAAAAAAAAAAACAGGTACAGATGAAGGCAACAGACTTGCAGAACAGGATATATGCTATGAACACATTGTCAGTTTTGTGCATTGAGGTACCCCAATGTCTTGAGCAATGCCTGGCATAAAAGAGGTACTCAAGTATTTGTTGAATGGATGAATGTTTGTTAAAAGAAAGATGTAGGAGGCCTAGAATCTTGTCTACCGTTATCTCCAGAGTCTCCCAATGGCTGGGAAATTGCCTAGGGGCCCATAGTGTGTCCTTTAAAAATATGTAACAGGACTGGTGAAGTAGCTTATGCCTGTAATCGCAGCACTTTGGGAGGCTAAGGCAGGAGTATCACTTGAGCCTGGGAGTTCAAAACCAGCCTGGGCAGCATAGGAAGACCCTGTCTCTACATGAAATTTAAAACTTAGCCAGGCGTAGTGTTACGTGCCTGTAATCCCAGGTACTCGGGAGGCTAAGGTGGGAGGATCAATTGAGCCCGCGATGTCGAGGCTACAGTAAGCCATGATTGTGCCACTGCACTCCAGCCTGGATGACAGAGCGAGACCCTATCTCAAAAAGAAAAATAAAAAATACACAATAGTTATCAGCTACTAATCCTGAGGACAGGGATACTGAAGAAAGAAAGAAAAGAGATCACTTTTTACTTTACATGATGCTATATTGTTTACCTTACATGCATGTAATACTATCGTGAAAATTCATAATAGGAGAGGTTGGGAGCAGAAAGCTTGAAGTTCTGAGAAAAACAAGGGCAAATAAGTATGATATCTTACAATCTGTTATACCTCTAATTGTTCTCATTTTAACTACTTCACTCAAGCCATTTTCTTCTAAACCTCTCTAAGTAACCCAGGAAAAAATAAAAATTAGCATCTGTATGACTGCTTGACCAGGCCTGTTTACATTAACAATCCCTTCAGGTCCACAAGTTTAAATCTTAAGTAACACAGATTTTTGATTACCTAAAAACCACCATTTCGCCAGTACAACAATAGCTGGAGCTTTTACCATAGCATAAATTGACATTTGGGTATTGTTCTAAAATGACATGTCCATAGTTCAATAGTTGAGTGAGATTTTGGGTTTTTTTGTTTTGTTTTGTTTCGTTTTTAGACAGGGTCTTGCTCTGTCACTCAGGCTAGAGAGCAATGGTACGATCATAGCTCACTGCAGCCTCCAACTCCTAGGCTCAAGTGATTCTCCCAACCTCACCTCCTGCCTCAGCCTCCCAAATAGCGGGGACTATACAGGTGACCACCACAATCGAGAGTTTTCTTTTTTTCCTTTACGTGGATTGCAGATTTGATGGCAGTAGTAAAAAAAGTCAACACAGGCCAGGTGCGGTGGCTCATGCCTGTAATCCCAGCACTTTGGGAGGCCGAGGTGGGCAGATTACCTGAGGTCAGGAATTCAAGACCAGCCTGACCAACATGGAGAAACCCTGTCTCTACTAAAAATACAAAAATTAGTCAGGCGTGGTGGTACATGCCTGTAATCCCAGCTGCTCGGGAGGCTGAGGTAGGAGAATTGCTTGAACCCAGAAGACAGAGCTTGCAGTGAGCCAAGATTGCGCCATTACACTCCAGTCTGGGCAACTAGAGCGAAACTACGTCTCAAAAAACAAAGTCAACACAAAATAGAGGGAGATTTCCTGGCTCTGCTGCTCCAGTCCGTGCTAGCCCCTGAGCTTCAGCACTGTGACACGTCCTAAATCTCCTTAACTTCCCCATCAATTCCATGAAGAATACCTTAGCTGATCCTCTTACTCATTACCGCTCACTGAGTTACCCCGTGAGGCCGGAAGACAGCCTTGTATATTGTTTCAATATATAATATATAGTTTCAATATATAATATATATTGTTTCAATATATATTATATATTGTTTCAATATATATTATATATTGTTTCAATATATATTATATATTGTTTCAATATATATTATATATTGTTTCAATATATATTATATATTGTTTCAATGTATTATATATTGTTTCAATATATTATATATTGTTTCAATATATAATATATATTGTTTCAATATATAATATATATTGTTTCAATATATATTATATAGTTTCAATATATAATATATATTGTTTCAATATATATTATATAGTTTCAATATATAATATATATTGTTTCAATATATATTATATATTGTTTCAATATATAATATATATTGTTTCAATATATATTATATATTGTTTCAATATGTATTTTCCCCCAAAATCTCCCAAGTGAATCTGATGTTCCAAGGAAGACATGAATCTATCCGGTGGTTTCAAGTCTCCCCAGCACACAAACTGACTTAGAAAACCTGGCCACAGGCCTTTCCCACCTTATCTTCAGCTCTGATTTGATTATCAAAGTTTTCTGGCAATTACAGGACTCCAGGATCTGTAGGCTTCAATCAACAGCTCACACCACCTCCCTAACAAATGGCTGTCCTTATCATTCTTCTGCTCACAAAGCATAAGGGCCCCTATTTTCTTTTCTTTTTTTTAAATTTTTTATTTTATTTTATTTTATTTTTTTGAGATGGAGTTTCTGTCTTGTTGCCCAGGCTGGAGTGCAATGGCGCGAACTCAGCTCACTGCAACCTCTGCCTCCTCGGTTCAAGCGATTCTCTTCTCAGCCTCCCAAGTAGCTGCAATTACAGGCATGAACCACCATGCCTGGCTAATTTTGGATTTTTAGTAGAGATGGGGTTTCTCCATGTTGGTCAGGCTGGTCTCGAACTGCTGACCTCAGATGATCCACCCGCCTCAGCCTCCCAAAGTGCTGGGATTACAGGCGTGAGCCACCACACCTGATCTTTTTTTTTTTTTTTAAGACAGTCTTGCTCTGTCACTGAGGCTGGAGTGCAGTGGTGTGATCTCGGCTCACTGGAACCATCACCTCCTGGGTTCAAGTGATTCTCCTGTCTCAGCCTCCCGAGTAGCTGGGTTTATAGGCACAGGCCAACACACCCAGCTGATTTTTGTATTTTTAGTAGAGACGGGGCTTCACCATGTTGGCCAGGCTTGTTTCAAACTCCTAACCTCAAGTGATCCACCCGCCATGGCCTCCCAAAGTGCTGGGATTACAGGCGTGAACCACCGCGCTTGGCCCAGGGCCCCTGTTTTCCTTTGCATCTGGTAGGAACTCCTTTGTCTTGCTTTTGAAGATCTCCACCATCAGACTGCAATCTCCTGGTTACTAGAGTCTCCACACATGCTGGTGGCCCCCGCATCCACAAAACGCCCCTCCACGCATAAACACCACATGCTTGCCCCTACCTTTATGCCTGGAATTTCTTCCCCACTTGCCTCGAAGTGTCCAAATTATGTTATATCATGTTCTTCCAGATTTAGCTTAAGTTTTCCTTCTTAAATTTAATGGAATTTGCCCTTTTCACAAGATGGCATTGAAAGCAAAGAAGGAAGCGCTTGCCCCTCCTAAAGCCGAAGCCAAAGCGAAGGCTTTAAAGGCCAAGAAGGCAGTGTTGAAAGGTGTCCACATCCACAAAAAAAGAAGACCCACACGTCACCCACCTTCCAGAGGCCCAGGACACTGCAACTCTGGAGGCCGCCCAAATATCCTCGGAAGAGCGCCCCCAGGAGAAACAAGCTTGACCACTATGCCATCATCAAGTTTCTGCGGACCACTGAGTCCGCCATGAAGAAGATAGAAGACAACACCACACATGTGTTCAGGGTGGATGTTAAAGCCAACAAGCAGCAGATCAAACAGGCTGTGAAGAAGCTCCGTGACATTGATGCAGCCAAGGTCAACACCCTGATTCGGCCTGATGGAGAGAAGAAGGCATATGTTCAACTGGCTCCAGATTACGATGTTTTGGATGGTGCCAAAAAAAATGGGATCATCTAAACTGAGTCCAGCTGGCTAATTCTAAATATGTGTATCTTTTCACCAAAAAAAAAAAAAAAAAAAAATTAATGGAATTTAACGATTCTCTGCTCTTCCAAAATGTAGTAACAGCAGGAGTCTGCATCAACAATTTGGCTCATCACTTGATTTTTGTTTGTTTGTTTGTTTGTTTGTTTGTTTTTTTGAGACAGAGTCTCTCACTGTCACCCAGGCTGGAGTGCAGTGGTGTGATCTCGGCTCACTGCAACCTCTGCCTCCCGGGTTCAAGCGGTTCTCCTGCCTCAGCCTTCCGACTAGCTGCGACTACAGGCGCATGCCACCACACCCAGCTAATTTTTGTATTTTTAGTAGAGATGGGGTTTCACAATGTTGTCCAGGATGGTCTCGATCTCTTGACCTCGTGATCCGCTTGCCTTGGCCTCCCAAAGTGCTGGGATTACAGGTGTGAGCCACTGGCGCCCGGCCCATCACTTGATTTTTTTCCTCTTTTTTATTTATTTATTTATTTATTTATTTTGAGACAGAGTCTTGCTCTGTTATCCAGGCTGGAGTACAGTGGCGTGATCTTGGCTCACTGGAACCTCCGCCTCCCAGGTTCAAGTGATTCTTGTGCCTTAGCTTCCCCAGTAGCTGGGGTCACAGGCAAGCGCCACCACGCCTAGCTAAATTTTTTCGTATTTTTAGTAGAGATGGGGTTTCACCATGTTGGCCAGGCTGATTTCGAACTCCTGGCCTCAAGTGATGTGCCTGCCTCAGCTTCCCAAAGTGCTGGGATTACAGGCATAAGCCACCACGCCCAGGCTTTTTTTTTTTTCTTTTTCCTGAGATGGAGTTTCCCTCTTTGTTGCCCAGGCTGGAGTGCACTGGCACAATCTTGGCTCATTGCAACCTCCACCTCCTGGGTTCAAGCGATTCTCCTGCCTCATCCTCCCAAGTGGCTTGGATTACAGGTGCCCACCACCACGCCCAGCTAATTTTTGTATTTTTAGTACAGACAGGGTTTCACCATGTCGGCCAGGCTGGTCTTGAACTCCTGACCTTGTGATCCACCCACCTCGGCATCCCCAAGTGCTGGGATTACAGGCATGAGCCATTGCGCCCAGCCTTTTTTTTTTGAGACAGAGTCTCACTCTGTCATCCAGGCTGGAGTGGCATGATCTTGGCTCACTGCAACCTCCACCTCCCGGGTTCGAGCAATTCTCCTGCCTCACCCTTCCAAGTAGTTGGGACTACAGGCCTGCGCCACCACGCCCAGCTAATTTTTGTATTTTTAGTAGAGATGGGGTTTCACTTTGTTGGCCAGCCTGGTCTCGAACTCCTGACCTCAAGTGATCTGCCTGCCTCAGCCTCCCAAAGTGCTGGAACTACAGGTGTAAGCCACCTCGCCTGGCCAACGCACCCAACCTTTTCCTCACATTTTGGATAATGCCTTATCTCTGATTCCTAAGTCCTCAACTAAACCATCCCAGTAGCCCTTTCCCTTCCCCACACCCCTGACTCCATGCCAAGTTCCTGCCTTGGTCCCTGTCTCCTCTTGCCCTTCCAGGCCTCCCAGAGGCAATTATCCTGGCTTTGAACCCCAGCTCACCCTACCTTCATTTGAGTGTTCCCCGATGGCTACCTATTGCCGGTGCCAGGTGCTAAGAGGTTCTACCCCCAGGCTGGACACCTTCCTGTAGCCTCCTAATGGTGGCCTCTGGGTTCCAACCCTCTCAGACAGATGGAACGTTAGTTACTACATTTCCGAAGCCTCCACAACTCCACCAAAGGAATTACATTTATGTTGGGCCATGGCAGCTCATGTCTGTAATCCCAGCACTTTGGGAAGCCAATATGGGAGGATCGCTAGAAGCCAAGAGTTCAATGCCAGCCTGGACAGCATAGCAAGACCCCATCTCTACAAAAAAATATTTAAAATTTAGCCAAGTGTGGGCCAGGCACGGTGGCTCCTGCCTGTAATCCCAGCACTTTGAGAGGCTGAGGTGGGCAGATCACCAGAGGTCAGGAGTACAAGACCAGCCTGCCCAACATTGTGAAACCTCGCCTTTTCTAAAAATACAAAAATTGGCTTGGCGTGGTGGCGGGCACCTGTAATCCCAGCTACCCAGGAGATTAAGGCTGAAGAATCGCTTGAACCCAGAAGATGGAGGTTGAAGAGAGCCAAGATCACACCACTGCATTCCAGCCTGGGCAACAAGAGCGAGACTCCGTCACAAAAAATAAATAAATAAATAAATAAATAAATAAAATACAATTTAGCCAAGTGTGATGGCTTACACCTGTGGTCCTAGCTACCCAAGAGGCTTAGGCAGGAGGGTCACTTGAACCCAAGAGTTCAAGGCTGCAGTGAGCTATGATTACACCAATGCACTCCAGCCTGGGTAGAGTGAGATGCTGTCTCAAAAAAACAAAAATGCTGTATCGCAGGTGTGTGAATGATGGCAACTCAGAGATGGGCATGAGGGGCCTCCATTAAAAGAATGCGCAGGCTAGTAGGGAAAACAGTCCAGAAGAGGCAGGGATTTTTTCTGCCTGAAATGTCTGGGTGTTAGGAAGGCCTGATAGAAGAGATGACATTTAACATGGGCCTTGAAGGGTGTGTAGGATTCCCCAGCCTAAAGCTGGAAATGTGAGGAGGGCGCCATGTGGAGACATTCCAGACAGAGGAAACTGCATGAGCCAGAGACATCCAGGACTCGAAAGGTCCCGGCCTCTTCAGAATGGCAAGCCCCTTGGCTAAGTCAAAGGCTGAGTTTTGACTACATTTTTCCAATTAAGAAATGTTTTCCCATTTCCACGAGAGAAGAAAACATTTTTTGAAAAAAGGGACAGAGCATGGGCATGTTCTCTTACAAATCCTTACTGGCGGCAAATCTTATCCTTTGAAAGTAGGTCCTTTTTTATAAATATCCCAAAGTCAGTTAGAGAATAATCTGATGATTCATGTAGGTTACCAAACTGGTTCATGTTCTCTTGAATGCGTAAAAAAAAGTCATGAAACGTTTCTCATGATAAAGTCATGAAACTGATCTTGGCCCATACAGGAACTCAAAAGGCAATTTCAAAAGTTAGTGACCAAGCCAGAAGTATAGGAATTCTCCTAGACTCCTCCCTCTGCCTCTACCTTCACTTTAGATTACTGACCAATATATATAATCATTCCCTAGCCATTGGATGACTCCACTGTCCTGGCCGCCTCTCTCCTTTCTTCCCAGGCCATATCTTAGGTTAACCACTGGTTCTCACCTGGATGAGCCAAAGGTGCAGCCTGTGTTTTGGTTAGGTGGAGGGTGGTGGAAACTAGTTCGTCGTTTTCCACCTTGATGAAAAATGTTTAATTGTTACACTCTCGAAGAGCATGTGGAACTGTGGGTTATATTTCACCATGTATATATATGGTATATATATGTATATATATGTATATTTCACCATATATATGTATGTATATATATTTCACCATATATATGTATATGGGAACCATGTATATACATGTGTATGTGTGTGTGTGTATATATATATATATACACACACACATACATACATACAGTTCTCATATTGGATAGTTCTAACACTTTTCTTTTTTTTTTTTTTTTTTGAGGTGAAGTCTCGCTCTGTCACCCAAGCTGGATCTCGGCTCACTGGAAGCTCCGCCTCCCAGGTTCGCGCCATTCTCCTGCCTCAGCCTCCTGAGTAGCTGGGACTACAAGTGCCCGCCACCACGCCTGGCTAATTTTTTGTATTTTTTAGTAGAGACGGGGTTTCACTGTGTTAGCTAGGATGGTGTCGATCTCCTGACCTCGTGATCCGCCCTCCTCGGCCTCCCAAAGTGCTGGGATTAGAGGCGTTAGCCACCGCGCCCGGCCCAGATAGTTCTAACACATTTCTGAGAGTTACAACAATTTTTTTGTTTGTTTGGTTTTTGTTTTTGTTTTGTTTTGTTGTTTTTTTCTTTTTGAGACAGAATCTTGCTCTGTCACCCAGGCTGGAGTGCAGTGGCGCGATCTCGGCTCACTGCAACCTCTGCCTCCTGGGTTCAAGCAATTCTTCTGCTTCAGCCTCCCGAGTAGCTGGGATTACATGCATGCACCACCGTGCCCAACTAATTTTTGTTTTTTGTTTTTTGTTTTTTATTTGAGACGGAGTCTCGCTCTGTTGCCCAGGCTGGAGTGCAGTGGCGTGATCTCGGCTCACTGCAACCTTTGCCTCCCGGGTTCAAGCAATTCTCCTGCCTCAGCCTCTTGAGTAGCTGGGATTACAGGCGCCCACCACCACGCCCAGCTAATTTTTAGTAGAGACAGGGTTTCACCATGTTGTTCAGGCTGGTCTCAAACCCCTGACCTCGTGATCCACCCACCTCAGCCTCCCAAAGTGCTGGGATTACAGGCATGAGCCACCGCGCCTGGCCAATTTTTGTATTTTTAGTAGAGATGGGGTTTCGCCATATTAGCCAGACTGGTCTCAAACTCCTGACCTCAGGTGATCCGCCTGCCTCGGCCTCCCAAAGTGCTAGGATTACAGGCGTGAGCCACCCGCACCTGTATTGTTGAAAAACAACAGCTTTTCAACTCCCTCTAGGAATCAGTGGGGAAGGTGTACCTGTTCCCCTCAGGCACCTCCCACAGAGCCTCCCCACACCCTTGTTGTGCAATGAGCTTCATTAGCCTCATACCTCATCTTCCTCTCTTGTCCTCTAACCCTATCTTCCTTCACAGCTGCCTGAGTGTATCTTCCTGAACCTTTCTATGATTTTTCGTCATCTCAGTAGGATAGGCAAGGTTCCATGCTTTTACTCTGGCCTCTCCCCACCAGGCACACTGAATTATGACTCCTCTCTGTGGAACACGTTCTTTCTCACTTCCCTGTGCCGGGCAGCACCTGAGTCCTCCTGGTGAATTCCAGCTCATCTGTTAAGGATTAGCTCCACCATCTCCTCCTTCATGCTGCCTTTGTTACTTCCTTCAGGCCCCAAGCACCCCTTTCTCCCTTAACAAGGACACAGGCCCTAGCACACCCCTCCCCTGGAGCACCTGCTACCTGCATTGTCACAGTCTACCCAGGGGTTGCACCCACCGTTCAGTGAGCTCCTGGATGACAAGCCCTAGACTTTTTGATCTTTATGTTCCCCGCACTGCCAGGAACAAAAATAGACTCAACAAATGCTTGTTGAATGAATAAGTAAAAGAATGAAGAGTTCATGGCCACGTGCAGTGGCTCACGCCTGTAATCCCAACACTTTGGGAGGGTGAGGCAGGCAGATCACAAGGTCAGGAATTCAAGACAAGCCTGGCCAACATGGTGAAACCCCGTCTCTACTAAAAATAATTTTAAAAAAAATTAGGCGGGCATGGTGTCACAACCCTGTAATCCCAGCTACTTGGCAGGCTGAGGCAGGAGAATTGCTTGAATTCAGGAGGTGGAGGTTGCAGTGAGCTGAGATCAAGCCACTGCACTCCAGCCTGGGCAACAGAGCAAGACTCCATCTCAGAAAAAAGAAAAGAAAAGAAAAGAAAAGTTCTAAGAATGTTTTAGCAAGAATAGCATCAGAACAATAAACATACAGTTTCCCAAAGTAATTAAGAATAAAATTAATTATTCTGACAGTATCAACTATGTTTTTGCTCATAGTAAACACAAAATAAAATTGAAGAAACTGAAAAAATACATTCAGGTTGTATAGGAAAGAAGAAAAAAGAAACTGAAAAAAATTAATTATTCTGATACACATATTTTTAAAAATAGTGTCACATTATATTTACATTGGATGTCACAGGGGAAAAGTCATGGGTTAAAAACATAAAGGTTTCAGGCTGGGCACGGTGGCTCACGCCTGTAATTCCAGCATTTTGGGAGGCCAAGGTGGGCAGATCATTTGAGATCAGGAGTTCGAGACCAGCCTGGCTGACACAGTGAAACCACATCTCTACTAAAAATTTAAAAATTGGCCTGGTGTCGTGGCAGGCACCTGTAATCTTAGCTATTCAGGAGGCTGAGGCAGAGTCTCACTCTGCTGAATCACTTGAACCCAGAGGACAGAGACTGCAGTGAGCCTAGATTGTGCCATTGCACTCCAGCCTGGGCAACAGAGCAAGACTCCATCTCAAAAAAAAAAAAAAAAAAAAAAAGAAAGGAATGGTAATCAACTTACATTGCTTAGTTCACCCATAATGTAATCACTTGATATCAATTTTTAAAAGAAAGCCTCTACTGCCAGGCGTGGTGGCTCACACCTGTAATCCCAGCACTTTGGGAGGGTGAGGTGAGTGGATCCCTTGAGGTCAGGAGTTCGAGACCAGCCTGGCCAACATGGCAAAACCCTGCCTCTACTAAAAATACAAAATTTGCTGGGTGTGGTGGCACACGACTGTAATCCTAGCTACTTGGGAGGCTGAGGCAGGAAAATCACTTGAACCCGAGAGGCAAAGATTGCAGTGAGCCGAGATCACACCATTGCACTCCAGTCTGGGCAACAAGAGCAAAACTCTGTCTCAAAAAAAAAAAAAAAAAAAGAAAGCCTGTACTACAGTCATATTGAAGGCAGGGTAGAGAAGAGTTCTAGGTTTCTTTCTGACCATAATATAAAGTAAATGTAATTAACTAAAGTAATATGAATCAAGAATCCATAATATAAACATATTATTATTTAGACAGAGAAAGTGAATACCAGAAAAAAAAGTGAACTGGAAGTAGATACCTCTGAGCAACAGGATCATGTCTACGGGAGGGAAATGCTGTTTTTGTTACTTTTTAGTACTATTTTATGTTTATAACTGTTTACATGTTAAAAATTTACAGGCGGGCACAGTGGCTCACACCTGTAATCCCAGCACTTTGGGAGGCCAAGGCAGACAGATCACGAGGTCAGGAGATCGAGACCATCCTGGCTAGCATGGTGAAACCCCGTCTCTACTAAAAATACAAAAAATTAGCTGGGCGTGGTGGCAGGCGCCTGTAGTCCCAGCTACTTGGGAGGCTGAGGCAGGAGAATGGCGTGAACCTGGGAGGTGGAGCTTGCAGTGAGCCAAGATCACGCCACTGCACTCCAGCCTGGGCGACAGAGCACAGCGAGACTGCATCTCAAAAAAAAAAAAAAAAAAAAAAAAGTGTGGCCCCAAGACAAATATTCTTCAAATGTGGTCTAGGGAAGCTAAAAGATTGGACACACATGGAATAGTGTAGGAATACACATACCATAGTAATCTATGTGTGGATCGAGGGAAGCAAAAGAACACAAAGGCTGTTAAAGGAAAAAGTGAGGATTACATAATTGTTTTAAGATAATTATCCTTGCCTACAAAGATCAATAACAAGGGTGATGCCACTTCAAGGTTGAACAGGCAGTTGCTGGGCAGATGTCCTTGCAGAAGTATTTTGTGTGTAAGGTTGTGATGGCCTTTGTGCAACATTGTGGTTTTTGCAGTCTTTTTTTTTTTTTTTTTTTTTGAGACGGAGTCTCACTCTGACACCCAGGCTGGAGTGCAGTGGCATGATCTTGGCTCACTGCAACCTCCACCCCCTGAGTTCAAGCAATTCTCCTGCCTCAGCCTCCGGAGTAGCTGGGATTACAGCTGCCTGCCACTGCACCCGGCTAATTCTTTTATTTTTAGTAGAGATGAGCTTTCACCATCTTGGCCAGGCTGGTCTTGAATTCCTGACCTTGTGATCCACCCGCCTCAGTCTCCCAAAGTGTTGGGATTACAGGTGTGAGCCACCGCGCCTGGACTTTTGCAGTCTTCTGTGATAGATTTTGTTATTAGGCATAGGAACATGAGAATTTCTCTTCCTGGCCTTCCCAGCTCTGTTTGTCAGAGGTTTTGTTTTTGTTTTAATATTAGTGAGTCCATTTTTTTTGTTTTTTGTTTTGTTTTGTTTTTGAGACAGGGTCTCACTCTGTCATCCAGGCTGTAGTGCAGTGACACGATCTCAGCTCACTGCAACCTCTGCCTTCCGGGTTCAAGTGATTCTCCTGCTTCAGCCTCCTGCGTAGCTGGGATTATAGGTGCCCACCAACACGCCCAGCTAATTTTTTTTTTTTTTTTTTTTTGTATTTTTAGTAGAGACAGGGTTTCACCATATTGGTCAGGCTGGTCTCAAACTCCTGACCTCAAGTGATCCGCCCGCCTTGGCCTCCCAAAGTGCTAGGATTACAGGCATGAGCCACTGCACCCAGTCAATATTAGCAGCTCCATTTTGATTCTGACAACTTTCACATATTCAAAACACAGTGGAGCCAGGCACTGTGGCTAATGCCTGTAATCTCAGCACTTTGGGAAGCCAAAGCAGGAAGACTGCTTGAGCCCAGGAGTTTGAGACTAGCCTGGGCAACATGACGAAACACAGTATGTACAAAAAAAAAAAATTAGCCAGGTGTGGTGGTACACGTCTGTAGTCCCAGCTACCCAGGAGGCTGAAGCAGGAGGATTCCGTGAGCCGGGGAATTTGAGGCGGCAGTGAGCTCTGACTGTACCATTGCTCCCCAGCCTGGGCAACAAAACAAGACCCTGTCTCAAAAAAACAAAAACAAAACACACTGGGGAAGGCACATTTCACGCAAGTCTGTGTCATCCGTGTAATGCTCTCTGGGAATCTCTACGAAGGCACATGATATATTTTGACAGACTGTGATCCTCCCTAGGAATTATTTATCACGTCATATAGAGGAAAGCTGTCTTGCCCGGTGCAGTGGCTCATGCCTGTAATCCCAGCACTTTGGGAGGCTGAGGAGGGTGGGTCACCTGTGGTCAGGTGTTCCAGACCAGCCTGGCCAATGTGGCAAAACCCCGTCTCTACTAAAAATACAAAAATTAGCCAGGCGTGGTAATGCACACCTGTAATTCCAGTTACTTGGGAGGCTGAGACAGGAGAATCGCTGGAACCCAGGAGGCGGAGGTTGCAGTGAGCTGAGATCACACCAGTGTACTCCAGCCTGGGCGACAAAGCGAGACTTCGTCTCAAAAAAAAAAAAAAAAAAAAAAAAAAGGAAAGCCATCTTGGCAGCCTTGTGTTGCAGAACTTTTCCTTAGTTCAGCTAAGGATGGGGTCCTTGTCCATCCCATGGCCAAGACAACTGAGGCTCGTAGATGGTCTGAAGGGTGAGTAAAGCAGGGTTTTATTAGGTAAAAAAGAAGAAAAGGGGGAAGCAGGGACTAATAAGCAGGGACCACTATATTTGATTCAATAAAGTAATTCTGAACCAAAAGCTAAACACTTAAAAGCCAAAGTTGGCCGGGCGCGGTGACTCACGCCTGTAATCCCAGTGCCTTGGGAGGCCGAGGCGGGCAGATCACCTGAGGTCAGGAGTTCAAGACCAGCCTGGCCAACATGGCGAAACCCCATCTCTACTAAAAATACAAAAATTAGCCAGGTGTGGTGGCTAATGCCTGTAATCTCAGCTACTTGGGAGGCTGAGGCAGGAGAATCTCTTGAACCTGGGAGGCAGAGGTTGCAGTGAGCTGAGATCATGCCATTGCACTTCAGCCTGGGCGACAATAAGTGAAACTCCATCTCAAAAAAAAAAAAAGCCGAAGTTACTTTATAAAGCAGCTTACTCAGTAAAAGAAGAAAGATTACTCTGGCCCTAGTCCCTAAAGCCCTGCAAAACCTGGCATTTCTGCACATGCATGGGAACCCTGGGGAACTCCCACCTGTTTGGCAATTTACAGACCCAGGAACAGAGCCTAGCGCGTTGGCTCACACCTGTAATCAGCAGTAGAAGGCCAAGGCAGGCCGATCACTTGAGGCCAGGAGTTGGAGACCAGCCTGGCCAACATGGAGAAAACCCATCTCTACTAATAATACAAAAATTAGCCTGTGTGATGGCATGCACCTGTAACCCCAGCTACTCAGGAGGCCGAGGCAGGAGAATCACTTGAACCTGGGAGGCGGATGGTGCAGTGAGCCAAGATCAGGTGACTGCACTCCAGCCTGGACAACAGAGGGAAACTGTCTCAAAAACAAAACAAACAAACAAAAACACAAGAACAGGGGACAGGAAAAGCCACTTCGTTTGGGAGCCTTTAAAGTCATTAATGTTAGCTACTTCTACGTCAGCACAGAGGAATTACACACCAAGGTGGTCTAAGATGTTAAGAATTCATTTAAACATGAGACTACTTCTTTTGGATTCTGTAAGTGCTAATGTTGAGAAATTCATGACTATTGCTTACCTGTTTGCATTTTATTTAAGGATGTTCTGGAAGAGCATTATCACATTTTCCCATCAGAGCTTGTGCAAAGAGGAAGCATTAGTGCTTCCTCCATCACTAAAGGAGAGGCCTTGCTTTTGAAGGCGGGGCCAGAGATTCTGCAAGTAGCTCACAGCATGGCTTAAGGCTCTGCGTGAAGGCTCAAGTTAGCCGATTTTGACACATATGCAAATGATTATTTGCTAATCAAGCAACAACCAGAGTCATTAGCGCCTTTACAGCCCTTGGGATTGTGAGGACAAGTTGGTCAGGAGACAGGTGGCGCTCACTACCCCCATCTTGGATCTGTTGAGAGTTGCAGATCAGTAAAAACTTGGGAGCAACCCCGATGACTCATGTCTGAGTTGTCTCAACAGTGTGTTCCGGGAACTGGTAGAACAAATGGAATCTTTCAAAGGCCCAGGTCGCAAGAAGCTCACAGCCCAGATATGTAAGCATTACGCACAATTCCATTACCCCTGCAAGGCAAGCAGCCCACGCCAGCAACAGAGGCCAACCAGCCACAGGCTTCACTCAGGCAGCTTTGGTTTCATCTACAGATCCTGCTTTATTGTAACATGAGCACTGATGAAAAATTGGTAGGACTGAGAAAGTTAAAACTCTGCCCTGCCCAGATTAGGATAACAGACACACATAAAGGCATCTACAAAATTAAGAAGAAAGCGTCTCTCCCAACGACACATTACAGCTGTAAAGTATTGTCTTCTTTGAATGACCACTGCTCTCTTACTGAAAGCCTTTGTTCTCGGAAATCACAGAGTATCAGAAACTTTGCTGTATGAAATTCTATCAGTAAGAATGAAATGTTCCACTCTTGGCCAGGTGACTCTAAGTCACCTTAATACAGAGAAGCAGCCTTAATTGACAAGCCAAGTCCAAGGCTTCCGAATGGGGATCTGTGGACACAGCATTCCTCATCTAAACTTTGCAGTTTCCAAGGAAACAACACTCTAAGGGCATTTTGCAGTTCAGGCCTGACATTGATTCTTTTACACAAGCCCTGTTTTGCTTTGAGTTGTCAAAACACTGCTTCATTGAAAGTTTATCTCCACCCTTCCCCCAAATCCTACATAAACTGTCCTTTGGGGGCAGGCGTGGTGACTCATGCCTGTAATCCCAGCACTTTGGGAGGCTGAGGTGGGCGGATCACTTGAGGTCGGGAGTTCTAGACCAGCCTGGACAACATGGTGAAACCCCGTCTCTACTAAAAATACAAAAATTAGCAAGGCGTGGTGGCAGGCGTCTGTTATCCCAGCTACTGGGAGGCTGAGGCAAGAGAATCACTTGAACCTAGGAAGCGGAGGTTGGAGTGAGCCCAGATCATGCCACTGCACTCTAGTCTGGACAAGAGCAAAACTCCGTCTCAAAAAAATAAAATAAAATAAAATAAAAAACACACACAGAAAAACAAACAAAAAACTGTCCTTTGGTCCTCTGGTGTACAGTCTACCTCATTGCAACGGGTTAATAAACCTGACTTTCTCAGATTCCAAGTCTGTGCCTGAATGGGCTAGGACTGCATCGCAATCTATGAGAACCCTGCTGGTCTCAAAAAGGCTACATAACAATCTGTTTAGTATAGTATTTGGGATATGACTATACATGTGTTGCAGGGAAAAACATTTAGCAAATTTATGCCCGAGATTCAGTTTCTTAATAAATATAGTCATTTGTTAGCTTAAAACTTAATTCTGTCCTTGAATTATGATTATTAAAATGTGAAAATAGCATTTTAAGAGCCTTAAAGTCTGCTTTAAAAGAAAAGTAAGATATGGGACCAGGCATGGTGCCTCACACCTGTAATCCCAGCAGTTTGGGAAGCCCAGGTGGGAGGATTGCTTGAGCCCAGGAATTTGAGACCAGCCTGGGCAACATAGTGAACCCTTGTCTCTAAAAAAAAAAAAAAAAAAAAAAAAAAAATTGTTTTTTAATTAGCAAGGCATGGTGGGGCACACCTATAGTCCCAGCTACTTGGGAAGCTGAGAGGGAGGATTGCTTGAGCCTGGGAGGTAGAGGCTGCAGTGAGCCATGACTGCACCACTGCACTCCAGCCTGCTCAACAGAGCAAGACTCTGTCTTGAAAATATATACATGGAAAATTTGCATTCAGAGAAAAAAAATTCTCAGAGTTTGGTCAAAGAAAGTTAGCCTCACAGGGCTGAATTCCTGGCCAATTCATACTAATCCTATAAGACTTGGCTCAAACATTCTCTCTTCTTGAAAGCTGTCCCTAATCCTTCTCTTCTATACTCTGGTGGCACCTGGTGTTATATTTGTGCCATGGCACACGCCAACCACAATATTGGGGTTGTTGGTTTACCTGTTTTCCCTGTTCATCTCAACTCATTGAGAGCAGAGCCCCTGTCACTGATCTGTAAATTGCACCTGGCACACAGGAGGAACTCAATTCATGATGAATAGATGAAGCTGTGAATGGAGGGGAGGTTAGGAGCAAGAAAACCAGTTGGAAGATGGTTGTGATGGTCCACAAGGGATGAAAATAACCTGGACACCGTGTTTGACTAGATGAAAAAGTAGATGAGTATGGAACATTATATTTTATTCTATTTTTATTATTTTTTGAGATGGAGTTTTGCTCTTGTTGCCCAGGCTGGAGTGCAGTGGCGCGATCTCAGCTCAATGCTACCTCCACCTCCCGGGTTCAAGTGATTCTCCTGCCTCAGCCTCCTGAGTAGCTGGGATTAGAGGCGCCTGCCACCACACCTAATTTTTTTTTTCTTTTTTTTTTTTTTGAGATAGAGTCTGACTCTGTCGCCCAGGCTGGAGTGCAGTGCAGCAGGCTGGTCTTGAACTCCTGACCACAGGTGATCCACCCACCTCGGCCTCCCAAAGTGCTGGGATTACAGGCATGAGCCACTGCGTCTGGCCTAATTTTTGTATTTTTAGTAGAGACAGGGTTTCGCCATGCTGGCCAGGCTGGTCTTGAATTCCTGACCTCAGGTGATCTGCCTGCCTTGGCCTCCCAAAGTGCTGGGATTACAGGTGTGAGCTACCGCGCCAGGCCTTGGAACATTTTAAAGGAAGAAGAGGCTGGGTGTGGTGGCTCATGCCTGTAATCCCAACTGGGAGGCAGAGGCTGGAGGATCACTTGAGGTCAAGAGTTCAAGATCAGCCTGGCCAATATGGTGAAGCCCTGTCTCCACTAAAAATACATAAATTACCCAGGAATGGTGGTGGATTCCTGTACTCCCAGCTAGTTGGGAGGCTGTTGCTAGAGAATCGCTTGAACCTAGGAGGCAGAGGTTGCAGTGAGCCAAGATCGCGCCACTGCACTCCAGCCTGGGCAACAGAGGGAAACTGTGTCTCAAAAATAGGTAAGTAAATAAATAAATAAAGGATTAAAGGAATAAATAAAATAAAGACTTGATGATTAAGTGAAAACAAGAAACAAAGAATAGAGAATCAAATAAATTTAAAAATTTTTAAACCTACACAGATAGGGAGTGGAAACTACAACTGGAATAGAGGAATCCTAAAGTAGCTAGTTCATGCATTTGAGTTAAGATTTTGCAAGATCCTTGGAAAATCTATTATGCTTTTGGACATTCAAAATTAAAGTCAAGGCTCAAAATAGACTTGGGAGTCATTAACATTGAGGCTGAAACTTTTTAAAAAAGTGGATGAACTCTCTGAAGAAGAGACTGTGTGTTGAGTACAAGGCTGAAACACTGAAACTTGGAAAATGCAAAGGTCTAAAGGAAAAAAGGAGGGAGGAAGAGGCAACAAAGATGAGTGTGTTCATGGAGAAACAGGGAAGTGCAATAACCCAGACACCAATGGAGAAGCGCTGCCTGCAGGGGAGGAGAGGAAAACCCAAGAGAATCACCTGAAAAACTATTCAAACTCAAATTTCAGCAAGGTGCTAAGTTGCAAAGTACAGCAACCACTTACAACAATTGATGGCTTTCCTCCAACTATAGCCTATTACAAAATATAATGGACAGGCCGGGCGCAGTGGCTCACACCTGTAATCCCAGCACTTTGGGAGGCCGAGGCGGGTGGATTACCTGAAGTCAGGAGTTCGAGACCATCCTGACCAACAAAGTAAAACCCCGTCTCTACTAAAAATACAAAAATTAGCCAGGTGTGGTGGCAGGCTTCTGTAGTCCCAGGTACTCAGGAGGCTGAGACAGGAGAATTGCTTGAACCCGGGAGGCGGAGGTTGCAGTGAGCCGAGATCGCACCATTGCACTCCAGCCTGGGCAACAGGAAAGACTCCGTCTCAAAAAAAAAAAAAAAAAGAAAAGAAAATATAATGGACAAAAGATCCCATTTGTAATGGCAAAAGCCAAAAGATAATAATGACAGATAAACTATAAAAATGTGTAGTACTTTTGAAAATATAATGGAAACATTCTATTTTCAATAGTAAAAAGAAAGAAAGAGAGAGAGAAAGAAAAGAAAGAAAGGGAAGGAAAGAGAAGAAAGAAAGGGAAGGAAAGGAAGAAAAGAAAGGGAAGGAAAGGAAGGAAGAAAGAATCCAGTCTGAGCAATATGGCAAGACCCAGTCTCTACAAAAAAAAATTTTAATTAGCTGGGTATGGTGGTGCATGCCTGTGGTTCCAGCTACTCAGGAGGCTGAGGTGAAAGGATTGCTTGATCCCAGGAGGTTGAGGCTGCAGCGAGCCACGATTATGCCACTGCCCTCCAGCCTGGGCAACAGAGCAAGACGCTGTCTTAAAAAAAAAAAAGGCTGGGTGTGGTGGATCATGCCTGTAATGCCAACTCTTTGGGAGGCCAAAGCAGGCAGATCAGCTGAGGTCAGGAATTCAAGACCAGCCTGGATAACATGGTGAAACCCTGTCTCTACTAAAAATACAAAAATTAGCCGGACATGGTAGTGCACACCTGTAATCCCAGCTACTCAGGAGGCTGAGGCAGGAGAATCGCTTGAATCTGGGAGGCAGAGGCTGCAATGAGCTGAGATCATGCCATTGCACCACAGCCTGGGTGACAAGAGCAAAACTCTGTTTAAAAAAAAAAAAAAACCCACCGAAAATAAAAAAGAAAATGTCAAACACCTAGGAATAAACTTGTATGGTACTTTTATGAATGTACTACAAAAACCAAAAGACGTAGATTTGAATAATGAGAGGACATAGCAGATGGAAAACATGATATTATGAAGATATCAGTGCTCTCCACATTTACACATTTAATGCAGTTTCAAGCCAAAATAAATTCCAAGTGGACCGAGGAGATATACGAAAAACAAAAACAGATAAAAGAAGTATAAAAGAAAAAAAATGGCAAGGAAAAATTTTCTAGGCATAATCCCAAAAGTAGGACCATTAAGAAAATGATAGACAGATAAGATTCTGAACAAACCTGATTCCTAGAGCCCAAGGCCTAGAGCTCAGAGCTTTGCAATATCCTCCTCAGTCCATGAATTTGTGATAAGAACATTGCAATTTTTCCTTCCACGATATTTCTGCCCTGTACAGATGAATATTAGCTCAAGATATTTCTGTGCCCTTTATAGATGAGTCATCTGTAAGTATTCATCAAAGATATTCACATTCTCACTGTGGGTGAATCCACACTATAGAACCTCAGATTCTACAACCACTCTCAAGGCCTTATGATATAGCAAGCCCTCAGCTCTGGTGGAGAAATAGGATCAAGAGCAAAGATCATGCCATTCATATCTGGCACCAACAAGCCAAAAGCCAAAATTCCACACCATGAGTGTGCTTGGGACTGGGGTTGCTCTGGCCCTAGAAGTAGGTGAAACACACCCCACTTAACTAAAAGCAGTGACCAAAAGCTGGGAGGTAATAGGAGCAATTATCTGTATTAAGGAGAATATGCAAATGTTCTCCAGCTTACTTCTTTGACATGCTTTTTTAGAAAATTGTGCTCTACATTGGTTCTCAAACTTTAGCATACATCAGAATCACTGAAGAACTTGTTAAAAAGACTACTGGGGTCCACCCTAAATCACTCTGAATTTCTGAAACAGTTGGCCTGGATCTGAACCAAGTCTGCATTTCTGACAAATTCCCAGTTGGTGCTGATTCTGCTGGTCTGGGGACCACACTTTAAGAACCACTGCACTACAATTGTGATATTGGGTGTGGACCTGAAAGAAAGGCAAAAAGGAAGCTCTTGATTCTGTTTGCTTTTGACGAAGAAGTCCTTGGAGAGAAGCATCTGGAGACTGAGACTACCCAGAGGGGTCAGACAGTCTTCCAGGGGCTATGCAATGGAATTCCTTTCTTATAAATATCCCTCCCTAAACCTTAGTAAAGTTACTAAATTCAGAACATGCTTAGTTTGTGTGTGTGTGTGTGTGTGTGTGTGTAAAACTGCTGCATAGGATCAAACCAACAATAAAAAAAACAAGAAGAGGAAATAGAACCATGGGGTAGCAATGTCAGGAATTCACTGAGCAGGGGAAAGAGTTTCAACTGTACAAAGTAGGATACAGGAGAAATTTACTAAAATCTCTAAGGGCAGGAAGATTAGTGAATGTTCCAGTCTCCTGAGGCTTTACCTTAATTTGCATATATCTTTTCTGAGCATTCAGTCGCCGACATATTTATCCCCAACATTAATTCTTAATTCGTTCTGATTCTAAACACTTTACCCGGCTGGGCGTGATGGTTCACACCTGTAATCCCAACACTTTCGGAGGCTGGGCCAGATGGATCATCTGAGGTCAAGAGTTGGAGACCATCCTGGCCAACATGGTGAAACCCCGTCTCTGCTAAAACTACAAAAACAAAATTAGCCAGGCGTGGTGGCGCATGCGTGTAAATCCCAGCTACTCAGGAGGCTGAGGCAGCGGAATCACTTAAACCCAGGAGGTGGAGGTTGCAGTGAGCCAAGATCATGCCATTACACTCCAGTATGGGTGATGAGCAAAAACTCCATCTCAAAAAATAAATACATAAACACTAAAAATTCATAATTTGTAAAGAAATGTAAGTGCAGAAGATTGCTCTCAAAATAATTAAAACTCTCCTGCATTTAAAATACCATTCTTAATTTACCTGTTTCATACATTTTAAAAATTTTGGGGTTTTTTTTTTTGTTTTTTGTTTTTTGTTTTTGAGGTGGAGTTTTGTTCTTGCTGCCCAGGCTGGAGTGAAATGGCGCGATCTTGGCTCACCGCAACCTTCGCCTCCTGGGCTCAAGTGATTCTCCTGCCTTAGTCTCCCGAGTAGCTGGGATTACAGGCATGAGCCACCATGCCCGGCTAATTTTGTATTTTTAGTAGAGACTGGGTTTCTCCATGTTGGTCAGGCTGGTCTCGAACTCCTGACCTTACATAATCCGCCCAACTCAGCCTCCCAAAGTGTTGAGATTACAGGAGTGAGCCACTGAGCATGGCCGGGTTTTTTTGTTTGTTTTGTTTTGTTTTTCTGGTTTTTGTTTTTTTGAGACGGAGTTTCACTCTGGTTGCCCAGGCTGGAGTGCAATGGTGCAATCTTGGCTTACTGCAACCTCCTCTTACCGAGTTCAAGCAATTCTCCTGCCTCAGCCTCCCGAGCAGCTGGGATTACAGGCATACACCAGCATGCCCAGCTAATTTTTTGTATTTAGTAGAGACAGGGGTTTCACCATGTTGGTCAGGCTGGTCTCGAACTCCTGACCTTAAGTGATCCACCCACCTCAGCTTCCCAAAATGCTGGGATTACAGGTGTGAGCCACCGCACCCGGCCTGTTTCATACATTTGATATTCTGTAGAGATTTCACAAGGCGTCATATGTCTCTGAAACCCCTTCATGATGATTATAAACTGTGGCCTCTTTAAAGACAGAGCTGGCCGGGCGCGATGGCTCACGCCTGTAATCCCAGCACTTTGGGAGGCCGAGGCAGGTGGATCACAAGGTCAGGAGCTTAAGACCATCCTGGCGGCCGGGCGCGGTGGCTCAAGCCTGTAATCCCAGCACTTTGGGAGGCCGAGGTGGACAGATCACGAGGTCAGGAGATCGAGACCATCCTGGCTAACACGGTGAAACCCTGTCTCTACTAAACATACAAAAAAAAAAAATTAGCCGGGCGTGGTGGCGGGCGCCTGTAGTCCCACCTACTCGGGAGGCTGAGGCAGGAGAATGTCGTGAACCCAGGAGACGGAGCTTGCAGTGAGCCGAGATCGCGCCACTGCACTCCAGCCTGGGCCACAGACCGAGACTCCGTCTCAAAGAAAAAAAAAAAAAACCATCCTGGCTAACACGGTGAAACCCTGTCTCTACTAAAAGTACAAAAAATTAGCCGGCCGTGGTGGCGGGCGTCTGTAGTCCCAGCTACTTGGGAGGCTGAGGCAGGAGAACAACGTGAAATCGGGAGGCGGAGCTTGCAATGAGCCGAGATTGCGCCACTGCACTCCAGCCTGGGCGACAAAGCAAGACTCCATCTCAAAAAACAAAAAACAAAAAAGACATAGAGCCAACAGATCTACTGCTTGATACCCTATGTATTAGACTAAAGTAAAATCCTGTCAAGGACTATTTCTGCACCGTGGAACTGAAGAATGACTTTGTTAAATTTCAACCAATTTAAAAAAATAAAACAGGGCTGGGCATGGTGGCTCACACCTGTAATCCTAGCACTTTGGGAGGCTGAGGCAGGTGGATCACCTGAGGTGAGGAGTTCAATACCAGCCTGGCCAGCATGTTGAAACCCCATCTCTACTAAAATACAAAAGTTAGTCGGGGGTGGTGGCATGGTAATCCCAGCTACTTGGGAGGCTGAGGCAAGAGAATTGCTTGAACCTGGGAGGTGGAGGTTGCAGTGAGCTTAGATCCCGCCATTGCACTCCAGCCTGGGCGACAAGAATGAAACTCCGTATCAACAACAACAAAAAAAACAACAAAGGCCGGGCACAGTGGCTCACGTCTGTAATCCCAGCACTTTGGAGGCCAAGGTGCGCAGAACACGAGGTCAGGAGTTCAAGAACAGCCTGGCCAACATGGTGAAACCCCGTCTCTACTAAAAATACAAAAATTAGCTGGGTATGGTACACATGCCTGTAATCCCAGCTACTCAAGAGGCTGTGGCAGGAGAATCGCTTAACGGGGACCTGGGAGCCAGAGGTTACAGTGAGCTGAGATCACACCACTGCACTCCAGCCTGGGCTACAGAGCGTGACTCTGTCTCAAAACAAAACAAAACAAACAAACAAAAAGATAAACTTCAACCCATTTTTAAATGGTCTTTCTAATTATATGAGTTTCAGATGGACTTTGAACATAGGAGAAATGGAAGAGTCCTCATACAGTGAACAAACATCAGCGTATCACATTCCTAAGGTAGGGGATAAGTTAAACCATTTTAGATAAGGTTTACACGAGTCATTACAACTTTCCATTGAGATAAGCTGGAAGGTTATTGTGGTAGCCAGTCACCAAATGGCCCCAGTGATCCTTGCTTCCTGGAATTCACTTACTAGTTTACACACCTTCCCACTTGGAATCATGTGGGAAGGTGTGTAACATGGAATCATGTTGTACTCTATGTCCAACAGAATGAGGCAGAAGTAACAGTGTGTCGTTTCCAAGGCTAGATCATAAAAGATATTGCAGTTTGTACCTTCGTCTTGGTCTTAGATCACTGACTCCAGGGGAAGCCAGCAGTGAGGACACTCAGCAGTCCTATGGGAGGGGAGTCAATCACAGTCCTGAAAGGCACAGTCCTGAATGCCATCATCCTGAATGTTGAAATTCTAAAAGATCAAAATCCTACAAATATAATTCTGGAAAAAATCATTTAAAAGTCTTTAAGGGGGATTTATTGAGAAATATATAAAAACACAACAGAAGGCTTCATAAACCACTTACACAATAAAACAGACAATAATAACATTCACTTTTTTACAAGTATAAACACTCAGATATGCTAACAACAGCTGTATGGGCATAACAGTTATGAGCAGACAAGCCATATTCATAAAGAAATAGGTCGAAATGGGAAACATATAAACACACATCACTGTAGTTGGTAATTGTGTGCACCCAGCTTTATAACTGCAGTTATCTGAAATACCATGATGAACAAGCTAAGTCTTTGATGAGATCAATCAAAAAACTTGATGGGTCACCACCACATATTCGGTCACCCAAACAGCCAAGATTTGGAGACTTTTTTTTTTTTTTGAGACGGAGTTTCGCTCTTGTCGCCCAGGCTGGAGTGGTGCAATGGTGCTATCTCAGCTCACCACAACCTCTGCCTCCTAGGTTCAAGTAGTTCTCCTGCCTCAGCCTCCTGAGTAGCTGGGATTACAGGCATGCAACACCACGCCTGGCTAATTTTGTATTTTTAGTAGAGACGAGTTTTCTCCATGTTGGTCAGGCTGGTCTCGAACTCCCGACCTCAGGTGATCAGCCCGCCTTGGCCTCCCAAAGTGCTGGGACTACAGGCATGAGCCACCGTGCCTGGTGATCTGGAGAAATGTTATCACAAATGCAGATGTACGAAAAGAACATCTCGCCGGGCACAATGGTTCATGCCTGTAATCCCAGCACTTTGGGAGGCCGAGGCGGGAGATTCACCTGAGGTCAGGAGTTCGAGACCAGCCTGGCCAACATGGTAAAACCCCATCTCTACTAAAAATACAAAAATTAGCTGGGCTTGTGGCAGGCGCCTGTAAATCCCAGCTACTCAGGAGGCTGAGGCAAGAGAATCGCTTGAACCCAGGAGCCAGAGGTTGCAGTGAGACGAGATCGTGCCATTGCACTCCAGCCTGGGCAACAAGAGTAAAATTCCATCTCAAAAAAAAAAAAAAAAAAAAGAACGTCTCTTCTTTTTTCTTTTTCTTTTTTTGTTTTTTTGAGAGAGATCTCGCTCTGTCACAACACAGGCTGAAGTGCAGTGGCACCATCTCGGCTCACAGCAGCCTCCAGCCCAGGCTGGAGTGCAGTGCAGCAGGCTGGTCTCGAACTCCTGACCTCAGGTGATCTGCCTTCCTCGGCCTCCCAAAGTACTAGGATTACAGGCGTTAGCCAGTGCACCTGGCTCTCCCCTCCTTTATTGAGGAAGTTTCAACGTTGTCACATACATGCACACTGCTTACTCACACAAAGTCAACATTGTGGCCGGGCTCAGGAGTTCGACACTAGCCTGGCCAACATGGTGAAACTCCATCTCTACTAAAAAAAAAAAAATACAAAAATTAGCCGGGCATGGTGGCAGGTGCCTGTAATCCCAGCTACTCGGGAGGCTGAGGCATGAGAATCGCTTGAACCCAGCAGGCGGAGATTGCAGTGAGCTGAGATAGTACCACTGCACTCCAGCTTAGGCGACAGAGTGAGACTCTATCCAAAAAAAAAGTCAACATTGTGATAATACACATTCATGCAGTCAAGTTTCTGATGTCCACGGCAACAGAAGAAAAGTCTGTCCCAGCTCTCAGAGAGACCAAATTGTCTTCTGTATTTGTTCTTTCTGGGCCGATCAGATGGTGCCCACCAACACTGAGGGCAGATCTTCCCAACCCAGTGCACTAGGAATCACACAGTAATCTGCTCTGGAAACATCTTTAAGCATCAAACCTTAAAGAAGGTAATACTTGTTAAGATTTCATGTAGTACCAAAGAAGAATATCAACAATTATCTGGCTGGGTGCAGTGGCTCACGCCCGTAATCCCAGCACTTTGAGAAGCCAAGGCAGGTGGATCACCTGAGGTCAGGAGTTCAAGACCAGCTTGGCCAACATGGTAAAACCCTGTCTCTACTAAAATACAAAAATTAGCCAGGACTGGTGGTGGGCACCTATAATCCCAGCTACTTGGGAGGCTAAGGCAGGAGAATCACTTGAACCAGGAAGGCAGAGGTTGCAGTGAGCCGAGATAATACCACTGCACTCCAGCCTGGGTGACAGAACAAGATTCCATCTCAAAAACAAATTAATTAATTATTAATTAAATGAGGGTATTAAAGCAAAAAATATTCAGAACTAGATAATAAAAGAAAGTCTCAAAAAATTTCAAATAAGTTATAGCATACTAACGATGGTCTCTATTCAAAACAATTAAATAATCTATCAACTAGAGCCTCGAACTTCTGGGCTCAAGTAGTTCTCCTGCCTCAGTCTTCTAAATACTTGGGACTATAGGCACGTGCCACCGCACCTGGCAAAAGATAGATACATTTTTAAAGTCCTATATATGTTTAGAAATTATAAAAGAAGGCCAGGCTTCGTGGCTCACACCTGTAATCCCAGCATTTTGGGAGGCTGAAGCGGGAGGATCATGAGGTCAGGAGTTTAAGACCAGCCTGGCCAACATAGTGAAACCCTGTCTCTACTAAAAATACAAAAAATTAGCTGGGGTTGGTGGCGGGCACCTGTAATCCCAGCTACTTGGGAGGCTGAGGCAGGAGAATCCCTTGAAATCCATGAGGCAGAGGTTGCAGTGAGCTGAGATTGCGCCACTGCACTCCAGCCTGGGCGACAGTGCAAGACTGTCTCAAAAAAAAAAAAAAAAAATGCCGGGCGTGGTGGTTCACGCCTGTAATCCCAGCACTTTGGGAGGCCGACGGGGGTGGATCACGAGGTCAGGGGATCGAGACCATCCTGGCTAATAGGGTGAAACCCCGTCTCTACTAAAAATACAAAACAAAATTAGCCAGGCATTGTGGCAGCTGCCTGTAATCCCAGCTACTCAGGAGGCTGAGACAGGGGAATTGCTTGAACCCGGGAGGCAGAGGTTGCACAGTGAGCGGAGATCATGCCACTGCGCCACTGTACTCCAGCCTGGGCAACAGAGCGAGACTCTGTCTCAAAAAAAAAAATTGTAAAAATACTTCTCAATAACTAATGACTTTTAAAATCATAATTGAAAAATAACAATAATTGAAACTGAACAAAAAGACTATATATACAACACGTGGGATGCAATGAAAGGAGAGAAAACCTATAGCCCTAAATGTTTACATTAAAAAAGAGAAAGTCTGAAAATGAGCTAAGCATCCACCTTAAGAAGATAGGAAGAGGCCAGGTGCGGTGGCTCACACCTATAATCCCAGCAGTTTGGGAGGTCAAAGTAGGCAATCACCTGAGGTCAGGAGTTCGAGACCAGCCTGGCCAAGATGGTGAAACCACGTCTTTACTAAAAAAACAAAAATTAGCTGTGCCTGGTGGCGAGCGCCTGTAATCCCAGCTACTTAGGAGGTTGAGGCCGGAGAATCGCTTGAACCCACAAGGCAGAGGCTGCAGTGAGGTGAGATTGCACCACTGCACTCCAGCCTGGGCAACAAGAGCGAGACTTTTTCTCAAGAAAAAAAAAAAAGAAGAAGAAGATTGGAAAAGAACAACAGAATAAATGCAAGTTGACTAGAATGAAGGAGATGATACAGATAAGATTAAAAATTAATGAAATAAGACTGAAATTCGATCAAGGAAAAAAGAGAAAACATAAATATTAGAAATGGAAAACGGAGGCATAACTACATATCCAGCAGATATTAAAGATAATGAGAGAAAGGTATGAACGACTTTATTCAATAAATTTGAAAACATAGAAAAAATGAACAAATTCCTTTAAAATCCCGATGAATTGGCTAGGCGCGATGGCTCACGCCTGTAATCCCAGCACTTTGGGAGGCTGAGGCAGGCAGATCACTTGAGGTCAGGAGTTCGAGACCAGCCTGGCCAACATGATGAAACCCTGTCTCTACCAAAAAACACAAAAAAATAGCCGGGCATGGTGGCACATGCCTGTGGTCCCAGCTCCTCGGGAGGCTGAGGCAGGAGAATCGTTTGAACCTGGGAAGCAGAGGTTACAGTGAGCCGAGACGTCGCCACTGCACTCCAGCCGGGGCAACAGAATGAGACTCTGTCTCAAAAAAATTAATTAATTAATTACATAAAATCCTGATAAATCATCCTGATAAATGGTCATTTATCAAAATGAATTCAGAAAGAAAATTTTTTTTTTTTTTTTTTTGAGACAGCTCTCGCTCTGTCACCCAAGCTGGAGTGCAGTGGCCCAATCGCAGCTCAGTGCAATTTCTGCCTCCTGGGTTCAAGCGATTCTCCTACCTCAAGCAATTCCCTCCTGCCTCGGCTTCCTAAAGTGCTGGGATTACAGGTGTGAGCCATCATGCTTGGTGTATGCTTGTTTATTTTTATTTTCATTTTATTTTTTAAATTTTCTTATAGAGACAGGGTTTCACCATGTTGGTCAGGCTGGTCCCGAACTCCTGACCTCAAGTGATCTGCCTGCCTCGACCTCCCAAAGTGCTGGGATTACAGGTGTGAGCCACCGTGCCTGGTCATCATATTAAATTTATAACAAACTATCTTCAATCAATAAAAACTGAGCTTAGGCCGGGAGCAGTGGCTCACGCCTGTAATACCAGTACTTTGGGAGGCCAAGGCGGATGGATTGCCTTAGGTCGGGAGTTCAAGACCAGCCTGACTGACATGGAGAAACCCCGTCTCTACTAAAAACACAAAATTAGCTGGGGTGGTGGCACATGCCTGTAATCCCAGCTACTCGAGAGGCTGAGGCAGGAGAATCACTTGAGCCGGGGAGGGGGACGTTGTGGTGAGCTGAGATCGCGCCATTGCACACCAGCCCGAGCAACAAGAGTGAAACTCCGTCTCAAAAAAAAAAAAAAAAAAATCAACTGAGCTTAAATAGCATATAAAACCCTGTTCCTATATAGCTATCTCCCTCTCCTTTATGTTGAGATGATCACAAATTATATCTTTACACACTGTGATTTGCTGCCTTTTTTTTTTTTTTTTTTTTGAGATGGGCTCTGTTGCCCAGGCTGGAGTGCAGTGGTATGATCTCAGCTCATGGCAACCTCTACCTCCCGGGTTCAAGCGATTCTCCTGCCTCAGCCTCCCTGAGTAGCTGGGATTACAGGCACCTGCCAACACGCCCGACTAATTTTTGTTGTTGTTGTTTTTTTTCTGAGATGGAGGCTTCCTCTGCTGCCCAGGCTGGAGTGTAGTGGTATGATCTCAGCTCACTGCAACCTCCACCTCCCGGGTTCAAGTGATTCTCCTGCCTCAGCCTCCTGAGTAGCTGGGATTATAGGCACGTGCCACTATGGCCAGCTAATTTTTGTATTTTAGTAGAGATAAGGTTTCCCCATGTTGGTCAGGCTGGTCTCGAACTTCTGACCTCAGGTAATCCACCTGCCTTGGCCTTCCAAAGTGCTGGGATTACAGGAGTGAACCACTGCACGTGGTCTGCTCCAGGTGATTTTTTTTTTTTTTTTTTTTTTTTGAGACGGAGTCTCGCTCTGTCGCCCAGGCTGGAGTGCAGTGGAGCAATCTTGGCTCACTGCACGCTCTGCCTCCCAGGTTCACGCCATTCTCCTGCCTCAGCCTCCTGAGTAGCTGGGACTACAGGCACCCACTACCATGCCTGGCTAAATTTTTGTATTTTTAGTAAAGACTGGGTTTCACCGTATTAGCCAGGATGGTCTCTATCTCCTGACCTCGTGATCTGCCCGCCTCAGCCTCCCAAAGTGCTGGGATTACAGGCATGAGCCACCATGCCCGGCCCAGGTGATTTTTTATTTGTGTTTGTATTATATAGAGATAGGGTCTCCCTGTTGCCCAGGCTGGCCTCAAACTCCTGGGCTCAAGGGGTCCTCCTGCCTCAGCCTCCCAAAGTGCTACGATTATAGGCATGAGCCACTGTGCTGGTCCAAAGTGATGTTTATGGGTAAAACCACTGAGAACTTTCCAGTAGAAGTGGGATGAGGGTCCGACGGAGGAGTGGTTGTTGGTTGGGGGGGACCTGGAAAGGAAGTAAGGTTTGCAATGACAGTAATACAGAAGATCTTGCAAAGTACGACATGGCAAACACAGATTACAAGTAATAGACTGGTAGTGCTATTCTGCAGTGTATTACCTGGCTATAAATGGAAACATTTAAAGAATGTATAAAAAATAAAAATGGGCCGGACAAGGTGGCTCATGCCTGTAATCCCAGCATTTTTGGAGGCCAAGGCAGGTGAATCACCTGAGGTCAGAAGTTGCAGACCAGCCTGGCCAACATGGTGAAACCCCATCTCTACTAAAAATACAAAATTAGCTCGGTGAGGTAGTGCATGCCTGTAATCTCAGCTACTTAAGAGGCTGAGGCAGGAGAATCGCTTGAACCCAGGAGGCGGAGGTTGCAGTGAGCCGAAATCGTGCCATTGCACTCCAGCCTGGGCCATAAGAGCAAAACTCTGTCTCAAAAAATATAGATAAATAAAAAATAAAGTAAAAAAATAAAAATAGAGGCCGGGTGCCGTCACGCCTGTAATCTCAGCACTTTGGGAGGCCGAGGCAGGTGGATCACTTGGGGCCAGGAGTTCAAGACCAGCCTGGCCAACATGGTGAAACCCCATCTCTACTAAAAATACAAAAATTAGCCAGGCGTCCCAGCTACCCAGGAGGTGGAGGTTGCAGTGAGCTGAGAGCTGAGATCACGCCACTGCACTCCAGCCTGAGCGACAGATCAAGATTCTGTCAAAAAAAGAAAAAGAAAAGGGCCAGGTGCAGTGGCTCATGCCTGTAATCCCAGCACTTTGGGAGGCCGAGGCGGGCAGATCACGAGGTCAGGAGATCGAGACTATCCTGGCTAACACGGTGAAACCCCATCTCTACTAAAAATACAAAAATTAGCTGGATGTGGTGGCACATGCCTGTAGTACCAGCTGTTTGGGAGGCTGAGGCAGGAGAATCACTTGAACCTGGGAGGCAGAGGTTGCAGTGAGCCGAGATCATGCCACTGCACTCCAGCCTGGCAACAGAGCGAGACTCCATCTCAAAAAAAAATATTAATTAAATAAAATAAAAAATAAAAATGAAAAAATAAAGTATATATATTGCTTCCAATCAAATAGATATCAGTATATTATAAAAATTATGAAGTACAATAGCCATTTTTTTTTTTCTGAGACAGAGACTCGCTCTGTCGTCCAGGCTGGAGTGTAGTGGCGCAATCTAAGCTCACTGCAAGCTCCGCCTCCTGGGTTCAAGCAATTCTCCTGCCTCAGCCTCCCAAGTAGCTGGGATTACAGGCACGTGCCACCAAACCCAGCTAATTTTTGTATATTTAGCAGAGACGGGGTTTCACCATGTTGGCCAGGCTGGTCTCGAACTCCTGACCTCAGGTGATCTACCCACTTCGGCCTCCCAAAGTGCTGGGATTACAGGCATGAGCCACCATGCCTGGCAGAAGTATAATAGGTATAAGACATTGGAGATTCCTTAGAAACTATCAGTTTTCTGTCCCCACCTCATTCATACAAACACTCCGTAACTGGTTCCAGCTCTCTTTACACATAGCTTGTAGAAAACATAGAAGGGTAGGAGGTGAGGAAAGCATCTTTTCTCTTATGGAATATGCAGAGGTCCCCCTCAAGCTTTGTTGACACCTGATCTCTGTAGGAGACTACTGCTCTTGTCTAGTATTTTCATTTTATAGATGAGAAAACTGGGCCTCAAAGGAACAGACTTGTCCAAGATTAGCATAGCAGAGCCTGAGTTAAAACACATTTTCTGGCTGGGCGCGGTGGCTCATGCCTATAATCCCAGCACTTTGGGACGCCAAGGCAGGCGGATCACCTGAGGTTGGGAGAAACAACCCAAATCATATCATTCTTTCATTTTTAAGAGAGGGCCTCAATCTGTTACCCAGGCTAGAATGCAGTGGCATGATCAAAGCTCAGTTCAGCCTTGGTCTGCCAAGCTCAAGTGATCCTCCCACCTCAGCCTCCCAAGTAGCTGGGACTATAGGCACACACCACCACGTTCAGCTAATTTTTAATTTTTTTTTTTTTTTTTTTGTAGAGACAGGGCCTTGCTATGTTGCCCAGGCTGGTCTTGAACTCCTGGGCTCAAGCGATCCTCCCTCCTCAGCCTCCCAAAGTGCTGGAATTATAGTCATGAGCCACTGCGTTCAGCCATATCATTCTTTTAAAGACTGAAAATACACAGATGCCTACAATGCAATTTCCCCTCAAGCTGCCACTGATGGTTTTTATATTAATACCCCAAAAAATTATATCTTGGTTGTTTGCAACAGAAGTAATAAATAGCAGGCACAAGAGGTGGCAGCAGAATTTTTTTTTTCTTTTTTCTTTTTATTGAGACAGGGTCTTGCTGTCACCCAGGCGGGAGTGGAGTGGCAAGATCTCGGCTCACTGCAACCTCCACCTCCCAGGTTCAAGTGATTCTCCTGCCTCAGCTTCCTAAGTAGCTAGGATTACCGGCGCCCACCACCAGGCCTGGCTAATTTTTGTATATTTAGTAGAAATGGGGTTTCACCATGTTAGCCAGGCTGCCCTGGAACTCCTGACCTCAAGTGATCAGCCCAGCTAGGTCTCCCAAAGTGCTGGAATTACAGGGGTGAGCCACCACACCCGGCCAGAATTTTTAAGTCTAGTCAGAAGGGGAGGTTGCTTTCCCTCACCATAAATTTATATTCTAAAATGTGCATTCATTAAGTTTAGAATACTGGTAAGTGTACTCCTTTTCAGAAAAGGACCTTTATTACTTAAAGCATCTGACAGTACCTACTCCATGCAATTGTTTGTTTCTTTGTTGTTTGTTTTGAGACAAAGTCTTACTCTCACCCAGGCTGAAGTACAGTGATATGATCTCAGCTCACTGCAACCTCAGCCTCCCAGGTTCAAGCAATTCTCCTGCCTCAGCCTCCTGAGTAGCTGGAATTACAGGTGCACACCACCACGCCCAGTTGATTTTTCTGTTTTTAGTAGAGACAGACAGCGTTTCACCATGTTGGTCAGGCTGGTCTCAAACTCCTAAACTCCTGAACTCCTGATCCACCCGCCTTGACCTCCCAAAGTGCTGGGATTACAGGCAGGAACCAAAGCTACCAGCCTACTCCACGCAATTGTAACAGTTACTAAATACTGTCATTCATCATGTGGGGTGGGGGTGAATAAAGATACATCTTAGCAAAAACAATACAGACAATTCAGGAAAGAGTTTCCAGTTTAATTACATCAAAACTATATCCAAAATAAAAATAACACTCAGAAACAAAGATTGCTTATAATTCCAGAACACTTTAATTCTACAGAGCTTTAATAAAAAGCCCGACAGTTTCCAAATGTTCATCAAAAACAGAATGAATATCAGTCCCATCAATAAGGGGGAAAAATCAAAGAAAAAAAAAAGGAGAGGGTGAGAGATGTAAGAGATGAATGAAGGTTGACAACTATTCTCCTTTAAAAAGAGAAACACTGCTTCCTCAATGTCACTGAAGGATATGAACAGGCAAGAGGAAAGTAACTGTCCATATTTGCCTTATATACAGTATTGGGTAATTAAATGCCAGTTGGGCTGTTTAGGAATGGCTTGCTAAAACATTGAAAAAATGAAAGACTTCATCCTTGTCGTAGACTGCCACTTCAGTGGAACATTCAGTGCACATGACTGGGTGATAGATTTCTTCCACATCTGTCTCTGCCTTCTCGGCAGCATCTTCCTGGTTAGACCTCATCTTCTTACGGACCCGCCTTTTCTTCCTGTTCTCTGAGGCTTTATATCTTAGAACCTCCTCTTTGTTAATAGAACAATTCATTACAAACATTGCTCTATATTGAGTTTTGTATGATTCATGCCTAAGAGAAAAATGAAATGGAGAATTGGGGTTTATGTTCTATGTTAATAGTTTATCCATTTAGATAAAATTTGAGAATACCAAAAACTTACTGAAATACCAACCAAAGACAAGACACAGGAACAAAACAGCAAGTTTAAAGAAATTTTAAACAGTTGTTTTAAGAATAACTAAAACTTGTGAACACAGCTCACTGCAGCCTTGAACTCTTAGCCTCAAGTGATCCTCCTGCCTCAGCCTCCCTGGTAGCTGGGATTACAGGCACAAGCCACTGCACCAGGCAGAAGAAACATTTTAGTATGTAACAGTGTAAGGAAGAAATGTATCCTCTTTCCTTCTGCTTTTTGAAAGTAACTGTTTTTTTTTTTTTTGAGATGGAGTCTCGCTCTGTCGCCCAGGCTGGAGTGCAGTGGCGCGATCTCGGCTCACTGCAAGCTCCGCCTCCCGGGTTCACGCCATTCTCCTGCCTCAGCCTCCCGAGTAGCTGGGACTACAGGCGCCTGCCACCATGCCTGGCTAATTTTTTTGTATTTTTAGTAGAGACGGGGTTTCATTGTGTTAGCCAGGATGGTCTCGATCTTCTGACCTTGTGATCTGCCCGCCTCAGCCTCCCAAAGTGCTGGGATTTCAGGCGTGAGCCACCGCACCCGGACGATTCTATTTCTTTTTTTTTTTTTTTTTTTTGAGATGGGGTTTCACTCTTGTTGTCCAGGCTGGAGTGCAATGGCGTGATCTCAGCTCACCACAACCTCTGCCCCCCGGGTTCAAGTGATTCTCCTGCCTCAGCCTCCCAAGTAGCTGGGATTACAGGAATGCACCACCACACCTGGCTAATTTTGTATTTTTTAGTAGAGACAGGGTTTCACTATGTTGGTCAGTTTCATCTTGAACTCCTGACCTCAGGTAATCTGTCCACCTCGGCCTCCTAAAGTGCTGGGATTACAGGCATGAGCCACCGTGCCTAGCCTGATTCCTTGTATTTCTGTGGTCTCAGTTGTTATGCCTTCTTTTCTATTTCTAATTTATTTGGGCCTTCTCTCTTTTTTTCTAAGAGGGTTTGTCAATTGTATCTTTTAAAATTATCAACTTTTAATTTCATTAATCTTCTGGCTTGTTTGTTTGGGTTTTTTGGGGTCTCAATTTCATTCATTCCTGCCTTGATCTTTATTATTTCTTTCCTTTTATTTTATTTAATAAATTAATTTTTTTTTGAGATGGAGTCTCGCTCTGTCACCCAGGCTGGAGTGCAATGGTGTGATCTCGGCTCACTGCAACCTCTGCCTCCCGGGTTCAAGCGATTCTCCTGCCTCAGCCTCCTGAGTAGCTGGGATTAAAGGTGTGCGCCACCACACTTGGCTCATTTTTGTATTTTTAGTAGAGGCAGGGTTTCACCAGGTTGGTCAGGCTGGTCTCAAACTCCTGACCTCGTGATCTGCCTGCTTTAGCCTCCCAAAGTGCTGGGATTACAGGTGTGAGCCACCATGCCCAGCCTCTTTCCTTCTATTAATGTTGGATTTGGTCTGTCCTTGCTTTTCTAGTTCCTTGAGGTGTATCATTAGATTATTTGGGTGAAATGTTCTGTAAATGTCAGTTAGGCTTCTTTGGTCTACTGTGTAGTTTAACTCTGATGTTTCTTTATGGTTTTCTATCTGGATGATCTGTCCATTACTGAGAGTGGAGTGTTGAAGTCCCCTACTATTATTGTATTCAATACTAATACTGTATTGTATCTCTCCCTTTAGATTTTTTTTTTTTTTTTGAGATGGAGTCTCACTCTGTCACCCAGGCTGCAGTGCAATAGCATGATCTTGGCTCACTGCAACCTTCACCTCCCAGCTTCAAGTGATTCTCCCACCTCAGCCTCCTGAGTAGCTAGATTACAGGCACCTGCCATCATGCCCAGCTAATTTTGGTATTTTTGTGGAGATGGGGTTTCACCATGTTGGCCAGGCTGGTCTCAATCTCCTGACGTTGTGATCCACCAACCTCGGCCTCCCGAAGTGTTGGGATTACAGGCGTGAGCCACTGCGCCCAGCCCCTTTGGATCTATTAATGTTTATATACCTGGGAGTTCCAATGTTGGCTGCATAGATATTTATACTGTTATATAAATTCCTCTTGCTGAATTGACCCCTTTATATAGTAAACTTCTTTGTTTCCTTTTTACAGTCCTTGATTGTAGTCTGTTTTAAGGACAGCTATTCCTATACTGGTTTCCAGCTGCATGAAATATCTTTTCCCATTCATGTTCAGTCCATGTGTCCTTACAAGTGAAGCAAGTTTCTTCTAGGCAGCATATAGTTGAGTCTTGTTTGTTGATCCATTCAGCCACTGTCTGCCTTTAAATTGGAGAAGTGAGTCCATTTACATTGCGTTACTACTGATAAGTAAGGATTTGCTACTGATGTGGCTTGGGTCTGTGTCCCTGCCCCAATCTCATGTCAAATTGTAATCTCCAATGTTGGAGGTGGGACCTGGTGGGAGGTGACTAGATCTTGGGGGCAGACTTCCCCCTCGTGCTGCTCTTGTGATAGTGAGTACTCACAAGATTTGATTGTTTAAAAGTATGTGGCACCTCCCCTCTCTCTCTTCCTCTTGCTCTGGCCATGTAAGATGTGCCTGCTTCCCCTTTGCCTTCTGCCATCATTAAAAGTTTCCTGGCCAGGTGCACTGGCTCAAGCCTGTAATCCCAGCACTTTGGGAGGTCAAGGCGGGTGGATCACCTGAGGTCAGGAGTTCAAGACCAGCCTGACCAATATGGTGAAACCCCACCTCTACTAAAAATACAAAAATTAGCCAGGAGTGGTGGTGTGTGCCTGTAGTCCCAGCTACTTGGGAGACTGAGACAGGAGAATTGCGTGAACCTGGGTGGTGGAGGTTGCAGTGAGCCAAGATCGTGCCACTGCACTCCAGCCTGGGTGACAAGCAAGACTCCCTCTCAAAAAAAAAAAAAAAAGTTTCCTGAGACCTCCCCAGCCATGCTTCCTATACAGCCTGTGGAATTATGAGCCAATTAAACTTCTTTCTTTATAAATTATCCAGTCTCGGGTATTTCCTTATAGCAGTGCAAGAGCAGACTAATACAACTACTGGCATTTTGCTGCTTTTTTTCTGGTTGTTTTGTAACTCTTCCCTTCCTTACTGTCTTCCTTCATGATTAAGTGATTTTCTCTGGTAGTATGTTTTAATCCATTGCTTTTTGATTTTGGTGAATCTATTATAGGTTTTTGCATTATGGTTATCATGAAATCACAAAAAAAAACTTACAGATATAACAAGGTTCTTTCTTTTCTTTTTTTTTTTTTTTTGAAACAGAGTTTCGCCCTTGTTGCCCAGGCTGAAGTGCAGTGGCGCAATCTTGGCTCACTGCAACCTCCACCTCCCTGGTTCAAGTGATTCTCCTGCCTCAGGCTGCTTAGTAAGCTTGGATTACAGGTGTCCACCACGACTCCCGGCTAATTTTTTATATTTTTAGTAGAGATGGGGTTTCACCATGTTGGCCAGGCTGGTCTCGAACTCCTGACCGCAGGTGATCCACGTGCCTCAGCCTCCCAAAGTGCTAGGATTACAGGCATGAGCCACCATGCCTGGCCCAGTTCTTTCTTTTCTCTCTTTATTTTTTTCTTCTTTTTTTTGAGACAGAGTCTCACTCTGTCACTCAGGCTGGAGTGAAGTGGCGTGATCTTGGCTCACTGCAACCTCCACCTCCTTGGTTCAAGCAATTCTCCTGCCTCAGCCTCCCCAGTAGCTGGGATTACAGGCACGCGCCAACACGCCCAGCTAATTTTTGTATTTTTAATAGAGACAGAGTTTCACCATGTTGGCCAGGCTGGTCTTGAACTCCTGACCTCAGGTGATCCACCCTCCCCTGCCTCCCAAAGTGCTAGGATTACAGGCATGAGCCACCACACCTAGCCCTTTATTTCTGAGACAGAGTCTCACTCTGTCCCCCAGGCTGGAATGCAGTGGTGCAATCTCAGCTCACTGCAACCTGTGCCTCCCAGGTCCAAACAATTCTCGTGCCTCAGCCTCCCAAATAACTGGGATTATAGGCAAATGCCACCACGCTCAGCTAATTTTTAAATATTTTTAGTACAGAGGGGTTTCACCGTGTTGGCCAGGCTTGTCTCAAACTCCCTGCCTCAAGTGATCCACCCGCTTCCGCCTCCCAAAGTGCTGGGATTACAGGATAAGCCACCACACCCAGCCTGGCATTTTTTTTTTTCATTCCACTCCCTCCTGATCTGTATGCTTTCCACTGAGAAATCTGTTGCCAGATGAACTGTAGCTACTTTATATGTTATTTGCTTCATTTATCTTGCTCCTTTCAAGATCCTCTCTTTGTCCATAACCTTTGGACAGTTTTACTGTTTTATTGTTATATGCCTGGGGGTGGTTTTATTTGAGTCAAATGTGTTTGGTGTTCTCTGGCCATAAATATCTCCTTCTCAAGTTTTGGAACATTTTCTGCTATTATTATTATAATTATTATTTTTGAGACCAAGTTTTGCTCTTGTTGCCCAGGCTGTAGTGCAATGGTGTGATCTCAGCTCACTGCAACCTCCGCCTCCTGGGTTCAAGCGATTCTCCTGCCTCAGCCTCCCGAGTAGCTTGGATTACAGGCATGCACCACCACGCCCAGCTAATTTGTTTACATTTTTAGTAGAGACAGGGTTTCACCATGTTGGCCAGGCTGGTCTCGAACTGCTGACCTCAGGTGATCCACCCACCTCCGCCTCCCAGAGTGCTGGGATTACAAGTGTCAGCCACCATCCCCAGCTACTGCTATTAATTTTTTGAATAAGCTTTCTACTCCTTGCTTTTGCTCTACTCCCTCCTGAGTACCAATTCTTAGATTTAATCTTTTGAGATAGTATTTTATATCTTGTAGGAGATCTTCATACCTTTTCTTTCTCCTCTGATTGTGCATTTTCAAACAGTCTATCTTTAAGTTCACTGATTCTTTCTTTTGCTGATCCCTTCTGCTGTTGAGAGCCTCTAATGAATTTTTTAGTTCAGCAAATATATTTCTCAGAGTTCCCAGATTTCTCTTCTTTTTTTTTTTTTTTTTTTTTAGATGGAGTCTCGCTCCATTGCGCAGGCTGGAATGCAGTGGCATGATCTCGGCTCACTGCAACCTCCGCCTCCTGGGTTCAAGCGATTCTCCTGCCTGAGCCTCCCGAGTAGCTGGGACTATAGGCGCATGCCACCACGCCCAGCTAATTTTTTGTATTTTTAGTAGAGACGGGGTTTCACCATGTTAGCCAGGATGGTCTCGATCTCCTGACCTCGTGATCAGCCCTCCTCAGTCTCCCAAAGTGCTGGGATTACAGGCGTGAGCCACTGTGCCCGGCTGAGTTCCCAGATTTCTGTTGTATTTTATTTTGTTCTTCTTTTAGAGACAGAGTCTGACTCTGCCACCCATTCTGGAGTACAGTGGCACAATCATGGCTCACTGCAGCCTCGACTTCCAGGGCTCAAGTGATCTTCCCACCTCAGCCTCCAAAGTAGCTGGGTCTATAAGCGTATGCCAAGACACCAACTAAGTTTTTTTCGTTTTCTGTAGAGACAGAGTCTTACTATGTTGCCCAGACTGGTCTCAAACTCCTGGCCTCAAGCCATCCTCCCAGCTTGGCCTCCCAAAGTAGTGGGATTACAGGTATGAGCCACTGTGCCCATAATTTTTTAAATTATTTCGATCTCTTTGTTAAATTTATCTGATAAATTTCTGAATTGCCTGTGCTGTCTTGGAGATCACTCAGTTTTCTTAAAACTGCTATTTTGAATTCTTGGTCAGAGTTCACATATCACAGTATTGTGATATGTCATATGTGATAAGGGTTCACTTGATTCCTTGTTTTGTCCATTTGAAGAGGTCATGGTTCCATTTGCTACTGTGTCTTGTGGATGTAAATGTACGTCTTTGTATTGAAGGATTAGTTATTTATTCCAGTCTTCTCTGCTTTGCTTTTTTTTGGTTATTAGATATGTTTGCCTAGAGATTCTTTGTAATTTGCAATTTGCATGTTGATATTCTTTCTTTTTCCTTTCTTCCCACTACGTCATTGCTTCCTTTTTGGCACCAGATGGCACTTTAAGCCTCAGTTCTAGTAAACACTGAGCGTGCTGCCTGTTCCAAATGAAGCGGGGGGTGGGTCCCAAAGAGGATAGGGATATCCCAGTAGGATGGGAATGCTGGCTAGGAGTTCACACTTGGGACCTGGCTTTGTCTCTGGCTATCCTTCTTTGTCTCTGGCTATCGTCAGGGATATTTTTTCCTTCAGGCACTCTCAGTGCTTCCTATGAGTTGAGGCAGGGACAGATCTCTTACCAGAGAACTCAAAAAGGTAAAGAAGCTGGTTGTACACTTCCATCTTACTTTTTCTAATGTAAAAATCATGAGCTCAGGGGAATTTTTCTGCTCACTTGGTGCCAGGCAGATTGTGGAGAAGGATAAGCAGATATGGAAGAACAATTCTCTTACTGTCTGCTTTAAGTTTTTTTTACTTCTCTGTGGCCCTAGAAACTGTCTCCTCCTTATATTGAGATCTGGGATACTGGTGGTGATAGCTTCAGTGCTGTATATTTGGTTTTGGTATTCTGCAGGGGGAAGGAGAGCCAGTTTGCTTCTATGCTGCTATTTTGCACTAGAAAAGATACCTTTTTTTTTTTTTTTTGAGACCGAGTCTCGCTCCGTTGCCCAGGCTGGAGTGCAGCGGCGCAACCTCGGCTCACTGTAAGCTCCGCCTCCTGGGTTCACGCCATTCTCCTGCCTCAGCCTCCGGAGTAGCTGGGACTACAGGCGCCCGCCACCGCACCCGTCTAATTTTTTGTATTTTTAATAGAGACAGGGTTTCACCGTGGTCTCAATCTCCTGATCTCGTGATCCACCCACCTCGGCCTCCCAAAGTGCTGGGATTACAGGCGTGAGCCACCGCGCCCAGCCCTTTTTTGTTTGTTTGTTTGGAGAGAGAGATGGGGATCTCACCTTTGTTTTGTTGCCCAGGCTGGAGTGCAGTGGTGGTCACAGCCCACTGCAGTCTTGAATTCTTGAGCTCAAGCCATCCTCTCACCTCAGCCTATCAAGTAGCTGGGTCTACACGCATACATCACTATACTCAGCTAATTTTTTATTTTTTTATTTTTTGTAGAGATGAGGTATCACTATGTTGCCTAGGCTGGTCTCAAACTCCTAGGCTCAAGTGATCGCCTTAGCCTCCCATAGCACTGGGATTACAGGCATGAGTCACTGTGCCCAGCTTTAAAAGTATAAAAGCTACATTTAATATAACTATATATAATCAAAATTAATTGTATAAAGATTAGTCACACAGCACCAAGAATCTAAGTACAGAACCTTATCAGAATTCCTGAGTACCTCAAAAGTCTGTTTCTGGGCTGGGCACAGTGGCTCACGCATGTAATCCCAGCACTTTGGGAGGCCGAGGTGGGCAGATCACTTGAGGTCAGGAGTTCAAGACCAACCTGGCCAACATGGTGTGACCCTGTCTCTACTAAAAATACAAAAATAAGGCCGGGCGTGGTAGCTCACAGCTGTAATCCCAGCACTTTGGGAGGCCAACACAAGTGGATCACAAGGTCAGGAGTTCAAGATCAGCCTGGCCAAGATGGTGAAACCCTGTCTGTACTAAAACTACAAAAATTAGCCGGGTGTGGTGGCAGGCACCTGTAATCCCAGCTACTTGGAGGCTGAGGCAGAAGAATCACTTGAACCTGGGCAGCAGAGTTTGCAGCGAGCCAAGATTGCACCACTATACTCCAGCCTGTGTGACAGAGTGAGACTTCATCTCAACAAAACAAAACAAAACTATATATATATAGATATAGATATAGATATAGATATAGATCTAGATCTAGATCTAGATCTAGATACACACAAAAACTAGCCAGGCATGGTGGTGGCCGCTTGTAATCCCAGCTACCTGGGAGGCTGAGGCAGGAGACTCACTTGAACCCACGGGGCGGAGGTTGCAGTGAGGCGAGATTGTGCCACTGCACTCCAGCCTGGGCAACAGAGTAAGACTCTGACTTCAAAAAAAAAAAAAAGTCTGTTTCTAATTTAAACAAAATATGTATGTGTGTGTGTGTGTGTGTGTGTGTGTGTGTCCTTCATCCATTACCTTTGGCAATCAAGGCAAAGTGTGGTCATGCAGGCAGGACAATTCAAGACAGCATCACTATTTGGAACAGGCTGTTGTTGACGTGATCTCTGTGGTCCCAAACCATGGTAACTAGAACAGAAGAAGAAAGTGGGGAGAAAAACATATTAAAACCAGATCTTGGTTTCTAGTGTCATTTTCCAATAAAAAGAACCAGTACTATTCAGAGAAATGGCTAATTCTAGGAATAAGGAACACAAGATGAACCTGGAGCATCTTTTAGTGCCAGAAAAGAAGGAAGTAATCAAGAAAACAAAAACAAAACAGTGAGGTGGTTATGACAAAGGGAAACAGGAGCCAACTGAACAAGTCACCAACTGCCAAAGCTGAAACTGAGCAACAAAATAAAGTAGGACTGGATTACAACCCAAAGTATAAAATAAATACCCACGAATCCATGCTAATATAAATGTACTGAATAAATAAATAAATGGGGGAGAACAGACAAATCCCCACACAGAATTCTAAATAATCTATAAAGATGCTCTTCCCTCACAGTGGTGGAGTATAACTCCCTAGTCCTTAAGTCTGGGTTGGACACAGTGACTTCCTTCCAAAGAGTACGGTATGGTAAGGCGGGGTAAAAGACTAACTTTACAGTAGAGAAAGTTAACACTGGTCAGCAAGGTGATCAAGGTCAATATCAACACACAAAACTCAGGTTGGTAGTATGTACTCTTGATATAATGTGATGAAAATGGCTCTCTACTTCTATGTTCTTACTTACAAAAATCCATAATCCCATCCTAATAATGAGAAAAAACAACAGACAAATTCCAACAGAGGGGCCTCCTACATAGACCTGATTAGTGCTCCTCAAAGTAATTAAGGGCACTGAAAACAAGGAAAGTCTAAGAAACTGACAGAGTCAAGAAGAGCCTAGGGAGACATGATAACTAAAAGTGATGTACTATCCTACATGGGATCCTCAAACAGAAAAAGAACAGTACATAAAAACTAAGGAAATGTTTTAAAATTATGGACTTTGATTAATAATAATGTATCAAGGCCGGGCATGGTGGCTCACGCCTGTAATCCCAGCATTTTGGGAAGCCAAGGCGGGCGGATCACGAAGTCAAGAGATCAAGACCATCCTGGCCAACATGGTGAAACCCCATCTCTACTAAACAAATACAAAAATTAGCTGGGCGTGGTGGCACACACCTGTAGTCCCAGCTACTCAGGAGGTTGAGGCAGGAGAATCGGTTGAACCCAGGAGACGGAGCTTGCAGTGAGCCGAGATCACACCACTGCACTCCAGCCTAGGCGACAGAGCGAGACTCTGTCTCCAAAAAAATAAAAAATAAAAAAAATAATAATGTATCAATATTAGTCCATTAATTGGGACAAGTGTACCAAAAATAAAAGTCCATGAATTTTTTAAAAACAGTAAAGCTACATTAAAAAACAAGCATACAGGCTGGGCATGGTGGCTCACGCCTGTAATCCCAGCACTTTGGGAGGCTGAGGTGGGTGGATCACAAGGTCAGGAGTTCAAGACCAGCCTGGCTAACATGGTGAAACCCTGTCTCTACTAAAAATACAAAAATTAGCTAGGCATGGTGGCGGGTACCTATAATCTCAGCTACTTGGGAGGCTGAGGCAGAGAACTGCTTGAACCCAGGAGGTGGAGGTCGCAGTGAGCCGAAATTGCGATACTGCACTCCAGCCTGGGCAACAGAGCGAGACTCTGTCCCAAAAAAACAAAAACAAAAACAAGCATAGAGCCAGGCTGGAATTACACCTGTAGTCCCAGGCCAAGGTGGGCAGATCACTTGAGCCTAGGAGTTTGAGACCAGCCTGGGCAACATGGTGAAACCCTGTCTCTATAAGAAAATTTAAAAAAAATGAAAATAAAAATAAACAAGCATAAACCGGGCATGGTGGCTCACACCTTTAATCCCAGCACTTAAGGAGGCCAAGGTAGGAGGGGATTGCTTGAGCCCAGGAGTTTAAGATCAGCCTGGGCAACATAGCAAGACCTTGTGTCTATTAAAAATTAAATTAGAAACAAAAAAAACAAGCATGCACTCAGGAGGCTGAGGCAGGGGGATCATTTGAGCCCAGGAGTTCAGGGCTACATTGAGGTATGATAGCATCAGTGCACTACAGTCTGGGCAACACAGCAAGATCCTGTCTTTAAATTAAAAAAAAAAATGACCGGGTGCGGTGGCTCATGCCTGTAATCCCAACACTTTGGGAGGCCGAGGCAGGTGGATCATCTGAGGTCAGGAGTTCGAGACCAGCCTGACCAACATGGAGAAACCCCATCTTTACTAAAAGTACAAAATTAGCCAGGTGCAGTGGCACATGCCTGTAATCCCAGCTACTCAGGAGGCTGAGACAAAAGAATCGCTTGAACCTGGGAGGAGGAGGTTGCGGTGAGCCAAGATCACATTTGCACTCCAGCCTGGGCAACAAGAGCAAAACTCCATCTCAAAAAAAAAAAAAAAAGAAATGGCCTGGCACAATGGCTCACACCTGTAATGCCAGCACAGGAGGTGAAGACAGGAGGATCACCTGGGGCCAGGAGTTCAAGATCACCTTGGGCAACACAGCTAGACCTCTCTACTAAAAAAATTTTTTTAATTAGCCAGGTGGTGTGTGCCTATAGTCCCAGCTACTCAGAAGGCTGAGGTGGGAGGAGTGCTTGAACCCGGGAGGCGGTGTGTGCCTACAGTCACAGCTACTCAGGAAGCTGAAGCAGGAGGAGTGCTTGAGCCCAGAAGTTTGAGGATACTGTGAGCTATAACTGCACCACTGCACTCCAGCCCAGGCATCTCTTAAAAAAAGGTGGGGGCAGAGGGTGTGGAAACAACACAAACATCCATCCCTCAGTGGATGAAAGGATAAACAAATTGTGGTATATACATACAATGGGATACTATTCAGTCATAAAAAGTAGAGAAGTACTGACACATGCTAAAATGTAGATGAACTTCAAAAGCACTATGCCCAGTGAAAGAAGCCAGATATAAAAGGTCACATACTGTATAATATCCCATTCATAAGAAATATCTAAAATAAGCAAATCCACAGAGACAGTGCACAGATCAGTGGCTGCCAAGGGGCTGAGGGGAAGGGTAGGGAAACTACCTAACAGTACCGCGTTTCCTTTTGGGATGATGAAAATGGTTGAAACTACATAAAAGTGGTGGCTGTGCAACATTGTGAATGGTATTAAATGCCACTAAATTGTTCACTTTTAAAGTGGGTACTTTTGTTATGTGAATTTTATCTCAAAAAATATTTTTAACTGCTCCTTGCAGAGCAGGGCTACCCCATAAGCAGTGTACCTAGAGTAGCCTCATCTCAATTTTTTTTTTTTTGAGACAGTCTCACTCAGTCGACCAGGCTGGAGTACAGTGGTACAATATCAGCTCACTGCAACCTCCACCTCCTGGGATCAAGCGATTCTTGTGCCTCCAGAGTAGCTGTGATTACAGGCACACACCACCATGCCAAGGTAATTTTTGTATTTTTAGTAGAGATGGGGTTTCGCCATGTTGGCCAGGCTGGTCTTGAACTCCTGACTTCAAGTGATCTGCCCGCCTTGGCCTCCCAAAGTGCTGGGATTACAGGTGTGAGCCATCATGCCCAGCCTCATCTCAATTTTTAAAAATCAAATTTGTAAGTAGTTAAAAAGAACAATTTGCTAAATCCACTCTTCATCCACAAAACCTTTTTTTTTTTTTTTTTTGAGATAGGGTCTCATTCTGTCGTCCAGGCTGGAGTGGAGTGGCGTGATCTCAGCTCACTGTAACCTCCACCTCCCAGGTTCGGGCAATTCTCCTGCCTCAGCCTCCTGAGTAGCTGGAATTACAGGTGTGCGCCACCATGGCCCCACTAATTTTTGTATTAGTAGAGACAGAGTTTCACTATGTTCGCCAGGCTGGTCTCAAACTCCCGACCTCAGGTGATCCACCTGCCTCGGCCTCCCAAAGTTGCTGGGATTACAGGTATAAGCCACCACCCTGGCCCATCCACATAAACTCTTAATCTCAAAGTAATTTAAAACAGCATCTGAAAAAAAAAAGTCAGTTTTTCTTGAGGGAGAGATTGACTAACACAGCCTAAATTCAACGAGTTTAAAAAAGAAACAAAAAAACAATTGTCGGGCCGGATGCAGTGGCTCAAGCCTGTAATCCCAGCACTTTGGGAGGCCGAGACAGGTGAATCACGAGGTCAGGGGTTCGAGACCAGCCTGGCCAACATGGTGAAACCCGGTCTCTACTAAAAATACAAAAAATTAGCTGGGTGTGGTGGCAGGTGCCTGTAATCCCAACTACTCGGGAGGCTGAGGCAGGAGAATCTCTTGAACGCAGGAGGTGGAGGTTGCAGTGAGCCAAGATCGCGCCACTGCACTCCAGCCCAGGCGACAGTGCAAGACTCTGTCTCAAAAATAATAATAAAAATTTTAAAAATTAAAAAAAAAAGTCTCACTAAAATTTGCTGGTTATTTTCAAAATAAACTATTGAGCAGTTTTTTCCTCTAACTTTTTTGTTTGTGTGTGTGTGTTTGTGTAAACATATACACACATATTCAAAATGTGAACGTAGTAAAAATCATCTTTCAATCTTTTTTTCTAAAGATTCTAAATATTAACTTTAAGTTCTTACCCCCTTCTCTGTGCATCAACCCAGGCCTGATCTCTGTTATCTTTTTCAGGATCATACAGTAATTCGTCATTTGTTGGAATCTTGTGTTGTTTCTTCTTTTTTTTCTTGGTCACCTGTACTAATTTTGAAAATATTAGGATATGGCTAAGAATCATGTGTCAAGTTCACACTTCTCTAAATGAAGAGTCTCATTTCCCAAGCTACACATTTATTTATATTTTCCCTAAAAAGTTAAAAAAGGGACGGGCGCAGTGGCTCACACCTGTAATCCTAGCACTTTGGGAGGCCAAGGTGGGTGGATCACCTGACGTCAGGAGATCGAGACCAGCCTGGACAACATGGCGAAACCCCGTCTCTACTAAAAATACAAAATCAGGGCCAGGTGCGGTGGCTCACGCCTGTAATCCCAGCACTTTGGGAGACCAAGGTGGGCAGATTACCTGAGGTCAGGAGTTCGAGACCAGCCTGGCCAACATGGTGAAACCGCCTCTCTACTAAAAATATAAAAATTAGCTGGGCATGGTAGCAGGCACCTGTAATCCCAGCTACTTGGGGGCCTGAGGCAGAAAAACTGCTTGAACCCAGGAGGCAGAGGTTGCAGTGAGCCGAAATCGTGCCACTGCACTCCAGCCTGGGTGACGAGAGCGAGACTCTGTTTCAAAGAAAAAGAAAAAAAATAAAATAAAATACAAAATTAGCCAGGCGTGGTGGCAGGCACCTACAATCCCAGCTACCTGGGAGGCTGAGGCAGGAGAATCACTTGAACCCAGGAGGTGGAGGGTGTGGTGAGCCGAGATCACGCCATTGCTCTCCAGCCTGGGCAACAAGAGCAAAACTCCATCTCAAAAAAAAAAAAGTTAAAAAAAAACCCTTCATCTAATAAACAAGTGCTTGTCCAGGTAGGGTGCGGTAGCTCACAACCTATAATCCTAGAGCTTTGAGGGGCTGAGACAAGAGGATCGCTTGAGGCCAGGAGTTCAAGACCAGCCTGGCCAGCATAATGAGACCCCCCCATCTCTACACAAATAAAAATTAAAAATTAGCCAGGCACACCTGTAGTCCTAGCTACTAGGGAAGCTGAGCTGGGAGGATGGCTTGAGCCTAGGAGTCTGAGGATGTAGTGAGCTATAATTGCACCACTGCACTGCTGGAGACTGGGTGAGAGTGAGACCTATCTCTAAAAAAGTAAAAAATTTAACAAAAATTTAAAAAATAAAGTTCTTCTCCAACTAATAAGGCATTAAAATGACAGAGGAGGCAAAAATTGTTTATTTACCCAAAACTGGTATCTCAAGGACTAAGTTCAAACAATGAGAATTCAGAGACTCAAAAGAGCCACTCAAAACAAGCCAAGAATAGAAATTATTTATGATGTATGAATATATATATAAAATGCTACTAAAATTAGAACAAAAATATTTCAAAAGTGAATTGAAAAAAAACAGTATGAGGTAAGATACAGTGGCTCACATCTATAATACCAGCACTTTGGGAGGATTGCTTGAAGCCAGGAATTTGACATCAGCCTAAGTAACAAAGCAAGACCCAATCTTTACCAAAAAAAAAAAAAAAAAAAAAAAGAAAGAAAGAAAGGAAGAGGAAAAAAACCAAAAAAAAGAGAAAAAAAAAAACTATGGCCATCTACATACACTAGACTTTTTGAATGTATTCTAGCAGGCAGGGAGTGGTGGCTCATGCCTGTAATCCCAGAACTTTGGGAGGCCAAAGTGGGCAGACAACCTGAGATCAGGAGTTTCAAACCAGCATGACCAACATGGCGAAATCCTGTCTCTTCTAAAAATACAAAAAGTAACCGGGTATGGTAGCTTGTGCCTGTAGTCCCAACTACCAGGAAGGCTGAGGCACCAGAGTCGCTTGAACCCAGGAGACAGAGGCTACAGTGAGCCAAGACTGTGTCACCGCACTCCAGCCTGGGTGACAGAGTGGGACTCTGCCTAAAAAATAAATAAACAAGGCTGGGCGCGGTGGCTCATGCCTGTAATCCCAGCATTTTGGAAGGCTGAGGCGGGCGGATCATGAGGTCAGGAGATCGAGACCATCCTGGCTAACACAGTGAAACCCCATCTCTACTAAGAATGCAAAAATTTAGCCGGGCGTGGTGACGGGCACCTGTAGTCCCAGCTACTCGGCAGGCTGAAGCAGGAGAATGGCGTGAACCCAGGAGGCAGAGCTTGCAGTGAGCTGAGATGACGCCACTGCACTCCAGCCTGGGCGATAGAGCGAGACTTTGTCTCAAAATAAATAAATAAATAAATAAACAAACACATACATTCTAATAGGTCAATATTTAAGTAACAATGCATAAAAGTATATTGTTTTTTACCATAGAAATTTGCTATTTGAATATTTCATTGTAATTACTGAAATAATTAGTTTTAGCTCTTGTTATGTTCAACTTTGCTCAAATTTTATAAAAATTCAATTTTCAGGCCGGGCACAGTGGCTCACGCCTGTAATCCCAACACTTTGGGAGGCCGAGGTGGGTGGATCACAACATCAGGAGATCAAGACCATCCTGGCTAACACAGTGAAACCCCTTCTCTACTAAAAATACAAAAAATTAGCCGGGCATGGTGGCGGGCGCCTGTAGTCCCAGCTACTCGGGAGGCTGAGGCAGGAGGATGGCGTGAACCCGGGAGGCAGAGCTTGCAGTGAGCTGAGATTGCGCCACTGCACTCCAGCCTGGGTGACAGAGCGAAACTCTGTCTCAAAAAAAAAAAAAGAAAGAAAGAAAGAAAGAAAGAAAAATTCAATTTTGAACATAGAGGCTGATTAAAAATCAACGCATTAAGAAAAATTCTGCAGGAGGAGGCCAGGCGCAGTGGCTCACACCAGTAATCCCGTCACTTTGGGAGGCTGAGGCAGGTGGATCACCTGAGGTCAGGAGTTCAAGATCAGCCTGGCTAACATGGTGAAACCCTGTTTCTCCTAAAAAAACAAAAAATTAGCCAGGCATGGCGACAGGCGCCTGTAATCCCAGCTACTCAGGAGGCTGAGGCAGGAAAATTGCTTGAACCCGGGAGGCACAGGTTGCAGTGAACCAAGATGGTGGCGCCATCGCACTCCAGCTTGGACAACAAGAGCGAAACTCCATCTCAAAAAAAAAAAAAAAAAATTCTGCAGGAGGATTAAAACATAGAAACTATTTTCAGGCATGAAAACAAATATTGCTACTATAGGGAACCTAAAGGAAGAGGGGGGAAAAGCCCTGAGGAGGGGAGGTATTGAGTTGGGACACACTCTCTCTCACTCCCTAGGTACACCCAAGCAGCACCACTGTTGGTGCCATGTCCTCACATTCCTGTGTCCCCAGCTTTTTTTTTTTTTTTTTTTTTTTGAGACAGAGTCTCACTCTGTTGCCCAGGCTGGAGTGCAATGATGTGATCTCAGCTCACTGCAACCTCTACCTCCCTGGTTCAAGCAACTTCCCTGTCTCATCCTCCCGAGTAGCCGGGATTACAGGTGCATGGCACCAAGCCCGGCTAATTTTTTTGTATTTTTAATAGACATGGGGTTTCACCATGTTGGCAAGACTGGTCTAGAACTCCTGACCTCAGGCAATCTGCCCACCTCTGCCTCCCAAAGTGCTGGGATTACAAGCGTGAGCCACCACGCCCAGCCCCCAGTTTTTCTTATTAATCAATCCTGCTTTTGTTTTCACATCAATGGCATCCACTTTATTTATTTACTTATTTTTTTGAGACAGTCTCACTCTGTCGCCCAGGCTGGAGTGCAATGGTGCAATCTTGGCTCACTGCAACCTCCGCCTCCTGGGTTCAACTGATTCTCCTGCCTCAGCCTCCCAAGTAGCTGGGACTACAGGCGTGCGCCACCATGCCTGGCTTATTTTTGTATTTTTAGTACAGATGGGGTTTCACCAAGTTGGTCAGGCTGCTCTTAAACTCCCAACCTCAGGTGATCTGCCTGCATCAGCCTCCCACAGTGCTGCCATTACAGGTGTGAGCCACCATGCCTAGCTGTAATTTCTTAAAAGACCAAACTCAGAGGGAAATCCTAACATCTAATAATTGTTAGGTAAACCTTTTTTATAAAATATAACTGCTAAACCTGGTAAATAGGTTACTTACCTGCTCTGTCTTCATCCTCGGAATCAGAATCAAAATATATATCATCGTAGTACCTCGTCGGAGCTGTTGCAACTTTTCCATTTCCTGAGGAAGATCCTATTCAAACCAGAAGTAAAGTTTACAGACTAAATCATACATAATTCACAAGGCAAAAAACTCCATATATTCTTCCATCACCTCAAAGCAATATCAACTTATTCACAATCTCATTTGATGGTGAAATATTTTCACATCAGTGAATTACTCGATGTCTATGCCCCATACAGTTACAGAGAACTGGCCCTCCTTAAAATGTTCCAAATCTTGAGAAAATTCTTCTCTCTCCCTTCCCACAAATCTCATTAAATAAAATAGCGATATTTTCAGGTTGCCAGCACACATATCTCTACCTTTCAGTCATACAGTATACCATGCAGAACATAGAACAAACATTTTGTTCTAAGAAACATTAGGAGAAAAAGGGTAAGAACCCTATAGAAGGCAGGAGGAATGAGTCAAGGACACATTCTTCTCCTCAGTTGTGCCCAGGGCCATGACATTACCTATACTTATGTCATCATATGCCCATATCCCTAATTCCTCTTAGTTAGCATCTGCTTTAGTTTTTATTATATTTTTATATGCTTTCAGATTTTTCCCGCTAATACATAGCATATCAGGGTGGAAATCAATGCTGAAGAGTCCTACTTCCTTTTTTTTTTTTTTTTGAGACTGAGTCTCACTCTGTTGCCCAGGCTGGAGTGCAGTAGCACGATATCGGCTCACTGCAACCTCTGCCACCCGGGTTCAAGTGATTCCCCTGCCTGACCTTCCCGAGTAGCTGGAATTACAGGCAACTGCCGTCACTCCCGGCTAATTTTTTGTGTTTTTAGTAGAGACAGGGTTTCACCATGTTGGCCAGGCTGGTCTTGAGCTCCTGACCTCATGATCCACCCACCTCATGATCCACCCACCTCAGCCTCCCAAAGTGCTGGGATTACAGGCGTGAGCCACTGCGCCTGGCAGAAGAGTCCTACTTTCACAAACCAGTTTTCAGGTCAGGTACATTTTACATAAAGACCACGTATCAAAATGAACTATGTTTCATTACTCACTAAAGTGAAACAGAAATTTGTGATGATACATAATCAAATCTGCCACATTTTAGTGCCATCTAACCCTAAAAATACTTTTGTAAGTTTGTGTGTCTTTTTTTTTTAACTCGAGTAAAAACTGCAAAATAAAATTATGCAAGTAAACAGTAATAACTAATCTCTTTCCAAGAACACAAGACAGTCATCAAACAAACTCCAAGCCAGGCACAATAGTTTATACCTATAATCCCAGCACTTTGGGAGGCCAATGCAGGAAGATCACTTGAGCCAGGAGTTTAAGACCAGCCTGGGCAACACAGTGAGACCCTGTCTCTACAAATTTTTTTTTTTTTTTTTTGAGACGGAGTCTAGCTCTGTCACCCAGGCTGGAGTGCAATGGCACAATCTCGGCTCACTGCAACCTCTGCCTCCCGGGTTTAAGCGATTCTCCTGCCCGGCCTCCTGAGTAGCTCGGACTGCAGGCACGTGCCACCAAGCCCAGCTAATTTTTGTATTTTTAGTAGAGATGGGGTTTCACTGTATTGGCCAGGCTGGTCTCGAACTCCTGACCTCGTGATCCACTGCCTCAGCCTCCCAAAGTGCTGGGATTACAAGCATGAGCTACCACGCCTGGCCTTTTTTTTTTTTTTTTTTTTTTTTTGAGACGGAGTCTCACTCTGTTGCCCTGGCTGGGGTGCAGTGCTGCGATCTCGGCTCACTGCAACCTCCGCCTTCCAGGTTCAAGCAATTCTCCTGCCTCGGCCTCCCAAGTAGCTGGGACTGCAGGCACGTGCCACCATACCCAACTAATTTTTGTATTTTTAGTAGAGACGGGGTTTCGCCATGGTGGCCAGACTGGTCTCGAACTCCTGACCTCAGATGATCCACCCACCTCGGCCTCCCAAAGTGCTAGGATTACAGGTGTGAGCCACTGCACCCGGTCGCTACAGATTTTTTTTTTTTTTTTTTTTTTAGATGGAGTCTCGCTCTGTCACCCAGGCTGGAGTGCAGTGGCATGATCTCAGCTCACTGCAAGCTCCGTCTCCTGGGTTCACGCCATTCTCCTGCCTCAGCCTCCCGAGTAGCTGGGACTACAGGCGCTCGCCACCACGCCCGGCTAATTTTTTGTATTTTTAGTAGACACAGAGTTTCACCGTGTTAGCCAGGATGGTCTCAATCTCCTGACCTCGTGATCCGCCCGCCTCGGCCTCCCAAAGTGCTGGGATTACAGTCGTGAGCCACCGTGCCTGGCCCAAATTTTTTTTTTAATTATCTGGGCACAGTGGTACATGCCTGTAATCTCAGTTATTCAAGAAACAGAGGTGGGAAGATCATTTGAGCCCAGGAGTTTTAGGCTACAGTGAGCTATGATCATGCCACTGCACTCCAGCCTGGGTGACAGAATGAGACATTGAATCTAAAGTAATAAATAAATAACTGTTTTTAAATGAGAAAAGGAAGACTCTAGCTCAGACTGCCAAATACATTTACTCCTTCATTCAATAAATATTTATTGAGCACCTATTGAAAGTGCTGGGGACATAGAAGAGCACAAATAAGGTTACTGCCCTTACAGAGCTTACAAAAATATATATAAAATTGAACCAAAAGTTTACCAGTTCCCAGAGAGGATAACTTGTCCTCCATTGTTTTCATGGTAGAATTTAATTCAGCTTCCATCTCCTTTTCAAATTCATCTTCACTAGATGATTCACTTTCTCCGGTAAGACATTCTCTGATGAGTTTTCGTTTTTGGTCAGGAGTTCCATGTAAAAGCACATCCACTTCATCCTCAGAGCTAGCATACATTTAAATCAAAAAGAATATGAATATTTAAAAATTAAAATAATTTTAAACTCCCAGCATCTCACTGTCCAACAACAATTTTAAGTATTACATGGTTACATTTGATGTACTTATACATTACATATAGCTATTCTCACTTAATAAGCCAGTTCTGCATATTTCCAATCTTCTTTAATTTTTTTTTTTTTTTTTTTTTTTTTTTTTGAGATGGCATCTCAGTCTGTGACCCAACCTGGAGTGCAGTGGCATGATCTCAGCTTACTGCAACCTCCACCTCCCCAGTTCAAGCAATCCTCCCACCTCGGGTTCCCCAGTAGCTGGAACTACAGGCACATACCACCATTCCCAGCTGTTTTTTTTGTTTTTGTTTTTTTTTTTTTTAATTTTTGTCGAAATGGGGTTTCGCCATGTTGCCCAGGATGGTTTTTTTGTTTGTTTGTTTGTTTCTTTTGAAACAGAGTCTCGCTCTTGTCGCCCAGGCTGTAGTACAGTGGCATGATTTCTGCTCACTGAAACCTCCACCTCCTGGGCTCAAGCGATTCTCCTGCCTCAGTCTCCCAAGTAGCTGGGATTACAGGATTCAGAATCTGTCTCAAAAAATACATAGATAGATAGATAGATAGATATCCTGGTTGTGATACTGCAATTATAGTTTTGTAGTATGTTAACACTGGAGGAAACTGGGGAAAGAGTACACAGGATCTCTCTGTATTATTTCTTTTTTTTTTTTTTTTTTGAGATGGGGGTCTCCCTGTGTTGCCCAGGCTGGAGTGCAATGGTGCCATCTTGGCTCACTGAAACTTCCGCCTCCCAGGCTCAAGCCAACCAACCGCCTCACCCTCCTGAGTAGCTGGGACCACAGATATGCACCACCATACCAGCTAATTTTTTGTATTTTCGGTAAAGACATGATTTCATCATGTTGCTCAGGCTGGTCTTGAACTCTTGAGCTCAAGTGATTCTCCTGCCTTGGCCTTCCAAAGTGCTGGGATTACAGGTGTGAGCCACTGCACCAGACCTGTATTATTTCTTATAACTGAATGTGAATCTACGAAAACTTCAAAATAAAATGTTTAATTTTTAAAAACTGAATCACAAAGCGAGAGTTATTTTTTCTACAAATTTCCTTCAATCCTTGTGATTATCTCAACCAAAGTCTCAGTTTTCAGCACTGCTGGGAAAGGCAGTAATACATCATGGACCCTAGATATGCAAGTTAAATATGCCAAGAATGCAAGGTTCTGACCACTGTTCACTCCAGCCATTTCTCAGGATTGTGTTTGCAGCGAACAACCTTGAGGAATGAGATAATGTCTCCTTCCAGGACAAAGAGCAGATGTATTTACTGTCTGCTATGAAAGAGGTGGATTCTCCAAGCTCAAGTAGTCTTTAGCCACGATGCCAACCCACTGAATGTGCAGCATTCTTCTAGGACCCTCAGCGTAATACCTGTAGGGTTGATAAGCAAGAGCAAGCCACACAAACATGATGCTCATGCTGCTTGCTGTGCTATGTGTAGTCTTATCTTTGACCCAGGAGTCTCATGTCTTCGGTCAGCTACCGTGAAACAGTTAACAGGCTACAATGTATTAGTTTATAAACAGTGTAAAATTAAATACTGACAGACACCTAACACTAATCTCCCTTTTTAAAATAATAACCATTTGGCTCAGAGCCTACAACAGGCAATACTGTCTGATAACATTGTTTTGTTTTTATATTTATCTTTACAGTTACCTTACCAGTGGCAACTGTCACAGAATTATAAAGCTTCCTTAAAAAAATGATACAACAGTCCTGGCTCCGTGGCTCAGGCCTGTAATCCTAGCACTTTGGAAGCCCGACGCAGGCAGATTGCCTAAGGTCAGGAGTTCGAGACCAGCCTGGCCAACGTGGTGAAAACCCATCTCTACTAAAAATACAAAAAATAAGCCAGGTGTGGTAGCGCATGCCTGTAATCCCAGCTACCCAGGAGGCTGAGGCAGGAGAATTGCTGGAACCCAGGAGGTGGAGGCTACAGTGAGCCAAGATTGCACCAGTGCACTCCAGCCTGGCTGACAGAGTGAGACTCTGTCTCAAAATAAATAAATAAATAAATAATTGAGACATACATATATACATACCTCCTTTCACAGACAGGACCCATTAACTGAAACTCTTTTTCACAGGGAATCCTGGTATCTATCCTCACTCCCGACAAAAGAAATCTTAACAGCAGTCTGATTTCCCATGCATCCAATGTCTCCCCATGACAATATGAGGAAACATTGTTCTTTTGATTTTTTTTTTTTTTAAAGAAATGAGGTCTCACTATGTTGCCCAGGCTGTTCCTTTACTACCAGGCTTAAGAGATTCTCTCGCCTCAGCCTCCCAAAGTCCTGGGATTACAGGCATGGGCCACCACACCCAGCCAAAGCTGTTAATGAAAGCATGGCTTTACAGAAAGCTTCTTTAGGCAGAATGAATGTTTTAAAGTTTAAGAATAGGATCTGCTGACAGCTTAAGAAATAACTAAATTTGTGTGGAAATATCTCCGCAAAATAGCTTCAAGTTTCCCTGGTAGAATAAAGCCCACCCTTCTGGAAATCCCACGAACCTTCTTCTGTGCCTATCTCAGGTCAATATTCTCTACAATGCTCTGCCAAGAAATATATATTTTATCTTATTACCCTTATTATACTATAAGCCTCTGGAAGACAAGGACCTTATGATTTACCTCTGTAGCTCAGAGCGAGCATAAAACAGTCCCTGTCAAAAAATAAAAATAAAAAAGGCTGTTCAATATTCCGTTATTTCTGTTTATGGCAGTTTAGTCTTCAAGATGGACACTTCACATTAAGTCCTGTGAGCCTCACAACAAACACAGTGTGTTATACTATGTTATATAGGTTATACAATTATGTTATTATAGTTCAATTTTACAGGTAAGTAATCGAGGATAACTGACTTGCCTTCCGTCACTCTGCTACTAAGGTGTAGAGACAGGTTTCGATCTCATTGCTTTTGAAGATTTACACGCGGTCCCCCGTGATTCCGGAATATCCCTCTTCCTACAGGCGACATCGGCACCGCCTCCCCCCGGGGCTGCGCGACCCCATCAGGAAAGCCCTTTGGCCTCGCACAAGTAACAGGCACGACAGGCTCCCGAGCCGCTAGGGTCTGCATAGGCTCGGCAGGCGCAACGAAGGGAGGCGACCGAAGCCAGGCCTCGACCCAAATCCTCGGGGGCCAGGGTGGGGCGGGAGCCCACCTGCTCAAAGCCGGCTCCTCGTCGCTAGGCTCTTCAACCGCGTAGGGGTCGTAGTCATCCGGCAGCCGGTTCATGGTGGCCTGCAGCAGCCTATACCGTCCACAAGCAATTTGCAGCGTCTCTGTTTACACCGCAAGTCCAGTCCCTAAAGCGCCCCTGACGCCACTTCCGCCTGAGCGTCCCAGTGCCCCTTGCGCGCCCGCGCAGACCGACAGCACCGAGGGGGGCAGGTAGAAGGCGGGGAAGGGGCGGAGCAGGAGCGAAAAAGGGCGGGGACGGGACGGGGGCGGGTCTTAATCCCACCATTTTCTTTTTTTCTTTTTTTTTTTTTTTGGAGACGGAGTTTCGCTCTTGTTGCCCAGGCTGGAGTGCAATGGCGCGATCTCGGCTCACCGCAACCTCCGCCTCCCAGGTTCAAGCAATTCTCCTACCTCAGCCTCCCGAGTAGCTGGGATTACAGGCATGCACCACCACGCCCGGCTAATTTTGTATTTTTAGTAGAGGCGGGGTTTCTCCATGTTGAGGCTGGTCTCGAACTCCTGACCTCAGGTGATCCGCCCACCCCGACCTTCCAAAATGCTGGGATTACAGGCGTGAGCCACCGCGCCCGGCCAATCCCACCATTTTCTTCCGCAGCTTTTGCTTACAGGAAAATAGCAGCTACCTTGTCACCAAAAATAATAATGATGGGCACCCTCATAAGTGACAGTCTCTGAGGTGAACATGCTACATGCAGCGTCTCACCACCTACGAAGCAGGAATCTAGACGCTGAGGGACATACAGCCCGAAATCCAATAAGTCCTCAGACACCAGCACCCACATCTCTCCAACCTCGCCTCTAACCCTTATGCCTTCCACACCATGAGGCTCTCAACCTCTCCTTCACACTGTTCACTCCTCAGTCTGACTGCGGCCTCGACAATCTACGAAAAGTTATCTTTTCTCGTCATCTTCCCAGTCCCCACTTTTGCTCAGCCCTCAACTGATCACACTCGATACCTGAGAACAGGCAGATGACAGCCACTTGAGCTCCATCGGGAGACTGTTTCTAACCCTGTTTCTGAACCAGGAACTCGGGTTCCTGCCTCCTACCGAGACACTGTGGCACTCTGGAAAATGTGGAGTAGCTGTAATAAATCTACTCCTGTATTATGCTTTACAGTGCAGGTCTTAGTTTTTCTTTTTTCTCATTTCTTTTGAAATGGCATCTCGAACAAAGTCCACCAATCCCTTTACAAAAGAATGAACTGCTCCTCTGTGTGTAATTCATAGAAGGTGGAATCGGACAGAGGCAGGTTAGTGACAGTTATTCCTGAAATACAGGAGCAGAGTACAGTCTGTTGTGCTTTCCCGGATTCCGCGCCTAGCTCAGCCAATTAAGCATGAGACATAGGCCATTGAGCCACTTAGTAGTTATGCGAGTGGATAGATTGGTATGTAGAGGGAAAGAGGTCTGCTGTAAAGAACAACACTTGTCTGTCTGTGGGGAAAGGAAAGCAGAATACTTGAGATGAAAGTTGGCATACAAATAGGATACTATCGCCAGTAGTTATATTACAAACATTATCGGCCTTTCTAGTGTGAATGAACATTAGAAACATTATTGTCATTCCTAGTTTAAAGTTAAGGTTGCGTGGTTGGATTTTTCCACTATCTTTTTCTAATTTTTCTACCATTTGGAGACCGTGGGCATTTGGGCCTGTCACCCCTTGGATGGGTTCCTAGTTTGTTTACATTTTCCTGAACCCTCCTGAGCGCCCGTTCTTGGTCTAATCCCCAGTCGTGATGATTCCACACTTCCTCAGCCGCATGTTGTCTTGCCTCATTCATGAGCTGGTCAGTGTTTCGTCTCTTTAACTGACATGTTCCCCAGTGCTGTTTGAACTGTTGAGTTTCCGTTGCTGGCTGAGTGCGTTTTGTCCTTCACGTAACCTTCACTGGTAAAAATAAGCCCATGTGATGTCCACCAGTGGATGAATGCTGGACCGAGAGCCCTAGCTTCTGGATCCAGGTCTAGGCCCTTCATCTGCTGCTCTGTGGCCCAGGGCAGGTTTGCTTGACCTCTGCCTCAGTTCTCTACTCTAAAGGACATACTGACCTACCTCACAGGGGTGTTGTGAGGATTAATAAATGTTGGTACTCTGCTTTGGAAATGTGAAAATGCTGTGTAAATGTTAAGAAATACTAAGTATAGGGCCAAAAGCTATACAGTGTTTCACTTAACCGTTTGCCATTCTGTATTTACCAAGGTGGTCTTTTCTGGGGAAGGAAGTAGAGTGGAAGGTGCATCCCTTGGCCCCTGGTTTACATTGTTAGAGTGCTTATTGTGGGAATGCACTCTAAAAAGTGGGCGTAGAATGAAAGCAGCCGTCCAGTGGTCCTCCCTTTTCTGTAGTTTCACTTTTCTTGCTTCAAGTTACAGCAGTCACCTGAAATCTGAAAATACTAAATGAAAAACTCCAGAAACAATTTATGTTTTAAATGTCGTGCTGTTCTGAGTAGCGTGATGAAATCTGTTGCCGTCCTACCTGGAACATTGAGTCATGCCTCTGTCCAGTGTGTCCATGCTGTATACACTGTCCACCCATCAACCAACCACTAAGTAGCTGTCTTGGTTGTCAACATAACAGATCACAAGAAGATTGAGGTTGGGTGTGGTGGCTTACCCCTGTAATCCCAGCACTGTGGGGGTCCAAAGTGGGAAGATTGCTTGAGCCCAGGAGTTCAAGACCAGCCTGGGCAACTAAGCAAGATCCTATCTCAAAAAAATTTTAAAACAACTTTTTGGCTGGGCGTGGTGGCTCACGCCTGTGATCCCAGCACCTTGGGAGGCCAAGGCGGGCGGATCACGAGGTCAGGAGATCAAGACCGTCCTGGCTAACACGGTGAAACCCCATCTGTACTAAAAATACAAAAAATTAGCCGGGCGCGGTGGCGGGCACCTGTAGTCCCAGCTACTCGGGAGGCTGAGGCAGGAGGATGGCGTGAACCCGGGAGGTGGAGCTTGCAGTGAGCTGAGATTGCGCCACTGCACTCCAACCTGGACGACAGAGCGAGACTCCGGCTCAAAAAAAAAAAAAAAAAAATTAGCTGGGCGTGGTGGCGGGTGCGTGTAATCCCAGCTACTCGGGAGGCTGAAGCAGGAGAATCACTTGAACCTGGGAGGCAGAGGCTGTAGTGAGCCAAGATCGCGCCATTGCATTCCAGCCTGGGCAACAAGAGCGAAACTCTGTCTCTAAATAAATAAAATAAAATAAAAAATGGCATGTAATATAAAAATGAGGGGAGAACGCTTTTAGGTAGGATTTAACTTTGGCTACAGGTAACTAAAACAATGAGCAGCTTAGACAGGACTTATTTTTCTCACCTACCCAGAATTTAAGGGGTAGCAGTTTGGGGCTGTTGGCCAGGCTATTCACCAGGCGGCCCCTCCTGCGTCTGCTCTACCATGCCAGGTGTAAGGTCTCCCGGCCATGATTGTTGCTTCCAGGTACCAAGGCGGCCGCTACACTCCAGGCCTGAGTCTGACTTCCAGGTAGAAAAAGGGGGTAGGGACAAAGACTTTCTTCAAAAAGTGGCTTGGCCTTTTTATTCTCCTGGAGATGCCCTTTCCGGGGACGTGTGTCTAACTGGCCAGAACTGTGTTGTGTGATGAGGAAGTTGAGCTGTTTTAGCTGGGTGTGTTGATCGTGTGGACAAAATCAGGGTCTGTTAGTAAGACAGGAGTGGCCACTGCAGGATACCCGGCAAACAGCACAAAACGAGTCTGGACCTGAGAAACAGTAAAACTGACCTGTGATTAGAGGTTTAGTTTGTTGTTGTTGTTGTTTGTTTTTTATGTGTTTTTTTGGTTCTTGTTTTGTTTTTTGTTTTTTGTGACGGAGTCTCACTCTGTCGTCCAGGCTGGAGTGCAGTGTCGCGATCTCGGCTCATTACAACCTCCACCTCCTGGGTTCAAGTTTTTCTCCCGCCTCAGCCTCCGGAGTAGCTGGGATTACAGGAACCCGCCATCATACCCAGCTAATTTTTGTATTTTTTAGTAGAGACGGGGTTTCACCATGTTGGCCAGGCTGGTCTTGAGCTCCTGACCTCAGGTTATCCGCCCGCCTTGGCCTCCCAAAGTGCTGGGATTACAGGCGTCAGCCACCGCGCCCGGCCCAGAATTTTTTTTTTTTTTTTAAATTATTTTACATTAGAGGCCGGGTGCGGTGGCTCACACCTGTAATCCCAGCACTTTGGGAGGCCGAGGAGGGCAAATCACGAGGTCAGGAGATGGAGACCATCCTGGCCAATATGGTGAAACCCCCGTCTCTACTAAAAATACAAAAATTAGCCAGGCGTGGTGGCGCGCACCTGTAGTCCCAGCTACTTGGGAGGCTGAGGCGGGAGAATCACTTGAACCCGGGAGACGGAGGTTGCAGTGAGCCGAGATTGCGCCACCGCTCTCCAGCCTGCTGACAGAGTGAGACGCCATCTCAAAAAATATATATATATGTGTGTGTGTGTGTGTGTGTGTGTGTGTGTGTGTGTATAAAACATTAGAAGAAAATCAAATGAGTCCAGAGAGTTGGTTGTGGCCCTAGGACTTGTAACAGGACACGTAAACTCTGGGGCTGAGGCTGCCATTGTGGGATGGCCTTTGGGGGTTTTCTATGCGCTATGCGCTGATGCTGAGCAAGCAAAAGGAGAAGCAAGAGTTTGGAGCAAACAGAGAGAAGCAGGGAGGCTTTCCGTGACCCCCTTGTCTAATATGTTAAGCCCTCAACCCCAGCCTTTTCTCTCCATGCCCTCTTCTCTATCCCTTGGTCCACGTTTTTCCCCCTTCTGCTTCGTATTATTGCTTGTCTGCTCACTGTCCGTCTCCCCGTTCCATTTCTCTATTGCTTCACGAAAAGACCACCCTCAAAACGTAAGGGCTTTGCAACAACAGTGATCATTCATTTGTATCCCAAGTCCGCAGTTTTGATGTTCTGCTCCCTGATGCCTAGGGTCTCGGCTGGGGACTGAAACTGTTTCCATGCATTTCTCTCCACAAAGCCTCGGGCTTCCTCACGACACGGCAGCCTGCGTAGTCAGCCTTCTTCCATGGCGGCGCAAACCTCCAAGACGATTCCGGTAGACCCAGATGGGAGCTGTAAGGATGCCTCCGACCCAGCCTCGGGAGACCCTGGACATCACTTCTGCCACATGCCGTTGTGCAAGGTAGTCACTAAGGCCAAACCAGATCCAAGGAGAGGGGAATTGGACTCTACTTCTCAATGGGAGAAGTAGTAAAGATAAGAAACTTCTCAGGCTACTGTCCAAAAAAATCGGCTGGGCGCGGTTGCTCACGCCTGTAACCCTAGCACTTTGGGAGGCCGAGGCGGGCGGATCACCTGAGGTCAGGAGTTCAAGACCAGCCTGGTCCACTAAAATACAAAAATTAGCCGGGCATGATGGCGGATGCCTGTAATCCCAGCTACTCGGGAGGCTGAGACGGGAGAATCGCTTGAACCCAGGAGACGGTGGTTGCAGTGGGCCGAGATCACGCCACTGCACTCCAGCCTGGGCGGCTGAGCGAGATTCCGTCTCAGGAAAAAAAAAAAAAAAAAAAAAAATCGAGGACGACTCACCATCTAAGCATAAAACGAAGGTTGAACAGATTACATAGAATATCTCAGATCGTGTGAGTTGACTATAAAACATAACAGTGGCTGGACGTGGTGGTTCACGCCTGTAATCCCAACACTTTGAGAGGCTGAGGTGGGCAGATCACCTGAGGTCGGGAGTTCGAGACCAGCCTGACCCACATGGAGAAATCCCGTGTCTACTGAAAATACAAAATTAGCCGGGCGTGGTGGCGCATGCCTGTAATCCCAGCTACTCGGGAGGCTGAGGCAAGAGAATCGCTTGAACCCGGGAGGCGGAGGTTGCGGTGAGCCGAGATCGCGCCATTGCACTCCAGCCTGGACAACAAGAGCGCAACTCCGTCTCACATTAAGAAGAAGAAGAAGAAGAAGAAGAAGAAGAAGAATACAATAATAATAATAGCGTATTTACAGATTTTCCCAAGTGTTCAAAAATGGTTTGTTGTCCAGCGTTATACACTTAACTCGACCAGTGCACGGTTTGCATAGTGGACAACTTTGTACTTTGTCCTGATTTTTTTTTCCCTCAAAGTAAGAGGCTTGATTCCCCCCCGACTCCACCCGGCCCCCCTCCTTTAGGTTTTCCTAGGTTTCGTCGCCGCGTATGTTAGTTACAGCCGTTTCTGACAGGCCTACCAGGGAAGATGCTCAAGGAAAACGATGTTCTGTCAAGCTGCTTGGGGAAATCTTAGTGCTTAATGTTTAACCGGGGGGAGGAGGCGAACCTCATAATAGTTGTGCCCTGTGGGGAAGACTTCTGTTGGGCTGGCGAGAAGAGAAGGGGCCGAAACTTGCTTTTTGCTGAAAGGAAGGTGAGCCCAAACCCGAGCCCTGCCCGGCCCAGACGCTAGATCCCTCGGGGACTGGGCGGTGGGGCCGCAAACTCTCTTTCGCTCGCTCGCTCGCTCGCTCGCTCGCTCTCTCTCCCCCTCTTTTCTTCCTTCTCTCTCTCTCTTCTCTCTGTCACTGTCTCTCTCTCTCTCTCTCTCTCTGTCTTCTCTCTCCCCTCTCTCCTGTCTCTCTCTCTCTCTTCTCTCTGTCACTGTCTTTCTGTCTCTCTCTTCTCTCTGTCACTGTCTTTCTGTCTCTCTCTTCTCTCTGTCACTGTCTCTCTCTCTCTCTGGCACTCTCTCGTCCTCTCAGGCCTCCCTTTCAGGTCCCAGACTCCCGGCCGCGCACCCACTTGCGCCCAACCAGCCCCGGAGACACCCAGGCCTGTCCCACGCCGTCGGTAGGTCCCCGGTCCGGGAGCGGGAGAGACCGGAGCGCCGGGGACGACCCCGGCGAGGGCGTGGCGTATGCAGATGAGCACGGCGCGCGGAGGCTGCCGGTCACGTTCGGCCTGGAACCCCATGTCCCGCGCGCGATATCCGAGTGCTGTCGGGGTGTCTTCCCCTAGCGGCAACGGTGGAGCGAGGGGGCTGGAGAGGGTGAGGGGGCTGGGGCCGCACGAGAGAAGTGACCGTGTGTTGAGAGTGTGGTGGGCGAGAGGGTATGAGAGGAAGCCAGCGGCACAACTCATACTTACCTGGCAGGGGAGATACCATGATCACGAAGGTGGTTTTCCCAGGGCGAGGCTTATCCATTGCACTCCGGATGTGCTGACCCCTGCGATTTCCCCAAATGTGGGAAACTCGACTGCATAATTTGTGGTAGTGGGGGACTGCGTTCGCGCTTTCCCCTGGCTTACGGAAGTTGAAAAGCAGTTGTCATTAGGTAGTTGCTGGGTTCGCATGTCTGGTGTTCAGAACGCGAGCTGCTGATCGGTTTGCTTTCCTTTTCGTTTTCACCCTTTCAGGGGCGTGGGGTGACTGCTGCTTTCTTTCCTCCCCCCGTGGAGAATGTTTTAGCAACGAGCCAATTATACTGTTGGTCTATGTTCTCCACGGTACTGTCGTGAAAACGTCACGATCTCGGGCTTTCTCCAGGCCAAAGCCGCGTTTTTCCTGCAAGTTTGGGGTGTGTAGAGAAAAAGCCAGAACTGCTTTCTCTTCCCTGGGGAAAATATCCCAGGGTCTTGTTAACCGCTGGCAGAAACGACAGAATACGTACGGGCAATTAATCCTGGTCCAGGGAAGTATCCGGCTTAGAGGTTGAGGAAGGACCTGTCGGGGTTGAGTTCCCCACCCAGGGGGAGATCGAGTCCGCGGGAGCTGCTGATCCCACCCAGGCAGCTGCTGGGCTTGTTGGCAGCAGGGTCTTCTGGAAGGACTAGAACGGAGTCATCCCACTCCCAGAGAAGCAGGCGTGTCATGCATGACAGTGAAGACCGGACTGTATACAAGGCCCTCAAGAACAGGAGACTTTGGGTCCTCGCTAACGGCCTTGGGAGACCACGCAAGACTGGTCAGAAAAGCCAGGTAGAAAGGCTTTTCATGGGCCGCGCGCGGTGGCTCACGCCTGTAATCCCAGCACTTTGAGAGGGCGAGGCGAGCGGATCACTTGAGGTCAGGAGTTCGAGACCAACCTGGGCAACATGGTGAAACCCCCGTCTCTACGAAAAACACAAAAATTAGCCAGGCGTCGTGGCGCGTGCCTGTAATTCCACCTGCTCCAGAGGCTGAGGCATGAGAATTGCTTGAACCCGGGAGGCGGAGGTTGCACTGAGCCGAGATGGCACCCCTGCACTCCAGCCTGGGTGACAGAGCAAGACTCCGTCTCAAAAAAAAAAAAAAAAAAAAAAAAAAAAAGAAAGAAAAAGGCTTTTCATGAATGCTTTTAGGAGAGTCTCGTGACAGCCTCTGTACATGTCCCCAGGAGGAAACAAGAGACTCTGATGTTCAGGGCCACCATCCTGACATGGACCTTTCCTCCAATTATAATGTTGCCATTTTGCTGTCTTAAGACCCTTATGTCCAAGCCTTCCCAGACCTCAGCACCCCCGGGATATGTGTAATAGAAGGGTAAATACACGCCAGGCGCGGTGGCTCACGCCTGTAATCCCAGCGCTTTGGGAGGCCGAGGTGGGCGGATCACCTGAGGTCAGGAGTTCGAGACCAGCTTGACCAACGTGGCAAAATCCTGTCTCTACTAAAAATACAAAAATTAGCCGGGCATGGTGGTGTGTGTCTGTAATCCCAGCTACTCGGGAGGCTGAGGCAGGAGAATCGCTTGAACCCAGGAGGCGGAGAGGGTGCAGTGAGCTGAGATCGTGCCACTTGTACCACTCCAGCCAGCCTGGGCAACAGAGCGAGACTCTGTCTCAAAAAAAAAAAAAAAAAAAAAAAGTAAATACAAAACTGGAAGAAGGAAAGAAAAATGTTGGCCGGGCACGGTGGCTCACGCCTGTAATCCTAGCGCTTTGGGAGGCCGAGGCGAGAGGATCACTTGAGCCCAGGAGTTGGAGACCAGCTTGGGCAACACAGCAAGAGACCTCGTCTCTAAATTAAAACAAACCAAACCAAAACAAAACAGAAGGCAGGAGGAGGCTGCAGTGAGCGGTGATGGCGCCACTGCACTCCCACCCGAGTGACAAGAGCCTGCCTCAAAAAAGAAAAAACAAAAACATGTGCCCCTGGTGCCATAAGGAAAAGAGACATTTCCCCTTCCTTTGAGGCGTGAGTCTCTGCTTTTTGAGACAGGGTCTCTCTCTGTCACCCAGGCTGGGGTGCAGTGGCGTTATCCTAGCTTACTCACTGCAGCCTCGAACTCCTGGGTTCAAGCGGTCCTCCGGCCTCAGCCTTCCTCCTTAGCTGGAACCACAGGTTTGCGTTACCACACATGGCTAACTGGCTAGTTTTAATTTTTTTTTTTTTTTTTTTTTTTGGAGAGACGGTGTCTTCCTATGTTGCCCAGGCTGGGCTCAAACTCCTGGGCCCAAGCGATCCTTCTGCCTCGGCCCCCCAAAATGCTGAAATTACGGGTGTCAGCCACCACGCCTGGCCTACGTGAGTCATATTAACAGCTAAATAAGCCTCTTGCCAGTTTTACAACCTAGGAAGGTTTTCCCTTGAGGGCCTTGAAGCCACCAACTCAAAAGGTAAATATCAAGGAAGATAGTGTCCCCCTGTCTCCTTTCTGTCTCTGGGAATTTACTTATGTGTTGATTGATTCATATTTATTTACTTTTTTGTTTTTCTTTTTTGAGACAGAGTCTTGCTCTATCGCCCAGGCTGGAGTGCAGTGGTGTAGTCTCGGCTCACTGCAACCTCCACCTCCAGGGTTCAAGCGATTCTCCTGCCTCAGCCTCTCAAGTAGCTGGGATTACAGGCGCGTGCCACCACGTCCAGCTAATTTTTGTATTTTTAGTACAGACGAGGTTTCACCATGTTGGCCAGGCTGGTCTCAAACTCTTGGTAATCCGCCCGCCTCGGCCTCCCAGAGTGCTGGGATTACAGGCGTGAGCCACTGCGCCCGGCCTCTATCTCTGGGAATTTAGCCTAGGTGGCTGGCTCCAAGTTATCACTACCTCCTTGTCATGGAGGTATCAGAGGCTTTATTTTCCCTTTGGGTAAAGGCAATTAATAACACAGCTGACCGCTGCAATTACCAGTTGAACTGAGGATGAACTGTGTGTAGCAAATGGTGCTAGGTTTCTTTCTTGAGGACAAATGCTTGACAACATGTATTTTAGGGCTTGCATCTGCCTACCTATGTAAAGGGGTGACCTTTCTTGGGGCTATAAACGGAACTGTCGGCCGGGCGCGGTGGCTCACACCTTCAATCCCATCCCTTTGGGAAGCCAAGGCGGGGGGGGTCACTTGAGCCCAGGAGTTTGAGACCAATCTGGGCAACATATGGAGACTTCCTGTCTACTTAAAAAAGAAGAAAAAAAGAAAAATTGCAGTTGTGTACCCAGAAGTCCCAGAGTCTCCCATTGATTTCCTCAGCAGTTTGTTGAGGCTTTCTCAGAATTTACTGGCATAGATCCAGGAGCAGACCAAAATTCTGCCCAGGTGTTAGCCCATCTTTGTCTGGGCTCTCTTACTGACTATCCAAACTCAAGTTAGGCAAAAAGTGGTACGGTAGGCCGGGCCTGGTGGCTCACGCCTGTAATCCCAGCACTTTGGGAGGCTGAGGCGGGCAGATCACGAGGTCAGGAGATCGAGACCATCCTGGCTAACACGGTGAAACCCTGTGTCTACTAAGAACACAAAAAAATTAGCCGGGCGTGGTGGCAGGCGCCTGTAGTCCCAGCTACTCGGGAGGCTGAGGCAGGAGAATGGCGTGAACCCGGGAGGCGGAGCTTGCAGTGAGCCGAGATCGCGCCACTGCACTTCAGCCTGGGCGACAGAGCGAGACTCCGTCTCAAATAAATAATAAATAAATAAATACTTAATAACAATAAAGAAGAATTCGTCCATTCAACAACCGTTCACTGAGCGCATAGCCTGTGCCCAGACACTGTTCCAGGCCTCTGGGAGCAAAAAGGCCTCGGTGCCCGTATTCTAGTTAGAGAACGAGAAGCGCGGGGAGGTGGGGGGCGGGGGTGGGAGAGAGAAAATCTACACCGGGCTGCATAGGTAAATTCGTAGGTTAGGTGCTAAGTGCTTTGAAAAAGCAAACAAACACAGGGAAAGTGAGATAAGGAGTTGCGGCAAGGGGCAGGTGGCTGTGTTAAATCGAGTGGTTGGAAGAAGCTGCCATGAGAAGGTACCGTATGAGCAAAGGACTTGAAGCAGGTGAAGGGAGTTGGTCACGGGGCATCCCCAGCACAAACATCAGCTACAGCAAAGGCCCAGGTAGGACTGGGTTTGGCGAACAGCAAGGAGGCCCTGTGTCGGGAGCAAAATTAAAGAGAGTTGTATAAAATGTCAGTCACAGAGGTGACTGGCTGGGGGTAAGATCATGAGGGTCTTGTAGACACCACAGTAAAGCTTTAAATCTGGGTGAACCAGGTTTTGAGCAGAGGTGTGGCATGTTCTGATAAAAAAAATGAAATGAAGTGAAAAGCAGGAAGACCAATCAGGAGACTTGCCAATCCAGGCAAGATGATGTTGGCTCAAACCAGGTTAAACCACTGGGTAAATACAAGGGGCAGGGGTGTGAGAAAAATAAGGTGCTTACCCCAAACTTGCCTTTTTCTGATGCCTGTAACAACGATCACATTCTCCTCAAGCGAGAAGGGGCTGAAGAGGCTGACAGAGGTCGAGGGTGTGGACTAGTGGATCCTCCCGCTGGGCTCAGGGACTAGTTTTGTAGCTCTCACCCAGGAGCTCGAGCAAATGGTATTAAGTGCTGATGAAGCTGAGCAGGGAGGATTTGCAACTCTGTGATTTCTCTGTAGGAAAGACACAGTATTAATCTCCCCTGGGCTCAGAGCTAGAACCTGGGCACCTGATGTCAATAGATTAATCCGACAAATATAGTGAAAGCCAGGCAGCTTTCTAGCCACCTGTGGATGGAGCAGTCAACAAAATAGGCAAGAATCGCTGACCTGGAGCTTACATTCCAAGTGGGTGACGTTAGATAGAAAACTAAAACATACAGCATGTTCGATCAGTGCTTCTTAAACTTCACTGTGGACAGAATGCACATTCGGACTCAGCAGATACAGCAAAGGTGGGGCCTAAGAGTCTGCACTCCTTATTTTATTTATTTATTTATTTATTTATTTTTGAGACGGAGTCTTGCTCTGTTGCCCAGGTTGAGCCGCCCCCGCCTCGGCCTCCCAAAGTGCTGAAGGAGTGCTGAAGGAGAATCGCTTGAACCCGGGAGGCGGAGGTTGCGGTGAGCCGAGATCGCGCCATTGCACTCCAGCCTGGGCAACAGAGCAAGACTCCGTCTCAAAAATAAATAAATAAATAAATAAATAAAATAAGGAGTGCAGACTCTTAGGCCCCACCTTTGCTGTATCTGCTGAGTCCGAATGTGCATTCTGTCCACAGTGAAGTTTAAGAAGCACTGATCGAACATGCTGTATGTTTTAGTTTTCTATCTAACGTCACCCACTTGGAATGTAAGCTCCAGGTCAGCGATTCTTGCCTATTTTGTTGACTGCTCCATCCACAGGTGGCTAGAAAGCTGCCTGGCTTTCACTATATTTGTCGGATTAATCTATTGACATCAGGTGCCCAGGTTCTAGCTCTGAGCCCAGGGGAGATTAATACTGTGTCTTTCCTACAGAGAAATCACAGAGTTGCAAATCCTCCCTGCTCAGCTTCATCAGCACTTAATACCATTTGCTCGAGCTCCTGGGTGAGAGCTACAAAACTAGTCCCTGAGCCCAGCGGGAGGATCCACTAGTCCACACCCTCGACCTCTGTCAGCCTCTTCAGCCCCTTCTCGCTTGAGGAGAATGTGATCGTTGTTACAGGCATCAGAAAAAGGCAAGTTTGGGGTAAGCACCTTATTTTTCTCACACCCCTGCCCCTTGTATTTACCCAGTGGTTTAACCTGGTTTGAGCCAACATCATCTTGCCTGGATTGGCAAGTCTCCTGATTGGTCTTCCTGCTTTTCACTTCATTTCATTTTTTTTATCAGAACATGCCACACCTCTGCTCAAAACCTGGTTCACCCAGATTTAAAGCTTTACTGTGGTGTCTACAAGACCCTCATGATCTTACCCCCAGCCAGTCACCTCTGTGACTGACATTTTATACAACTCTCTTTAATTTTGCTCCCGACACAGGGCCTCCTTGCTGTTCGCCAAACCCAGTCCTACCTGGGCCTTTGCTGTAGCTGATGTTTGTGCTGGGGATGCCCCGTGACCAACTCCCTTCACCTGCTTCAAGTCCTTTGCTCATACGGTACCTTCTCATGGCAGCTTCTTCCAACCACTCGATTTAACACAGCCACCTGCCCCTTGCCGCAACTCCTTATCTCACTTTCCCTGTGTTTGTTTGCTTTTTCAAAGCACTTAGCACCTAACCTACGAATTTACCTATGCAGCCCGGTGTAGATTTTCTCTCTCCCACCCCCGCCCCCCACCTCCCCGCGCTTCTCGTTCTCTAACTAGAATACGGGCACCGAGGCCTTTTTGCTCCCAGAGGCCTGGAACAGTGTCTGGGCACAGGCTATGCGCTCAGTGAACGGTTGTTGAATGGACGAATTCTTCTTTATTGTTATTAAGTATTTATTTATTTATTATTTATTTGAGACGGAGTCTCGCTCTGTCGCCCAGGCTGAAGTGCAGTGGCGCGATCTCGGCTCACTGCAAGCTCCGCCTCCCGGGTTCACGCCATTCTCCTGCCTCAGCCTCCCGAGTAGCTGGGACTACAGGCGCCTGCCACCACGCCCGGCTAATTTTTTTGTGTTCTTAGTAGACACAGGGTTTCACCGTGTTAGCCAGGATGGTCTCGATCTCCTGACCTCGTGATCTGCCCGCCTCAGCCTCCCAAAGTGCTGGGATTACAGGCGTGAGCCACCAGGCCCGGCCTACCGTACCACTTTTTGCCTAACTTGAGTTTGGATAGTCAGTAAGAGAGCCCAGACAAAGATGGGCTAACACCTGGGCAGAATTTTGGTCTGCTCCTGGATCTATGCCAGTAAATTCTGAGAAAGCCTCAACAAACTGCTGAGGAAATCAATGGGAGACTCTGGGACTTCTGGGTACACAACTGCAATTTTTCTTTTTTTCTTCTTTTTTAAGTAGACAGGAAGTCTCCATATGTTGCCCAGATTGGTCTCAAACTCCTGGGCTCAAGTGACCCCCCCCGCCTTGGCTTCCCAAAGGGATGGGATTGAAGGTGTGAGCCACCGCGCCCGGCCGACAGTTCCGTTTATAGCCCCAAGAAAGGTCACCCCTTTACATAGGTAGGCAGATGCAAGCCCTAAAATACATGTTGTCAAGCATTTGTCCTCAAGAAAGAAACCTAGCACCATTTGCTACACACAGTTCATCCTCAGTTCAACTGGTAATTGCAGCGGTCAGCTGTGTTATTAATTGCCTTTACCCAAAGGGAAAATAAAGCCTCTGATACCTCCATGACAAGGAGGTAGTGATAACTTGGAGCCAGCCACCTAGGCTAAATTCCCAGAGATAGAGGCCGGGCGCAGTGGCTCACGCCTGTAATCCCAGCACTCTGGGAGGCCGAGGCGGGCGGATTACCAAGAGTTTGAGACCAGCCTGGCCAACATGGTGAAACCTCGTCTGTACTAAAAATACAAAAATTAGCTGGACGTGGTGGCACGCGCCTGTAATCCCAGCTACTTGAGAGGCTGAGGCAGGAGAATCGCTTGAACCCTGGAGGTGGAGGTTGCAGTGAGCCGAGACTACACCACTGCACTCCAGCCTGGGCGATAGAGCAAGACTCTGTCTCAAAAAAGAAAAACAAAAAAGTAAATAAATATGAATCAATCAACACATAAGTAAATTCCCAGAGACAGAAAGGAGACAGGGGGACACTATCTTCCTTGATATTTACCTTTTGAGTTGGTGGCTTCAAGGCCCTCAAGGGAAAACCTTCCTAGGTTGTAAAACTGGCAAGAGGCTTATTTAGCTGTTAATATGACTCACGTAGGCCAGGCGTGGTGGCTGACACCCGTAATTTCAGCATTTTGGGGGGCCGAGGCAGAAGGATCGCTTGGGCCCAGGAGTTTGAGCCCAGCCTGGGCAACATAGGAAGACACCGTCTCTCCAAAAAAAAAAAAAAAAAAAAAAAATTAAAACTAGCCAGTTAGCCATGTGTGGTAACGCAAACCTGTGGTTCCAGCTAAGGAGGAAGGCTGAGGCCGGAGGACCGCTTGAACCCAGGAGTTCGAGGCTGCAGTGAGTAAGCTAGGATAACGCCACTGCACCCCAGCCTGGGTGACAGAGAGAGACCCTGTCTCAAAAAGCAGAGACTCACGCCTCAAAGGAAGGGGAAATGTCTCTTTTCCTTATGGCACCAGGGGCACATGTTTTTGTTTTTTCTTTTTTGAGGCAGGCTCTTGTCACTCGGGTGGGAGTGCAGTGGCGCCATCACCGCTCACTGCAGCCTCCTCCTGCCTTCTGTTTTGTTTTGGTTTGGTTTGTTTTAATTTAGAGACGAGGTCTCTTGCTGTGTTGCCCAAGCTGGTCTCCAACTCCTGGGCTCAAGTGATCCTCTCGCCTCGGCCTCCCAAAGCGCTAGGATTACAGGCGTGAGCCACCGTGCCCGGCCAACATTTTTCTTTCCTTCTTCCAGTTTTGTATTTACTTTTTTTTTTTTTTTTTTTTTTTTGAGACAGAGTCTCGCTCTGTTGCCCAGGCTGGCTGGAGTGGTACAAGTGGCACGATCTCAGCTCACTGCACCCTCTCCGCCTCCTGGGTTCAAGCGATTCTCCTGCCTCAGCCTCCCGAGTAGCTGGGATTACAGACACACACCACCATGCCCGGCTAATTTTTGTATTTTTAGTAGAGACAGGATTTTGCCACGTTGGTCAAGCTGGTCTCGAACTCCTGACCTCAGGTGATCCGCCCACCTCGGCCTCCCAAAGCGCTGGGATTACAGGCGTGAGCCACCGCGCCTGGCGTGTATTTACCCTTCTATTACACATATCCCGGGGGTGCTGAGGTCTGGGAAGGCTTGGACATAAGGGTCTTAAGACAGCAAAATGGCAACATTATAATTGGAGGAAAGGTCCATGTCAGGATGGTGGCCCTGAACATCAGAGTCTCTTGTTTCCTCCTGGGGACATGTACAGAGGCTGTCACGAGACTCTCCTAAAAGCATTCATGAAAAGCCTTTTTCTTTCTTTTTTTTTTTTTTTTTTTTTTTTTTTTTGAGACGGAGTCTTGCTCTGTCACCCAGGCTGGAGTGCAGGGGTGCCATCTCGGCTCAGTGCAACCTCCGCCTCCCGGGTTCAAGCAATTCTCATGCCTCAGCCTCTGGAGCAGGTGGAATTACAGGCACGCGCCACGACGCCTGGCTAATTTTTGTGTTTTTCGTAGAGACGGGGGTTTCACCATGTTGCCCAGGTTGGTCTCGAACTCCTGACCTCAAGTGATCCGCTCGCCTCGCCCTCTCAAAGTGCTGGGATTACAGGCGTGAGCCACCGCGCGCGGCCCATGAAAAGCCTTTCTACCTGGCTTTTCTGACCAGTCTTGCGTGGTCTCCCAAGGCCGTTAGCGAGGACCCAAAGTCTCCTGTTCTTGAGGGCCTTGTATACAGTCCGGTCTTCACTGTCATGCATGACACGCCTGCTTCTCTGGGAGTGGGATGACTCCGTTCTAGTCCTTCCAGAAGACCCTGCTGCCAACAAGCCCAGCAGCTGCCTGGGTGGGATCAGCAGCTCCCGCGGACTCGATCTCCCCCTGGGTGGGGAACTCAACCCCGACAGGTCCTTCCTCAACCTCTAAGCCGGATACTTCCCTGGACCAGGATTAATTGCCCGTACGTATTCTGTCGTTTCTGCCAGCGGTTAACAAGACCCTGGGATATTTTCCCCAGGGAAGAGAAAGCAGTTCTGGCTTTTTCTCTACACACCCCAAACTTGCAGGAAAAACGCGGCTTTGGCCTGGAGAAAGCCCGAGATCGTGACGTTTTCACGACAGTACCGTGGAGAACATAGACCAACAGTATAATTGGCTCGTTGCTAAAACATTCTCCACGGGGGGAGGAAAGAAAGCAGCAGTCACCCCACGCCCCTGAAAGGGTGAAAACGAAAAGGAAAGCAAACCGATCAGCAGCTCGCGTTCTGAACACCAGACATGCGAACCCAGCAACTACCTAATGACAACTGCTTTTCAACTTCCGTAAGCCAGGGGAAAGCGCGAACGCAGTCCCCCACTACCACAAATTATGCAGTCGAGTTTCCCACATTTGGGGAAATCGCAGGGGTCAGCACATCCGGAGTGCAATGGATAAGCCTCGCCCTGGGAAAACCACCTTCGTGATCATGGTATCTCCCCTGCCAGGTAAGTATGAGTTGTGCCGCTGGCTTCCTCTCATACCCTCTCGCCCACCACACTCTCAACACACGGTCACTTCTCTCGTGCGGCCCCAGCCCCCTCACCCTCTCCAGCCCCCTCGCTCCACCGTTGCCGCTAGGGGAAGACACCCCGACAGCACTCGGATATCGCGCGCGGGACATGGGGTTCCAGGCCGAACGTGACCGGCAGCCTCCGCGCGCCGTGCTCATCTGCATACGCCACGCCCTCGCCGGGGTCGTCCCCGGCGCTCCGGTCTCTCCCGCTCCCGGACCGGGGACCTACCGACGGCGTGGGACAGGCCTGGGTGTCTCCGGGGCTGGTTGGGCGCAAGTGGGTGCGCGGCCGGGAGTCTGGGACCTGAAAGGGAGGCCTGAGAGGACGAGAGAGTGCCAGAGAGAGAGAGAGACAGTGACAGAGAGAAGAGAGAGACAGAAAGACAGTGACAGAGAGAAGAGAGAGACAGAAAGACAGTGACAGAGAGAAGAGAGAGAGAGAGACAGGAGAGAGGGGAGAGAGAAGACAGAGAGAGAGAGAGAGAGAGAGACAGTGACAGAGAGAAGAGAGAGAGAGAAGGAAGAAAAGAGGGGGAGAGAGAGCGAGCGAGCGAGCGAGCGAGCGAGCGAAAGAGAGTTTGCGGCCCCACCGCCCAGTCCCCGAGGGATCTAGCGTCTGGGCCGGGCAGGGCTCGGGTTTGGGCTCACCTTCCTTTCAGCAAAAAGCAAGTTTCGGCCCCTTCTCTTCTCGCCAGCCCAACAGAAGTCTTCCCCACAGGGCACAACTATTATGAGGTTCGCCTCCTCCCCCCGGTTAAACATTAAGCACTAAGATTTCCCCAAGCAGCTTGACAGAACATCGTTTTCCTTGAGCATCTTCCCTGGTAGGCCTGTCAGAAACGGCTGTAACTAACATACGCGGCGACGAAACCTAGGAAAACCTAAAGGAGGGGGGCCGGGTGGAGTCGGGGGGGAATCAAGCCTCTTACTTTGAGGGAAAAAAAAATCAGGACAAAGTACAAAGTTGTCCACTATGCAAACCGTGCACTGGTCGAGTTAAGTGTATAACGCTGGACAACAAACCATTTTTGAACACTTGGGAAAATCTGTAAATACGCTATTATTATTATTGTATTCTTCTTCTTCTTCTTCTTCTTCTTCTTCTTAATGTGAGACGGAGTTGCGCTCTTGTTGTCCAGGCTGGAGTGCAATGGCGCGATCTCGGCTCACCGCAACCTCCGCCTCCCGGGTTCAAGCGATTCTCTTGCCTCAGCCTCCCGAGTAGCTGGGATTACAGGCATGCGCCACCACGCCCGGCTAATTTTGTATTTTCAGTAGACACGGGATTTCTCCATGTGGGTCAGGCTGGTCTCGAACTCCCGACCTCAGGTGATCTGCCCACCTCAGCCTCTCAAAGTGTTGGGATTACAGGCGTGAACCACCACGTCCAGCCACTGTTATGTTTTATAGTCAACTCACACGATCTGAGATATTCTATGTAATCTGTTCAACCTTCGTTTTATGCTTAGATGGTGAGTCGTCCTCGATTTTTTTTTTTTTTTTTTTTTTTCCTGAGACGGAATCTCGCTCAGCCGCCCAGGCTGGAGTGCAGTGGCGTGATCTCGGCCCACTGCAACCACCGTCTCCTGGGTTCAAGCGATTCTCCCGTCTCAGCCTCCCGAGTAGCTGGGATTACAGGCATCCGCCATCATGCCCGGCTAATTTTTGTATTTTAGTGGACCAGGCTGGTCTTGAACTCCTGACCTCAGGTGATCCGCCCGCCTCGGCCTCCCAAAGTGCTAGGGTTACAGGCGTGAGCAACCGCGCCCAGCCGATTTTTTTGGACAGTAGCCTGAGAAGTTTCTTATCTTTACTACTTCTCCCATTGAGAAGTAGAGTCCAATTCCCCTCTCCTTGGATCTGGTTTGGCCTTAGTGACTACCTTGCACAACGGCATGTGGCAGAAGTGATGTCCAGGGTCTCCCGAGGCTGGGTCGGAGGCATCCTTACAGCTCCCATCTGGGTCTACCGGAATCGTCTTGGAGGTTTGCGCCGCCATGGAAGAAGGCTGACTACGCAGGCTGCCGTGTCGTGAGGAAGCCCGAGGCTTTGTGGAGAGAAATGCATGGAAACAGTTTCAGTCCCCAGCCGAGACCCTAGGCATCAGGGAGCAGAACATCAAAACTGCGGACTTGGGATACAAATGAATGATCACTGTTGTTGCAAAGCCCTTACGTTTTGAGGGTGGTCTTTTCGTGAAGCAATAGAGAAATGGAACGGGGAGACGGACAGTGAGCAGACAAGCAATAATACGAAGCAGAAGGGGGAAAAACGTGGACCAAGGGATAGAGAAGAGGGCATGGAGAGAAAAGGCTGGGGTTGAGGGCTTAACATATTAGACAAGGGGGTCACGGAAAGCCTCCCTGCTTCTCTCTGTTTGCTCCAAACTCTTGCTTCTCCTTTTGCTTGCTCAGCATCAGCGCATAGCGCATAGAAAACCCCCAAAGGCCATCCCACAATGGCAGCCTCAGCCCCAGAGTTTACGTGTCCTGTTACAAGTCCTAGGGCCACAACCAACTCTCTGGACTCATTTGATTTTCTTCTAATGTTTTATACACACACACACACACACACACACACACACACACACACACACACATATATATATATTTTTTGAGATGGCGTCTCACTCTGTCAGCAGGCTGGAGAGCGGTGGCGCAATCTCGGCTCACTGCAACCTCCGTCTCCCGGGTTCAAGTGATTCTCCCGCCTCAGCCTCCCAAGTAGCTGGGACTACAGGTGCGCGCCACCACGCCTGGCTAATTTTTGTATTTTTAGTAGAGACGGGGGTTTCACCATATTGGCCAGGATGGTCTCCATCTCCTGACCTCGTGATTTGCCCTCCTCGGCCTCCCAAAGTGCTGGGATTACAGGTGTGAGCCACCGCACCCGGCCTCTAATGTAAAATAATTTAAAAAAAAAAAAAAATTCTGGGCCGGGCGCGGTGGCTGACGCCTGTAATCCCAGCACTTTGGGAGGCCAAGGCGGGCGGATAACCTGAGGTCAGGAGCTCAAGACCAGCCTGGCCAACATGGTGAAACCCCGTCTCTACTAAAAAATACAAAAATTAGCTGGGTATGATGGCGGGTTCCTGTAATCCCAGCTACTCCGGAGGCTGAGGCGGGAGAAAAACTTGAACCCAGGAGGTGGAGGTTGTAATGAGCCGAGATCGCGACACTGCACTCCAGCCTGGACGACAGAGTGAGACTCCGTCACAAAAAACAAAAAACAAAACAAGAACCAAAAAAACACATAAAAAACAAACAACAACAACAACAAACTAAACCTCTAATCACAGGTCAGTTTTACTGTTTCTCAGGTCCAGACTCGTTTTGTGCTGTTTGCAGGGTATCCTGCAGTGGCCACTCCTGTCTTACTAACAGACCCTGATTTTGTCCACACGATCAACACACCCAGCTAAAACAGCTCAACTTCCTCATCACACAACACAGTTCTGGCCAGTTAGACACACGTCCCCGGAAAGGGCATCTCCAGGAGAATAAAAAGGCCAAGCCACTTTTTGAAGAAAGTCTTTGTCCCTACCCCCTTTTTCTACCTGGAAGTCAGACTCAGGCCTGGAGTGTAGCGGCCGCCTTGGTACCTGGAAGCAACAATCATGGCCGGGAGACCTTACACCTGGCATGGTAGAGCAGACGCAGGAGGGGCCGCCTGGTGAATAGCCTGGCCAACAGCCCCAAACTGCTACCCCTTAAATTCTGGGTAGGTGAGAAAAATAAGTCCTGTCTAAGCTGCTCATTGTTTTAGTTACCTGTAGCCAAAGTTAAATCCTACCTAAAAGCGTTCTCCCCTCATTTTTATATTACATGCCATTTTTTATTTTATTTTATTTATTTAGAGACAGAGTTTCGCTCTTGTTGCCCAGGCTGGAATGCAATGGCGCGATCTTGGCTCACTACAGCCTCTGCCTCCCAGGTTCAAGTGATTCTCCTGCTTCAGCCTCCCGAGTAGCTGGGATTACACGCACCCGCCACCACGCCCAGCTAATTTTTTTTTTTTTTTTTTTTGAGCCGGAGTCTCGCTCTGTCGTCCAGGTTGGAGTGCAGTGGCGCAATCTCAGCTCACTGCAAGCTCCACCTCCCGGGTTCACGCCATCCTCCTGCCTCAGCCTCCCGAGTAGCTGGGACTACAGGTGCCCGCCACCGCGCCCGGCTAATTTTTTGTATTTTTTAGTACAGATGGGGTTTCACCGTGTTAGCCAGGACGGTCTTGATCTCCTGACCTCGTGATCCGCCCGCCTTGGCCTCCCAAGGTGCTGGGATCACAGGCGTGAGCCACCACGCCCAGCCAAAAAGTTGTTTTAAAATTTTTTTGAGATAGGATCTTGCTTAGTTGCCCAGGCTGGTCTTGAACTCCTGGGCTCAAGCAATCTTCCCACTTTGGACCCCCACAGTGCTGGGATTACAGGGGTAAGCCACCACACCCAACCTCAATCTTCTTGTGATCTGTTATGTTGACAACCAAGACAGCTACTTAGTGGTTGGTTGATGGGTGGACAGTGTATACAGCATGGACACACTGGACAGAGGCATGACTCAATGTTCCAGGTAGGACGGCAACAGATTTCATCACGCTACTCAGAACAGCACGACATTTAAAACATAAATTGTTTCTGGAGTTTTTCATTTAGTATTTTCAGATTTCAGGTGACTGCTGTAACTTGAAGCAAGAAAAGTGAAACTACAGAAAAGGGAGGACCACTGGACGGCTGCTTTCATTCTACGCCCACTTTTTAGAGTGCATTCCCACAATAAGCACTCTAACAATGTAAACCAGGGGCCAAGGGATGCACCTTCCACTCTACTTCCTTCCCCAGAAAAGACCACCTTGGTAAATACAGAATGGCAAACGGTTAAGTGAAACACTGTATAGCTTTTGGCCCTATACTTAGTATTTCTTAACATTTACACAGCATTTTCACATTTCCAAAGCAGAGTACCAACATTTATTAATCCTCACAACACCCCTGTGAGGTAGGTCAGTATGTCCTTTAGAGTAGAGAACTGAGGCAGAGGTCAAGCAAACCTGCCCTGGGCCACAGAGCAGCAGATGAAGGGCCTAGACCTGGATCCAGAAGCTAGGGCTCTCGGTCCAGCATTCATCCACTGGTGGACATCACATGGGCTTATTTTTACCAGTGAAGGTTACGTGAAGGACAAAACGCACTCAGCCAGCAACGGAAACTCAACAGTTCAAACAGCACTGGGGAACATGTCAGTTAAAGAGACGAAACACTGACCAGCTCATGAATGAGGCAAGACAACATGCGGCTGAGGAAGTGTGGAATCATCACGACTGGGGATTAGACCAAGAACGGGCGCTCAGGAGGGTTCAGGAAAATGTAAACAAACTAGGAACCCATCCAAGGGGTGACAGGCCCAAATGCCCACGGTCTCCAAATGGTAGAAAAATTAGAAAAAGATAGTGGAAAAATCCAACCACGCAACCTTAACTTTAAACTAGGAATGACAATAATGTTTCTAATGTTCATTCACACTAGAAAGGCCGATAATGTTTGTAATATAACTACTGGCGATAGTATCCTATTTGTATGCCAACTTTCATCTCAAGTATTCTGCTTTCCTTTCCCCACAGACAGACAAGTGTTGTTCTTTACAGCAGACCTCTTTCCCTCTACATACCAATCTATCCACTCGCATAACTACTAAGTGGCTCAATGGCCTATGTCTCATGCTTAATTGGCTGAGCTAGGCGCGGAATCCGGGAAAGCACAACAGACTGTACTCTGCTCCTGTATTTCAGGAATAACTGTCACTAACCTGCCTCTGTCCGATTCCACCTTCTATGAAGTACACACAGAGGAGCAGTTCATTCTTTTGTAAAGGGATTGGTGGACTTTGTTCGAGATGCCATTTCAAAAGAAATGAGAAAAAAGAAAAACTAAGACCTGCACTGTAAAGCATAATACAGGAGTAGATTTATTACAGCTACTCCACATTTTCCAGAGTGATACAATGACCATAGAGTTAAAAACTATCACTGTTATCGCTGTTTATTTTACAATAATTGGTTTAGTCTACAAGTTTAAGGCAAACATACTAATGCATTTGCTTTTCTTCAGAAATCATACTTATAAAGATTACATAAAATCTGTCCCAAAACGTCTAAGAAATATTCAGTAATTAAAAATAAGTCTGATTAAGATGCTTTACCAGGATACATGAATGAACTAAGGTGGTATATGCTTTTAAAAACAAAATTTAAAAAATTCAAAAAAGGCAATCTTTATCTTGTTTCAACAATGCATTCTGAAAAGGTTAAATTTCAGAAATTATTTAAAGGTAAATAAGATTGGCAGCCATAAGGAATACTATTTATAAAATAAACAGAGTTATAGAGGCTACTTTAAAGAAGAATGAACTTTGGACTTCTGAGTATGACGAGTGCACGATGATGGACCACTGTCGTGGGGAACACAGTGCGGCATCACGGCACACAGACTGGCATCGCCTGGGCGTGCGCTGCTCCATGTTTCTCAGAAAAAGAGGAGTTGATGCACTTTTTCAGCTGCTTTTTGTTTGTTTCCAGTGAGCATAAATGCTTAACATCATTAAGAAAACAAAAATAAAATTTGAAGGAAGGCAGCCCTTTTTAACAGGAAGGCGGAGTGTGGCTTATGTGTCTCCATTTAACACTGCCAGGCAGTTCTGCAGCAACTGTAGATTACCCTAAAAAAGGAAGAAAAAATAAATTACAAATTTTATTTCAAACAATTCAGAAGACTCCTACTGAAAATACAGTTAGAAACGACATAAAATATAGTGTTAGAAGCCGGGCGCGGTGGCTCATGCCTGTAATCCCAGCACTTTGGGAGGCCGAGGCGGGTGGATCACGAGGTCAGGAGATCGAGACCATCCTGGCTAACACAGTGAAACCCCATCTCTACTAAAAAATACAAAAAATTAGCCGGGCGTGGTGGTTGGCACCTGTAGTCCCAGCTACTCGGTATGCTGAGGCAGGAGAATGGCGTGAACCCGGGAAGCGGAGCTTGCAGTGAGCAGAGATCGCGCCACTGCACTCCACCCTGGGCTAAAGAGTGAGACTGTGTCTCAAAAAAAAAAAAGAAAAAGAAAAAAATATATAGTGTTAGAAGTCATATGACTTTATCGATATATTAGAAATTTTAAAACAGCCATTCATTATATACACATAAAGGGTTAAATACATAAAATTACATGATTTGTTTCACATACAATAATACTTTCTACATACCAGATTCTTCAGTAAATTTCTTTTTTTCTTTTTTTTTTTCTGAGATGGAGTATCACTCTGTTGCCCAGACTGGAGTGCAATGGCACCATCTCAGGTCACTGTAACCTCCGCCTCCTGGGTTCAAGTAATTCTCCTGCGTCAGCCTCCCCAGTAGCTGGGATTACAGGTGTCTGCCACCATGCTCAGCTAATTTTTGTACTTTTAGTAGAGACGGGGGTTTTGCCATGTTGGCCAGGCTGGTTTTGAACTCCTGATCTCAGGTGATCCGCCTACCTCAGCCTCCCAAAGTGCTGTGATTACAGGCGTGAGCCACTGCGCTGGCCTTTATTTTGAGACAGAGTCTTGCTTTGTCACCCAGACTAAAGTGCAGTGGCATGATCTTGGCTCAGTGCAACCTCTGCCTCCCGGATTCAAGCGATCCTTCTGGCTCAGCCTGCTGAGTAGCTGAGATTACAGGTGCGTGCCACCACGCTGGCTAATTTTCTGTATTTTTAGTAGAGACGGGGTTACACTATGTTGGCCAGGCTGGTCTTGAACCCCTGACCTCAGGTGATCTGCCCGCCTTGGCCTCCCAAAGTGCTGGGATTACAGGGGTGAGCCATGGCACCCAGCCTTCACTGTAGGATATTTAACAGCATCCCTGGCCCACCATGTACTGGTAGTAACCATAGAACACCCAGTTGTGATAACCACAAATGTCTCCAGATATTGCAAAATGTCCTCTGGGGGGCAGAATCACCTCTGGTTGAGTACTACTGTTAATAGAACAGTTATCAGAAATCTAAATACAGAGAACTCAGGTCAGAAAGAACTTGAAAAAGTATAGAATCTGGCCAGGCACGGTGGTTCACGCCTGCAATCCCAGCACTTTGGGAAGCCGAGGTAGGCGGATCACCTGAGGTCAGCAGTTTGAGACCCGCCTGGCCAACATGGTGAAACCCTATCTCTACTAAAAATACAAAAATTAGCTGGGCGTGGTGGTGTGCACCTGTGTCCCAGCTATTCGAGAGGCTGAGGCAGGAGAATTGCTTGAACCCGGGAGGCAGAGGTTGCAGCGAGCTGAGATCACGCCACTGCACTCCAGCCTGGGGCAAAAAGAGTGAAACTAAGTATCAAAAAAAAAAAAAAAAAAAAAGTATAGAATCTGGAAACTGGACACTGACATCAATCTATAGAAGGACTCAGCAAACTTTTTGTGTAAAAGGCTAAATAATAAGTATTTTAGGCTGTTTCAACAACTCCATTATGCTACTACGTAAAAGCAGCCACAAGCATAAATGAATGAACTTGGCTGCGTTCCAATAAAATTTTACTTATGGATACTTAAATCTGAATTTCATAATTAATACATTTAATACATGTCATGACTTTTTTTTTTTTTTTTTTTTTGAGAAGGAGTCTTGCTCTGTCACCCAGGCTGGAGTGCAGTGGCGCGATCTCGGCTCACTGCAAGCTCTGCCTCCCGGGTTCACGCCATTCTCCTGCCTCAGCTTCCCAAGTAGCTAGGACTACAGGCGCCCGCCACCACGCCTGGCTAATTTTTTGTATTTTTAGTAGAGACGGGGTTTCACCGTGGTAGCCAGGATGGTCTCGATCTCCTGACCTCGTGATCTGCCCGCCTTGGCCTCCCAAAGTGCTGGGATTACAGGCGTGAGCCACCACGCCCAGCTGACATATTCTACCTTAAAGAAAAAAAAAAACCCAACCATTTAAAAATGGGAACACCATTCCCTCCTCACAGACTACAAAAGCAGGTGGGCTGTAGTTTACCAACCCCTGATCTACAGCAAAACTTTTGGTAGTTCATGACCTCTTTGTTTTTATTTTTAGACAGAATCTCACTCTGTCGCCCAAGCTGGAGTGCAGTGGCGCAATCTTGGCTCATGGCAACCTCCGCCTCCCGGGTTCGAGCGATCGTCTCGCCTCAGCCTCCGGAGAAGCTGGGATTACAGGCGTGCACCACTATGCCTGGCTGATTTTTTTTTTCTTTTTTATTTTGAGACGGAGTCTCACTCTATCTCCCAGGCTGGAGTGCAGTGACGCAATCTTGGCTCACTGCAAGCTCCGCCTCCCGGGTTCATGCCATTCTCCTGCCTCAGCCTCCTGAGTAGCTGGGACCACAGGCGCCCGCCACCATGCCTGGTTAATTTTTTGTATTTTTAGTAGAGATGGGGTTCCACTGTGTTAGCCAGGATGGTCTCGATCTCCTGACCTCGTGATCCACCCGCCTCGGCCTCCCAAAGTGCTGGGATTACAGGCGTGAGCCACGACGCCTGGCTAATTTTTGTATTTTTAGTAGAGGACAGGGTTTCACCATGTTGGCTTGCGGTCTCGAACTCCTGACCTCAAGGGCTGGGATTAAAGGCATGAGCCACTGTGCCCAGCCTCTCTTTAAAAAAAAAGAAAAACAATGAACATTAGAAACCAGCTCAGGCTCAGTAAGAGTAATAATGTCAAACTTATCAAAACATTTTGACAGGGTTATTAGACCAAGAAATCAAAAAACAAAAACAGCAAATGTTAAATAAATTTTTCTTTTTGGCATCCAGGCTGCACTGCAGTGGCGCAATCTTGGCTCACGCAGCCTCCGCCTCCTGGGTTTAAGCAACTGTCCTGCCTCAGCCTCCCAAGTAGCTGGGATTACAGGCGCCCACCACTACGCCCAGCTAATTTTTATATTTTTAGTAGAGATGAGGTTTCACCATGTTGGCCAGGCTGGTCTTGAACACCTGACCTCAGATAATCCACCCGTCTTGGCCTCCCAAAGTATTGGGATTACAGGCGTGAGCCACCGCACCCAGCCTAATTTTTAAATGTTTTTATTAAGAAAGACTTTTTAAAAAACAACTAGTCAAAAAATGATACTGGTTTCCATATTAGGTATTAGATTCTTTCAGAGCTGACTATTGGAGACGTTATAGATATTATTTTTACTTTAATTAAATAATCTTTAAAATCCCTCTCAATTCTAAGATGCTCTATTCTTAAAATCACTCTAAGGTTTAGGCCAAACTTTCTATTAACTACAAGAAGAGGCTTAATTCAAAGTAAACAACTAACGTGAAAAAAGACCAGAGGGCTAGGCATGGTGGCATACACCTGTAATCCCAGCTACTCGGGAGGCTGAGGCAGGAGGATTAACTGAGCCCAGGAGTTTGATGCTATCCTGGACAACATAGCAAGACTCCAGCTCTAAAACATAATTAAATAAATACATTTTCAAAAAACCTGGCCGGGCATGGTGGCTGATGCCTGTAATCTCAGCACTACGGGAGGCCGAGGCAGGTGTATCACCTCATGTCAGGAGTTCGAGACCAGTCTGGCTAACATGGTGAAAACCCTGTCTCTACTAAAAATACAAAAATTAGCTGGGTGTGGTGGCATGCACCTGTAGTTCTAGCTACTTGGGAGGCTGAGGCAGAAGAGTTGCTTGAACCTGGGAAGCAGAGGTTGCGGAGGTCTCAAAACAAAACAAAACAAAAAAGCCCCAGACTAGCCGGGTATGGTGGTTCGTGTCTGTAATCTAAGCACTTTGGGAGGCTGAGGCAGGAGGATCATTTGAGGACGGGATTTCGAGATAAGCCTGGCCAACATGGTGAAACCCTGTCTCTACTAAAAATACAAAAATTACCCAGGTGTGGTGGCACATACCTGTAATCCCAGCTACTCAGGAGGCTGAGGCGTGAGAATCGCTTGAACCCGGGAAGCAGAGGTTGCAGTGAACTGAGATCATTGCCACTGCACTCCAGCCTGGGCAATAGCGCCAGACTCTGTCTCAAAAAAACAAAACAAAACAAAAAACCCAGACCAACTATTTTGAAGCAGTGAAATAATCTTGGAAAATGTAATTCCAGTTCAGGAATAGTTGTCACAGTATCCCTGAGAACTGACATTAAAGAATTATCAATGTCATAACTGATTCATTTCTAAATTACATGTAACTTAAATTAAATCTTTATTACAACACTACCTTTGCATGCTTCAGTTCTAACTCTGCCAGTTCCACTAAATTTTTTCTGAATGCAGCAACTCTTCTTGTCTTAAAATCTATAAGTTCTGTGAAAAAGAAATTAGGATTATTTAATTTACATAATAGTCATAAAGCATATCTTGTGATTAAAGGTTAACGTAACAGTACCTTGTTTTGCAGACTCAGATATTTTTTCAAATTTCTGACAACATAATTGTTGGGAAGTTTCGGCCTGTAGAACATCTTTATTTTTTGCTCTTGCTTTATCCAGTGCTTTATTAGCATTTTCATAATCCACTAGTGACCTAGACCTTCGATACAGGAGATCCTATAAAACAGAATGCTTCACAATAGTATATATACTGCATGTTTCCAGTAGTCACACACAGCCACCACTGTCACCACCACCACAACCATCAGAGCTAACACATAGTGAATACTACATGTCAGTTACTCCAATTTTTTTTTTTTTTTTTTTTTTTTTTTGAGGTGGAGTTTTGCTCTTGTGGCCCAGGCTGGAATGCAATGGCGTGATCTTGGCTCACCGCAACCTCTGAATTTTTTTTTTTTTTTTTAAGACGGAGTCTCGCTCTGTCACCAGGCTGGAGTGCAGTGGCGCGATCTCAGCTCACTGCAACCTCCGCCTCGCGGATTCAAGCAATTCTCCTGCCTCAGTCTCCTGAGTAGCTGAGACTACAGGTGCACGCCACCACGCCTGGCTAATTTTTGTAGTTTTAGTAGAGATGGGGTTTCACCACGTTAGCCAGGATGGTCTCGATCTCTTGACCTCGTGATCCACCCGCCTCGGCCTCCCAAAGTTATTCTAATATTTAGAGATTTTTGTAGAGACGGGGCCTCACTATGTTGCCCAGGCAGGTCTCAAACTCCTGGCCTCAAAGTGATCCCCCTATTTCAGCCTGCTAAAGTGGATTACAGGCGTGAGCCACTGCACTCAGCCTGGTTTTTTTTTTTTTTTTTTTTTAACGAATGAGGCAATTTATTAACCCAGCATGGTTTGTTCTAATGCTTCTTGTTGGCAACTGCCACCTGTCCAGCGATTCTGTCCAGATCTCTCTGTCCCTGAGGTGTCAGTTTGCGGCCCCCATCTTGGTCCTTTTCCACCGTTTTTAGCCCCTCCAGGGCTTGGAGGACCCGGTGGGCCACATTCTTGGAGCCTCGGCTAAAGTGGCCAGGCATGCCGCCACTTCTCTGACATCCCCCATAGATCTTGGTCATGGAGCCAACCCCAGCGCCACCCCAGAGGTACAGGTGCCACGCTGTGGAAGCAGCTCGCGTGTAGAACCAGTTCTCATCGTAGGGAGCAAGCTCTTTGTGCTTGGCCAGCAGCTTGACGGTGTCCACCCATTCGGGGACTTTCAGCTTCCCAGACTTTCTGAGGAAGGCTGCCAGAGCTCTGATGAACTCCTGCTGGTTCACATCTTTTACAGTAACTCCAGGCATCATGCGGCCCGGCCTGCGCACTGCCAGCCAGGGGAAAGGGCTCAGTCCGTTTTTTAAGTAACAGCTTGATAGTCCATGTATGTACCACATAACTCACAATTTAAAATATGTAATTCAATGGTTTTTAGCAAGCTCACAGAACTGAGGATCACCATAATCGATTTTAGAATACTTTCATCACCCAAAAAGAAACCCCATGCCCATTAACAGCCACTTGCCATTTCCCCATGTGTGCCCATATCCCTAGACGACTGCTAATTTGCTGCCTACTACAGATTTGCCTATTCTGGACATGTTTTTTTTTTTGTTTGTTTGTTTTGAGATGGAGTCTCACTCTGTTGCTTAGGCTGGAGTGTGGTGGTATGAACTCGGCTCACTACAACCTCCACCTCCCGGGTTCAAGTGATTCTCCTGCCTCAGCCTCCTGAGTAGCTGGGACTACAGGCGTGTGCCACCAAGCCTGGCTAATTTTTGTACTTTTAGTAGAGATGGGGATTCACCTATTCTGGACATTTCATAAAAATGGAATCGTGTCATTTTTGTGCCTAGCTTCTGCCACTTAGCTTGTTTCAAGTTCATCTATGTTGTAGCACAAATCAATATTTCACTCCTTTCTACTGCTGAATAGTATTTCACTGTATGGTTATATCACATTAATTCATCAGTTGATAGGCATTTGGTTTATTACCACTTTTTGGATATAATTAATAATGCTGCTGTGAACATTTGCATACAAGTGTTTATGTGGACATGGTTTCATTTCTCACTATTAAGGAATGAAATCGCTGAGTCATATGGTAACTCTACATCAAACCTTTGAGTAACTGCCATATGGTTTTCCATAGTGGCTGAACATTTTACATTCCTACCAACACCATATGAGAGTTCAAATTTTGTCACTCACATCCTTGCCAACACTTATTTTGTTTTTTGGGGGTTTTTGTTTTGTTTTGTTTTTGGAGATGGAGTTTCGCTGTTGTTGCCCAGGCTGGAGTGCAATGGCGCGATCTCAGCTCACCGCAACCTCTGCCTCCTGGGTTCAAGCAATTCTCCTGCCTCAGCCTCCAGAGTACCTTGAGATTACAGGCATGTGCCACCACGCCTGGCTAATTTTGTATTTTTAGTAGAGATGGGGTTTCTCCATGGTCATGCTGGTCTTGAACTCCCGACCTCAAGTAATCTGCCCGCCTCTGCCTCCCAAAGTGCTGGGATTACAGCTGTGAGCCACTGTGCCTGGTCTTACCTGTTTTTTTTTTTTTTAATGAAGGCCACCTTGTGGGTATAAAGTGATATCTCACATTTTTTTTTTCCTGAGACTGAGTCGTGCTCTGTCATCCAGGCTGGAGTGCAGTGGTGCGATCTCGGCTCAGGGCAACCTCTGCTTCCCAGATTCAAGCAATTCTCCACCTCAGCCTCCCGAGTAGCTGGGATTACAGGCGCCTGCCACCATACCTGGCTAATTTTTTTGTATTGTTAGTAGAGACAGGGTTTCACCATGTTGGCCAGGCTGGTCTTGAACTCTCAACCTCATGATCCACCTGCCTCAGCCTCCCAAAATGCTGGGATTACGGGCGTGAGCCACCGCACCTGGCCTTCTTTTTTTTTTTTTTTTTTTTTGAGATGGAGTCTCACTGTGTCGCCCAGGCTGGAGTGCAGTGGTGCAATCTTGGCTCACTGCAAGTTCTGCCTCCCGGGTTCATGCCATTCTCCTGCCTCAGCCTCCCGAGTAGCTGGGACTAAAGGCGCCCACCACCACGCCCGGCTAATTTTTTTGTATTTTAGTAAAGATGGGGTTTCACTGTGTTAGCCAGAATGGTCTCGATCTCCTGACCTCATGATCCAGCCCCCTTGGCTTCCCAAAGTACTGGTATTACAGATGTCAGCCACCGCACCTGGCCCCAGCCTTCTCTTTTTATTAAGAGTTCTTCATATATTCTGAGAATATAAATTGTGTTACATCCAGACAATGGAATATTATTCAGCACTAAGAAGAAATGAGCTATCAAGCCATGAAAAGACATAGAAGAGGCCAGGTGCAGTGGCTCACGTCTGTAATCCCAGCACTTTGGGAGGCTGAGGCAGGTGGATCACGAGGTCAGGAGATCAAGACCATCCTGGCTAAAACGGTGAAACCCCATCTCTACTAAAAATACAAAAAATTAGCCGGGCGTGGTGGTGGGCGCCTGCAGTGCCAGCTACTTGGGAGGCTGAGGCAGGAGAATAGCGTGAACATGGGAAATGGAGATTACAGTGAGCCGAGATCATGCCACGGCACTCCAGCCTGGGCGACAGAGTGAGACTCCGTCTCAAAAAAAAACAACAACAAAAAACGGAAAGACACAGAAGAAACTTAAGCGCATGTAACTAAATGCAAGAAGCCCACCTGTAAACACTATATACTACATGATTCCAACTATATAACATTCTAGAAAAAGTAAAACTATGGAGACAGTAAAAAGATCAGTGGCTGCCAGGGATTGGGAGAAAGGAGGATGAACGGAGAGAGCACAGAGGATTTTTAGGACAACAAAAATACTGTGTATAATATTATAATGGTGGGCACATATCATGCATCCATAGCACATTTCTTTTTATTACTGAGTACTATTCCATTGTATGGCTATATAACAATGTGTTTATCTCATCATCCATTGAATATTTGCGTTGTCAATTTTCAGCTGTTACAAATAAAGCTGCTGTGAACACCTGTATGGACATATGCTTTCATTTCTTTCTTTCCTTCTTTTCAATAGAGATAGGATTGGGCTATGTTGCCAGGCTGGTCTTGAATTCCTGGCCTCCAGCAATCCTTCTGGCTTGGCCTCCCAAAGTGTTGGGATAACAGGGGTGAGCCACCACGCCCAGCCCTGCTTTCATTTCTCTTGGGTAAATACCTAGAAGTGAATTGACTGGATCACTCGATAGTATATTTCGCCTTTTAAGAAACTATGAAGTTTTCCAAGGAAGTGCACCACATTCCTATTAACAGTATATGATGGTTTAAGTTGGTATGTATCTTTGCCAGAATTTTTCTCATTTTAGCCATTCTAATTAAGGTGTACAGTGATACCTTGTTGTAGTTTTAATTCTGACAACTAAATTTTAATTATTTCTTAAAGTTACTAAGAAATTGTTATCTACTAACGACCACATTTGGCTGGGAACAGTGGCTCACAACTATAATCCCAACACCTTGGGAGGCTGAGGCGGGTGGATAACTTGAGCCCAGGAGTTTGCAACACAGTGAGACACTTGTCTCTGCAAAAAATTAAAACAAAAAACAACCACATTTGATAATTTAGAGTCTTCAAAAGTGAGTATTTTAGCACTGCCCATCCAATGTAAATAGTTTATAAGATATAATTTGATATGAACAGTGTATTTATAAGTACCTAAGAATTCAAAATTAAAGGGTTATAGATAATTTAATAAAAATTATCAGCATCAGTGATCAGGTGGGAATTTTGTGTACAATATCTCAATTCACAAATTAACATTGAATTTGCGTTATCTGATCCACTAAGTTTTCAGTGCTTTTCAGTTATTTGTGTTTTTTTTGTTTTTTTTTTTTTTGAGATGGAGTCTCACTCTGTCCCCCAGGCCGGAGTGCCATGGCGCGATCTCGGCTCACTGCAAGCTCCGCCTCCTGGGTTCATGCCATTCTCCTGCCTCAGCCTCCTGACTAGCTGGGACTACAGGCACCCACCAGCATGCCCGGCTAATTTTTTTTATTTTTTAGTAGAGACGGGGTTTCACCGTGTTAGCCAGGATGGTCTTGATCTCCTGACCTCGTGATCCACCCGCCTCAGCCTCCCAAAGCGCTCGGATTACAGGTGTGAGCCACCGCACCCGGCCTCGTGTTAACTTTTTTAAAAGACAAGGTCTTACTCTGTTGTCCAGGCAACAGTATACAGTGGCAATCACAGCTCACTGCAGCTTTGAACTCCTGGGCTCAAGCAATCCTCCTGTGTCAGCCTCCCCTGGGACTACGGGAACACACCACCATGGCCTAGCTAATTTTTAAAATATTTTGTAGACATAGAATGTCATTTTGTTGCCTAGGCTGGTCTTGAACTCCTGGCCTCATGTGATTTTCCCACACTGGCCTCCCTAAGTGTTGGGATCACAGGCATAAGTCACAGTACCCAGCCAAAAAAACTTTTTGAGGCCAGGCGAGATGGTTCACGCCTGTAATCCCAGCACATTGGGAGGCTGAGGCTGGTGGATCACTTAAGGTAAGGAGTTCGAGACCAGCTTGGCCAACATGGTGAAACCCCGTATCTACTAAAAATACAAAAATTATCCAGGCATGGTGGCGAGTGCCTGTAGTCCTAGTTACTCAGGACGCGGAGGCAGGAGAATGGCTTGAACCCAGAAGGCAGAGGTTGCCATAACCCAAGATCATGCCACTGCACTCCAGCCTGGGCAACAGGGCGAGACTCTGCCTTAAAAAAAAAAACAAATTGTTTTTGGTTAGTGTTTTAGTCTTGCACACAGCTTTTTTTTAAAAATTAATTAATTTATTTTTTTCGAGACGGAGTCTCGCTTTGTCGCCCAGGCTGGAATGCAATGGCGCGGTCTCGGCTCACTACTACCTACCTCCCTCTCCTGGGTTCAAACAATTCTCCTGCCTCAGCCTCTGGAGTAGCTGTGATTACAGGTGCCTGCTACCATGCCTGGCTAATTTTTGTATTTTTAGTAGAGACGGGGTTTCACTATGTTGGCCAGGCTGCTCTCGAACTGCTGACCTTGTGATCCACCCTCCTCAGCCTCCCAAAGTGCTGGGATTACAGGTGTGAGCCACTGCGCCCAGGAGCACATGGCCTTTTAAAAGGAAACATGAGTTGCCTTATAAAAAAGCATATTTTTGTTTTATGGCACTCTCATGCTCAATGGAGGACTTGCATAGACCAAATAGAAATCCTTTTGTGGCCAGGTGTGGTAGCTCATGCCTGTAATCCCAGCACTTCGGGAGGCCGAGGTGGGGAGATCACGGGGTCAGGAGTTCGAGACCAGCCTGGCCAATATGGTGAAACTCCATCTCTACTAAAAATACAAAAATTAGCCGGGCCCGGTGGCGGGCACCTGTAATCCCAGCTACTTGGGAGGCTGAGGCAGGAGAATCACTTGAAGCCGGGAGGCGGAGGTTGCAGTGAGCTGCAATCATGCCACTGCACTCCAGCTTGGGTAACAGAGCTAGAGTCCACCTCAAAAAAAAAAAAAAGAGAAAAAAAGAAATCCTTTCGCAGTATGTGGCTCATGCCTGTTAATTCCAGCACTTTGGGAGGGGCCAAGGCATGCAGATCACCTGAGGTCAGGAGTTCGAGACCAGCCTGGCCAACATAGGGAAATCCTGCCTCTACTAAAAATACGAAAACTAGCTGGGTGTGGTGGCACAAGCCTGTAATCCCAGCTACTCAGGAGGCTGAGGCAGGAAAACCGCTTGAACCCAGAAGGAAGAGGTTACAGTTGGGTGACAGAGTGAGACTCCATCTCAAAAAAAAAAAAAAAAAGAAAGAAATCCTTTAGCAATACAACTGTTATTCCAGGGTTTTGTTTTCCGAGACATTTTACCTGAAGAAATATACCACATTTTTTTTTTTTTTTTTAAGACGGAGTTGGGGTTTCTCCATGTTGATCAGGCTGGTCTCGAACTCCCAACCTCAGGTGATCTACCCGCCTCGGCCTCCCAAAGTGCTGGGATTACAGGCGTAAGCCACTGCGCCCGGCCAGCTCCTGCTTTTTTCTTTTTCTTTGTTTTTATTTATTATTATTATTTTTTGAGACAGAGTTTCACTCTTGTTGCCCAGGCTGCAGTGCAATGGCGTGATATCTGCTCACTGCAACCTCCACCTCCTGCGTTCAAGCAATTCTCCTGCCTCAGCCTCCCAAGTAGCTGGGACTACAGGCGCCCACCACCATGCCCGGCTAATTTTTGTATTTTTAGTAGAGATGGGGTTTCACCATGTTGGCCAGGGTGGTCTCGAACTCCTGATCTCAGGTGATCCACCCACCTCAGCCTCCCAAAGTGCTGATTAATTAGACGCATGAGCCACCACCCCTGGCCTCAATTTTTTTTTTTTGAGACAGAGTTTCGCTCTTGTTGCCCAGGCTGGAGTGCAATGGCACGCGATCTCAGCTCACTGCAACCTCCGCCTCCCAGGTTCAAGTGATTCTCCCACCTCAGCCTCCCAAGTAGCTGGGATTACAGGCACCCGCCACCATGCCAGCTAATTTTTGTATTTTTAGTAGAGACAGGGTTTCATCATGCTAGCCAGGCTGGTCTTGAACTCCTGACCTCAGGTGATCCTCTGGCCTCGGCCTCCCCAAGTGTTGGGATTACAGGCATGAGCCACCACACCTGACCACAAATTCATTTTTTTAAAGTTCTAGATTATATCAGAAGTATAATAAAGAGGAAACTTTTATGTGGGGTTTCCCACATGAAATATGTACAATTATACACATATATACAATTTCTAAAAGGAGAAATAGAATTCATATTTGAAAATATAATTTAAAATCATATAAAGGAGATAAATCATCATTAACAATCTGAAGTCTAACAAACTCAAGAAATGGCTGTTTGTAAAATGGCTCATTTAAAAAAAGATTAAAATTACCTTAGCAGCTTGAGATTCTCTTAAGTAATATTTTAAAAGATCAGAAAGTTTGAGGTCTTCATCAGCAGACACTCGTGCTTCTATTTTCTGAAAAGAAGGAAAAAATTGAATATTTAATCAACAACTACATTCTCCTCTCAGTGGTTTCCTTCTTTTTGTTGTTGTTGTTTTTTTTTTTTTTTGAGACGGAGTCTTGCTCTGTCACCCAGGCTGGAGTGCAGTGGCGCTATCTTGGCTCACTGCAAGCTCCGCCTCCTGGGTTCACGCCATTCTCCTGCCTCAGCCTCCCGAGTAGCTGGGACTACAGGCGCCCGCCACCACGCCCGGCTATTTTTTTTGTATTTTTTAGTAGAGACGGGGTTTCACCATGTTAGCCAGGATGGTCTCAATCTCCTGACCTCGTGATCTGCCCTCCTCGGCCTCTCAAAGTGCTGGGATTACAGGCGTGAGCCACCGCGCCCGGCCTGGTTTCCTTCTTAATTTCCTACTTAATTTAAACTATTATTATAGTTTAAAAAATTGAAGTTTTAACTATAGTATCCATTCCTATTTTATTGAGCTTTCCTTCCCTTTTTGCTTCTACTAGCCTGTTACTTTTCTTTGCAACTCTCACATAAAATGAACAGAAAAAAGATCAGATCAAATGAGACTCTTGAGTTTATGGAAGGACACCGTATTTTTTTTTTTTTTTTTTTTGAGACAGAGTCTTACTCTGTCACCCAGGCCGGAATGCAGTGGCGCAATCTCGGCTCACTGCAACCTCTGCTTCCCAGGTTCAAGCAATTCTCCTGCCGCAGCCTCCCGAGTAGCTGGAATTACAGGCATGCACTGCCACACCTGGCTAACTTTTGTATTTTTAGTAGAGGTGGGGTTTCACCATGTTGGCCAGGCTGGTCTCAAACTCCTGACCTCAAATGATCCTCCTGCCTCAGCCTTCCAAAGTGCTGGGATTACAGGTGTGAACCACCATGCCCAGTCAGACTCTATAATGAGTTTCAATATGATCTTTTACCTTCATTAATATTTTCTCAGGCTGGGTATGGTGGCTCATGCCTGTATTCCCGGCACTTTGGGAGGCCGAGGAGGGCGGATCATGAGGTCGGGAGTTCGAGACCAGCCTGACCAACATGGTGAAACCCCGTCTCTACTAAAAATACAAAAATTAGCCAGGCATGGTGGTGCATGCCTGTAATCCCAGCTACTCAGAAGGCTGAGGTTGCAGTGAGCCAAGATTGAGCCACTACACTCCAGCCTGGGTGACGGAGCGAGAGACTGTCTCAAAAAACAAAAAACAAAACAAAAAAAAACTTTCTAGGTATTTCTTTCTTTTTCAGACGAAGTCTTGCTCTGTTGCCAGGCTGGAGTACAGTGGCATGATCTCAGCTCCCTACAACCTCGGCCTCCTGGGTTCAAGCGATTCTCCTGCCTCAGCCTCTCTAGTAGCTGGGATTACAGGTGCATGTCACCAAGCTTGGCTAATTTTTTTGTATTTTTTTTTAGTAGAGACGGGGTTTTGTCTTGTTAGCCAGGCTGGTCTCGAACTCCTGACCTCAGGTGACCCACCCACCTCAGCCTCCCAAAGTGCTGGGATTACAGATGTGAGCCGCTGTGCCCAGCCTCTATTCATTTCAATTGTAATTGATATGTACACACAATTTTAAAGGAATGAAGGCTTGCAATGGTAGACTAGGTAATTCAATCTAATCCTCCTGCTGAGGACAGCCAGAAAATGCAGTCAAAGCTTTAGTAAAATGTGCCTGAAGACACCACAGAGTAATAACCAGAAGTGGTATGTTTGAGGTGAGATGGAAGGGGAAGTAGCCAGGTCAGATTAAAAAGGTAGCTCTTCAGTATGACGGGACAGAGGATGAAAAGAAATTTATTTTATCAACCAAATGCAATATATGGGACCTTGTTTGTATCCTGACTCAAACAAGCTATACTATAATAAAAAGCCATTTATGAGACAATTGGGAAAATGTACATACTGGATATTTGATGACATTAAGGGAGAATCATTAGTAACAGTATTGACTATATTAAAAATAATTCTTATACTAAAAAAAGAGACAGGTATGCATAAAGGACACAGAATGAAGACGGACTTTTTGGAATGTAAGAACTTTAAGCAATGTAGAAAATGTTAATATTGGCCAGGTGCAGTGGCTCACATCTGTAATCCCAGCACTATGGGAGGACAAGGCAGGTGGATCATTTGAGGTCAGGAGTTCGAGACCAGCCTGGCCAACATGGTGAAACCCCCCCCCGCCCCCCCCCCCCGTCTCTACATAAAAATTAGCTAGGAGTGGCAGCAATGCCTGTAATCCCAGGTACTTGGGAGGCTGAGGCATGAGACTCACTTGAGCCCAGGAGGCAAAGGTTGCAGTGAGCCAAGATCGTGCCACTGCACTCCAGCTTGGGTGACAGAGCAAGACTCTGTCTCAAAACAAACAAACAAACAAAAATACAAAAGGGAAAATGTTAATATTCAGAAACCTGGATGATGCATTACAGGGATTCTTGTACTATTTTCTGCAACTTTTCTCTAAGTCTGAAATTACCGCCAAAATAAAAAATTAAAGTAAGGCTGGCACCTTAATAAGGCTCATGCCTGTAATCCTAGCATTTTGGGAGGCTGAGGTGGGTGGAATACTTGAGGTCAGGAGTTCGAGGCCAGCCTGGCCAACATGGTGAAACCCATCTCTACTAAAGTACAAAAATTAGTTGGGCATGGTGATGTGTGCCTGTAATCCCAGCTACTGGGGAGGCTGAGCAGGAGAATCATTTGAACCCAGGAGGTAGAGGTTGCAGTGAATCAAGATGCCACTGCATTCCAGCCTGGGTGACAGAGTGAGATCTGTCTCAAAAAAGAAAAAAAAAAAAAAAAAAAGTTAAGGGGCCAGGTGCAGTGGCTCATGCCTGTAATCCCAGCACTTTGGGAGGCCAAGGTGAGCGGATCACGAGGTCAAGAGATCAAGACCGCCCTGGCCAACATGGTGAAACCCCATCTCTACTAAAAATACAAAAATTAGCTGGGCATGGAGGCGTGCACCTGTAGTCCCAGCTACTCGGGAGGCTGAGGCAGGCGAATTGCTTGAACCTGGGAGGCAGAGGTTTCAGTGAGCCAAGATCGCGCCACTGCACTCCAGCCTGGCGACAGAGCGAGACTTCATCTCAAAAAAAAAAAAAAAAAAAAGGTTAAACTAAAACAACTATACACCTACCAGAATGACAAAAATTATAAAGGTAAAATACTAAGTTTTAACAAGCTTGTAGAACAACCTAAATGCTCAAACTCATTCTTGTGGGCATGCAAATTGGTACAATCATTATGGGAAAGTTTTGCAGTTTCTGCTGAAGCTTTTCACATGGTTATCATATGATCCATCAATTCCCCTCCTAGTTATATATACCCAACAGAATTGTATACTTGTGTTCAGAAGATATACAAGAATAATCTTAGCAGTATTGTTATAAAGAAGCCCAAACTAGAAACTATCCAAATGCCTATCAACAGTAGAACAGATAAACAAATTAATAAAATACTATACCGCAAGAAGAATAAAGGAACCAGGCCAGGTGGCTCATGTCTGTAATCCCAATGCTTTGAAGGGTGAGGCAGGAATATCAAAAGAGGCCAGGAGTTCAAGACCAGCCTGAGCAATGTAGTGAGACTCCCTCTCTACAAAAATTAGCCAGGCATGGTAACACACATCTGTAGTCCTAACTACTTGGGAGGCTGAGGCAAGAGGATGCTTGAGCTCAAGAGTTTGAGGCTACAATGAGTTATGATCATGCAACTGCACTCCCGCCTGGCCGACAGAGTGAGACCCCGTCTCTAAAACAAAAAGAATAAAGGAACTACATCTATGTGCAACAACATGGTTTAATCCTATGAATATAATGTTGAATACAAGAAACAGACATAAAAGAATATAAGCCGGGCACAGTGGCTCACACCTGTAATTCCAGCACTTTGCGAGGCTGAGGCAGAATGACTGCCTGAGGCCAGTAGTTTCAGACCAGCCTGGGCAACATAGCAAGACCCTGTCTCTGCCAAAAAAAAAAAAAAAATACATATTGCACATGCATTTATATTATATATAAAAATAAAAAAGGGGCTGGGCCGAGCACAGTGGCTCATGCCTGTAATTCCAGCACTTTGGGAGGCCGAGGCAGGCAGATCACTTGACATCAGGACTTTGAGACTAGCCTAGCCAACATGGTGAAACCCCATCTCTACTAAAAATACAAAAATTAGCCTGGCGTGGTGGCACATGCCTGTAATCTCAGCTACTCAGGAGGCAAGAGAATCGCTTGAACCTGGGAGGCGAAGGATGCAATGAGCCGAGATCGTGCCACTGCACTCCAGCCTCCGGCCTGGGTGAAAGAGCAAGACTCCGTCTCAAAAACAAACAAACAAACAAACAAAAAACAAAACAAAAAACCCAAATCTCACTGGCAGTGCCTTGAAAGGCAGCTGAGGAGATGAGGAGGAGACAGGGCATCTGGGTTGCTGGTAATTTTCTATTCATTTTCTTTCTTTCTTTGATACAGGGTCTCTGTCACCCAGGCTGGAGTACACTGGCACAATCATAACTCATTATAACCTTGACCTCCTGGGCTCAAGAATCTTCCTGCCTCAGCCTCCCAAGTAGTTAGGACTACAGTTGTGCGCCACCACGCCTGGCTAATTTTTGGTAACTTTTGTAGAGAGGGAGTCTTGCTACATTGCCCAAGCTGGTCGAACTCCTGGGCTCTACTGATCCTCCCACCTCACCCTTCAATGTATGGCATTATGGGTGTGACCCACCTGGCCTGGTTCCTTTATTCTTATTGGTATATAGTATTTAATTAATTTGTTTATCTGTTCCAGGAGGGATTCCTTTTTTTTTTTTTTTTTTTTAGAGACAGGGTCTCACTCTGTCACCCAGCATGGAGTGCAGATGCACGGTCACAGCTCACTGCAGCCTCAAACTCCTGAGCTCAAGCATCCTCCTGCCTCAGCCTCCCAAGTAGGACTACAGGTTTGCACCACCACACCTAGCTAATTTTTAAACGTTTTGTAGAGGCAGCGTCTTGCTATGTTTTCCCAGGCTGATCTCAAATTCCTGGACTCAAGAGATCCTCCTGCCTCAGCCTCCCAAAGTGCTGGGATTACAAGCGTTAAGTCACTGCACACAGAAGAATATGAACTTTTATACAAATACTTAAAGGCAATAACAAAAAATGGAATTTCCTGAAAAACTCCCAATGGAATCCAAATCTGTTTCATCATCCTTCTGAAGTACACTCATCTTCCTCAATAGAGTTAAACAGAACCATAGCAAGTTAAATATTACCACATGCAGAGATTTAAATCACCAAATGGTTAACAGTGATTACTCTTTTTATTTTTCTTTGAGACAGAGTCTTGCTCTCTCGCCAGGCTGGAGTGCAGTGGTGCAATCTTGGCTCACCGCAACGTTGGCCTCCCGGGTTCAAGCAATTCTTGTGCCTCAGCCTCCCAAGTAGCTGGGACTATAGGCATGCGTCACCACGCCCAACTAATTTTTGTATTTTTAGTAGAGACAGGGTTTCACTATGTTGGCCAGGATGGTCTTGATCTCTTGACCTCGTGATCCGCCCCACTTGGCCTCCCAAAGTGTTGGGATTACAGGCACGAGCCACCGTGCCTGGCCAATAGTGATCACTCTTTTAAAAAAATTTTCTGAATTGTGGTAAAAACCTTTAACATGAGCTCTCTCTGGGCACAATATTATGCAGTATATCTCTATAATTTAGTACTTACTCTTGTTTTATCGAACAGTTCTGAAACTTTGAGAAAAAACCTGGAAAGGAAAATATTTTCATCATATGCTACATTCAAAGTAATTTTCCATTTCAAATGTATGAGAATATGCTCCCAAACCATATTAATAACACCTTGTCTCATTGCAATTATATTCAATAGCCTTATTAACTGCAGACTTCATTTAGTTTGACAAAAATCTCCCTGTACTTCTACCAATAAAACAGATTACTTGAAATCTGTTTACAGATAGACTATCTGTTCATTTGATTTTTTTTTTTTTGAGATGGAGTTTCACGCTTGTTGCACAGAATGGAGTGCAATGGCGCAATCTCAGCTCACTGTAACCTCCGCCTCCCGAGTTCAAGCGATTCTCCAGCCTCAGCCTCCCGAGTAGCTGGGACTACAGGCGCCCGCCACCACGCCCAGCCAATTTTTGTATTTTTAGTAGAGTCGGGGTTTTACCATGTTGGCCAGGATGGTCTTGATCTCTTGACCTTGTGATCCGCCTGCCTCGGCCTCCCAAAGTGCTGGGATTACAGGTGTGAGCCACCACGCCCGGCCCTGATTTTTTTTTTTTTTTTTTTTTTTGAGTCAGAGTCTGGCTCTGTTGCACAGGCCAGAGTGCCGCGTCGCAACCTCAGCTCACTGCAACCTCTGCCTCCTGGGTTCAAGTGAGTCTCCTGCCTCAGCCTCCTGAGTAGCTGGGATTACAGGCAGCTGCCCCCATGCCTGGCTAATTTTTGTATTTTTAGTAGAGACAAGTTTTCACCTGGTTAAAAATTAGCCAGGTGTGGTGGTGCACACCTGTAGTCCCAGCTATTCGGGAGGCTAAGGTGAAAGGATGGCTTGAGTCCAGGCTCGTCTTGGACTCCTGATCTCAAGTGATCTGCCCGCCGTGGCCTCCCAAACTGCTGAGATTACAGGTGTGAGCCAGAGTGCTGGGCCCCATTTCAAGATGACAGCCTAAGCCATACATTAAACATGTTTTTGTTGTTGTTGAGATTGAATCTCGCTTTCTTGCCCCAGCTGCAGTGCAGTAGCGCCATCTCACTGCAACCTCCACCTCCTGGGTTCAAACGATTCTCCTGCCTCAGCCTCCTAAATAGCTGGCATTACAGGTGCTCACCAAGCCTGGCTAATTTTTGTATTTTTAGTAGAAATGGGGTTTCGCCATGTTGGCCAGGCTGGTCTCAAACTCCTGGCCTCAAGTGATCTGCCCACCTTGGCCTCCCAAAGTGCTGGGATTACAGGCATGAGTCACTGTGCCCAGCCAACAAAATTTATCTAGATTCATTTTAGCAAATAGGCTGAGGCAAGCAGCTCACTTGAGGCCAGGAGTTTGAGACTAGTCTGGGCAACACAGTGAAACCCTATCTCTACTAAAAATACAAAAAATTAGTGGGGCACGATGGTGCAATCCTGTAATTAAACTACCCTTTAATAGTCTGGTGTTTGGCCGGGTGCAGTGGCTCATGCCTGTAATCCCAGCACTTTGGGAGGCCGAGGTGGGAGGATCATGAGGTCAGGAGATCGAGACCATCCTGGGTAACATGGTGAAACACTGTCTCTACTAAAAATACAAAACAAAATTAGCCTGGCGTGGTGGCACGCGCCTGTAGTCCCAGCTACTTGGGAGGCTGAGGCAGGAGAATGGTGTGAACCCGGGAGGTGGAGCTTGCAGTGAGCCAAGACTGAGCCACTGCACTCCAGCCTGGGCAACAAAGCGAGACTCCGTCTCAAGAACAACTACAAAAAAAATAGTCTGGTGCTGGGATATTTTTTAGTTGGTATCAGCATTTGACAGATAAACTATTTAGTTAAAAGTGAAAATAAATTCTTAAGTAGAAATTGGTTATTCATTTTTTTCTTTTTCTTTTTTTTTTTTTGAGATGGGCTATCATTCTGTCACCCCGTTCTGGCACAAACCTGTGGTCCCAGCTACCCAGGAGGCTGAAGCAAGAGGATTGCTTGAGCACAGGAGTTCAAGGCTGCAGTGCTCTATGACTGCACCTGTGAATAGCTACTGTATGCCAGCCTGGGCCACACAGCAAGATCCACTCTCAAAAAAAAAAAAAAAAAAAAGGGCACAGGTTCAAGTATTCTGTAAAATATGTAATTAAAATGACATCATAAATGAATTAGGGCAAATACTACTCAAAGCAAAAACAATTTTATGAACTTTGCTTTCACTCAAAAGAACTTGCTTTGACAGATTTACGTTAGAGAACAGATGGCAAGGTTGACTTTTTTCCTTCTTCCTGATAAGAAGAATTAACTCTTTGGGAAGGTGGCTTTTTTTTTTTTTTTTTAAGATGGAGTTTCTCTCTTGTTGCCAAGGCTGGAGTACAATGGCGCAATCTCGGCTCACTGTAACCTCTGCCTCCCAGGTTCAAGCGATTCTCCTGCCTCAGCCTCCCGAGTAGCTGGGATTACAGGCATGCGCCACCACGCCACGCTAATTTTGTGTTTTCAGTAGAGATGGGGTTTCTCCATGTTGGTCAGGCTGGTCTCCAACTCCTGACCTCAGGTGATTCACCTGCCTTGGCCTCCCAAAGTGCTGGGATTACAGGTGTGAGCCACTGTGCCCGGCTGGTGGCATTTTAATTAGTGTAAGCTATCATACCTTGCTTTGCCAAAAAGCGTGACTTTTAAATATCTGAGACAGAATACACTAGAGAAAAGGTCAAGGATGTGGTTTAGAGAAAGGCATAGACTATGAAAATAGTTTTCCTGCTTAAAAATATGTTTAATTTTTAGTTTTTTTGAAACCAAGTCTTGCTCTGTCGCCCAGGCTGGGGTGCAGTGGTGTGATCTTGGCTCACTGCAATCTCTGCCTCCCAGGTTCAAGTGATTCTCACGCCTCAGCCTCTCAAGTAGCAGGGATTACAGGTGTGCACCACCATGTCTAATTTTTGTGTTTTTAGAGAACACACCACTGCACTCCAGGCTGGGTGACAGAGCAAGACACCGTCTTCCGGGGGGCGGGTGGCAGAATCAATTTCACCTCCAATGAAATACATAAACACATATACATACATACATATATATTCTAATTCCCAAATGGCAGTTCTTATTTATAAGCTTTATCAAAACTTAAGAACACTCTAACATAAATTCGGTTCTTCCACTCTCTTACACACAAATCAGCCCATTTTCATAAATAAAACACAGTTGGGGAGGAAGAAAAAAATATATATATAGAGAGAGAGAGTAAACTCGATTTTTATTTCTCAGATTTAAAAAATAGGACAGAAAGGGAGAAGAAAAAATATCAACCCAAGTTTTTTCTTTCTTTTTTTTTTTCTGAGACGGAATTTTGCTCTTGTTGCCCAGGCTGGAGTGCAATGCTGTGATCTCGGCTCAACGCAACCTTCGTCTCCTGGGTTTAAGCGATTCTCCTGCCTCAGCCTCCCAAGTAGCTGGGATTACAGACACCTGCCACCACACTTGGCTAATTTTGTATTTTTAGTAGAGACAGGGTTTCTCCATGTTGGTCAGGCTGGTCTCAAACTCCTGACCTGAGGTGTTCTGCCCGCCTCGTCCTCTCAAAGTGCTGAGATTTACTGGCGTGAGCCACCATGCCCAGCCCTCAACCCAAGTTTTTAAAGGAGGTCCTTATTATCAATGTGTTTTGACAAAAATATTCCAAAAGTTTTGTATTAGAAGTATTGTTGGCCGGGAGAAGTGGCTCACACCTGTAATCCCAGCACTTTGGGAGGCTGAGTCGGGCAGGCCACTTGAAGTCAAGGGCTTGAGACCAGCCTGGCCAATATGGTGAAACCCCATCTCTACTAAAAATATAAGAATTAGCCAGGCATGGTGGCAGGCACCTGTAATCCCAGCTACTTTGGAAGCTGAGGTGGGAGAACTGCTTGAACGTGGAAGGAGAATGTTGCAGAGAGCCATGATCGTGCCACTGCACTCCAGCCTGGGTGACAGAGTAAGAGCCTGTTTCAAAACAAAAACTAAAACAAAAACCAAAACAAAAACCAAAAGTATTGTGTGCATCCAGGCTGCCAATAGAAAATTTTCTCTGCTTTATTTATATTTCATATATATTTTTTGAGATAGTCTTGCTCTGTCACCCAGGCTGGAGTGCAGCAGCATGATCTTGGCTCACTGCAACCTCCGCCTCCCGGGTTCAAGTGATTCTTGTGCCTCAGCCTCCCGAGTAGCTAGCTGGGATTACAGGCACACACCACCCACACCTGGGTAATTTTTGTATTTTTTGGTAGAGATAGGGTTTAGCAATGTTGGCCAGGTTGGTCTTGAACTCCGGACCTCAGGTTTTCCACCTCCCAAAGTGCTGGGATTACAGGCATGAGCCACTGTGCCCAGCTATATTTCATGTTTTATTTATTTATTTTTTTTGAGATGGAGTCTCACTCTGTTGCCCAGGCTGGAGTGCAAAGGTGGAATCTCAGCTCACTGCAACCTCTGCCTCCCAGGTTCAAACAATTCTCCTGCCTCAGCCTCCTGAGTAGCTGGGATTACAGGTGTGTGTCACCCCGCCTGGCTAATTTTTGTATTTTTAGTAGAGACGGGGTTTCACCGTGTTGGTTAGGCTGGTCTTGAACTCCTGACCTCTTAATCCACCCACCTTCGCCTCCCAAAGTGCTGGGATTACAGGCGTGAGCCACCACGCCCAGCCTATTTCACGTTTTAAATTAGAACACTTACTTGCATATATCTGTAGAATCCTGAGTTCCTAAAGCATATAATGAAGAACCAATTCTATTGTAATCATCTGCAGCACCTATGGAGAAAGTTTTAAGAATTTAGTATACCTATTCATTGATTTAAAAATACTTACTGAGCAATTACCTCTCAAACAATGTGTAATATGAGACACTCTAGTAAAGAAAATAACGCAAGCAACAGGCATGGTGGCTCATGCCTGTAATCCCAACACTTTGGGAGGCTGGGGCAGGCAGATCACCTGAGGTCAGGAGTTTTGAGACCAGCTGGGCCAACATGGTGAAATCCCATGTCTATCAAAAATAAAAAAATCAGCCAGGTGTGGTTGCACATGCCTGTAATCCCAGCTACTCGGGAGGCTGAGGCAGGAGAATCATCTGAACCCAGGACACAGAGGTTGCAGTGAGCCAAGATCACGCCACCGCACTCCAGCCTGGGTGACAGAGCAAGACTCCGTCTCAAACAAAAAAAACAAATTGGAGGTCGGGCGCAGTAGCTCATGCCTGTAATCCCAGCACTTTGGGAGGCCGTGGCAGGTGGATCATGAGGTCAGGAGATTAAGACCATCCTGGCTAACACGGTAAAATCCCGTCTCTACTAAAAATACAACATATTAGCCGGGCATGGTAGTGGGCACCTGTAGTCTCAGCTACTTGAAAGGCTGAGGCAGGAGAATGGCGTGAACCCGGGAGGCGGAGGTTGCAGTGAGCCGAGATCACACCACTGCACTCCAGCCTGGGCAACAGAGCAAGACTCTGTCTCAAAAAAAAAAAAAAACACAAAAAAAACTGGAAAGTAAGAAGTATAACTTTCTTCATTAATAGACGTGACATGATCATCTATGTAAAAATCCTAAGGAATCTACAAAATAATTACTAGAACTAATAAGTGAGTTTATTTAGCAAGGTTGCAGGATATAAGATCAATATTGAAAAAAATATGCTGTGTTTCTATGTATTAGCAAAGAACAATTTGAAATTGAAATTTTAAAAAACATAACATGGCCGGGCACGGTGGCTCATGCCTGTAATCCCAGCCCTTTGGGAGGCCAAGGCGGGCGGATCATGAGGTTAGGAGATTGAGACCATCCTGGCTAACACGGTGAAACCCCATCTCTACTAAAAATACAAAAGAATTAGCCGAGTGTGGTGGCAGGCACCTGTAGTCCTAGCTACTTGGGAAGCTGTGGCAGGAGAATGGCGTGACTTTGCAGTGAGCCAAGATCATGCCACTGCACTCCAGCCTGGGCGACAGAGCGAGACTCCATCTCAAAAAAAAAAAAAAAAAAAGGGCATATAAGATTTTGGAGACAAAAATCCTGGGCGATAGAGCTAGACTCCATCTCAAAACAAACAAACAAACAAAATTTATTTATTTGGAGACAGGGTCTCACTCTGTTGCTCAGGCATGAGCACGGTGGCATGATCACGGCTCACTGCAGTCTCAAGCTCCTGGGCTCAAGTGATTCTCCCACCTCAGCCTCCAAAGTAGCTGGGACCACAGGCACATGCCACCACGGTTGGCTAATTTTTTTTTTTTTTTTTTTTGGCGGGGGAGGGATAAGGCCTGACTCTGCCACCCAGGCTGGAGTGCAGTGGTGGGGTCTTGGCTCACTGCAACCTCCACCACCCGGGTTCAAGCGATTCTCGTGCCTCAGCCTCTCAAGTAGCTGGGACTACAGGGGCATGCCACCATGCCCAGCTAATTTTTGTATTTTTAGTAGAGATGGGGTTTCTTTTTTTTTTTTCTTTTTAAGACAGAGTCTCACTCTGTCACCCAGGCTGGAGTGCAGTGGCACAATCTCAGCTCACTGCAAGCTCTGCATCCCAGGTTCACACCATTCTCCTGCCTCAGCCTCTTGAGTAGCTGGGATTACAGGCACCCGCCACCACGCCCAGCTAATTTTTTGTATTTTTAGTAGAGACAGGGTTTCACCGTGCTAGCCAGGATGGTATTGATCTCCTGACCTTGTGATCGGCCCGCTCTAGCTTCCCAAAGTGCTGGGATTACAGGTGTGAGTCACTGCGCCCGGCCAGAGATGTGGTTTCATCATGTGGGCTAGGCTGACCTCGAACTCCTGACTTAAGGTGATCCCCTTGCCTCAGCCTCCCAAAGTGCTGGAATTACAGGCATGAGCCAACATACCTGGCCTATTTTTTGCAAAGATTGGGTTTCACCATGTTGCCCAGGCTGGTCTCGAACTCCTGAGCTCAAGCGATCCACCCACCTCAGCCTCCTAAAGTGCTGGAATTACAGGTTTGAGTCACTGTCTCCAGCCTAATAAAACATAACACTTATAATAGCATAAAAAACCAAATAATCAGGAACCAATCTGACTAAAGATGTAGAAGATCTATACAATGAAAACTACAAAACACTGCTGAGATAAATTAATGAAGACCCGAGTCAGTGGAAATATGCTATATTAATGTATCAGAAGGATCAATATTGTTAAGATGCCAGTTCTCTCCAAATTAATCTATAGAATCCACACAATCCCAATCAAAATCCCAGCAGGCCCTTGTGTTGAAAAAGACAGCTGATTCTAAAATTCATATGAAAATATAAAGATTTTAGGGCTGAGGGCAGTGGTTGACACCTGTAATCGCTCCCTCCTTTGGGAGGCTGAGGCAGGTCGATCACATGAGGTCAAGAGTTCAAGACCAGCCTGGCCAACATGGCAAAACTCTGTCTCTACTAAAAATGCAAAAATTAGCCAGGTGTGGTAGCATGCATCTGTAGTCCCAGCTGCTCGGGAGGCTGAGGCACGAGGATTGCCTGAACCTGTGAGGCAGAGGTTGCAGTGAGCCAAGATCACGTCACTGCACTCCAGCCTCCAGTCTTGGTGACAGAGTGAGATTCTGTCTCAAAAAAAGGAAAAAGAAAATATAAAGATTCTAGGGCTGAGGGCGGTGGCTCATGCCTGTAATCCCAGCACTTTGGGGGCCGAGGTGGGCAGATCACCTGAGGTCAGGAGTTTGAGACCAGTCTGGCCAACATGGTGAAACCCCATCTCTACTAAAAATACAAAAATTAGCCAGGCTTGGTGGTATGTGCCTGTAATCCCAGCTACTCATGAGGCTGAGGCAGAACTGCTTGAACCCAGCAGGTGCAGGTTGCAGTGAGCCGAGATCACGCCACTCACTCCAGCCTGGGCAACAGAATGAGACTCTGTCTCACAAAAACAAAAACACAAAACAAAACAAAAAACAAAACATAAAGATTCTAAGAAGGGTCAAAAACAACTGTGATAAATAATAAAGTTGGGATAGGGCACAGTGGCTCACGCCTGTAATCCCAGCACTTTGGGAGGCTGAGGTGGGCGGATCACTTCAAACCTGGAGTTCGAGACCAGCCTGGGCAATATGGCAAAACCCCATCTCTAAAAAAAAATACAAAAGTTAGCCAGGCATGGTGACGCACACCTGTAATCCTATGGGGAAGGTCGAGGCATGAGAATCACTTGAACCCAGGAGACGGGGGTGGGGCAGTGAGCCAAGATTGTGCCACTGCCCTCCAGCCTGGATAGACAGAGAGAGACTCTGTCTAGGGAAAAAAAAAATGGAGTCTGGTGGCTCATGTCAGCCCTTTGGGAGGCCAAGGTGAGAGGACTGCTTGAGTCCAGGAGTTCAAGACCAACCCAAGCAACATAGCAAGACCCTGTCTCTACCCCCTCAACAGCAACAACAAAAATTAGCCAGGCATGGTGGCGCATGCCTGTGGTCCCAGCTACTTGGCAGGCTGAAGTGGAAGGATCGATTGAGGCTGCAGTGAGCCATGTTTGCACCAATACACTCATCCTGGGTGACAGAGCGAGACCCTGTCTCAACAACAACAACAAAAAACAACAACAACAAGAATAAAGCTGGGGCCAGGAGCAGTGGCTCATGCCTGTAATCCCAGCACTTTGGGAGGCTGAGGTGGGCAGATTACGAGGTGAGGAGATTGAGACCATCCTGGCTAACACGGTGAAACCCTGTCACTACTAAAAATACAAAAAATTAGCCGGGCGTGGTGGCGGGCACCTGTAGTCCCAGGTTCTCGGGAGGCTGAGGCAGGAGAATGGCGTAAACCCAGGAGGTGGAGCTTGCAGTGAGCCAAGATTCCGCCACTGCACTCCAGCAGCCTGGGCGACAGTGCAAGACTTCGTCTCAAAAAAAAAAAAAGGAATAAAGCTGAAGGAAGAAGGACACAAGAAAAGATGTTGAACCTCAACAGTCATTAGGACAATACAAATCTAAACCACACTGAGTTACCACCACTGACCTACTTGAATAAAGTTAAAAAGACTTCAAATTCCACTGGGGAAAAAAAAAAGACTGACTATCCTTGTTGGCAAAGATGTGGAGCAACTGGAACTCTCATGCCCTGCTCGTGGGAATGCAAAATGGTACAACCATTGTGGAAAAAAAATTTGGTAGTTTCTTAAAAAGTTAAATATTCATTTACTCCATGACTCAGGCATTCTACTTCTAGGTATTACCCAAGAGAAAGAAAGCATGTCCGTACAAAAAGTTATATAGAAATGGCTCACATAAATTGTATCTGTAATAGCCAAAGCTAGAAATAAATAATTGTTGTATATCCATTCAATGGAACACTACTTAGCAACAAAAAGAAATGAACTATCAATATACACAACAACTTGGATGAATCTCAAAATAGTTTGAGTTTCAAAGCCAGACAATAAAGAATACATACTGTATGATTCAATTTATATAAAATACTAGAAAATACAAACTAATCTATAGTGACAGAAAGCAGATCAGTGGCTGCCTGGGGATAAGGCAGGAGGGAGAGATTTCAAAGGGCCACAAGAAAACTTTGGGGGTGATGTGTGTGTTCATTATTTTGATTGTGGTAAGGATTTCACACATGCCAAAACTTACCAAATTGTACACTTTGATTACTGCAGCTTACTGATATCAATTACACTCAACAAAGCTGTTAAAAAAAAAAACCCTCACTGGTCTATTTTGCACTTTGAGTGGTTCTTTTACATATATGATTTTGTAGCATTATGCACTTGGCCGTTTAGAAAACATTGGTCCAATGAATTATGCAGATGTTCTAAGTGGTGACACAATTCAATGTACAATTTTTAAAAAAATCACATTCACTAGTATCATCATCAATCTCTATATGGGTCTTTATTGGCCTATCTAGCCGGGCACGGTGGCAGGCACCTGTAATCCCAGCTACTTGGGAGGCTGAGGCAGGAGAATTGCTTGAACCTGGCAATGGCAGTGGCAGAGGCTGCAGTGAGACAAGATCGTACCATTGCACTCCAGCCTGGGCAACAGAGACTCCGCCTCAAAAAAAAAAAATTGCAAGTGCATGGCAGGAAAGAACATACAGACTACCAGTCCAGTATCTATTGGGAAGTAAGCTCATGGTCAGAGAGATAAAGTTTTCCAAAATTCGAATTATTGCTTGAAGCTTGACTTATCATTGGCAACAAATACTACCTTTGTTTTCCTTGAAATAACTGATGGATTTTTGGCCAGGTTCCTCTAATTTAAATAATTAGTTGATTTTTGAGAAAACATTTGCCAAATATTCATAGTTTATCAGTCATTCTCTAAAGTAAAAGTAGTGTTCTACAAAAAAATTAGCTAGTTCAATCACAACTCAATCACTAAAATGCTTTTCTAGAGAACTATCATACTTGAGTATGTAGCCAAAGTGCTTTATGCATACCTCCTATTTCATCACTCAGAATATTTAAAAATGTATACCCAAGGGTAGAGATTACAATCAATTTTTACTGTTTCATCAAGGGCATTCTTAAGTGAAAGTCACATGTCTTAAAAATTGCAAGTGGCCAGGTGCGGTGGCTCACGCCTGTAATCCCTGCACTTTGGGAGGCCAACGCGGGTGGATCATGAGGTCAGGAGTTCAAGACCATCCTGGCCAAGACTGTGAAACCCCATCTCTACTAAAAATACAAAAATTAGCCGGGCACGGTGGCAGGTGCCTGTAATCCCAGCTACTTGGGAGGCTGAGGCAGGAGAACTGCTTGAACTTGGGCGGCTGAGGTTGTTGCAGTGAGCTGAGATTGCACCGCTGCACTCCAGCCTGGGCGATAAGAGACTCCGTCTCAAAGAAAAAAAAAAGAGCAAGTGCATGGCCGGAAAGAATATAGAGACTACTCGTCCAGTTTGTTGCCACTGACTTGATTTGTATGTAATTACACAGCAGCAACTTTATCCATCATCGGTGTAAATGTCAACATGGTGAAAAAGGCAAAAACTATCACAGTATCATTATAAAAACAGTTGTTGTTTTGTTGCTGTCTAGACAGTCTCACTCTGTCACCCAGACTGAAGTATGGTGGTACGATCCATCACAGCTCACTGCAGCCTCGACCTCCCAGGCCCAAGGCATCCTCCCACCTTAGCTTTCCTAGTAGCTGGGACCACAGCCATGCGCCACCACGTCTGGCTAATTTTATTTTTTATATCAGGCTGGTGCAATACAAACAGGATCTTACTCTGTTGCTCAGGCTGGTCTTGAATTCCTGGGCTCAAGTGATATTCCTGCTTCAGCCTCCGAAAGTGTCGTCATCACAGGCGTGAGCCACTGTGCCCAGCTGAAAATAGTTTTGACCTCACAGGCTCACTATAAAAGGGCCATGGAGCCTAGGCTCCAACAGACCAGTTTGAGAACTACTGCTCTATATTAAGACTTTTTCAAACTATAATATGAACTTTATAATTATTCCATTAAAAGATATAAGCTTTAGCCACAGAAAAATCTTACTTTTGTGGGATCTTGTCATTCTATCAGATTTAGCAGATGCATCCTTAACTCGGTTATGATATTCCAAAAGAAATGTTCGTTCATGCTCAAAGAAATCATCTACATCCTATAAGATCAAAAGAAAATATAAACTTTTTTCACTTATTTGCTTTAGTTTCATATGTAAATAACTATCATTATAAATATAAAAGATCATCAGTAAAATAGCACACCTGTATCCTCAGTCAGATGTTATTATACTAATTTCACCAACAAGACTTTAATAGACATGCATTTCTATCAAGTAAGAAATCTTCTATGACTTTGCAACTGAAGGCTTAGTGCTCCCCATATAGGTCCAAGTTCACGTGCTGTACTCTTTTTTTTTTTTTGAGATGGAGTCTCACTCTGTCACCTAGGCTGGAGTGCAGTGGCGTGATCTTGGTTCACTGCAACCTCTGCCTCCCAGGTTCAAGCGATTCTCCTGCCTCAGCGTCCCAATAGCTGGGACTACAGGTGCGCACCACCACACCCAGCTAATTTTTTTTCTTTCTTTTTTTTTTTTAGGCAAAGTCTCGCTCTGTCACCAGGCTGGAGTGCAGTGGCGCGATCTTGGCTCACTGCAACCTCAGCCTCCTGGGTTCAAGTGATTCACCTGCCTCAGCCTCCTGAGTAGCTGAGACTACAGGCAAGCGCCACCACGCCCAGCTAATTTTTTTTTTTTGTATTTTTAGTAGAGACAGAGTTTCACCACATTGGTCACGCTGGTCTCGAACTCCTCACCTCATGATCCGCCCACCTCGGCCTCCCAAAGTGCTGGAATTACAGATGTGAGCCACCACGCCCAGCCTAATTTTTGTATTTTTTAGTACAGACAGGGTTTCGCCATGTTGGCCAGGCTGGTCTCAAGTTTCTGACCTCAAGTGATCCGCCCACCTCGGCCTCCCAAAGTGCTAAAGTGCTGGGATTACAGGCATGAGCCACTGCACTTGGCCTCACATATTGTACTCTGAAACATGTTCTTATTTGTGATCTGCCTCTACAATTTTGCTCTTCAATAAACATATTATTGCCAGCAGAAGTGATCAATTCCTTTTAAGGAAAAAGAAAACAGTTCTGGTGGACGGAAGTGAAAATCTATTTTTCTTGGCCTGTTATACATTCTACTGGCCATTCTTGAAGGCTGCCTAGCCTTAGTCATTAAGGCCCTTTCTGACTGCACTGAGGAACCTGGCCAAACTATCTGAGAGCAACAATGTGATTAACCACTGTCTTCAACTTTTTTTTTTTTTTTTGAAACAAAGCTAGATATACATTAAAAATAAAAATTATTATTATTATCTTCAGACAGAGTCTTGCTTTGTAATCCAGGCTGGACTGCAGTGGTGCAAACATGGCTCACTGCAGCCTCAACCTCCCTGGCTCAAGCAATCCTCCTGATTCAGCATCCCAAGTAGCTGGGACTACAGGCGCATGCCACAACGCCAAGCTAATTTTTGTATTTTTTATAGAGACAGGGTTTTGTCATGTTGTCATGTTGCCCAGGCTGGTCTTAAACTCCTGAGTTCAAGTGATCCACCTGCCTCAGCCTCCCAAAGTGTTAGGATTACAGGAGTGAGCCACTGCACCTGGCACAAAAATAAAATTAATAGTATTTTACCCCCTTCTACATTACCAATCATTAAGTGAAAAAGCATCTGCTGACAGGATATAATTGGGGACCCATATCAACAGAACACAAGCAGCAAGAGTCAGTACTGACAAAATGTGACTGAAATCTGTAATTCAGCTGGATACAGTGGCTCACACCTGTAATCCCAGCACTTTGGGGAGGCCGAGGTGGGCAGATCACTTGAGCCCAGGAGTTCAGCCTGGGCAACATGGCAAAACTCTGTCTCTACAAAAAATACAAAAATTAGCTGGGTGTGATGGCACGTACCTATAGTTCCAGCTACTTGGGAGGTTGAAGTGGGAGGATCGCCTGAGCCTGGGAGGCAGAGGTTGCAGTGAGCCGAGATTGGGGCACTGCACAGCAGCCTAAGGCAACAGAGCAAGACCCTGTCTCAAAATGCAAAATAAAATAAAAAATAAATATTAAAATAAAATTCATAATTCATAATATGTAACAGTTCCCTCTCTCTCTTTCGCCCAAGCTGGAGTGCAATGGCACAATCTTGGCTCACTGCAACCTCTGCCTCCGGGGTTCAGGCAATTCTCCTGCCTCAAAAGCCTCCCGAGTAGCTGGGATTACAGCCACGTGCCACCATGCCTGGCTAATTTTGTATTTTTAGTAGAGACAGGGTTTCTCCATGTTGGTCAGGCTGGTCTCAAACTCTCGACCTCAGGTGATCCGCCTGCCTTGGCCTCCCAAAGTGCTAGAATTATAGGCGTGAGCCACTGTGCCCGGCCACAGTTTTCTTAATTGTAAAAATATGGATAAAACTAACTGGCAGGGTTATTAAGATCACACAAGAAAATGTGGGCTACCAATCAACACATTATAAGTGTTCAAAAATGTTATTATTCTATTAATAAAATTATCAAAATTATAATCAACATAGTGGTTTACATTTAATGGCTAAGAAAAATGGTTGATATTAATGCATAAGCAGCATCAAATGGAAGTAAGCTGAGTGCTTCTTGGAAAGCAGCCACAGCACATGCACTGTCAAGTATCCACTGACCTGTCTCTGAAAAATCAGAGTATAAATCAAATAGTACTCTACACACCGATTTTATTATGGATGTGTCTATAAAAACAGGCAATGATGACAAAGCAGCATTCTTTTTTTCCTAGTATTTGCTTGATAATATAAACATTTTTCTCATATTTTAATGGTAAGAATCTTCAGATAAATCAACTCTTATACCATTTTTAGAACATCATTAAGAAAAGTATAGGTGTTTTTGGCCGGGCGCGGTGGCTCACACCTGTAATCCCAGCACTTTGGGAGGCCAAGGTGGGCGGATCACGAGGTCAGGAGATGGAGACCATCTTGGCTAACACGGTGAAACCCCATTTATACTAAAAATACAAAAAAATTAGCTGGGCGTGATGGCGGGCACCTGTAGTCCCAGCTACTCCGGAGGCTGAGGCAGAATGGTGTGAACCCAGGAGGCGGAGTTTGCAGTAGCCCAAGATCGTGCCACCGCACTCCAGCCTGGGCGATAGAGTGAGATTCTGTCTCCAAAAAAAAAAAAGAAAAAAAAGAAAAAAGAAAAATATAGGTGTTTTCCACACATATTATCTCATTCAATCTTTTTAATAAGTAAGTAAGGTGGGTGGTATTATTAACCCTATTTTGAAAATGGAAAATCTGGCTGGGCGCAGTGGTTCACACCTGTAATCCCAGCACTTTGGGAGGCCAAGGCAGACAGATCACGAGGTCAAGAGTTCGAGACCAGCCTGGCCAACATGGTGAAACCCCGTTTCTACTAAAAATACAAAAATTAGCCAGGCGTGGTGGCACGTGCCTGTAATCCCAGCTACTCAGGAGGCTGAGGCAGGAGAATTGCTTGAACCTGGGAGGCGGAGGTTGCAGTGAGCCGAGATTATGCCACTGCACTCCAGCCTGGGCAACAAAGCAAGACTCTATCTCAGGAAAAAAAAAAAAGAGAGAGAGAGAAAATGGAAAAACTGAGATCCAGAAAAAGAAAAGAAAGTAACTTTTCCCAAGGACAACAGAGACAGGTTCTCACTGTCGCCCAGGCTGGAGTGCAGTGGCAAAATCTCAGCTCACGGCAACCTCCGCCTCCTAGGTTCCTCAGCCTCCCGAGTAGCTGGGATTACAGGCATGCAGGACTACCACCCAGCTAATTTTTGCATTTTTAGTAGAGACAGGGTTTCACCATGTTGACCAGGTTGGTCTCGAAAACTCCTGACCTCAAATGATCCACCCACCTTGGCCTCCCAAAGTGCTGGGATTACAGGCATGGGCCACCTTGCCCGGCCTCAACTGAGATCTTCTAACTCCAAAGCTGAACCTAGGTCTGCCCCTAACATTTCCAAGGCTAAATGTTAAATGTAAAAACAGAAGCAGTACCTCTTGGTAAACTCTGCAGCTCTGTCTGTCCTGCATCTAGGAGGACTTCATGTGCATGTGGGTGGACATTCCAAATTGCACACTGTCCCTCCCCTCCACCCACCTGCCCCATGGTAACCCCTTAACCACTCATGGAATACACGTGAATGGCATGAACTCAGGAAGTTGCCCATATAGGAACTGCAAGGCTTGGGATTTCGGTAGGGAAACAGGGGATTCTAGAAACCTGGAACCTGGTCTGATGTGAAGGGAAGGGGTGTGGGCTTCAGTTGGGCAAATTCCCTTGGCTTAAGACTTCTCATCCGTTGCAGAAGGGAACGCTCTAAAGAGAGGAATCTAGGTCAGGAGGATTCCTCCTGTTCCTAGGACTGAAGATTCTAACCGTCCAAATGTCTTTTACTCTAATTCTGCACATTTGAAATCTCAATCTACCTCCCTTTTAAAAGAAGTCTCAACTAATACCATAGTTAATCAAATAAAATCTTACCTTTACTCCTGAAACGATTACTCCATCTGCTGATTTAACCATGTTTTTAAAGAAGTCTTCAAGTTTCTCTTTTTTATTTTTTCCTCGCACACTCAACTGAAAGAAAGGTAATTTAACATTTTTAAGGTTACAAATGGAAAGCAGTGCCTCCTTTATTCTTTGATATTTAAATGGCAATCTCAAAAGGATCCTAGTTTTTAATCTTAATAAACTGGCAATTTCATCATGCACATCAATGATTTTCAAATTTTAGGGCATAAAAAAGGAGTTTGGTAATAATATAGATATTCAGGACTCACTCTCAAAGATTCAGGTTCAGCTGGTCTACAAGAAGGCCTAGATATTTCACATTTTATGAGCATATCTGATAATTCTGTTGCAAGCAGCCCTCTCACCATATTTTGTCAAACACTGCTATATAAAATTTTAATAGACAATTAAAATTTTAGCTCGGGAGTTCCTTTAAACATGTGAAATTTATTGGGGCACAATATACCATTGTATGATTCCGCAATAACTCTGAATATATATCCTATACATTTGGAACTCTGAACTCATCCAAGTATCTCGTCTGGCTTTTGGGGTCAGCAATTTATAGCACAAGGGACACAAAAAAGATGACTTTGAACAAATGAATGGTTATCCAAGGGCAAAACCAACAAGCAGCAGCTAACTCTTTGACTCCTAGCACTTGCTGTATCAGGGTGCCCCATAAAGGAGCAATCCATCTAATTCCCACGTACTTCCATTGCTTCAATGCTCACCTTTATGTAAATGACTCACAGATCTCTATCACTACCTGCTATGGTCTGAATGTATGTGTCCCCCTAAAGTTCACAGGCTGAAAAAAATTTTTTTTTGAGACACTGTCTCCCTCTGTCATCCAAGGCTGAAGTGCAGTGGCGTGATCTCGGCTCACTGCAACATCTGCCTTCTGGGTTCAAGCAATTTTCCTGCCTCAGCCTCCCGAGTAGCTGGGACCACAGGCATGTACCATCATGCCCAACTATTTTTAGTAGAGATGGGATTTCACTGTGTTGGTCAGAGTGGTCTTGAACTCCTGACCTCAGGTGATTCAACCACCTTGGCCTCCCAAAGTGCTGGGATTACAGGCATGAGCCACCACGACTGGCCCATATCTTGAAGCTTAACCCCCAAGGTCATCATAATTAAGAAGAGGTGGGCCTGAGCCAGGCACAGCGGCTCCTGCTTGGAGTCCCAGCTACTTGGGAGGCTGAGGTGGGAGGATCATTTGACGCCAGGAGTTTGAGGCTGCAATGTGCTACAACTGCACCTGTGAATAGCCACTGCATTTCAGCCTGGGCAATACAGCAAGACTCTGTCTCTTAAAAATAGGTGGGGCTTTTGAGAAGTGATTAGGTCATGAGGGTAGAGCCTTCATAAATGGGATTAGTCCTTATAAAAGAGGCTGAGGGAATATTACCCTCTTGCCCCTTCCTTCTGCTATGTGAGGACACAACAAAAAGGGCCACCTATGAAGCAGAGGGCCCTCACCAGACACGCAATCTGCTAGCACCCTGATCTTGGGCTTCCCATTCTCCAGAATTGTAAATGATAAATTCTGTTGTTTATAAATTACCCAGTCTAAGGTATTTTGTTATAGCAGCCAAACAGACTAGAATACTACCCATAAGCTCTTTCCTTAACTTTATATGTTATATCCAATTGCCCACATCATTTCCTTACACAGAGACTGTAACTGTAACCTCACATTAGATGAGTCTAACACAGTGCTCATTATAATCTAATCTCTGGGCTGGGCACGGTGGCTCACGCCTGTAATCCCAGCACTTTGTGAGGCCAAGGCGGGTGGATCACCTGAGGTCAGGAGTTCGAAACTAGCCTTGACCAACATGGTGAAACCCTGTCTCTACTAAAAATACTAAAACTAGCTGGGCGTCGTGGCATCCACCTATAATCCCAGCTACTAGGGAGACTGAGGCAAGAGAATCTTTTGAACCCAGGAGGCAGAGGTTGCCATGAGCCAATATCACGCCATTGCATTCCAGCCTGGACAACAAGAGCGAAACTCCGTCTAAAAAAAAAAAAAAAAAATTAGCCGGGCATGGTGAAATGTGCCTGTAATCCCAGCTACTCGGGAGGCTGAGGCTGGAGAATCGCTTGCACCTGGGAGGCAGAGGTTGCACTGAGCGGAGATCACACCACTGTACTCCAGCCCGGGCAACAGAGCAAGACTCTGTCTCAAAAAAAAAAAAAAAAAAAAAAAAAAAAATCTGATCTCCAAAATTTCTGTCTTCCCTCTTTTGATTTGTGGCCCCTTCATCCAAACAGTCTTTCTGACTCCGACATGTTCCCTAAAATTCCATAGTTCTCATTAAAATCTTGAAATTTTTATAACTTCTTCCTTTCTTCATAGCTCAAATTCTAACAGCAAATGACTTAAAACTGTCCCTTTCCACTCCTACTCTCCAGTAAAAGTCTTCATCATCTCTTTCCTAGACTGAAGTATTAGTTAATAATTCTCATCTTATTCCAATCCATTCTGTTGCCTGGGACAGCTTTCTAAAATCAAATTTTGAGCATCTCATTCTTACTCAAAAATTTTAGTTTCTTTTCTCTTTTTTCTCTTTTGAGACAGAATATCACTCTGTCACCCATGCTGTGGCACAATCTCAGCTCACTGCAGCCTCCGCCTCCCACATTCAAGTGATTCTCATGTCTCAGCCTCCCAAGTAGCTGGGATTACAGGCGAGCGCCACCACGTCCAGCTAATGTTTGCGTTTTTAGTAGAGACAGGGGTTTCACCATGTTGCCCAGGCTGGTCTTGAACTCCTGGCCTCAAGTGAATACCTTGCCTTGGCCTCCCAAGTGTTGGGATTACAGGAATGAGCCACCGCACCCGGCATTTTTCTTTCTTCTTCTTTTTTTTTTTAAAAAAAAGAGACAGGGTCTCACTATGTTGCCCAGGCTGGTCTTGAACTCCTTGGCTCAAGCAATCCTCCTGCCTCAGCCTCCCAAAGTACTGGGATTAAAGGTGTGACTTACTACAACTGGCCCAAATTCTTTGATCTTGAGGTTAACCTGTACATGAGCACTATGCTATATTTATTTTCTGCAAAAATTATGAATTAATCTTGTCATCCAAACACAGGTTCCAAGATTTGTATCAGTCATTCAGTAAAAAATTTTTTGCCAGCACTATGAACGAAGAAATCTTTAAAGTGCAACCACCTCGGCCAGGCGTGGTGGCTCACACCTGTAATCCCAGCACCTTGGGAGGCCGACGCAGGCAGATCACCTGAGGTCAGGAGTTCGAGACCAGCCTGACCAATATGGTGAAACCCTGTCTCTATTAAAATACAAAAATTAGCCGGGTATGGTGGCTACTCGGGAGGTGGAGGCAGAGGAGTCACTTGAACCTGGGAGGCAGAGGTTGTAGTGAGTTGATACAGTGCCATTGCACTCCAGCCTGGGCGACAGAGACTCTGCCTCAAAAAAAAAAAAAAAGAGTTTTTAGGCAGGGAAGGAAAAAATAAAGAGTGATCAGCACCAATGGTCAGTTAAACAGATCCAGAGTCAATAATTTACCCGAATCTGGAATTCTTTAGCTCAATCACCTCCTTGGAATTCTCCACAAGGTTTCGGAAGACTCCAAACTCAAATTTAAGAAACATTAGTCAATGTGATAACCCTATTTCTTTTTTTTTTTTTTTTTTTTTTTGAGACGGAGTCTCGCTTTGTCACCCAGGCTGGAATGCAGTGGTGCAACCTTGGCTCACTGCAACCTCCGCCTCCCGGGGTCAAGCGATTCTCTTGCCTCAGTCTCCTGAGTAGCTGGGACTACAGGCATGCGCCACCAAGCCCAGCTAATTTTTGTATTTTAAGTAGAGACGCGGTTTCACCATATTGGCCAGGCTGGTCTCAAACTCCTGACCTCGTGATCCGCCCACCTTGGCCTCCCAAAGTGCTGGATTATAGGCTGAGCCACCGTGCCTGGCTCCTACTTCTTAAGAGGTTTGCAATTAAGGATTACAAAAAAAATCAGTGTCCCTTGTAGTAACATGATTTTTTTATTTTTTATTTTTATTTTTTGAGATGGGAATTTCAGTCTTGTCCCCCAGGCTGGAGTACAATGGCACCATCTTGGCTCTCTGCAACCTCCGCCTCCCAGGTTCAAGTGATTCTCCTGTCTCAGCCTCCCGAGTAGCTGGGATTACAGGCGCCCACCACCATGCCCAGATAATTTTTGTATTTTTAGTACAGATGGGGTTTCACCATGTTGGCCAGGCTCGTCTCGAACTCCTGACCTCAGGTGATCTGCCCGGCTTGGCCTCCCAAAGTGCTGGGATTACAGGTTACAGGCATGAGCCACCATGCCTGGCTAGTAACATGCTTAACTATCATTCTGTCAATTAATCTACTCAAGTTCTACTGAAACAACTGCATTACTACTGAAAAAGTGTCACTTAAACTAACTTGAAAAATACAAACAGGCCAGGTGCGGCTCACGCCTCTAATCCCAGCACTTTGGGAGGCTGAGGCGGGTGGATCACCTGAGGTCAGGAGTTTGAGACCAGCCTGGCCAACATGGTGAAACTCCATCTCTACTAAAAATACAAAAATTAGGCCGGGCGCAGTGGCTCATGCATGTAATCCCAGCACTTTGGGAGGCTAAGGTGGGAGGATCACCTGAGGCCGGGAGTTTGAGACCAGCCTGACCAATATGGAGAAACCCCGTCTCTACTAAAAATACAAAAATTATCTTGGCATGGTGGTGCATTCCTGTAATCCCAGCTACTTTAGAGTCTGAGGCAGAAGAATTGCTTGAACCAAGGAGGCAGAGGTTGTGGGTGAGCTGAGATCGCGCCATTGCACTCCAGCTTGGGAAACAAGAGCGAAACTGTCTTAAAAAAAAAAAAAAAAAAAAATTAGCTGGGCATGGCGGCATGCGCCTGTAGTCCCAGCTACTCGGGAGGCTGAGGCACGAGAATCACTTGAACTTGGGAGGAGGAGGTCACAGTGAGCCGAGACTGCGCCACGGCACTTCAGCCTGGACGACAGAGCAAGACTCTGTCTCAAAAAAAAAAAAAAGAAAAATACAAACATTCTAAAAAAAGACCTTGAGCCTTTTCTAACTACTCTTGCCTTTTCCAATGACTCTTTAAAAAGAGAACTTGGGGCCGGGCACGGTGGCTCACACCTGTAATCCCAGCACTTTGGGAGGCCGAGGTGGGTGGATCACGAGGTCAGGAGATCGAGACCATCCTGGCTAACACAGTGAAACCCTGACTCTACTAAAAATACAAAAAATTAGCAGGGCATAGTGGCGGGCGCCTGTAGTCCCAGCTACTCGGGAGGCTGAGGCAGGAGAATGGCATGAACCCGGGAGGCGGAGCTTGCAGTGAGCTGAGATGACGCCACTGCACTCCAGCCTGGCTGACAGAGCGAGACTCCGTCTCAAAAAAAAAAAAGAAAACTTGGGCTGGGCGCTATGGCTCACGCCTGTAATCCTAGCACTTTGGGAGGCCGAGGTGGGCGGATCATGAGGTCAGGAGATCGAGACCATTCTGGCTAACACGGTGAAACACCGTCTTTACTTCAAAATAGAAAAAATTAGCTGGGCGTGGTGGCGGGCGCCTGTAGTCCCAGCTACTAGGGAGGCTGAGGCAGGAGAATGGCATGAACCCGGGAGGCGGAGCTTGCAGTGAGCCAAGATCATGCCACTATGCCACTGTATTCCAGCCTGGAAGACAGAGCGAGATTCCGTCTCAAAAAAAAAAAAAAGAAGAAGAAAAAGAAAACTTGACCACCAATCAATGTGATACTCACATCTTGATTATATTCCAAGAAGACATGGAAATTTAAATCTTTTCTCAAAATAGGATGTGCTGCCACACGACACAGGAACACTTCATGCATCGCAACTGTCTTCTTGAATATTGCCAAATATTCACTAGAAACAATATACAAAATTAAAGGTAAAAAACTCCATCAACTAAAAAGTCACCTGCAACAATTTTTTTCAGAAAATACTCTTTGGATTATTCCGAATGCAAATCAGAGATACAAAGATATAATTCATGTAAACAAGGGTTTTAGTTGAACTGTTAATGAAATACATAAAACCCAGCTTTGAAAAAGGTTTCATGCCAGTTAATAATATTTATATCTAAATGTTAATATTTTTAAGTTTTACAAATTTTTCTTACTTATGCGAGTTGATGTTAAAGTTAACTATAGGGCTGCTTGTTCTCAGCTCTACAGAAAGTGTGCTACAAATTATTTGATACAATCTTAATGATTCAATATCCAATGACTGCTTTTAAACAACTTAGTACAAAAAAAATTAAAACCCAAACCTCAGTGAGCATATTTTCAACATTAATAATTATTTTCATCTAATTACCCAAACACACAAGAAACACACTATGAAGAAACTAATTTTTTTTGCCATTACACCAAAGAAATGTGTTTAAAATATTTTAATACCAGCAGTGAATCCCAGAGACCACAAAGTAATACATGTCAGTTTGGGGAAAAAAAAAAAAAAAAAAACATTCAAGGAAAAGGCTTGATATTCTTGCTTCAACTACGTGCAAGAAGGATAAGTTTTACATACCAGCAAACCAGCAGGACCAATGTTGGGAGAAGTTTGATCTCTGTGAGGGTAGTCATTCAGTGAAGACAAAAAAGAAGGATGCAGAGGATGGAGGTAGCAGTAGAATAAACCCAAGGTTCTCTGTTATCCAACCCCTAACCAGACCACAAAAGAATCATGATCAGGGCCACTGGAAAATCACAGATTCTTCGATATTAATGTGCTCTGCTCATTTCCAATTTTCAGTCTTATAAACTTTGAATATATATCTGTCTGCTATCAGACCACTGCTTGCAACTAAGACCTGCTTTGCTGATTTATCTTTTCAAGAGTTTAGCATCCTGAAGAGAAGTATAGTAGCAGTGTGAATATATAACTAAAAACTAAAACTAGTGGAAGAAGAGAAGAGGAAATGCATGAAGGGGAGAAATGACCAGAAAAAGTGACAGAGGTGATAACTAAGGAAAATTATTTCCTTGTACAACTCTCAAAATAGAGAAACATATCCAGCAAATCCAAAATTACTCCAAATGTTTAACGAAAGGGGAAAGATTCTGTGTTTTCAGCAAATACACTAAAAACGAAATATGGGTTAAGTATCCCTACCCGAAAATCTGAAATCCAAAGTACTCCAAAATCTGCAATTTTTTAAACAAAGACATGATGCTCAAAGGAAATATTCATCAGAACATTTCAGATTTCAGATTAGGGATGCTCAACCAGTAAGTATAATGCAAATACTCCAAAAAAAAAAAAATTAAAATCCAAAATGCACTCCCAGGCATTCTGCATAAGTGATACTCAACCTGTACATAATTTCCCTTTCTTCTTTTCTCTGCCTGTGGCTTCTGCCCAAAGGGAAAAGAATATAGAAGCAAAGTAACTAAAGAATAGTTAAAAACTGTTTTTCATTAAATGACTATTAGCTTCATATATACTAGAAATGTATTAGTTTCTTGAAAAAACTGTGATAATTCACACTACATACATACGCAGTTTTTAAGAAAACAGAATATATGCAGTTGCTCAGTACATTCTCTTTTGAGAAGTATGGCAATATGTCCATATTGAAAAACGAGAACTAGGTTGGTAGTGACTAAGGCTTTGTAAATAGAAAAAAAAAAAAAAATGACTATTCTACTTTAAAAAGTCATGTTCTCTATTTCTTTTTCCCCTTAAGTCCAAAGACAGACTGGACCTTTTACCTTTTTAAAAGAAGCTTTTGGATCTTCCATTTTCAACTTTCAGGGTCTATTTCAAATATGAATTTAAATAACTTTACAGTGGAGACAATTATTCTATAATTTTCCTGTAGGCTCTGATCATGATCATTAATACTGGTTGTATGACTTAAACCTGCATCTTCCAGAAAGGGTTTAATGATGGGATATCAGAAAACACCAAAAAAGGCATTAAAGCAAGCACAATTAACAAAGGCAACAACAACCAAAAAATAAAAAACAAAAAAATAAAAAAATCACTTACGCTTCCAGTTCCTGTTTCATCTTTGTGAATTCTTCCTTCGTCATTGACCCTTCTCCTTCACCAAGCTTCTGTAGTTTTTCCCTTGAAGCATCAAAATCAGGTCTTGGTGGTGCTGGTGGAATCTGTAACAGGACCAAATCACTAATTTTAAGGAAATTTTCATTTCTTGAAGCATTGTACTACTGCCACCATAGAAGACTGTGTCTGGGAAAGCTAAGGGTATCCAGAATGAGCTGAACACCAGGAGCACCCAAATTCAGATTGGAGAACTTGACTAGTTGTAGAAATTAAGTTTTGGCCAGGAGCAATGGCTCACGCCTGTAATCCCAGCACTTTGGGAGGCTGAGGTGGGCGGATCACCTGAGGTCAGGAGTTCAAGACCAGCCTGGCCAACATGATAAAATCCCGTCTCTACCAAAAATACAAAAATTAGCTGGCCCTGGTGGCAAGCACCTGTAATCCCAGCGACTCGGGAGGCTGAGGCATGAGAATCGCTTGAACCTGGGAGTCGGAGGTTGCAGTGAGCCAAAATCGCACCGCTGCACTCCAGCCTGGGTGATAGAGGAAGACCCTGTCTCCAAAAAAAAAAAGTTATATAATCTTTTTTTTTTTTTTTTTTTGGAGACGGAGTCTTGCTCTGTTTCCCAGGCTGGAGTAGCTGGGATTATAAGCGCACGACACCACGCCCAACTAATTTTTGTAATTTTGGTAGAGACGGGTTTTCGCCATGTTGGCCAGGCTGGTCTTGAACTCCTGGCCTCAGGTGATCCCCCCACTTCAGGCTCCTAAAGTGCTGGGATTACAGGCGTGAGCCACTGCACCTGGGCTAGTTAACCTCTTAAAGACACTTCCAACTCTTCTTTTTTTTGGGGGGGGGGGATGGAGTTTTGCTCTTGTTGCCCAACCTGGAGTGCAATGGCGTAATCTCAGCTCACCACAACATCTGCCTCCTGGGTTCAAGTGATTCTCCTGCCTCCACCTCCCGAGTAGCTGGGATTACAGGCATGTGCCACCATGCCTGGCCAATTTTGTATTTTTAGTAGAGATGCGGTTTCTCCATGTTGGTCAGGTTGGTCTCAAACTCCTGACCTCAGATGATCCACCCGCCTCGGCCTCCCAGCCACAGGCGTCAGCCACCGTGGCCGGCCGAGACTTCCAACTCTTAAGTATCTGTCCAACTATGGTTTTTTCTTTTTCTTTTTTGAGACGGAGGCTCGCTCTGTCACACAGGCTGGAGTGCAGTGGTGGGACCTTGACTCACTGCAACCTCTGCCTCCCAGGTTCAAGCAATTCTGCCTCAGCCTTCCAAGTATCTGGGATTACAGGCACCAGCCACAACGCCCAGCTAATTTTAAAAAATATTTTTAGGAGAGACGAGGTTTTACCATCTTGGCCAGGCTGGTCTTGAACTCCTGACCTCATGATCCACCCGCCTCGGCCTCCCAAAGTGCTGGGATTACAGGCATGAGCTACCGCGCCCAGCCCCAACCATGGTTTTACAACCAGTATGGTTTGTCACATCTCCTTAATCCCTAGGACAAGCCCATTTCAATTCTAACAAATGGTAAGAAATTAAGTTTAAATGAGGGAATGTAACATACCCCACATCCCCTAAGAAAACACTTCAGGATAAAAGGTGGTAACGAAACATGTTTCATAACTGACAATTTAAAAAAACATATCAGGCTGAGTGCGGCGTTTCATAACTGACAATTTAAAAAAACGTATCAGGCTGAGTGTGGCAGCTCATGCCTGTAATCCCAGAACTTTGGGAGGCCGAGGCAGGGGGAATCACCTGAGGTCAGGAGTTCGAGAACAGCCTGGCCAACATGGTGAAATCCCGTCTCTACTTAAAAAACAACAAAAAATTAGCCGGGCATGGTGGTGGGTGCCTGTAATCCCAGCGACTCAGGTGACTGAGGCAGGGGAATTGCCTGAATCCAGGAGGCAGAGGTTGCAGTGAACAAAGATCACGCCATTGCATTCCAGCCTGAGCAACACAAGTGAGACTCTGTCTCTAAAAAACATAACAGGGCCGGGCACGGTGGCTCACGCCTGTAATTTCAGCACTTTGGGAGGCCAAGGTGGGTGAATCATCTGAGGTTAAGAGTTCAAGACCAGCCTGGCCAACATGGTGAAACCCTGTCTCTACTAAAAATGCAAAAATTAGCTGGGTGTGTTGGTGCATTATTGTAATCCCAGCTACTTGGGAGGCTGAGGCAGGAGAATTGCTTGAACCCGGGAGGCAGAGGTTGCAGTGAGCCGAGACTGCATCACTACACTCCAGCCTGGGCAACAGAGTGAGACTCCATCTCAGAAACAAAACAAAACAAAACAAAAAAACAGTTCACAAAAAATGCTAAACAAGATTCCAAAACATAACAAAGTACCTAAAACCTCCTAGAAAATGGAATTAAAATGGAGTCTCAATACTTACGATATAACCTGCATAGTCTTCATTTTCAACAAAGGAATCATGAAGCCAGATAAATTCCTCATGTTGCCGAACAACTGAAAACTCGTTTTGTTTAAAATTTGGCAATGAACTCTGTAAAGATAGAGATTTTCTTGAATAAAAATCAAATTTACACTAAAAAGTTTTTTGAAACTGGGTCTTGCTCTGCCACCAGGCTGGAGTGCAGTGGAACAATCTCGGCTCACTGCAGCCTCAACCTCCCAGGCTCAAGCAATCCTCCCACCTCAGCCTCCGAGTAGCTGGGACTACAGGTACGAACCACCACACCTGGCTAATTTTATTTTTTGTAAAGATGAGGTCTCACTAAGATGCCCAGGCTGGTCTTGAACTCTTGGACTCAAGCAATCATCCTGCCTCGGCCTCCCAAAGTGTTGGGATTACAGGTATGAGCCACTGTGTCTGGCCTTAAAAAGTTTTTAATAAATATTTTCTATCATTTAAAAAAATTCATCTTATTTCAAGACCATTAGTGTCCTTTAAGTCTACCATAAAACTCTGAGCTATCTGGACAAAATTATCTTCGGATTGTTGGGAAAGTAAGTTGACAGGCTTATTATATTGTACTGCTACAGTTACTTAAAAGTTATGTCATTAATATATATCAAACTCAACTATTCAAACAAAGGAAAGAAATCTGCAATTTGAAAATGTGCTCAAGAACTGAAATCTAATAAAAATAATAATTTGTGGCTGGGCACGGTGGCTCACGCCTGTAATCCTAGCACTTTGGAAGGCCGAGGTGGGTTGGATCACCTGAGGTCAGGAGTTTGAGACCACCCTGATCAATAAGGTGAAACCCATCTCTACTAAAAATACAAAAATTAGCCGGGCGTCGTGGCTTGTGCCTGTAGTCCCAGCTACTTAGGAGGCTGAGACAGGAGAACTTCTTGAACCCAGGAGGCAGAGGTTGCAGTGAGTGAGCCAGGATCATGCCACTGCACTCCAGCCTGGATGACAGAGACTCCGTCTCAAAAAGAATAGTAATAATAATTATTTGTAAGACAGTAATTTGACTAACAGAAAGAACAATGAAATTGAAAGTAACAAGAATGGTAAAAGATACTAATAAAAATTTGGAAAAAAATTAAATTTGCCTTCTGTCTAGGTTCTGATTCTCAGAATATTAATCTAAAAAAAGTACATTTTTGGCTGGGTGCGGTGGCTCACGCCTGTAATCCCAGCACTTTGGGCGGATCACAAGGTCGGAGATCGAGACCATCCTGGCTAACACAGTGAAACCCCGTCTCTACTAAAAAAAGAAAAAAATACAAAAAATTAGCCAGACATGGTGGTGGACGCCTGTAGTCCCAGCTACTCTGGAGGCTGAGGCAGGAGAATGGCGTGAACCCGGGAGGAGGAGCTTGCAGTGAGCCAAGATCGCGCCACTGCACTCCAGCCTGGGCGACAGAGCAAGACTCCGTCTCAAAAAAAAAAAAAAAAAAAAAAAAAGTACATTTTCCTACACCTATTTTTGTTAAAATAGTTTCTTTCCAATTATGTTTAAAACCCAAGTCTGGTCAACATATCACATATGTAGTATAATAAATGGCTAAAATAATAGAAAGTACAAAATTACATTTACCTTTGTGTGAACAGTGAATTTTACTTTATCCCGCTCACTAAGAGCATCAGAAATGTCCACCTGCAGAGCAGCATCACTTTGAAGATCTACATTTATTGCTTTAAGCTAGAAAAAGAAAACCAGTATCTTCATGAAAATCATGTTTTATATCATTTCATTTTTTCTCTTAGACAAGACAATGCAAAAACAAAACAAAAATAACAAAAGATTATTAAGTCTAAAGAAGTACTCATGTCCATTTAACATACATACTATATACATTTTGAAGCAGCTGCTTTGGGCAACGCTATTACCTTAATTCTACAGTATTCAATTCTAGAATTTTCATTTTATAGTATTCAACTATATTCTGCTTTATGTAAGTCACTGAGTTAATCATGATTTATTATAGTTTAGTTACAGTTTATTTCAAAAAGAAAACTCTTTTTCAGCCAGATGTGATGGCTCATGTCTATAATCCCAGCACTTTAGGAGGCTGAAGTGGGAGGACTGACTGAGCCCAGGAATTCAAGACCACCCTGGGAAACATAACAAGACCCTGTCTCTACAGAAATTGAAAAAAAAAAAAAAAAAGAAAATAGCCAGATATGGTGGTGCACACCTGTGGTCTCAGTACACAGGAGGCTGAGGCAGGAGGCTTGCTTGAGCCTAGGTCAAGGCTACAGTGAGCAGTAATCATGCCACTGAACTCCAGCCTGGATGACAGAGCAAAACCGTCTCAAAAAAAAAAAAAAAAAAAAAAAAACCTTCTTCAAAAAAAAAAAAAAACCCTATTTTCCAAGAAAGTGGTCCATCTAAGTTCAAGTGCTCTAAAATTAAGGAATGGGTCTGCCTTGAAGCACAAGAAAAATAATAAAAAGACTATCAAGCAACAATTTTAACTCCTGCCTCTCTATATTCAGGAATATACAATGAAACTATCAAATATAATTAAACATATTAATGTAAAGTGCTAAGAAAAATACTAACATACAGTAGGTACTCAATAAGTAACTCCATAAACTACATTTGAAGAAATAAATATATTTCCTATTTAGTGCTTCCACTTTCTCATCTATAAGAAGACTCTTCTACTTATTAATTTTTAAACTTCATCTGTTTTTCTTACTCTTTAAACAATAAATAACTTGTTTGGGTAATTTTGAGACTTAGGAAAGAGTCAAAACACTCAAAGTCTTAGCCAGCTGCAAAGACATGAAATAGACTGTTTCAAAGACAGTACTCTAGTTGTAAAACCTAGGACTTAGAGAATCTCACCTGGTCATTAGTATCTCAAATTTTAATTACATTGTAAATGAACAAAATGCTGAATGCAAATACAAAATTGTTTACTCAATGATTTCAAATATATATACATGTATATATATATATATATATAATTTTATTTTTTGTTTTTGAGACAGGGTCTCACTCTGTTACCCAGGTTGGAGTGCAGTGTTCTGTTCACTACAACCTCTGCCTCCCAGGTTCAAGTGATTCTCCCACCTCAGCCTCCTGAGTAGCTGGGATTATAGTCGTGCGCCCCCACATCCAGCTATTTTTGTAGTTTTTGGTAGAGAAGGGGTTTTGCCATGTTGGCCAGGCTGGTCTTGAACTCCTGACCTCAAGTGATCTGCCCACCTTGGCATTCGAATTGCTTGAGCTCAGGAATCTGAGACTAGCCTGGCCAACACGGCAAAACCCCATCTCTACAAAAAATACAAAAATTAGCCGGGCACATGTTGTACACCTGTAGTCCCAGCTACTTGGGAGGCTGAGGTGTGGGGAATGGCTTGAGCCCAAGAGGTGGAGGTTGCAGTGAGCTGAAATCATGCCACTGCACTCCAGCCTGGGCAATAGAGCCAAACCCTGTCTCAAAAAAAAAAAAAAAAAAAGGGGGGAGGCCGGGTGCGGTGGCTCACACCTATAAACCCAGCACTTTGGCAGGCCAAGGCAGGTGGATCATGAGGTCAAGAGATTGAGACCATACTGGTCAACATGGTGAAACCCCATCTCTACTAAAAATACCAAAATTAGCTGGGCATAGTGGCGCACACCTGTAGTCCCAGCTACTTGGGAGGCGGAGGTTGCACTGAGCAGAGATTGTGCCACTACACTCCAGCCTGGCAAAACAGTAAGACACTGTCTCAAAAAAAAAAAAAAAAAAAAAAAAAGAGAAATCTGTTCCCTTTTTTCTTTTTTGGAGACTGAGTCTTGCTCTGTCACCCAGACTGGAGTGCAGTGGCACAATCTCAGCTCACTGCAAGCTTCGCCTCCCAGGTTCACGCCATTCTCCTGCCTCAGCCTCCCAAGTAGCTGGGACTACAGGCACCCACCACCACGCCTGGCTCATTTTTTGTATTTTTTTTTAGTAGAGAGGAGTTTCACCGTGTTAGCCAGGATGGTCTCGATCTCCTGACCTCGTGATACGCCCGCCTCGGCCTCCCAAAGTGCTGGGATTACAGGCGTGAGCCACCGTGTCCGGCCTCCTTTTTTTCTTTAATCACATTCAGGCTTTTTGTTTTTTTAAATAGAGACAGGGTCTCGCTATGTCACCCAGGCTGGTCTTGAACTCCCAAGCTCAGGCAATCCTTTCACCTTGGCCTCCCAAAGTGCTGGAATTACAGACGTGAGCCACTGAGCCAGGCCTGGCCACTTTTAAGATGTTTATCGTGGTAGGCTGAACAATGGCTCCCCAGGAGGTATCTACATCCAAATTCCTAGGAGCTGTAAATGTTACCTTATATGTCAATAAATGACTTTGCAGATGTCATTCAATTATGGATTTTGAGATGGGGATTTTGAGATTATCCTGGATTATCCAGGTGGGCCTTAAAGGCAATCACGTCATCTTTTTTTGAGATGGAGTCTCACTTTGTCCCCTGAGGTTGGAGTGCAGTGGCCCCATTTTGGCTCACTACAACCTCCGCCTCCCATGTTCAAGTGATTCTCCTGCCTCAACCTCCCGAGTAGCTAGGACTACAGGCATGCACAACCAGGCCCAGCTAATTTTTGTATTTTTAGTAGAGATGGGCTTTTGCCACGTTAGCCAGTCTGGTCTTCAACTCCTGACCTCAGGTGATCCACCTGCCTCAGCCTCCCAAAGTGTTGGGATTACAGGCGTGAGCCACCACGCCGAGCCAGGACATTATCCTTATATATAAAAGGCAGAGGCCAGGTGCCACTGGTGGCTCCTGCCTGTAATCCCAGCACTTTGGGAGGCCGAAGTGAGTGGATCACCTGAGGTCAGGAGTTCGAGACCAGCCTGACCAATGTGGAGAAGCCCCGTCTCTACTAAAATAGCTGGGTGCGGTGGTGCATGCCTATAATCCCAGCTACTTGGGAGGCTGAGGCAGGAGAATGGTGTGAACCTGGGAGGTGGAGCTGGCAGTGAGCCGAGATCACGCCACTGCACTCCAGTGACAAGAGTGAGACTCTATCCAAAAAAAAAAATTGACACAGGAAAAAAATACTCCAATAACTAATGAGAAGGTCATGTGACCATGGAGGCAGATTAGAGTAATGCAGCCACAAACCAAACCAAGGACTGCTGCTGCTGGTAGCCACTGAAAGCTGGAGGAGGCAGGGAATTCTTCCCTAGAGCCTCCGGAGGGAGAGCTGGCCCTGCCAGGTTGACATCCTGACTTCTCTGACTTCAGCTCGGTGATACTGATTTCTGACTTCTGGCCTTCAGAACTGTGAGAGAATAAATTTATGTAGTTTTAAGCCATCAAGTTTGTGGTAACTTGTTACAGCAGCCACAGGAAACTAGTTCATTTATCATACAGGTTTTGGAATAATGACTAGCATTTCTCCACTTCTTAGGTTTTCATTGCTTAGTCTAGCATTTCCAAAACACACCTAATAAGAATCAACCTGGTTGCTTGTTAAAAATACAGAATCTGGCTGGGCGTGGTGGCTTACGTCTGTAATCCCAGCACTTTGGGAGGCTGAGGCGGGTGAATCACGAGGTCAGGAGATCGAGACTATCCTGGCTAACACAGTGAAACCCCGTCTCTACTAAAAATACAAAAAAATTAGCCGGGCGTGGTGGTGGGTGACTGAAGTCCCAGCTACTCCGGAGGCTGAGGCAGGAGAATGGCGTGAACCCAGGAGGCGGAGCTTGCAGTGAGCCAAGATAGCGCCACTGCACTCCAGCCTGGGCAAGAGCGAGACTCCATCTCAAAAAAACAAAAACAAAAACAAAAAACAGAATCTGGGGCCGCGTGTGGTGGCTCATGCCTGTAATACCAGCACTCTGGGAGGCCGAGGTGGGTGGATCACGAGGTCAGGAGTTCAAGACCAATGTGGCCAAGATGGTGAAACCCTGTCTCTTACTAAAAATACAAAAATTAACTGGGCCTGGTGGCAGGTGCCTGTAATCCCAGCTACTCGGGAGGCTGAGGCAGCGAACTGCTTGAACCTGGGAGGCGGAAGTTGCAGTGAGGTGAGATGGTGCCACTGCACTCCAGCCTGGAAAACAGAGCGAGACTCCGTCTCAACACAAAAACAAAAACAAAAACAAAAAAACAGAATCTGGCTGGGTGTGGCAGCTCACACCTATAATATTAACACTTTGGGAGGCTGAGGCGATTGGAACACTTGAGCTCAGGAGTTCAAGACTAATCTAGGCAACATGGCAAAACCCCATCTCTAAAAAAACCCGAAAACAATAACCAAAACAAAAATTAGCCCAGCCTGGTGGGACACACCTGTAGTCCCAGCTAGCTGAGACAGGAGGATTGCTTGAACTCAGGAGGTCGAGGCTGCAGTGAGCCAAGAAACTGCCAATGCACTCCAGCCTGGGTGACAAAGTGAGACCCTGTCTCAAAAAAAACCCCAAAAAACTCCAAAACCAGAAACAGAATCCCAGGCCTATCAAAACAGGAACGTCAGGCAAAGGCCCTTAAAATCTGTAACTGAATACACCAGCAGACATTTTCAGGATTTTCCTTGCCTTTATATTCTGTCAAAATTTCCTCTCAGCTGTTAATATGTTGTTCTTAATATTTATAAGAAATATTTTGGCCAGCCAAGGTGGCTCATGCGTGGAATCCCTGTACCTTGGGAGGCCAAGGCAGGAGGATCGCTTGAGCCCAGGAGTTTGAGACCAGCCTGGGCAACATAGCAAGACCTGTCTCTACAAAATAAAAAAATTAGCTGGGCATGGTGGCCCACATTTGTAGTCTCTGCTACTCAGGAAGCTTGAGGCAGGAAGATCAAGAGTTTGAGGTTGCAGTGAGCTATGATGGCACCACTGCACTCCAGTCTCGTAAGACCCTATTTCAAAAATTTTTCTTCCAGATTTCCTATCTCTATGTACACTTTTGCTTTCAGATTTTTTTTTTTAACTACTGATCTATCAGTTTGGAAGCATACCTTTCAGAGATATCTACATTTGAGAAGATGTTATTTATTCTTCCAATTCAAGATTATTCCAAGTTATTAAAACAGTTCTTTCTCTTCCATTTCCTTATCCTTCTATACTAAATATACTGTTTCCCTTTATTGTTTAGTTTTTTTTTGATAGCACAACACTTGGTTTCTTAAATGGTAACTTTTATCTATATAAAATATCCCTGTACTATCCACTTAACGGTTTTGGTCTTGAATTCTACTTATTTTGGCATTATTTACATACAATAAATTACAGATTTTCAGTATAAAGAGCTTTAACAAATATATAGGCCACCTACCATACTCACAGGCTTATGTGATCCTCCTGCCTCAGCCTCCTAAGCAATTGGGACCACAGGTGTACACCACCACATCTGGCTAATTATTATTATTTTTTAAGAAATAGGGTCTCCCTATGTTGCCCAGGCTGTTCTCGACCTCCTGGGCTTAAGTGATTCTCCCACCTCGGCCTCCCAAAGTGCTAGGATTATAGGCGTAAGCCACTGCACCTGGCTAAATTCTCTCTTGTATACCTTATTAAAGCATGTTATCCATTTATATATTGCCTTAAGAGCTATTAACTCAATCTACCATTTGTCTTTTCCTTTTCTTTTTTTTTTCCCTTGAGACAGAGTCTCGCTGTGTTGCCCAGGCTGGAGTGCAGCGGTGCAATCATTGCTCACTCTACTGTCAAACTCCTGGCTTAAGCAATCCCCTCCGTCCTCGGCCTCCCAAAGTGTTAGGATTACAGGCGTGAGCCTGTAATAGGACTTATGACTGGCCTAAGTCCTATTTCTAATAAACAAGATGTATAATGGAAAAGCCAGTCCCCAAAATAAAATCACCCCCCACCATCAGTATAAAATATCACTGAAAAGTTAACATGCTATCATGGTTCATCAATTCTAGATGCATATTTTTTATAACATATCTGAAATAGGAATGTCCTTTTTTATTTTTATTTTTTTGAGGCAGAGTCTCGCCCTGTCACCAGGCTGGAGTGCAGTGGCGTGATCTTGGCTCACTGCAATCTCCACCTCCAGGGTTCAAGTGATTCTCTTGCCTCAGCCTCCTGAGTAGCTGGGATTACAGGCATGTGCCACCACACCCAGCTAATTTTTGTATTTTTAGTAGAGACGGGGTTTCACAATGTTGGCCAGGATGGTCTTGATCCCCTGACCTCATGATCCACCTGCTTCAGCCTCCCAAAGTGCTGGGATTACAGGTGTGAGCCACCATGCCCAGCCAGGAATGTCTTTCAATTGATGACAAATTACAATTTAACTAGCAACATTTTTTTTCCTTAGTGGTACATAAAAAAAAGTCTTTCAATCAACTGCACCTTAAATCTGATAAAATATATTGTAGATTTTTTAATTTTAAAGAGACAGAGTCTTGCGCTGCTACCCAGGTTGGAATGCGGTGGCACAATCATAGCTCATTTTAACCTTGAACTCCTGGGATCAAGCGATCATTCCATCTCAGCCTTCCAGGTAGCTGGGACTACAGGCACACATCACCATGCCCAGCTAATTTTTGAGATGGGATCTCACCATGTTGCCCAGGCTGGTCTTGAGCTCGTGGGTTCAAGTGATCCACCTCCTGACCCCGTTTGGCTTCCCGAACCACTGGGATTACAGGTGTGAGATTTAGTGTTCATTACATAAAATGTACACAAATTGTCCAGGCAGATTTTCTTCTCAGTTTAGCAAAAAGTCAATCATTTTAGAGGGTTTTATTAAGGACTGGAGTCAAGCAAACAACTTGTGTTTCATAAAAATTTAATCGGCTGGGTGTGGTGGCTCATGCCTGTCATCCCAGCACTTTGGGAGGATCACAAAGTCAGGAATTTGAGACCAGCCTGGCCAACATGGTGAAACCTTGTTTCTACTAAAAATACAAAAAAGAAAAAAAAAATTAGCTGGGCGTGGTGTGGGCGCCTGTAATCCCAGCTACTCAGGAGGCTGAGGCAGGAGAATTGCTTGAATCCAGGAGGCGGAGGCTGCAGTGAGCCGAGATCGCACCACTGCACTCCAGCCTGGTCAAGAGAGCAAGACTGTCTCGGGTTAAAAAAATTTAATCAACTTTCTGCAACTAGTGAGTTCAGTTTGAAGAAATTTCTAATTAGATTACATTCAATGGCTTAATCTTTTTCTGGAACAATAAACATTGATTGGACTGTCTTTTGTCAGAGGCTGACTAGGTTAAACATGTGTGTTGCTGGTCAAGAGAAAGATTATGACAAAAAAATATGGATTAAGTAACATAAATGTACTATCATTAGAAGAACAATTTAAAGACCCTGACCTGTGACCTGTTGTTCCACATATAATTACTTAGTAAAAGGCTGGGCACAGTAGCTTATGCCTATAATACCAGTACGTTGGGAGGCCAAGGCAGAAGGATCACTTGTGGTCAGGAGTTCGAGACCAGCATGGGCAACATAGTGAGATCGTGTCTCCACAAAAAATTTAAAAATTAGCTCGGTGTAATGGTGCACATCTGTGGTCCCAGCTACTCAGGGGACTGAGGCTGCAGTGGGCTGTGATTGTGCCACTGCATTCCAGCCTGGGTGACACAGTGAGACCCTGTCTCAAAAAAAAAAAAAAAAAAAAGACTTGGGCCAGGCGCGGTGGCTCACGCCTGTAATCCCAGCACTTTGGGAGGCTGAGGCAGGCGGATCACGAGGTCAGGGGATCAAGACCATCCTGGCTAACACGGTGAAACCCGTCTCTACTAAAAATACAAAAAATAAGCCGGGCGTGGTGGCGGGCACCTGTAGTCCCAGCTACTTGGGAGGCTGAGGCAGGAGAATCGCTTGAACCCAGGAGGCAGAGCTTGCAGTGAGCCAAGATTGCACCACTGCACTCCAGCCTGGGAGACAGAGCAAGACTGCCTCCAAAAAAAAAAAAAAAAAAGACTTAGGAAGACATTCACTACTAGTTACTATACTGACTAGTGTACTATGAAGTATCTAGCTTAGAACATCCCTAAGAAGTCAGTTGTTCATATTTTGACAGCAAAGCAAATGTAGAGAGATGGATGAGTGGATGGGATGGGGCAAAGAGGAAGGAAGAAAGAAAATAACTTTGACTCTTAGAATAGTCTCCCAACTGATCTCTTACTTCAGCCCTTGCCCCTCATAAATTTATTCCCTACAGGGCCACTACTATGATATCATTAAACTAGAAATCATTTCTCTGCTTAAAATCTAAGGAGTTTCCACTTGAAGAAAAGCTGAATACCTTACAGTGGCCTACCAGGCACTATAAAATCTCCATCTGATATCATCTAATTTACCACTCCTCTGGCTCACTATAGTCCTGCCATGTGGCCTCCTTTTTGGGGAGGGGGGGGATGGAGTCTTGCTCTGTCGCCAAGGCTGGAGTACAGTGGTGTGATCTCAGCTCACTGCAACCTCTGCCTCTCTGATTCAAGCAATTCTCCTGCCTCAGTCTCCCTAGTAGCTGGAATTACAGACGTGCGACACCACGCCCAGCTAATTTTTGTATTTTTAGTAGAGACAAGGTTTCACCATCTTGGCCAGGCTGGTCTCGAACTCCCAACCTCAGGTGATCCACCCACCTTGGCCTCTCAAGTGCTGGGATTACAGGCATGAGCCACTGCACCTGGCCCTCCTTGTTTTTTGAACACACAAACATGCTGCCGTCTCAGGGAGTCTTTGCAACCGCTGGTTCCCTCTGCCTGGAACACTCTGCCCCCAGATACGTATCTGCACAGCTCACTTCCTTCAAGTCCTTAAGTCTTCCTCAGGAAGGCCTTTCCTAGCCACCCTATTTAAAAGTGCAGCTCAAACCATCCTCCCCTCCCAGCCCAAAAATCCCTACTCCTCCCTCATTTTTCTTCATAATGCCTATTCAAAACCTAATATACTTTACTTTTTAAAAATGTCTCTTCATGACTGTAATTCAGCTCCATGAAGACATGGGTTTTTGTCTGTTTTGTTCATTGCTACATTCCCAATGGAAGTTCTCGACAAATATTTGTGGAATGTAAAGGAGGGAAGAGGAAAGAAAGAAAGGTGGTAACCACAACTGGGCTACAAAACTATTTTCAGGTAATTACAGTATGATCAATTAAAAACCCCATGATAGAAGTAAAATTTGATTGGCCAGGCGCAGTGGCTCATGCCTGTAATCCCAACACTTTGGGAGGCCAAGGTGGGCAGATCACAAGGTCAGGAGTCTGAGACCAGCCTGGCCAACATGGTGAAACCCCATCTCTACTAAAAATACAAAAATTAGCTGGGTGCAGTGGTGCATGCCTGTAGTCCCTGCTACTTGGGAGGCTGAGGCAGAAGGATCACTTGAACCCAGGAGGTGGAGGTTGCAGTGAGCTGATATCGCACCACTGCACTCCAGCCTCGGTGACAGAACACAACTCTGTCTCAAAAAAAAAAAAAAATATATATATATATATAGAGAGAGAGAGAGAGAGAGAGAGGTAGAATAAATATAAACACTAGGCAATACAGTAATATGCGGCTATTTAATAAACTTTTTTTTCAGCACTTATACGCAAACACTGTCCCAGGTATTGTGGAAGATTTAAAGTGAACAAAAAGCCCTGCCTTCAAGAAATCTGTTTGCAATGAGGAAGACAATCAATCTTATGTAATATAAAATTAACTGCTTCCTGCTTTCTCCCCACCACTTTTACCACATGTACAATGTAACCTCATCAACACCTCCAGTCCTGTGACCTTTCCATTTATTTCCAGTCTGTCGGCACTCCCTCTGCTTCACTCCTTTTCCAATCCACTCCACGAATGCCATTCCAATACCTTTACTGCTGGTCCCTTCAACTCTCACTGCTCTTTTACCATACCTGGCTCACAAATTCCCATACTCAGGATCTACTTATCTTTTATTTATTTATTTTTTTATAGAGATGAGGTCTCACTATGCTGCCCAAGCTAGACTTCAACTCCTGGGCTCAAGCGATCCTCCCACCTTAGCCTCTCAAATGCTGGGATTACAGGCATGAGCCACCTGGCCTCAAGATCAATATAATCGTCAACTTTTACATTTGGGCTGCTGAGTATGGCTAGAGAAAAGTCACCATTGTTTGTACTGTTCCATTTCAAATTAATGGTCTCCAAATTGCATATGCTCTTTGAAAACCACTCAGCAGTCCAGTCCTGTGCAACTCTGCTCAGCTCCTCTTTTGATTCCCTGCAGCAACAATTCCAACTTTTACTACCACATTACACCCCACCCTCAACAAGTGAACTTGCCTCCTCCAGGCCAGAGAAATAAATGCCAGCAGCTGTTTATTCTCTCAGGCCCACCAACACATCTTTTTACAAATAAATTTTGCCTCACAGCTGGTCATGGTGGCACACGCCTGTAGTCCCAGCTACTTGGGAAGCTGAGGTGGGAGGATCACTTGAGCCCCAGGAGGTCGAGGCTGCAGTGAGCTGTGATGGTGCCACTACATGCCAGCCTGGGCAACAGAGCAAGACTATGTCAAAAAACAAAAACAAAAACAAAATTCTTTACATGAGTACCTAATTTCCAAACCAATGATATTTTTCAGTCTTCTTGGCCTCTCTGCAGTATTCTGCCTTGGTATCATTCTGACCACTCCTTTCTTAAAACTATCTCAACCTTTAAAAAAAAAAATCATTATTTTTAAAACTGGACATGGGGCCGGGCATGGTGGCTCACGCCTGTAATCTCAGCACTTTGGGAGGCTGAGGCAGGAGGATCACTTGAGGCCAGGAGTTTGAGACCAGCCTGGGCAACATAGCGAAACCCTGTGTCTACTAAAAATACAAAAATTAGTTGGGCGTGGTTGTGCACGCCTGTAATCCCAGCTACTCAGGAAGCTGAGACACAAGAAACTGCTTAAACCCAGGAGGGAGAAATTGCAGTGAATCGAGATGGTGCCACTGCACTCCAACCTGGGTGATAAAGTGAGACTCCCTCAAAAAAAAAATAAAAAATAAAAAATGGTGACGGGCGTCTCACTCTGTCACCCAGGCTGGAATGCAGTGGTACAATCATAGCTCATTACAGCCTCAAACTCCTGTGATCAAGCAATCTTCCTGCCTCAGCCTCCCAAGTAGCTAGGACTAAATGCATGTGTGACCACACCCTGTTAATTTTTAGTTTTTGTAGAGAGAGGATCTCTCTACAGACCCCAGACTGGTCTCAAACTCCTGGGCTCAAGTGATCCTCTTGCCTCAGCCTCTCAGAGTGCTAGGATTATAGACATGAGCCACTGCGTCAGCTTCTCTCAACTTCTGAAGTCTCCTCTGATTCGCCTCCTACCCCTCTCAGCCCCATTAACCAATCATCTTTGCTTTGGTCCTTAAATGCTGGTTTCCCTTGGGTGCTAGCTAATATTGGAAATATCAGCCATTCTCAACTAATAATTCCTAATTATATCCCCAATTCAGACTTTTTATTCTAAGTTCCCAATTTGAATTTCAAGTTACCAACTAGACATAGCCACCTGGATGTATTCACTTATTAAACAACTGAGTGCCCTCAATGTATCAAGCACTGTCCTACATGTTAGGGAGACAGCAGTGAAGAGACACAATCCTCAGCCTTACAGATCTTACATTCTAGTTTGGTGGGGGCAGGTTAGATGCCTCACAGGCACTTTAAATCCAACATACCTGGAACCAGACTTATGACCTAACCTCTAACCCTGTTCTTCCTTCCTACATTCTATGTTTTCTCCTTCTCCCTTGCCCAGCCCATGTATTACTTATTCAGTCACCATGTCCTGTCTATTCTATCTCCTAAACATCTCTTTACTACATCCCTTCCTTCATCCCTCTTCCACTGCCTTAGTTCTACCTTTGTCATTTCTCATCTGGACTGCTGCATTAGCCTGTTAACTGGTTTCGTTTTCTGAAAGGAAGCATCAATCTATCCTCAATATTAGAATAATCTACAATGCTTTTTCACCTGGGCATGTCTTTCCTTTTTTTTTTTTTTTTTTGAGATGGAGTTTCACTCTTGTCGCCCAGGCTGGAGTGCAGTGGCGTGATCTTGGCTCACTGCTACCTCTGCCTCCTGGGTTCAAGCGATTCTCCTGCCTCAGTTTCCCTAGTAGCTGGGATTACAGGCACCTACCGTCACACCTGGCTAATTTTTTTTGTATTTTTAGTACAGTTGGGGTTTCGTCACGTTGGCCAGGCTGGTGTCGAACTCCTTACCTCAGGTGATCTGCCCGCCTCGGCCTCCCATAGTGCTGGGATTACAGGCATGAGCCACTGCACCAGGCCTGGGCATGTCTTTCCTAGCTTAAAATTCCTCAGTACTGGCCGGGCACGGTGGCTCACGCCTGTAATCCCAGCACTTTGGGAGGCCGAGGTGGGTGGATCACGAGGTCAGGAGATCGAGACCTTCCTGGCTAACACCGTGAAACCCCATCTCCACTAAAAATACAAAAAGAAATTAGCTGGGCGTGGTGGCGGGCGCCTGTAGTCCCAGCTACTCGGGACGCTGAGGCAGGAGAATGGCGTGAATCCGGGAGGCGGAGCTTGCAGTGAGCCGAGATCGTGCCACTGCACTCCAGCCTGGGCAATAGAGCAAAAAAAAAAGATTCCTCAGTACTTCCCACTGCCTGGAGTCTTTCACTATGCACTATATACTCTGTACTAGCTGCATGTACCTTTGCAACCTCTGCTCCAGTAAGAACAGGTGCTCTAGGAGGAACCAAATTACCAACACATGCCATCCTCCCTGCTGGAAAGCAGACCAATAGCACAGTGGTTAAGAGCCAGGCCCTAGAGCTAGATTGCCTATTTGACCACAGCTCCTACTGGCTGTATGACCTTGGGCAAGTTATTTAATGTCTCTGCAACTCAGTTTTCCTTTCCCAAATAGGAATAACAGTAGGTGTATTTCATAGGGATTTGAGAATTGAGTTTATATGGAAAGTCCCTGACATGCAGTGAATGCATGTAAGTGTGTAACTATCATTATGTCTTTACTACTACCCCTTCCCTAAAGTTGAACACTTTTACTTTGTACTCCCATACACTTCATTGCAAGGGATTATAACTCTATCTCCTTCACTACACTGTGATGGTCTCAGGGCAGGAACTTTGTCTTATTGATCTTTTTAATCCTCAGCCAACATAATATATGTCACATTTTTATGTGAAATAACTATCAATAAATGTGGCATGTGTTTAAGCTAAAAAGTGTGCAGGTGCAAAACAAAATGCAAGCATCTGGGCCAAATTCAAGTTGAATTTGAAGCGAAAGAAAAGGTGAGGGGGAAAAAAAAACACTGAAATGCATGCATAAAACAGACAGTCAAGTGTAGACGTACTTGGGCAATGGGGAGTAGACTAGAATATGGGGGAGGGGATATTGAGAAATGAAGCCAGTCAGAAAAGGTTATGAACAGAGTTGAATGTTAGCCTAAGGAGTTTGGACCTTACCCCCCAAAAAAAGGGGTCCAAGGAAGTCCTTTTCACTAACGTGCTATATGGTTTAATCATTTTAGTAATATAAGTAATTTGACGACTGAATTGGAAAGTAGAAAGACTAAAGACAGAGACTAAGGAGAGGTACTGCTACTATCCAAGCAGGAAGAAGCAAGGAGCTTAAATGGAACCAAGCACATGAAAGATGGGATAAACAACATTTCCAAGGTGAAATTAACTGGCCTCAATGACTGTTCTGATATAAAGATGAAGGATATGACTCAGAGGTTTCTTGCCGGCACAACTGGAAAGTGATGCTATTAATGAAGATAAGGAATACAAAGGTAGGAGCAAGGCTACGAGTACAGGAGAACAAGTAGTTACTCCACCTAAAGTAATTCTTGAAAACAATAAACATATTATTTAGAATTGAAATCAAGTGCAAAGAGAATCATGCCATCACTCTGGCATGCACTGTTCTTATTTAACAAGCACATCAGAAAAAAAATGTGTCCAATTCAAAGGGCTCATTTGTGTACTAAATAATATGTTACTGTCCTTTATTTGGGGGAGAAAAACCTATTATATAGAGGTAGGGCTAAAGAGATGAAAATGTGGCCAATATTTTTCAACACTATGTATTCTTGAAGCCTGCTTTTTAAATTTCTCACAAAACAATATTTTCCTTTTTTTTTGAGACAGTTTCACTCTCGTCGCCCAGGCTGGAGTGCAATGGCACAGTCTCGGCTCACTGCAACCTCTGCCTCCTGGGTTCAAGTGATTCTCCTGCCTCAGCCTCCCAAGTAGCTGGGATTACAGGCACCAGCCATCACGCCCGGCTAATTTTTGTATTTTTAGTAGAGATGGGGTTTCACCACGTTGGCCAGGCAGGTCTTTAACTCCTGACCTCAGGTGATCTGCCCATCTTGGCCTCGCAAAGTGCTGGGATTACATGCATGAGACACTGCGCCTGGCCAAAACAATGTTTTCTTAGGGCGCTAAGATTCTGTTCTAATCGAAATATCATGATGAAAATGTACAGCTGCTTAAAGATTTATTTAAAAACACTGACTTTAATTTTGCTTACTTGTAGCTGGACGCTGTGGCTCACACCTGTAATCCCAGCACTTTGGGAGGCTGAGGAGGGTGGATCATGAAGTCAAGAGATCAAGACCATCCTGGCCAACATGGTGAAACCTCGTCTCTACTAAAAATACAAAAATTAGCTGGGCGTGGTGGCGTGCGCCTGTAGTCCCAGCTACTCAGGAGGCTGAGGCAGGAGAATAGCTTGAACCTGGGAGGCAGAGGTTGCAGTGAGTCAAGGTCGCACCACTGCACTCCAGCCTAGCAACAAAGCAAGACTCCGTCTAGGAAAAAAAAAAAAAAAATTTTGCTTACTTGCTGCTTTACATGAAATGCTAGTTATTATTTTTGAATGTGCTGTCCCCTTTGCAACTCGTATCAATATGTACTTCATGCTTCTGTCAAAATTCCCCTTCCTTTTTGAGACAGAGTCTCGCACTGTTGCCCAGGCTGGAGTGCAATGGCATGCTCTCAGCTCACTGCAACCTCTGCCTCCTGGGTTCCAGTGATTCTCCCGCCTCAGCCTCCTGAGTAGGTGGGATTACAGGTGCCCGCCACCATGCCCAGCTAATTTTTTGTATTTTTAGCAGGGACAGGGTTTCACTATGTTGGTCAGGCTGGTCTCGAACTCCCGACCTCGTGATCCACCCACCTCCGCCTCCCAAAGTGTTGGGATTATAGGAGTGAGCCACTGTGACCGGCCAAGACTCCCTTTCTTAAAAGGCTCAACAAGATGATCTAAAAGTTCTAATGCCTAAAAGTTCTAATTATGGTAATCTATTTCTATCAGGACAAACACAATGTAAGGAAATTTAAACAGGCCAGATATTTCTATTCCTAAAATGAGGAAATAGCAGGATAACTTTGTGCAGCAGTAATCAAATTTCAGTGCACAAACAGAAACTCCTTGGGCGCTTGTCAAAAAAGCAGTTATCGGCCGGGCGCGGTGGCTCACACCTGTAATCCCAGCACTTTGGGAGGCCGAGGCGGGCAGATCCCCTGTGGTCAGGAGTTTGAGACCAGCCTGGCCAACATGGTGTAACCCTGTCTCTACTAAAAATACAAAAAAATTAGCCAGGCCTGGTGGCGGGCACCTATAATCCCAGCTACTCAGGAGGCTGAGACAGGAGAACCACCTTAACCCGGGAGGTGGAGGTTGCAGTGAGCCAAGATCGCCACTGCACTCCAGCGTGGGCAACAGAGTGAGACCCTGTCTCAAAAAAAATTAAAAAAAAAAAAAAATGCAGTTATCTGCCCATATGTAGAGGTGAGGCTGAAGAGATCAAAGTGTGACCAACAGTTTTCAATACTGTGTATTCCCTACCCTAAGAGATGATTTAGTGAGGTGACACCCAGAAACTTTCATTTTGATTTTCAAATGCACCAGGTAATTCTAATGCAAGTATTTCAAGGCCACTTTGAGAAACCTGTGCAGTGGCTCTGATATCAGAAATGTGTTTTAAAGTCCAGCTCTCCCATTTGTTGCTGTGTGACCTCAGACTACTAACTTAGTTTCTCTGAAGTTCGGATTTCTCATTAGAAAAAGGGGGATACTAAAGGCTTTAGAGGGATGATGAAATACAATGAAATATAAATATAATGAAACAATGATTATGCTGTGCCCACCTATAATTTTATAATTATTATGATTCACCCAGTTCCACGGGACAAAAATAAGGAAGAACTGGGCAAGTGTATATATCCATCCTGATGTTCTAAAAGCGTTCTAATTCAGGTTTTTTTCCATTTCCATATTAAAATTTTCATCTACAGGATTCTATAAGAACATCACAGTCAGGCGTGCTCTTTTGTCTTCCTCTCCCTTTAATTTTGTAATACATGAAAAAGTCTCTGGGGCCAGGCACGGTGGCTCACGCCTGTAATTCCAGCACTTTGGGAGGCCGAGGCAGGCAGATCACAACGTCAGGAGATCTAGACCATCCTGGCTAACAAGGTGAAACCCCGCCTCTACTAAAAAAAAAAAAAAATGCAAAAAATTAGCCGGGCACGGTCGCGCACTCCTGTAGTCCCAGCTACTCAGGAGGCTAAGGCAGAAGAATGGCATGGCATGAACCCAGGAGGCAGAGCTTGCAGCGAGCTGAGATCACGCCACTGCACTCCAGCCTGGGCAACAAGCGAGACTCCATCTCAAAAAAAAAAAAAAAAAGAGAAAGTTTCTGGACAAATTACTTAAGGGCTTCCAGTTCCATGAGCAAACCTTTCTGAAGGCATAAAGCCATGAACACAAATATTCACCAAAAAATAATTTTCACAACATCAACATACTCAAAAATTAGTATTTTTACTGAACATTATTAAGATCCTCCAAGAAAGCAAATCCTGTTTGCTTGTGCTAGTAGACACCAAAAATAGGACATAAAGTTATCTAAAGGTCATATGCTTTATATTTAGAATAATCAGTTTAATTGTGCTATAATCAACTCCTCACACTTCATTAAGTAACTCTGCTAGTTTCCGCTATTTTAAAACCCGAAATACAATTTTTAAAATTTTTTTAGAGACAGGACCTCACTCTGTCACCCTGGCTCTCTCAAGCCACAGCTCATTGTTCTCAAGCTCTCAGCCTCTCAAATAGCTAGGACTACAGGTATATACCACCAAGCTTGCCTAAGTTAAAAAAAAAATTGTTGGCCAGGCGCGGTGGCTCACGCCTGTAATCCCAGCACTTTGGGAGGCAGAGGCGGGCGGATCACGAGGTCAGGAGATCGAGACCATCCTGGCTAACACGGTGAAACCCCGTCTCTACTAAAAATACAAAACAATTAGCCAGGTGCGGTGGCGGGCGCCTGTAGTCCCAGCTACTCAGGAGGCTGAGGCAGGAGAATGGCGTGAATCCGGGAGGCGGAGCTTGCAGTAAGCCAAGATAGCGCCACTGCAGTCGGGCCTTCCGGCCTGGGCGAAAGAGCGAGACTCCGTTTCAAAAAAAAAAAAAATTGTTTTTTCTTTTTTTTCTTTTTTTGAGATGGAGTTTTGCTCTTGTTGCCCAGGCTGGAGTGCAATGGTGCAATCTCAGCTCACTGCAACCTCCACCTCCCAGGTTCCAGTGAATGAATCCAGTGATTCTCCTGCCTCAGCCTCTGGAGTAACTGGAATTACAGGCATGCGCCACCATGCACAGCTAATTTTTGTATTTTTAGTAGAGACAGGGTTTCACCATGTTGGTCAGGCTGGTCTCGAACTCCTGACCTCAGGTGATCCACTCACTTCGGCCTCCCAAAGTGCTGGGATTACAGGCGTGAGCCACCGTGCCTGGTCTTAAAATTTTTAGGTACAGATGAGGTCTTGCTATGTTGCCCAGGCTGATCTTGAACTCCTGCCTTAAACAATCCTCTTGCCTCGGCCTCCCAAAATGCTGGGATTACAGGTGTGAGCCATTGTGCCTGGCCGAAACTAAAAATCTTACCAACAACTAGTAATTCTATATGATGCTTTTGCTCTAACCTGAAATTCTAAATAATGCCTTTGTTTACACTGGGAAATTAATTTATAAAAGTATGCAGCACCTTCTCCATCTTTCTTACTATTTAAAAGCTCGGCTGGGCACAGTGACTCACGCCTATAATCGCAGGAGGATCACTTAGGCCCAGGAGTTTGACACTGGCCTGGGCAACATGGTGAGACCCTGTCTCTATAAAAACAAACAGGCCGGGCGTGGTGGCTCACGCCTATAATCCCAGCACTTTGGGAGGCCGGGGTGGGTAGATCACGAGGTCTGGAAATCGAGACCATCCTGGCTAACATGGTGAAACCCCGTCTCTACTAAAAATACAAAAAATTAGCCGGGCGTGGTGGCGGGCGCCTGTAGTCCCAGCTACTCGGGAGGCTGAGGCAGGAGAATGGCATGAATCCGGGAGGCGGAGCTTGCAGTGAGCCAAGATAGCGCTACTGCACTCCAGTCTGGGTGACAGAGCAAGACTCCGTCTCAAAAAGCCAACAAACAAAAACCCAGCTAGGCATGGTGGCCCGTGCCAGTAGTCCCAGCTACTTGGGAGGCTGAGGTGGGAGGATCACTTAAGCCCAGGAGGTCAAGGCTGCAGTGAGCTATAACCATGCCACTGCACTCCAGCCTGGGCAACAAAGGGAGATACTGTCTCATAAAACCAAATAAATAAATAAAAGCTTTATAAAAGTCATCAGTTCATACTAACTACCTCATCTGTTATTACAAACAGCAATAACATCCCACAATATTTTATCACCTACCAAATATGCACTAACAGATGTCTCTCTCACATTAAAACGGATAAGAAAAAGCAAAAGGGAAAACTGAAGTGCCGGCTGTGAAATGTGAAGGAACCATGGAACCTTGCTGAATGGTAATTATCATATATCAACATTTTCCAAGTGCTCACTTGTACAAGGGACTATAAAGATTACCACCCTTCAGCCAAGGAAAAAGGGGGTGGAGAGTGGGGTGGGAGGGAGGAATCAGAGCCCAGAAGGCTCTTTCTGAAGTAGAATGCAACTAACCTCAGAACACCAAGGGCAGAATGGAGGTTATCAAAGGCCTGGCGGAGTGTGTATGTGGGGGGTGAGGGGGTGGAGCGTCGATGTTGGTCAAAGGGTACATACTTGAAATTTGCTTAGATCTCAAATGTTCTCACACAAAAAAAATGGTAACTAGGTGAGGTGATGGATATGTCAGGTTGATTGTGGTACTCATTTCACAATGTATTCGTGTATTAAAATATAATGTATACCTTAAGTATATACAATTATCAACAGTATTTGTCAATATACCTCAAAGAAGCTAAGGGGGAATAAAACACCAAGGAAATCCTGCCAAAGACAGGATTTGTTGGATATTAGAAAAAGTAAAGATACCATGGGCTACCTGCACTTTGCATAATCTAGTAGGGCACTGGACAGGAGTTGATTCGGCTACTATAAAAATCCTTGCAAAATGGTAATGTAGACTACACCTGTACTATTTGAGAGAGACAGAAGGGTGGGCGGGAGCAAGTTCGAGATGTCCACACCGGGTGAAAATTGAGGGTGCCGCTAGGAAGGTCCGAGAATGGGTTTTCATGGCCCCAAAGTGTCGAGGGAGGGTGGGGGCGTTCCATCTCCCGCCTCCACTTCCACTTCGCCACCTGCACCCCGCCCCGCGTGGGAGTGGAGGTCCACCAGAAGGCCCGAACAGCGGCGGGGGACAAGAAAGCGGCCGCGGGTCCCCGGGAATCGGAGCCGAGCGGCCCCCAGGGAGGAAGGGCTACGGGAGGGTGGGGCGCGGTGCAGCGAGGAAACCGAAAGGAGGACTACGGGGAGGGAGTGCCGCGCGGCTGGGGACCCCTCCCCGTACCACACCCGGGGACCCAGGATGGGGAAGGAGGGTCCCGCGAGCGAAAGGGAGGCAGAACTTACTCCGCGGTCCTCTTCTGAGAGGAAGTCCGGGCCGTCGTCCAGGCCTTCCTGTGGGGTCGGCGGGCACGGCGCGCCGGGGAAAAGGATGAGATGGGGGAGACACAAAGGGAGACATTAGTGCCAGGCTGGCGCGGTCCCCGCGCCCGCCCCGCGCCCGCTGCCCCCACCGCGCTCCCGGGACTCGGCGCCGCGGAGAACACCCACCATCATGGCTGCTCCGAGGCGAGGGCCGGCGCAGGCGCGCATCCCCCTGCTGCCGGAGGGAGCCGGCGGCCAGGAGCGGGGCGGGGCGGGGCGGAGGCGAAGGGGCGGGGCCTAAGGACGGCCCGCCCCGTCCCCGGCGCTGGACGCTCGAGTCCGTGAGCGAGGAAGGTTAACAGGGCCTTCTGCCCAAGGTCAAGGCACCGAAGTCGGGAGAGCCTGAAGACCCATACCTCATGGCTGGGGGCACCTCGCAGCTGGCGGGCTCTGACCAGGGAAGGGCCAAAGGCCACCCAGGGAGCTCTCCAGTTCCCCTGCCCCGAGGGCTCCAGCGAAAAACGATGCAGGCGCCCTCCGGAAGCCATAATACATCATCTGGTCTTTGTATTATGCCACACGATAATTAATCACAATTAATATCATTTTGCCTATGGAAGTTGCTGGAAACAAGGACCTTCACACAGTCGGTAATCAGGGACTATAATCAAGCTTTTACCGCTGGCGAGGTAATAACTACCTCAGAGTTTGGGGCACTAATGGTTGCGAACTATAAAAATGAGCTGTTTTCATTACAAAAATATTCCTTTCCTTTGTTAGAAGAAATTTCCCCACACCTACTCTAACTGTCCAGGTGGTTAGCATCACACGGGATCCACAGGCATTTCAAATAACAGGAGAAAATCATACTTAATCCTAGAATCTACACGTTCCTGAGCTTGCATTCAGTTAAGGAAAGGCATCTTCAGATGTTCAGACCAGAAACCCTTAACCCATTGAAATCCGTACTCTAGGGGCCGGGCGCTGTGGCTCAGGTCTCTAATTCCAGCACTTTGGGAGGCCAAGGCGGGCGGATCACCTGAGGTCAGGAGTTTGAGACCATCCTGGCCAACATGGTGAAACCCCGTCTCTACTAAAAATACAAAAATTAGCCGGGCGTGGTGGCGCGTGCCTGTAATCTCAGCTACTCGGGAGGCTGAAGCAAAAGAATCGCTTGAACCTGGAAGGCAGAGGTTGCAGTGAGCCGAGATTGCACCACTGCACTCCAGCCTGGGCAACAGAGCAAGACTCTGCCTCAAAAAAGGAAAAAAATAAATCCTTATCTCCCTTACTCCTCATATCCAACCAAATCCTATGGCTTCTACAATTGATTGTCCTCCATACCTCTTTTTTTTTTTTGAGACAGAGTCTCGCTCTGTCGCCCAGGCTGGAGTGCAGTGGTGCGATCTCGGCTCACTGTAAGCTCCACCTCCAGGGTTCACGCCATTCTCCTGCCTCAGCCTCCCGAGTAGCTGGGACTACAGGTGTGTGCCACCACACCCGGCTAATTTTTTTGTATTTTTAGTAGGACAGGATTTCACCATGTTAGCCAGGAAGGTCTTGATCTCCTGAGCTCGTGATCCGCCCGCCTCGACCTCCCAAAGTGCTGGGATTACAGGTGTGAGCCACTGCGCCCAGCCCATACCTCTTTAATTAGTCCAATTTTTCCAGTTCTCACAGCAATTACCATCAACTCTCGTCTACACCTTTGCAATACTCTCCTGACTCTACTATTTTCCATCTCTCTATCCTATTTTACACACTGCTGCCAGTTTTCCTCCTAAAACACAGATATTGATGATTATGCTACTACCCTGTTCAGTAATCTTTACAAGCCCCCATTACATAACGATTCAATTCCTCAGCCTACGATTTCAAGCCTTCTACATTTGAATCCCTCTCTACTCCGCCAGGCCCTCCATCCTATTTTATTGAAGTGAAGCTCTCAAAACAATATTAAACTTAACTGATATTTTGGCCGGACGCAGTGGCTCACACCTGTAATCCCAGCACTTTGGGAGGCCAAGGGGGGCAGATCATCTGAGGTCAGGAGTTCAAGACGAGCCTGGCCAACATGGTGAAACCTCATCTCTACTAAAAATACAAAAATTAGCTGGGTGAGGTGGTGCGCACCTGTAATCCCAGCTACTCGGGAGGCCAAGGCAGGAGAATTGCTTGAACTCGGGAGGCAGAGGTTGCAGTGAGCCAAGATCATGCCACCACACTCCAGCCTGGGTGACAGAGACTGCATCTCAAAAAGAAAATAATAAATAAAAATTAAAAATTTTAAAAAACCACTTAACTGATATTTTCATAAGAACTTCTTGTAGCTTTCATTTTGTATGTAAGGAGAACTGAAGTATAGAGAGGTTAAGTTACTGCTCCAACAAAGGTTACTCTACGAAATGGGGGGCGGGGAAGGGACTTTATTTTTTGTCTTTTGTTTCTTGTTTCCCAGCGCATTGTGGTGACTACTAAAGTAGTCTTTTTCACTGGGAGTCATGAGGCATCATGTGGTGTCATTGTAGTGTGATGAAGTGTCGGGAGGAATGTTCCAGTAATTTGTTACTGACTAAAAGTGCCACTATTTCCTATTGGTTTGTTTTTAGATTAAAGGTAATGTCTGCAAAGCTCTTCCTAGGTGGAGAGAAAGGAGTGGAGCCACAATAAATGAGAGGGATTTACATACAACTGATAGGAAGGCCAAGTGCGTCCTTGTGGACAAAGGTTGAGAAGTGCCACAGAGAACCACCTGAAATGCCTCCTATCATTAACCAAGAGTTTTAAATTTCAGCATTTAAATAAAGTCCAGCCTGGGCGTGGTGACTCACCCCTGTAATCCTAGCACATTGGGAGGCTGAGGTGGGAAGACTGCTTGAGCCTAGGTGTTGAAGACCAGCCTGGGCAACATGGCAAAACCCTATCTCTACAAAAAATACAAAAATTAGCCGGGTATGGTGGCACACACCTGTGGTCCCTGCTACTTGGGAGGCTGAGGTGAGAGGATCACTTGATCCCAGGGAGGCTGAGGCTGCAGTGAGCCATATCGAACCACTGCACTCCAGCCTGGGCAACACAGTGAGACCCTATCTAAAAAAAAAAAAAAAAAATTAAACAAAGTCCAGAAACATTGTAATTCCCAAATGCCAAAACTTTAAAATCATTAGTTATGAAAAAAAGAGGTAGGATCTAAAATATAAGCAACTCAACTAAAATTATCAACAAAGGCATGGTAATTACTGCAGCTATAATTCATAGCTGAAAACTCACATGAGTACAGAACCCAATCTTGAAATGATAAACTTGTTAATTAATATCAGCGCTTTCCTTTCTGAGCAAAGGTCTCCAGCTATATTTTGTGAATGATAAAAAGGAATTGTCAGTAACTGATTCTAACAACTGTCAAAAGGCCAAGTTATAGAAATTAAGGAATTTCAGAAGAAAAGAAGTTAAGAAAAGTTTACACGACAGATTTTTCTGCTACTGATAAAATAAAGAAGATATTAAAGGTGAACCACTCTTCTAATATTTGTAACCAAATAATCAATTTTTCATTTTGTTTTGATAGATTTCTATGAAATTATCTACTTCTATACAAATGTAATGAACTAATTATGCTGAATTGCTGTCTGATTACTTAATAGATTTAGCTAAAGTAAAATGTTATGATTGTGAATAGTTAATAGTGTGCTTCAAAAACAAATGTATTGAAAGATTTTAGAGAAGAGTAAAATTTTAGAGAATAATGAATGTTATTTTTAAATTTTAAAAATAAAAAATAGTATTTGCTTTGAACATTTTTGTCAAAAATCAAGTTTTTTCTAGAAAAAAATTTTAATATAAAATGACAATTATTTAATTATAGAAGAAAAATGTTTAATTCCTTTCCTTTTATTATGTTCTGATCAAAGAAGATTTCACCAAAACATATTTTTGCCAATTTCTCACTTCCTCAAATTCTAGAAGATCCCTTTTTGTTTTAGATAACCCGTGGATCCTAATTTTTTCCTCCTACTCCACAGGAGTTATGCTGCAGCAAAATTCTCTATAGGAAGATTGCTGAACTCTGTTATTTCCAAGATGTGCTGTATCAATCAGGATGCCTTTAGCTGCAAGTAACAGATAACATCAATTCAAATAAACTTGAGCAGTAAGGAAACTTATTATTTTACCACCACCACCACCACCACAACAACAAAATCAAGAAACTAGGTGTTTCTGGGCATAGTACAACCAGTGGGTAATGGTGTCATCAAGAACCTAGATTTCTTCCAACTCTCCACTCTGCCACCTTCAGTAACAACCTCATTCCAAGGCTGGTTCTCTTCATGATCCAAGATTACTTCAGTATTTCTAGGTTTTACATCTTGACATAACAACATCCACAAGCAGAAAAAAAAAAAAAAAAAAAACCCTGCCCAGGCTGGGCGCGGTGGCTCATGCCTGTAATCCGAGGCCAAAGCGGGTGGATCACGAGGTCAGGAGTTCAAGACCAGCCTAGGCAACATGGTGAAATCCTATCTCTACTAAAAATTAAGGGGCGTGGTAGCACATGCCTGCAATCCCAGCTACTCGAGAGTCTGAGGCAGGAGAATGGTTTGAACCTGGGAGGCGGAGGTTGTGGTGAGCCCAGATAGCGCCACTGCACTCCAGCCTGGGTGATAGAGTGAGAGACTCCATCTCAAAAAAAAAAAAACCTACAAAAAAAACCTACCCAGAAGCGACCCCTCCCTCTCATATACTTCTCATATTTCATGGACTAGAAATGGATCAACATCCTCACTCTTAAACAATCCCTGGCAAGGGGACTGATATAACCATGACTGGCTTAGAGTCTAAGACTTCGCCCAGTCAAGATTTACCCCTATGGCTGGACGCAGTGGCTCACGCCTGTAATCCTAGCTGCTTGGGAGGCCGAGGCAGGAGGATCACTTGAGCCCAGGAGTTCAAGATCAGCCTGGGCAACAAAGTGAAACCGTGTCTCTACAAAAAATTAGCTGAGCATAATGGTGTGCGCCTGTAGTCCCAGCTACTCAGGAGCCTAAGGTGGGAGGATCACCTGAGCACAGGAGGTTGAGGCTGCAGTGAGCCTCGATCATACCACTGCACTCCTGCCTGGGTGACAGAGTGAGACCTTGTAATAGATTTAGCTACATGAAAGTAAAATCTTGTGATTGCAAATGGTTAATAGTGTGTTTTAATTGCGTTTTAAGTGTTTTACTTAATAGTGTTTTAAATTTTTATTTATTTCAAAATAAATAAATGTGTTTTAAGTGTTTTACTTGTGTTTTAAATGTTTGTTATTTATTTCAAAATAAATACATAAGTAATAATAAAAATTTTTAAATAAAAAAATTGGCCAGGCGTGGTGGCTCACGCCTGTAATCCCAGCACTTTGGGAGGCCAAGGCAGGCAGATTTCCTGAGCTCAGTAGTTCACGACCAGCCTGGGCAACACGGTGAAACCCCGTCTCTACTAAAAATACAAAAAGTTAGCCGGGCGTGGTGGCATGTGCCTTTAGCCCCAGCTACTTGGGAGGCTGAGGCAGAAGAATTGCTTGAACCCGGGAGGCAGAGGTTACAGTGAACCAAGATCGCGGCACTGCACTCCAGACTGGACGGCAGAGCAAGACTTCGTCTCAAAAAAAAAAAAAAAGAAAGAAAGAAAAAATTAACCAGGAGCGGTAGTCTCAGCTACTCAAGAGGATGAGACAGGAGGATCCCTTGAGCTCAGGAGTTTGGGATTATAGTGAGCTATGATCCTGCCACTGCACTCCAGCCTGGGTGACAGAGTGAGACCTGTCCCTTAAAAAAAAAAAAAAAAAAAAAAAAGATTTACCTCTGGGCCTGCGACTGGGGTTAGCCTCCCCAAACCAAAAGAAGAATGTCAGCCAGGCGTGGTGGCTCACACTTGTAATCCTAGCACTTTGGGAGGCCGAGGCGGGTGGATTGCCTGAGTTCAGGAGTTCAAGAACAGCCTGGGCAGCACGGTGAAACTCCATCTCTACTAAAATACAACAAATTAGCTGGGCGTGGCAGTGTGCACCTGTAGTCCCAGCTACTTGGGAGGCTGAAGCAGGATAATTGTTTGCACCCGGGAGGCGGAGGTTGCAGTGAGCTGAGATCATGCCACTGCACTCCACCCTGGGCAACAAAGCCAGACTCCGTCTCCAAAAAAAAAAAAGAAGAATGTGAGCACCTGGATAAAACTGGACAGAGCGAGACTCCGTCTCCAAAAACAAAGAAGAATGTGAGCACCTGGATAAAACTGGAGTTGTGAGAAAGGAAAGGAGGGGAAAGGAATGTGGGGTAGAAAGCCCCAATGTCTCTTATAAATACCAAAGAAACATTTTTAAGGCCAAAAAGAGGTCATGGTACAATAGCAATCAAAAAAGACATATTGGCCAGGCACGGTGGTTCATGCCTGTAATCCCAGCACTTTGGGAGACCAAGGTGGGCAGATCATGAGGTCAAGAGATGGAGACCATCCTGGCCAACATGGTGAAACCCTGTCTCTACTAAAAATACAAAAATTAGCTGGGCATGGTGGCACACGCCTATAGTCCCAGCTACTTGGGAAGCTGAGGCAGGAGAATCACTTGAACCCAGGAGGCAGAGGTTGCAGTGAGTTGAGATCGCGCCATTGCACTCCAGCCTGGTGACAAAGTGAGACTCTGCCTAAAAAAAAAAAAAAGACGTTTTATCTGACATGGTCCAAATTTATTAGATGCGATAGGCCTGATAAAATGAATAATTCATAATCCACTAGTTGGAGAAAATCACTTTTCATGTTTTGGCAAATATCCTCTTAAATGTTTCCCGTGCCTATGCCTCAGATAGTATTTTTCTGGCGTAATCAAGATCAACATATATATTACTAAGTATATTTCTATTCTTCAGCATGAGGTTTTGTTTTTTGTTTGTTTGTTTTTGAGACAGAGTCTGGCTCTGTCGCCCAGGCTGGAGTGCAGTGGCGCGATCTCGGCTCACTGCAAGCTCTGCCTCCCAGGTTCAAGAGGTTCTCCTGCCTCAGCCTCCCAAGTAGCTGGGACTACAGGCGCCCGCCACCAGGCCTGGCTAGTTTTTTGCATTTTTAGTTGAGACGGGGTTTCACAGTGTTAGCCAGGATGGTCTCAATCTCCTGACCTCATGATCCGCCCGCCTCGGCCTCCCAAAGTGCTGGGATTACAGGCATGAACCACCGCGCCCGGCCCAGCATGAGGTTTTTTTTTGTTTGTTTTTTGTCTTTTTGTTTTTGAGATGGAGTCTTGCTCTGTCGCCCAGGCTGGAGGGCAATGGCAGAATCTCAGCTCATTGCAGCCTCTGCCTCCTGGGTTCATGCGAGTCTTCCAACTCAGCCTACCAAGTAGCTGGGATTACAGGCACCCGCCATCATGCCTGGCTAATTTTTGTATTTTTTTTAGTAGAAACAGGGTTTCACCATGTTGGCCAGGCTGGTCTTGAATGCCTGACCTCAGGTGATCTGCCCGCCTCGGCCACCCAAAGTGCTGGGATTACAGGCATGAGCCACTGCACCGCGCCAAATACGTATTTCTTGAAAGACCAGTGACTTTGAACTTTTGTTTGTTAATTTCATATTTGTTATTTCTTCTTTTATAAATTAACTATTTCTGCTTTTTTTTTTTTTTTTTTTTTGACACGGAGTCTTGCTCTGTCACCCAAGCTGGAGTGCAGTGGCGCAATCTCGGCTCACTGCAAGCTCCGCCTCCCAGGTTCATGACATTCTCCTGCCTCAGCCTCCCGAGTAGCCGGGACTACAGGCGCCCGCCACCACGCCTGGCTAATTTTTTGTATTTTTAGTAGAGACGGGGTTTCACAGTATTAGCCAGGATGGTCTCGATCTCCTGACCTCATGATCCCGCCGTCTTGGCCTCTCAAAGTGCTGGGATTATAAACGTGAACCTCCGTGCCTGGCAACTATTTCTGTTCTTAGCCTATATATTTTACTGTTACTTTGTGAAATCTCTTTATATATTAAACATAAAGGCCCTTTGTGCTGGGGATGGTGGCTCATGCCTGTAATCCCAGCACTTAGGAGGCTGAGGTGGGAGGATCGCTTGAACCCAGGAGTTCCAGACCAGCCTGGGCAACACAATGAGACACCATCTCTTAAAAAAAAAACAAAAAACAAAAAACAAAAAATTAGCTGGGCGTGGTGGTGCACACCTGCAGTCCCAGCTACTCAGGAGGCTGAGGTGGGAGGATCACTTGAGCCCAGAAGGTCAAAGCTGCAGTGAGCTAAGAACCCACCACTGCACTCCAACCTGGGTGACAGGGCAAGACCTTGTCTTTTGTTTAAAAAAAAAAAAAGAAAGAAACCCTTTGTTAGGTATGATAAAGTTATATTTTATTTTAATTAATTAGTTTATTTATTTTTTGAGATGGAGTCTTGCTCTGTTGCCCAGGATGGAGGGCCATGGAGCGATCTCAGCTCACTGCAACCTCCACCTCCTGGGTTCAAGCGATTCTCCTGCCTCAGCCTCCCGAGTTGCTGTGACTACAGGCACATGCCACCACGCCTGGCTAATTTTTGTATTTTTTTAGTAGAGACAGGGTTTCACTATGTTGGCCAGACTGGTCTCGAACTCCTGAGCTCAAGTGAACATCCTGCCTTGGCCTTCCAAAGTGCTGGGATTACAGGCATGGGTCACCACAGCCAGCCTGCCTTTTAATTTTAGATCATGATGTTATTTCAGGAAAATTCGTTTAAACCATGTTTTTCCTCTGTTCTCACACCACCACAACAATAATCAGCACAGAAGACTTCTATAACCAAAGGTGTTTGAGTTTTTCCTCACACACCAAGCAGAGGATGCCAGCTGGATGTTCTCCAGTTCAATTCTGACACTATCTACTTGGAGATAGTGTCAGATCCCACAAGTTGAGGGCTCAGTCCCCAAGACACCAGGTGCCCCAGTTGCACCTTTGGAACTTCTGACTGACTGGCTTCAAGTTGGAGTTCCCTCTTTGAGTTTGTTTAATTTGCTGGAGTGGTTCACAAAACTTACGGAAACACTTACTTATGTTTACTGGTTTATTATAAAGGATATTGCCAAAGATAGAGATGAAGAGATGTGTAGGGTGAGGTATGGGGAAAGGGGCGAAGAGCTTCCATGCCCTCCCTGGGTGTACCACCTTCTAGGAACCACCACATGCTCAGCTATCTGAAAGCTCTCCAAACCCTATCCTTGTGGGTTTTTATGGAGGCTTCATTACATAGGGATGATTGACAACCATGCAGAAATGTGACTGGTCAAAAAGCACATGATCTAAAATGATTGACAACCATGTAGAAATGTGACTGGACAGGCTGGGCGCAGTGGCTCACGCCTGTAATCCCAGCACTTTGGGAGGCCGAGGCAGGCGGATCACGAGGTCAGGAGATCGAGACCATCCTGGCTAACACAGTGAAACCCCATCTGTACTAAAAATACAAAAAATTAGCCAGGTGTGGTGGCGGGCGCCTGTAGTCCCAGCTACTCGGGAGGCTGAGGCAGGAGAATGGCCTGAACCCGGGAGGCGGAGCTTGCAGTGAGCCAAGATTGTGCCACTGCACTCCAGCCTGGGAGACAGAGCGAGACTCCGTCTCAAAAAAAAACGCAAAAGAAATGTGACTGGACAAAAAGCACATGATCTAAACCTAACAAGGCCTGTCCAGATTTTTCTTGGACTCACTGTGTAACATTCCTTCCTCTAGGGTATGGGCCGCGATTCTCTCTGGAATGAGGGCATTTAACCCACAATCAGATTAGAGTCCTACCTTGGGCAGGTGAAAGAAGGACTGGAAAAGGTCAGAAAGAGATTCTGTTTCCTGAGGCCTAATGTACCCCAACATTATAACAAGGACTATAGGAGTTACGAGTCAGGAATTGTGCATGATGTATATATCACAAAACCACAGATGTTTTTGACATGCACAAGTTTTTAAAGTTAATGTAGTTAGATCCATGAATCTCCTTTAGGATTTTTTTTTTAATTTAAACTTTTTTTTTTTTCTGTAGAGACAAGGTCTCTCTATGTCGCCCGGGCTGATCTTCTGGCTTAAGTGGTCCTCCTGCCTCAGCCTCCCAAAGTGCTAGGATTACAGACGTGCGCCATGGCGGCCAGCCTAGATTTCTCTTTTTTTTTTTTTTCTTTTTTGAGATAGAGCTTTGCTCTGTTGCCCAGACTGGAGTGCAGTGGCACAATCTCGGCTCACTGCAACCTCCACCTCCTGGGTTCAAGCCATTCTCCTGCCTCAGCCTCCCAAGTAGCTGGGATTACAGGTGCATGCCACTACACCCAGCTAATTTTTTTGTATTTTTAGTAGAGATAGGTTTCACTGTGTTATCCAGGATGGTCTCAATCTCCTAACCTCATGATCTGCCCGCCTTGGCCTCCCAAAGTGCTAGGATTACAGGCGTGAGCCACTGCACCCAGCCCTAGATTTCTTATTTTAGTGATAATGCCTAAAAAGACCCTGCCTACTCTAAAATTACATAACTATCTGCTGGTTTTTTTGCTAGTAACTTTTTTTTCTCTTTTTGAGATGGAGTTTTGCTCTTGTTGCCCAGGCTAGAGTGCAATGGCACAATCTCAGCTCACTGCAACCTCCGCCTCCCGGGTTCAAGTAATTCTCCTGCCTCAGCCTCCCGAGTAGCTGGAATTACAGGCATGCGCCACCACGCCTGGCTAATTTTGTATTTTTAGTAGAGATAGAGTTTCACCATGTTGGTCAGGCTGGTCTCGAACTCCCAACCTCAGGTGATTCACCCGCCTCGGCTTCCCAAAGTGCTGGGATTACAGGCATGAGCCACCACGCCCAGCCTTCTAATAACTTTTTGATTGAACATTACTGACTTCAATTAATGGACCAAATCAGATGAACAAAATAATTTTGTCAACCTTATCACTCCTGATCTCCCCCATAATTCAGGCATTAAAAAATAAAAGCAAACCACATTTTATTTAAGTAAATCAATAAGCAAGGAAGCACTATATCTGGAAGGTCAAAAAAGTAAAAATCATGTCTCAGCAGATTGAGGGTAGAAAAGCTAATGTTCCAGAGATTTAAATCACTCTTAGAGAAACAATCAACTTCCACTTCCCTGGGATTCAGACCTAGGAATCAGCGCCAATGGTGAAACAGCTTATCTTGGTGCCTGGAGACCAAGGGGAGAAGTGACATGATCTCTACAGAAACCAAATCTCTGGGCACATGTAGATTTATTGATTAATGTCAGTACCTCTAATTACATTTGGAAGGATTCTATCTGGAAGCTAAAGACTGTTGAACTGTAACACACTTACTTTCGCCTATTTTTAATGGAAGTTCCTAAAGGGAGAGACACAGAGGACAGTTTAATTTTGCTCCGTGCCTAGAACAACAGCAACATTCTATTAAATCATTTCTAAATTACATTTCAATATGATGATTTTATGACCTCATTCCTCCATCATACAGCTGCAGTGGAGGCACAAGAGATAAGACCTGGAGAAAATGTGGGAAAGAAAGAGCCTAAAACATGACACTCGTAAGTGGTCAGCAAAACTAATATAAGGGCTCACGGCCAGGCATGGCAGCTCACGCCTGTAATCCCAGCACTTTGGGAGGCCAAGGTGGGTGGATCACGTGAGGTCAGGAGTTCAAGACCAGCCTGGCCAACATGGTGAAACCTTGTCTCTACTGAAAATACAAAAATTAGCTGGGTGTGGTGGCACATGCCTGCAGTCCCATCTACTCAGGCGGAGGTTGCAGTGAGCTGAGATCGGGCCACTGCACTCCAGCCTGGGCAACAGAGTGAGAACTCCATCTCAAGAAAAAAAGAGGAGGTGGGGCTCAAATTGAAGATTCCCAAAGCCCCTCAATTACCTTTCAGAAGAATTATACCCAGAAATAACTCTATTTTTTAAGTCACAAAAGCATCTAAAATATTTCATTTCCCAAAATTCTATTTTTAGTCATATTGCTAAGAATACACCCACTGTGCAATACGAGACTTCGTTGTGTTGTTTTCAATCATAGGAAAAGAAGGTTTTAAAATTTTACAAAATTGTTGGACTCTGTGCAGCAAGTAATCCACTATTTCTCTTTAAGAATTTCGGCTGGGCACATAGTTGGGCGCAGTGGCTCACGCATGTAATCCCAGCACTTTGGGAGGCTGAGGTGGGCAGATCACGAGGTCAGGAGTTCAAGACCAGCCTGACCAACATGGTGAAACCCTGTCTCTACTAAAAATACAAAAATTAGCCGAGCATGGTGGCACATGCCTGTAATCCCAGCTACACAAGAGGCTGAGGCAGAAGAATCGCTTGAACCCTGGAGGCAGAAGTTGCAGTGAGCCAAGATTGCGCCACTGCACTCCAGCCTGGGTGACAGAGTAAGACTCTGTCTCAAAAAAAAGGAAAAAAAAAGGAATTTTGACTGGGCACATTGGCTCCTACCTGTAATTACAGCAACTGGGCACAGTGACTCAGACCTGTAATCACAGCAACTCAGGAGGCTTAGGTGGGAGGATAACTTGAGGCCGGGAGATAGAGACCAGCCTAGGCCAGCTAGGGGCAGCCTAGCAAGACTCCATCTCTCTAAAAAAATTTTTTTTTAATTAGCTGCGTTGTAGTGACATGCACCTGTACTCCTAGCTACGTGGGAGACTGAGGTAGGAGGATCACTTGAGCCCAAGTTCGAGGCTTCAGTGAGCCATGATCATGCTACTGCTCTCCAGTCTGGGCAACAGAGTGAGACTGTGTTTCTAAAAAGAAAGAAGAAAGAATTCCTGCCTTCAGAATAAAAAATACACTTCCCCCAAATAAAACATGTACTGCTTCTCTAGAGTTGTTTCCTCCCCTTTTCCTTCTATGTGTGTATGTGTGAAGTGTGTGTGTGTGTGTGTGTGTGTGTGTGTGTGTGAAGCCTTTTCACTTCCACTTTTTCCTGTATTTTGGAATCTAGATTTTTAAAAAATTATCTTTATGATCACTGTCAAAAACGGAATTTTTTGCCGGGCATGGTGGCTCACGCCTGTAATCCCAGCACTTTGGGAGGCCAAGGCAGGCAGATTAGGAGGTCAGGAGTTCGAGACATGCCTAACCAACATGGTGAAATCCCATCTCTAAAAAAAAAAAAAAAAAAAAAAACAAAAAAAAACACAAAAATTAGCTGGGCGCAATGTAATCCCAGCTATGCTGGAGGCTGAGGCAGGAGAATTGCTTGAACCTGGGAGGCAGAGGTTGCAGTGAGCCGAGATGGCGCCACTGCACTCTAGCCTGGGTGACAGAATGAGACTCTGTCTCAAAAAAAAAAAAAAAAGAATGAATTCATATCATATTAACTTTTAGAGGTAGGTGGCTTGTTTGTTTGAGACAGGGTGTCACTCTTGTCACCCAGGCTGGAGTGCAGGGCATCATCATGGTTCACTGCAATCTTGACCTTCAACCTCCCAGGCTCAAATGATCCTCTTGCCTCAGCTTCCCAAGTAGCTGGGACCACAGGAGTCTGCCAACACAACTAGCTAATTTTTAACTTTTTATTTTTATTTGTTAAGAGATGAGTCTCTCCATATTGCGTAGGCTGGTCTCGAACTCCTGGGCTCAAGGGATCATCCCGCCGTGACCTCCCAAAGTGTTGGGATTACAGGCGTGAGCATCTGATGCAGGCTCCACTTCTAATTTTAGTTCTCTTGCTGTTTCCACATCTGCAGTTACTTCCTCTACTGAAGTCTTGAATTGCTAAAAGATTCTGATTACTTTTAAGAAAAAGAAGCTTTTAAATCCATGAGGATTGGAATCAACTTCTTTCAAACTTTCATTTAATGTTGATATTTTGACCTCCTCTATGAATCCTGAATGTTCTTAATGGTATCTAAAGTGGTGAATCCCTTCCAGAAGGTTTTTTCAATTTACTTTGCCCAGGTCCATCAGAGGAATCATATATATGACAGCTATAGCCTTATGAAATGTATCTCTAAAATTATAAGACTTTAAATTCAAGATTACTCCTTGATCCACAGGCTTCAGAATGGCTATCGTGTTCAAAGGCATGAAAACAATATTAATCTCCTTGAACATCTCTAACGGAGCTCTTGGGTGACTAGGGGCATTTTCAATAAGCAGTAATATTTTGAAAGAAATCTCTTTTTCTGAGCAGTAAGTCTCAATAATGGGCTTTAAAAATTCAGTAAACTGTCCGGGTGCGGTGGCTCACGCCTGTAATCCCAGTGCTTTGGGAGGCCGAGGTGGGCGAATCATGAGGTCAGGAGTTTAAGACCAGCCTGGCCAACATGATGAAACCCCGTCTCTACTAAAAATACAAAAAATTAGCTGGGCACAGTGGCAGGTGCCTGTAATCCCAGCTACTCGGGAGGCTGAGGCAGGAGAATCTCTTGAACCTGGGAGACAGAGGCTGCAGTAAGCCGAGATCAGCGCCACTGCACTCCAGCCCGGTGACAGAGTGAGACTGTCCAAAAAAAAAAAAAAAAAAAAAAAATTCAGTAAACTGGCCAGGTGCTGTGGCTCATGCCTGCAATCTCGGCACTTTGGGAGGTTGAGGCAGGTGGACCACTTGAGCCTAGGGGTTTAAGATCAGCCTTTGTAACATGGTGAAACCCCATCTCTACCAAAAATACAAAAGTCAGCCAGTCTCATAACCTAGTCTCTAAATAGATAGATTAAAATTTTTTAAAAATTAAAAAATAATATTCAGTAAACCATATTGTAAACAGATGTGCTGTCAGCCAGGCTTTGTCGTTTCGTTCCATTGATAAAGCATAGGTAGGCTAGATTTAGCATAATTCTTTTTTTGTTTTTTTTTTTTTTTGAGACAGAGTCTCGTTCTCTCGCCCAGGCTGGAATGCAATGGCACGATCTCGGCTCACTGCAACCTCCTCCCAGGTTCAAGTGATTCTTCTGCCTCAGCCTCCTGAGTAGCTGGGATTACAGGCACCCACCATCATGTCCAGCTAATTTTTGTACTTTTGTAGAGATGGGGTTTCACCATGTTGTCCAGGCTGGTGTTGAACTCCTAACCTCAGGTGATCCGCCTGCCTCGGCCTCCCAAAGTGCTGGCATTACAGGCGTGAGCCACTGTGCCTGGCCGATTTAGCCTAATTCTTAAAGGCCCTGGGATTTTGGAATGGTAAATGAGCACTGGCTTCAATTTAAAGTTACCCGCTGGTTTAGTCTCCAAGAAGAGAGCTTGTCTTTTGAAGCTAGGCATTGAGTTTTCCTCTCTAGCTGTGAAAGTCCTAGATAGCATCATTTTCTAATAGAAGTCTATTTTGTCTATATTGAAAATCTGTTTAGTGTAGCCACCTTCATCAGTTATGTTAGATCTACTGGATAACTTGCTGCTTCACCTTACACTGTTATGTTACGAACATGACTTCTTTCCTTAAACCTTATGAACCAACCTGTGTTAGCTTCAAAATTTTCTTCTGCAGCTTCCTCATCCCCTCTCAACCTTCACTGAATTGAAGAGAGTTAGGGCCTTACTCTGGGTTAGGCTTTGGCTTAAAGATAATATTATGGCTGGTTTGATCTTCTATCCAGACCACTAAAACTTTCTCTATATCAACAGTAAGGCTGTTTCACTTTCTTTTTGTGTTTGTTTGTTTGTTTTGAGGTGGAGTCTCACTTTGTCGCGAGGTTGGAGTGCAGTGGCACGATCTTGGCTCACTGCAACCTCCACCTCCCAGGTTCAAGCAATCCTCCTGCCTCAGCCTCCCAAGTAGCTGGAACTATAAGTATGTGCCGCCGTGCCTGGCTAATTTTTGTATTTTTAGTAGAGAAGGGGTTTCACCATGTTGGCCAGGCTGGTCTTGAACTCTTGACCTTGTGATCCACCTGCCTCAGTCTCCCAAAGTGCTGCGATTACAGGTGTGAGCCACTGTGCCTGGCCTAATTTTTAAATTTTTTGTAGAGATGGTTCTCCCTGTGTTGCTCAGGCTGGTCTCTATTTTCTGGGCTCAATCAATCCTCCCTCCTTGGCCTCCCAAAGGGTTGGGATTACAGGCGTGAGACACTGTGCCTGGCCTTTTAAAATTGTCTGTGGAGACAGGGTCTCACTATGTTGCTTAGGCTGGTATGAAAGAACTTTAATACCTATATTTTCATATGATTTCCTTCTTTTATAACCCTAGTTTATGCACTTAATCATTTTTCTGGAATCCTGCAAAATACCTGACCAATACTCCTCAAAACTGTCAAAGTCATGAAAAAAAGGGAAGATTGAGACACTACCACAGACCAGAGGAGACAACTAAATACAATGTGGTTTCTTGGATTAGATCCCGGAACAGAAAAAGGACATTGGTGACAAACTAGTGGCAGTCTGGCATCTAGTTAATAATAATGTACCAATGTTAGTCTCTTACTTTCAGGAAATGTGCCACAGTATTGTAAGATGACCACTTTAGGGGAAACTGAAACTGAGTAAGGAGCATATGGAAACTGTACTTACTATCTTTGCAACTTGTTTGTAAATCTAAAATTATTGCAAAATAAAAAGCTTATTTTTATTTTATTTTTTTTGAGACAGGGTCTCACTCTGTCGCCCAGGCTGGAGTGCAGTGGCACAATCTCGCCTTACTGCAACCTCCGCCTCCTGGGTTCAAGCGATTCTCCTGCCTTGGCCTCCCGAGTAGCTGGGATTACAGGTGCCTGCCACCATGTCTGGCTGATTTTTGTGTTTTTAGTAGAGACGGAGTTTCACCATTTTGGTCAGGCTGGTCTCGAACTCCTGGCCTCAAGTGATCCTCCCGCCTCGGCCTGCCAAAGTGCAGGTATTACAAGCGTGAGCCACCGTGCCTGCCCTAAAAAGCCTATTTTTAAACAAGCATTATTCTGAGAAGGGATTCAGGCATCTACAGCACAAAAGGATTCAGAATGCTTGCCATAGAGCTGCAGATGCTGTTGAGTGAGGGCAGAGAGAGCACCAGGATCAAACGGACAGTCTTGTGGGCCAAAGCCTGGCAGCAGGAACATCACTTCTGCCCAGATAGGTCCTGTGGCCCATCCTGAGGCAGTGGCTGTGGGAACTGTAACCCCTGATCTGGGCAGCAATAACCCTGAACTCTGGAAGGGGCACATGCCTCAGCTAGCCACCTGCCACCTGCCACATGAGTTCAAGGAGATCCTTTCTATCAATCATGGCTTAAAGAGATGACAAATTAAGCTGATTCAAGGACGTTCACTTACAAAGAAAAAAAGTTCAAAGTTGAAGGTAGGGATAATGCAGGAAATCAGGGTCAGCAGAAATCCCAAATAATTTAAATCTCCTTAAGGGCAGGAATAACTCCACCATAGCAGTAGCATAGTAAGAAGTCCTTAATGGACCCCCAACACCCCCAACAATAGTTTTGTTTTTTTTGTTTGTTTTTTTTGAGACGGAGTCTTGCTCTGTCGCCCAGACTGGAGTGCAGTGGCACGATCTCGGCTCACTGCAAGCTCGCCTCCCAGGTTCACGCCATTCTCCCGACTCAGCCTCCCAAGGAGCTGGGACTACAGGCGCCCACCACCACACCCAGCTAATTTTTTCTATTTTTTAATAGAGACGGGGCTTCACCGTGTTAGCCAGGATGGTCTCGATCTCCTGACCTCCTGATCCGCCCGCCTCGGCCTCCCAAAGTCCTGGGATTATAGGTGTGAGCCACCACGCCCAGCCTACCCCAACAATAGTTTTAATTGAATTGCAGTAAAATGGAATTGGCCAGTCACAGTGGCTCATGCCTATAATTCCAGCACTTTGGGAGACTGAAGTGGGTAGATTGCTAAAGCCCAGGAGTTTGAGATCAGTCTGAGCAACACGGTGAGACCCTTCCTCTACAAAAAATACAAAGAATTAGATGAGGGTTGCACGCACCTGTGGTCCCAGCTACTCAGGAGGCTGAGAGGGTGGGAGAATCGCTTGAGCCCGGGAGGCAGAGGTTGTAGTGAGCTGAGATCACCCCATTGCACTCCAACCTGAGGAACAGAGCAAGACCCTATCTCAACAACAACAACAACAACAACAACAACAACAACAACAACAACAGAAGTAAAAAGCTGGGGGATATAAAGCAAAACTGACCTTGAGCAGAAAACTTAAAGAATGACTTTTTCAAGTGCAGACTTAAGGCCGGGCGCGGTGGCTCACGCCTGTAATCCCAGCACTTTGGGAGGCCGAGGCGGGCGGATCACGAGGTCAGGAGATCAAGACCATCCTGGCTAACACGGTGAAACCCTGTCTCTATTACAATTACAAAAAATGAGCGTGGCACGGTGGCGGGCGCCTGTAGTCCCAGCTAGTCGGGAGCCTGAGCCAGGAGAATGGCGTGAACCCGGGAGGTGGAGCTTGCAGTGAGCCGAGATCGCGCCACTGCACTCCGGCCTGGGCGAAAGAGCGAGACTCTGTCTCAAAAAAAAAAAAAAAAAAAAAAGTGCAGACCTAAGTCAGACAAACTGCATTTGAGTTCTGGATTTGCCACTCGTTACTGAAACAGGACTTGTATTTGTAAATATTAAAACAATGAATCTAAATACTTACTTAAATTTTGTTTGCTAGCTTCCCATCTCTGGACTGAAAGCCTAGAGATTTATTGCCCCATGACAAGAGAGAGCAGTCACTCGCCCTTTTTTGAAGGACATTTGGGTCTTCTAGTTAGAATATCAAGTGCCTAAATGGCCGGGCGCGGTGGCTCACGCCTGTAATCCCAGGACTTTGGGAGGCCGAGGTGGGCGGATCGCGAGGTCAGGAGATCAAGACCATCCTGGCTAACACGGTGAAACCGTTTCTACTAAAAAAAAAAAAAAAAAAAAAAAAAAATTAGCCGCGCGTTGTGGCGGGCGCCTGTAGTCCCACCTAGCTACTCCGGAGGCTGAGGCAGAAGAATGGCGTGAACCCGGGAGGCAGAGCTTGCAGTGAGCCAAGATTGCGCCACTGCACTCCAGCCTGGGCGACAGAGCAAGATTCCATCTCAAAAGAAAAAAAAAAGAATATCAAGCTTCTGACTATGTAAACAAGATATTCCTGCCTGCTCCTAAGGCTTTTCCATAGTCTAGAGCAGAGGAGGAGACAAAGTTAGGTGGGGAGAAAAAGGTAAAGTGGGGGAGATAGGAGGAGGGAATGGACAGACACAAGGATCTTGATTTCTTTAGGTTTGGAGGGAATTGGGGCATCAGAGGCTTTGAAGCAACTGCTGATGGTAAGGGGAGGTTCTTGCCCTGTTTCCCGTTTTAGGACGCAGAGATGACTTGACAGGAGGGCTGCCCCTTTTCTAATCTGACAGTTCAGCCCAGTCAGGGCTGATCTTGAGGTAGGGGGAGATCTTGAGATTTAGCTTTCCCTGGGGTGTGACTGAGGCCCAGAAGTTTCCCAACCCTCAGCCCTTCCTCAAAATTAGAAGATAGCCGAGTTGGATGCCAGAAGGTCTTCCATATGTAAAGTTCCCAGCCAATATTAGTATTGAGTATTTAGCTATGTAGAGATTTTCTGAGGACTGAGACAAAACTTTGAAAAGGTCTTTTCTCATCTCCATGCCTAGAGATCTTAGAATAGATCACAATTCCTGGCCCTCTTCCTGTCACCTCCTCTCCCCAATTCCCACCAGCTCCCCTCACCAGCTTCATCTGGGATGATTTCAGTCTAGGGCTTCTCAGAAGCAGAGAGTTCAGCCAAATGACCTCTTGAGGTTTCTTTCTACTTCTACTTTATGACTCAGAGAATGTATTGAATTACTTACTCTTTTATATTCTACAGCCACATTTTTCAGTCACTTCTCTGACCTTGCTATCTACACAATTTCCTTGCCTTGCAGTTTCTAAGAAGGAAAGTCAGATAGAACATGTGTATTCTCATTTTAAAAGCATACTGACAGCATGCGATAAATTCTAAATTATTAAAAATATCTCGGCTGGGCAAGGTGGCTCACGCCTGTAATCCCACACTTTGGGAGGCCAAGGTAGGTGACCACTTGAAGCCAGGAGTTCGAGACCAGCCTGGCCAACATGGTAAAACCCTGTCTCTACTAAAAATACAAAAATTAGCCGGGTGTGGTGGCACATGCCTGTAATCCCAGCTACCTGGGAGACTGAAGCAGGAGAATCACTTGAAATCTGGTAGGTAGAGGTTGCAGTGAGCCAAGATTGTGCCACTGCACTCCAGCCTGGGCAACAGAGTGAGACTCTATCTCAAAAAAAAAAAAAAAAAAAAAAAAAAAAAAAAACCTCTTTCCCCCTCTTGCATTTAATTGAATGGTATAAACGTGGTGTGGGAGGCTTTCAGAAATTCCAGTGAAAACCACCATCACCTGCCACAGAACTCATTAAAAGGCTGAGACTGCAGTAGTTATAAAGGTCTGGTGCGAGACAGGAGTGTGGTGTTCTTGAGAAGCTGAAAGATGGTCAGTCTGGCTGGTGGGATCTGTCAGGCCTCTGAGCCCAAGCTAAGCCATCATATCCCCAGTGACCTGCACTTATACATCCACATGGCCTGAAGCAACTGAAGATCCACAAAAGAGGTGAAAATAGCCTTAACTGATGACATTCCACCATTGTGATTTGTTTCTGCCCCACCTTAACTGATCAATGTACTTTGTAATCTCCCCCACCCTTAAGAAGATTCTTTGTAATTCTCCCCACCCTTGAGAATGTACTTTGTGAGATTCACCCCCTGCCCGCAAAACATTGCTCCTAACTCCACCACCTATCCCAAAACCTGTAAGAACTAATGATAATCCCACCACCCTTTGCTGACTCCCTTTTCAAACTCAGCCCGCCTGCACCCAGGAGAAATAAACAGCCTTGTTGCTCACACAAAGCCTGTTGGTGGACTCTCTTCACCGGGATGCGCGTGACAGGATCCATGATCTGGAAGCCTCCATAAAGGGATGTGGGGGCGACTGGCCCCAACCTTCTTTCTTTTTTTTTCCTGGCCACGTAGAGAGACTATATTCCCTGGCTCCCATACAGATAGGAGTAGCTGTGTGACTAAGTTCAATGGAACATGATTGAAAATGATGTGTGCACATCCGTAACAACTTATCATAACCTTAGTTGCTTAACACAACATAAATTTATTCTCTTACTTCTGGAGGCCGGAAGTCTGAAATGAGCTTCACAGGGCTCAAGTCAGAGTGTTGTTGGCAGGGCTGCTTCCTTCTGAAGCTCTAGTGGGGAATTCTTGCTTTTTCTGGCCTCTGGAGGCCTTCTGCATTCCTTGGCTTGTGACTCATTCCTTGCATCACTCCAGTGTTTTCAATCTTCATATCTCCTTACTTCTTTATCCTTGACTTTCTTGCCTCACTCTTATAAAGTCATTATATTTAGGGCTCATCCAGATAATCCAGGATAATCTCCCCATTTTAAGTCCCTTAATTTAATCACAGCTACAAAGTATCTTTTGCAATAAAGATAACAATCACAGATTCCAGAGATTAAGATGTGGACATCTTTAGAGGCTATTATTCTGCTGACCACAGTGATCCTAGACACTCCATCTCTCCATATCTGCCAGCTGAATGCAGAGAATGAGGAAGCCAAAGAGATAGGGGAAGCCAAAGAGTAGAAGGAGCCTGTGTTGCTGAATGACCAGGTAGAGCAGAGCTCCCTTGCTGACTACACCGGACTGTGAAATGAAGGAGAAAAAAAAATTATTGTGTTAAGCCACTGTGGTCTTTTAAAGACACACCTCACCAAGCTCAGCCTCCAACTTAAAAAGGACTGGACAGTACTTTTACCTATTGCCCTTCTCAGAATTAGAGCCTGTCCTTGAGATGCTACAGTGTACAGTCCGTTTAGACTTTTATATGGACGCATTTTGTTGTTGTTGTTGTTGTTGTTGTTTGAGACTGAGTCTCGCTCTGTCACCCAGGCTGGAGTGCAGTGGCACGATCTCGGCTCACTGCAACCTCTGCCTCCCAGGTTCACGCCATTCTCCTGCCTCAGCCTCCTAAGAAGCTGGGACTACAGGCGCCCGCCACCATGCCCGGCTAATTTTTTGTATTTTTAGTAGAGACAGGGTTTCACTGTGTTAGCCAGGATGGTCTCGATCTCCTGACCACATGATCCGCCCACCTTGGCCTCCCAAAGTGCTGGGATTACAGGCGTGAGCCACCACGCCTGGCCTGGATGCACTTTCTTACTCGGCCCCAACCTCGTCCCAGACACCGGCCCTCTAGGCGGCTATCTTCCAGTCCTCCAGTAAGCTAGACAGGAAATTCACCAGGCTGCTAATCTTCTCTTGCCTATTCCAAATTCCTAGCCATATGAAGACACCCTAGCTGGACGATCAGTTCTTGTTAAGAGTCTGACCCCTCAAACCCTACAACCTCAGTGGACTATACCCGACTTAGTCATCTATAGTACTCCAACCGCCGTCTGCCTGCAGGACCCTCCCCACTGGGTTCACTGTTCCAGGATAAAGCTGTGTCCCTCGGACAGCCAGCCTGATATCTCCTCTTCCTCCTGGAAGTCACAGGTATTCTCCCCTACTTCCCTTAAACTCATTTGCATTTCTGAAGAACAGTAATAACCCTTATGAGCCTAATACATCCCTTCATTCTATTAGGTCTATCCATCCTTACCCTACTCTTTGCAACAGGACTTTATGCAGTCACCCCCACTACTTGGACTGTGCCCCAAAACTTGTCATCCCTACTATATTCTGTCTAGTCATACTCCTATTCACCATTCTTAACTACTCATAAATGACCTGCTCTTGTTTACACTGCCGGTTTACATTGTTTCTCCAAGACATCATAGCTGATATCTCCTGGTGCTATCCCCAAACTGCCACTCTTGACTCCCTCTTGGAGTGGATAGATGATCTTTGGTGGCAGAGCACCCCCCAATACTTCCACCCTGATGAAGTTCTATTCTTTACTTTTATACTCACTCTTATTCTCATTTTCATTCTTATGCCACTCTCTACCTCTCCCTAGTTACCTCCAGCATACTATCAATCTCACCCACTCTCTCCTCACTGTCTCCAATCCTTCTCTAGCAAAGAATTGTTGGCTATGCATTTCTCTTTCCTCCTGCTTTTACACAGCCATCCCCGCTCTATAGGCCGACTGGGCTACCTCTCCCGTCTCCCTGCACCTCAGAACCTCCGTTAATAGCCCTCATCTTTACTCACCTGAGGAACTTCTTTACTTTCTAGACAGATTTGGTGAGAACTCCCCAGATATTTCACACCAACAAGCTGCCACACTTCTCTGCATCTACTTACCGCACCTTTCTCCTTATGTCAATTCCACCCCCCTATATTTGGACCCCTAACCACACAAACAACTATCCCTGTTGCCGCTCCTCCCGACAACAGCCTACTGGAATCCCTTTAGGCAACCTTCCACTGTCCAAATGTTCCTTTACTCTTTATCTCCAGAGCCCAGCCACACACATTACCAAACAGATGGGAGCATTCTGACTTTGCATTACTGATAAGCCCTCTATCATTACTGACAAACTAAAACACATTGGCAGTCACTATTGTTTAGGAAGACACCTACCCTGCACCTCACTCCATCCTTGGCTACCCTTCCCCTGCTCGTCTGAATCTCCTCCTAGCCCCTCCTCTTGCTTGCTTATACCCAGCTCCATGAATAGCAGTGAAAGGTTACTTGTAGACACTATGCGCTTTCTCATACACCATGAGAACCAAACCCCTCCCTCTACACAGTTGCACCATCAATCCTCATTACAATCTCTAACAGCTGCTGCCCTTGCTGGATCTCTAGGATTTTGGGTGCAGGATTACTCTTTCAGTACACCCTCTCATCTTTTCACTTTACATTTCCAGTTCTGCCTGACAAAAGGTCTCTTCTTTTTATGTGGCTCTTCCACCTACATGTGCCTACCTGCCAACTGGACAGGCACATGTACTCTAGTCTTCCTTACCCCCAAAATCCAGTTTGCAGATGGGAATGAACAACTGCCTGTCCCCCTCATGACATTAACAGGACAAAAAAAGAGTCATCCCACTAATCCCTTTGCTTGTGGGTCTAGGACTCTCTGCCTCCACTATTGCACTTGGAACTGGAATAGCAGGCATCTCAACCGCTGTCACAACATTCTGCAGTCTCTCTAATGACTTCTCTGCTAGCATTACAGATATATCACAAACTTTATCTGTTCTCCAAGCCCAGGTTGACTCTTTAGCTGCAGTTGTCCTCCAGAACTGCCGAGGCCTTGATTTACTCACTGCTGAAAAAGGAGGACTTTGTATATATATATATTTTTCTAATTTTGTTATTATACTTTAAGTTCTAGGGTACAAGTGCACAACGTGCAGGTTTGTTACATATGTATACATGTGCCATGTTGGTGTGCTGCACCCGTTAACTCGTCATTTAGCATTAGGTATATCTCCTAATGCTATCCCTCTCCCCTCCCCCCAGGACTTTGTATATTTTTAAATGAAGAGTGTTGTTTTTACCTAAAGCAATCTGGCCTGGTATATGACAACATAAAAAAACTCAAGGATAGAGCCCAAAAACTCGCCAACCAAGCAAACAATAACGTTGAATCCCCTTGGACACTCTCTAATTGGACGTCCTGGGTGCTCCCAATTCTTAGTCCATTAATACCTGTTTTTCTCCTTTTATTCAGACCTTGTGTCTTTCGTTTAGTTTCTCAATTCATACAAAACTGCATCCAAGCCATCACCAATAATTCTATATGACAAATACTCCTTCTAACAACCCCACAATATCACCCCTTACCCCAAAATCTTTCTTCAGTTGAATCTCTCCCACTGTAGGTTCCCACGCCGCCCCTAATGCCCCTGGAAGCAGCCCTGAGAAACATTGCCCATTATCTCTCCATACCACCCCCAAAATTTTTCACCGCCCCAACACTTTACTACTACTTTGTTTTATTTTTCTTATTAATATAAGAAGACAGGAATGTCAGCCCTCTGAGCCCAAGCTAAGCCATCATATCCCCAGTGACCTGACTTATACATCCACATGGACTGAAGCAACTGAAGATCCACAAAAGAAGTGAAAATAGCCTTAACTGATGACATTCCACCATTGTGATTTGTTTCTGCCCCACCCTAACTGATCAATGTACTTTGTAATCTCCCTCACCCTTAAGAAGGTTCTTTGTAATTCTCCTCACCCTTGAGAATGTACTTTGTGAGATCCACCCCGGCCCCCAAAACATTGCTCTTAACTCCACTGCCCATCCCAAAACCTATAAGAACCAATGATAATCCCACCACCCTTTGCTGACTCTCTTTTCCGACTCAGCCCACTGGTACCCAGGTGAAATAAACAGCCTTGTTGCTCACACAAAGCCTGTTTGGTGGTCTCTTCACACGGACACGTGAGACACCTATGTCTATATCCTTGCCATGGTCTCATTGTGGGCAGAGCAGACTTCCTGGCCCTTGACTTTAGGCTTGACCATGTGACTTGCTTTGGCTAACAGTGTGTGATTTGAAGTGACAGTGTGCCTAGACCTTAAGACATTACTTGTGCTTCCACTTGCATTCATTTGTCTCTGCCATTGCCACAAGCTCAGACTACATCAGCCAAATCCCAGCTGACCTACAAATCTATGAATGATTATTGTTGTTGTGGGTTGTTTTTTTTTTTTTTTTAAGGGACGGGGTTTCACTCTGTTGTCCAGGCTGGCATGCAGTGGCATGATCATAGCCCATTGCTGCCTCGAACCTCCTGGGCTCAAGTGATCCTCCTGCCTCAGCCTCCCAAAGCACTGGGATTATAGGCATGAACCACCACACCGGGCTGATTATTGCATTAAGCCAGTAAATCTTAGGGTGATTTACCAGATAGCAATGATTGACTAATATAAACACTGAGATTTTAATTTTTTTTTTTTTTTGAGACGAAGTCTCACTCTGTCACCCAGTCTGGAGTGCAGTGGCACAATCTCAGCTCACTATAGCCTCCATCTCCTGGGTTCAAGTGATTCTCCTGCCTCAGCCTCCTGAGTAGTTGAGACTACAGGCATGCGCCACCACGGCTGGCTAATTTTTGTACTTTTCAATTAGAGACAGGGTTTCACCAAGTTGGCTAGGCTGGTCTCAAACTCCTGACCTCAGGTGATCCGCCCACGTTGGCCTCCCAAAGTGCTGAGATTACAGGCATGAACCACCACACCCAGCCTTAATTTGATTATTATAGCAGACTAAAACAGAGGCTGGGAGAATAACTGACTGAAGGAACTGGAAGAATAGAATGCTGTGGCCAGAGAGTGAGGATGGAATCTATTATTCCAGTTTGAATCTATTATTCCAGTAGAGTTGCAGTTCCCAGTGACAGGAAGATCCAGGGTGTGACCATAGAAGGCAGTGGCTAAAATTGAGTGGAGGCATAGCTCACTAGAGATAAGCAGATCAAAGTTAATGACAGAAATTCAGGCGGAAAAGAAGACTTGTTATAAACCAAATGCCTGAGCTATCACTGAATGAGGGGGACTGGTCTTGAGACTGGAAAGCTAAACATCAGGTCACTTTGGAAAGAAAAAAATTTAGATTGTTATAATGACTCTGAATACTAGCTGGATGTGGGAGCCCTCCTCCTAACTCCTGTTGTATGGGAAGGTGAGATCACAATTGGGAGGTGAGATCTTTACTTGGAAAGATAAACTGTACTTGATCTTGGTTGTCTAATCCAGTCCCCTAGAACAAGAAAAGCAGTGGGGCTGGGCAGCCTCCATTGAATGACAGATGTGAAATTATACTGGAGCTTCTGCTGAGTGGACCAAAGATCAGTAGTGCTGGCGGGGTACTTCAACAAGGCCTGAATTAAATGCAAATACAAAATGTTTTCCACTAGCACATTTAATGGAAAATTGCTTTTGTATTAATTGTCTCATAAATTGCACAGAGACAAGAAATAGCATGAGAGTATTTTGCATATCCTCTATAGAAATTAAGTTTTCTGGCTGGGCATGGTGGCTCATGCCCATAATCCCAGCACTTTGGGAGGCCGAAGCAGGTGGATCATGAGGTCACGAGTTCAAGACCAGCCTGACTAACATGGTGAAATCCCGTCTCTACTAAAAATACAAAAATTAGCTGGGTGTGATGGTGCGTGCCTGTAATCCCAGCTACTTGGGAGGCTGAGGCAGGAGAATCGCTTGAACCTGAGAGGTGGAGTTTGCAGTGAGCCGAGATCATGCCATTGTACTCCAGCCTGGGCAACAGAACAAGACTGCATCTCAAAAGAAAAAAAAAAGAAAAGAAATTAAATTTTCTAGTAAAAATACAATCATAAGATAAATGGGCTTGATGTTTGAGTGCTCCTAAAAAAGGGCCTGGACATGCTTATAAACTCACTTCTTTCCTTTTTTTTTTTTTTAAATCTTGCTTTTTTTTTTTTTTTTTTTTAGATGGAGTCTCACTCTGTCTCCCAGGCTGGAGTGCAGTGGCGCGATCTCGGCTCACTGCAAGCTCCGCCTCCCGGGTTCACGCCATTCTCCTGCCTCAGCCTCCATTGAGTAGGTGGGACTACAGGCGCCCACCACCACTCCCGGCTAATTTTTGTATTTTTAGTAGAGACGGGGTTTCACCATGTTAGCCAGGATGGTTTCGATCTCCTGACCTTGTGATCCGCCCTCCTCGGCTTCCCAAAGTGCTGGGATTACAGGTGTGAGCCACTGCGCCCGGCCTAATCTTGCTTTTTCTGCTTATGTAGAACTCACTTACTTCTGCAGCTCTAAAGGCATCCTGAAGATATAAAGTTCATTTTCCAACACAGTTGCTTACACCTGCCTTCTGAAACAGACTACAGTTTCCTTTACTCATTATGTTTTATTTATTTATTTATTTTAGAGATAGGGTCTTGTGATTGTTGTCCAGGTTTGTCTTGAACAGTTAGCCTCAAGCAATCCTCCTGCCTCAGCCTCCCAAAGTGTTAGGATTACAGGCATGAGCCACAGCGCCCTGCCCCTTTCCTCATTATAGATGGCATTGCAGTGGTGCATTTCTAATCCCAAACAGTTTATATGGTATGATAGGCAGAATAATGGCCCCCAAGAAGTCTGTGTCCTAATCCCTGGAACCTGTAAATATGTTACCTTACATGGCAAAAGGGAATTAAGTTAGCAGATGGAATTAAATTTGCTAATCACCTGACCTTGAGATGAGATTATTGTGGATAATATGTGAGCTCAATATAATATAATCACAAGAGTCCTTATGAGTGGAAGAGGGAACCTGAAGCTGAGACCAGAGAGATGGCAGTGTGAGAAAGACAGCAGAAATGCACCAAACTCCAGAAGCTGGAAAAGCCAAGGAAACAGATTTTGCCTTAGATCCTCCAGAAGGGGCCAGGCGCAGTGGCTCATGCCTGTAATCCCAGAACTTTGGGAGGCCGAGATGAGCGGATCATGAGTTCAGGAGATCAAGACCATCCTGGCTAACACGGTGAAACCCGGTCTCTACTAAAAATACAAAAATTAGCCAGGAGTGGTGGCGGGCGCCTGTAGTCCCACCTACTCGGGAGGCTGGGGCAGGAGAATGGCATGAACCCAGGAGGCAGAGCTTGCAGTGAGCAGAGATCGCGCCACTGCACTCCAGCCTGGGAGACAGAGCGAGACTCCATCTAAAAAAAAAAAAAAAGATCCTCCAGAAGGAATGCAGCCCTGTCAGCATGTTGATTTTAGCTCCTTGATTTCAGTGAAGGCCCTTTTTCACTTCTGACCTCCAAAACAAAACGATAATAAATGTGTGTTTTCTTAAACCATTAAGTTTGTGGTAATTCAGCGCAGCAGCAATAGGAAACAAATATGCATGGCATTCTCAATTCTGTGAGCTATTCCAGGATCCCTCAAGCAAATCCTCCTTTTTACTTAAGCTAATTGGGGTTGGATTTTGGTCTCCTTCAACGCAATTTACAAGATCTCTTATTATAAAACAGTACTTCTCACTAGGACAAAAATCAGATCTTCAGAAATAAAATACATGTGCTATACCCTAAACATGTCATGACAAGATTTCTTCTGAGTGATGAATGGACAGGAAAAAGAAATTTGAAGAAGTATAACAAACTAGCATTTGACAGGTAAGAGTATGTCACTGAATTAAAATGTAGATAAGGGAGCCACATGTTCTAATTTCCCTCTGATTTCTTCTTTGTCTCACGGGTTATTTGGCAGTGTGTGGTTGGATTCCAGAAAGATATTCCAAATATCTTTCTGTTGTTGACTTCTAATTTAATTTTATTGTGTTCACAGAAGATCCTTTGTATTATTTGAAACTTTTGGCCAGGTGTGGTGGCTCATGCCTGTAATCCCAGCACTTTGGGAAGCTGAGGGGGGAGGATCACCTGAGGTCAGGAGTTCAAGACCAGCCTGGCCAACATGGTGAAACCCCATCTCTACTAAAAGTACAAAAAAATTAGCCGGGAGTGGTGGTGGCACGTGCCTGTAGTCCTAGATACTCGGGAGGCTTAGGCGGGAGAATCACTTGAACCCAGGAGGCAGAGGTTGCAGTGAACCGAGATCGCACCATTTTGCTCCAGCAGCCTGGGTCACAGAGTAAGACTCCATCTCAGAAAAAAAAAAAAAAAAAAGGCCGGGCACAGTGGCTCATGTCTGTAATCCCAGCACTTTGGGAGGCTGAGGCAGGAGGATCACCTGAGGTCAGGAGTTCCAGACCACCCTGGCCAACATTGTGAAACCCCATCTCTACTAAAAGTACAAAAATTAGCCAGGCTTAGTGGCAGGCACCTGTAATCCCAGCTACTTGGGAGGCTGAGGCAGGATAATCACTTGAACCCGAGAGGCAGAGGTTGCAGTGAGCCGAGATTGAGCCACTGCATTCCAGCCTGGGCGACAAGAGTAAGACTCTGCCTCAAAAAAAAAAAAAAAAAAAAGAAAAGAAAAGAAAAAGAAAAAGAAAAGAAAGAAAAAGAAACTTTTAATATGAGTTTCAATTTCTTTTTTTTGCCTTTTGAGACGGAGTCTCGCTCTGTCACCCAGGCTGGAGTGCAGTGGCACGATCTCGGCTCACTGCAATCTCTGCCTCCCGGGTTCAAGCTATTCTCCTGCCTCAGCCTCCCAAGTAGCTGGGATTACAGGCACACACCACCACGCCCGGCTAATTTTTGTATTTTTAGTAGAGATGAGATTTCACCATGTTGGTCAGGCCAGTCTCAAATGCCTGACCTCGTGATCTGCCCACCTCAACCTCCCAAAGTGCTGGGATTACAGGTATGAGCCACTGCACCTGGCTCAATTTTGTTTAAACTTTAAAAATGTATTTAGATTTGAAGCCATTATTCTCAGCAAACTAATACTGAAGCAGAAAACCAAATGCCACATGTTCTTATAAGTGGGAGGTGAATGATGAGAACACATGGACACATGGGGTTGAACAACATACATGGGGCCTGTTGGAGGGTGGAGGGTGGGAGGACAGAGAGCACCAGGATGAACAGCTAATGAATGCTGGGCTTTTTCTGGGTGGTGGAATGACCTGTGCAGCAAACCACCATGGCACAAGTTTACCTATATAACAAACCGGCACATCTTGCACAGGTACCTCTGAACTTAAAATAAAAGTTGGAAATTTAAAAACATGTATTTAGACTTGTTTTATGACCCAGAAAATAGTTGATTTTGATAAATGTTCTGTGTGCCCTTAAAAAAAGAATATGTATTCTGAGAAGAATATGTATAGAATACAGAGTGTTCTGTAAGTGTCGATTAGGTCACATTGGTTGATAATGTTGTTCAGTCTTGTCTACTTGTTCTATTAATCATTGAAAGAGGTGTTCAAATCTGTGACTATAATTGTGGATTTGTCTGTTTCTCATTGCAGTTCTATCAGTTTTTGCTTCATGTATTTTGAAACTTTGCTGCTAAGTGTATAAACACTTAGAATTATGTCTTCTTGAGGAATTTGACCCCTTTTCCATTATAAAGTGAACCTCTTTATACCTGTTAATATTCTTTGCTCTGAAATCTACTTTGTCTGATATTGATGTAGCCCTTGAAGCTTTCTTTTAAATAGTGTTAGCATGGTATATATTTTACCATCCTTTTCTTTTAACCTGTCTGTATCTTCATATTTGAAATGGCTTTCTTGTGGAATCATATAGTTGGTTCTTACTTTTGTATCCAACCAATCTTATCCAACCAATTGGTATCCAGCCAATCTCTTCCTTTTAACTGGGATGTTTGAACCATTTATATCTAATGTGACTACTGATATGGGATATGTTTGTAATTAAATAAACCATCTTGCTATTTGTTTTCTATTTGTCCCACCTGTTCTTTTTCCTTTCTCTCCCTTTTCTGCCTTCTTTGGGATCAATTCAGTATTTTTATGAGTCCATCTTAACTCCATTATTGACTTATTAGTCTTTGTTTTATTTTCTTCCTAGTAGTTGCTTCAGGATTTGCTATAGTCTGAATGTTTATGTTCCCCCAAACTTCATATGTTGAAAACCTTATCCCCAAAGTGATAGTATTAGGAGATGGGACCTTTGGGAGGTAAGTGATTGAGGCAGAGCTCTCATGAATGGGATTAGTGCCCTTATAAGAGAGACTTGAGGCCGGGTACAGTGGCTCATGCCTGTAATCCCAGCACTTCGGGAGGCCGAGGCAGGTGGATTGCTTGAGTTCAGGAGTTCGAGACCACCCTAGGCAATATGGTGAGACCTGGACTCTACCAAAAATACAAAAAATTAGCCAGGCATGATGGCATGTGCCTGTGGTCCCAGCTACTTGGGAGGCTGAGGTGGGAGGATCTCTTGAGCTTGGGAGGTGGAGGCTGCAGCGAGCCAAGATCATGCCACTGCACTCCAGCCTGGGCAGCAGAGCCAGACCTTGTCTCAAATAAATAAATAAATAAGTAAACAAACAGACAAATAAATTAAATAAAGAGACTTAAGAGAGATCTCTCACCCCTTCTACCATGTAAGGGTAGGGTGAGAAGACCCTATAAGGAAGTGGCCCCTTACTACACCCTGAATCTGCCAGCACTTTGATCTTGGACTTTTCAGCCTTCAGAATGGTGAGAAATAAATTTCTTTTGTTTATAAGCCACTCAGCCTATGGTACTTTGTAATAGCAGCTCCAATGGATTAAGACAGGGTTTATAATATGCATCTTTAACTTATCAATTTGACTTGAAGCAACAGTATACCACTTCACATCTAGTGTTAGGATCTTACAGCAGTATATCTTCATTTCCTCCCTCCTAGCCTTTGTTGTCATACATTTTATTTCCATTCATTATAAATCTCACAGTACATAAGGCAAAAATAATAAACATTGTTTATTAAAAATTGGCTGGGTGTGGTGGCTCACGCCTGTAATCCTAGCACTTTGGGAGGCTGGGGTGGGTGGATTGCCTGAGCTCAAGAGCTCAAGACCAGTCTGAGCAACATGGTGAAACCCTGTCTTTACTAAAAATACTGAAAAAAAAAAATTAGCAGGGCATGGTGGCCCATGCCTGTAGTCTCAGCTACTCGGGAGGCTGAGGCATGAGAATCGCTTGAACCCGGGAGGCAGAGGTTGCAGTGAGCCGAGACTGCACCACTGCACTCCAGCCTGGGCAACAGAGCAAGACTCTGTCTCAAAAATAAATAAATAAATAATGTCTTTTATGTTTACCCTCGTATTTACCATTTTCCATTTTCTTCATCCCTTTGTATAGATCCTGATATCCATCTGGTACAATTTTCCTTCTATCTGAAGAACTTCCTTTAAAAATTTTGGTAATACTGGCATTCTGCTTATGAATCCTTTTAGCTTTTGTATATCTTTAAAAATCTCAGCTGAGTATGATGGTTCACATCTGTAATCCCAGCACTTCGGGAGGCCAAGTTTGGAGGATCACTTGAGCCCAGGAGTTCAAGACCAGTCTGATCAATATAATGAGAACTTGTTTCTATAAATTGTTTTTAAAAAGCAGCTGGGTGTGGTGGCACATGCCTGTAGTAACAGTACTTGGAAGGCTGAGGTGGGAGGATCAACTGAGCCTGGGAGGCGGAGGTTGCAGTGAGTCAAGATTGCACCACTGCACTCCAGCCTGGGCTACGGAGCAAGAAAGATCCTGTCTCAATAAATAAATAAGTAAATAAATAAATAAATAAATAATAAAGCAAAAGCAAAAAATATTTCCCATAGCTCACTGGTGCTCTGTCCAATTTTTTTGGTCTTTTCCTCTGTGTGTTTCATTCTGGATACTACGCCTTCAAATTCACCTCCAAATATTTTCTTCTTCAGGGCATAATTTGCAGTAATCCCATCTAGTGTATTTTTTATCTTAAATATGGTATTTTTCCATTTCCACAAGTTTGATTTGAGTCTTTTTAATATTTTCCATGTTTCTAATTAATATTCTCATACTTTCTTCTACCATTTTGAACATACAGAGTGTATGATAGCTGTTTCAATGTCCTCATTTAATATAATATTTCTCTCATTTGTTCAATTTATGGATTTATATTGCTTTATTTTTCTCTTCAGTATTGGTTATATTTTTCTTCTTCTTTTAATAGTTGATTGGATGTCAGACATTATAAATTTTACCTTATTGGGTGCTGGATTTTTTTTTTTTTTTTGTATTTCGATATCCCTTTAAATATTTTTTAGCTTTGTTTTTGTTTTGGTACACACCCTTCTTCAAATCTTCGGCTTTCTCTCTCTTCCTCCAGCTGTCTCCCCAGGGCTCAGCTCTATAAGTTCCAGATGCCTTTGTTTTTTCAAATTCTTAGTTCTGGCTCCTTAACTCAGGGAGACCTCAGGGCTTCGAGACTCTACCCTGGTTCTCTGCTCTGTGCTGCTACCTGGAAACTCTCCCCAGGCAGTAAGAGAAGACAACTGTGAGGCTCATCTCTTTTGTTTCCTTTCAGGGATCACTGTCCCACGCTACCTGTTGTCCAATGTCTGAAATTGTTGTTTCAGATTTTTTTTCAGTTTAAGTTTTGTTTTTTTGTTTTTTTTTTTTTTTTTGAGACGGAGTCTCTCTCACCCTGTTGCCCAGGCTGGAGTGCAGTGGCGCAATCTCGGCTCACTGCAAGCTCCGTCTCCCGGGTTCACGCCTTTCTCCTGCCTCAGCCTCCCGAGTAGCTGGGACTACAAGGCACCCACCCCCATGCCCGGCTAATTTTTTTGTATTTTTATTAGAGACGGGGTTTCACAGTGTTTGCCAGGATGGTCTCGATCTCCTGACCTCGTGATCCGCCCGCCTCGGCCTCCCAAAGTGCTGGGATTACAGGCGTGAGCCACGGTGCCCGGCCCAGTATAATTTATTGAATAATCTTTGTCTCCCTTCCTGAATTAAAATGCAGCCATATAGCAAATTACCATATATTCTTGGGTCTATTTAACAGAATGCTGTATTAATTTTTTTTTTTTTTTTTTTTTTGAGACGGAGTCTTGCTCTGTCTCCCAGGCTGGAGTGCAGTGGGGCGATCTCGGCTCACCACGCAAACTCCGCCTCCCAGGTTCACGCCATTCTCCTGCCTCAGCCTCCCCAGTAGCTGGGACTACAGGCGCCCGCCACCAGCCTGGCTAATTTTTTGTATTTTTAGTAGAGACAGGGTTTCACCGTGTTAGCCAGGATGGTCTTGATCTCCTGATCTCGTGATCCGCCTGCCTCGGCCTCCCAAAATGCTGGGATTACAGGTGTGATCCACCGCACCCGACCCAGTTTAAAAAATTTAAAGGCAACATGGCAAATTTTTCTTTTCTTTTTTTTTTTCTTTTGAGACGGAGTCTTGCTCTTTTGCCCAGGCTGGAGTGCAGTGGCACGATCTCGGCTCCCTGCAACCTCCACTCACGGGTTCAAGTGATTCTTCCACCTCAGCCTCCCTGGTAGCTGGGATTATAGGCACCTGCCACCATGCCTGGCTAATTTTTGTATTTTTAGTAGAGACGGGGTTTTGCCATGTTAGCCAGGCTGGTCTCAAACTCCTGACCTCAGGTGTCGGCCCGCCTCAGCCTCCTAAAGTGTTAGGATTACAGGCGTGAGCCACTCCGCCCAGCCAAGATGGCAAATCTCATTCCCCTTGCTCCATTATGGCAAAAAGCAGAAGTCCCAGGAGCCATATTCCAGTTACAGATATGTTACTTTTTCCCCTGAGCAAGTTAGTTAATCTCTCAGACCTTACTTCCTCAAATGATTTTAAATGATATTTATACATGTGTAATACATATGTCAGCTTCATAGAGGTTCCCAAGTCCTTTGGAACTCAAATAACATTTGGTTCAAATACCCGTCCCATTTTCTCAGAGGATACTCTGGGGTTTAGTTTCCTTTCGGCGTTCTCTGGTTCTGAAATCTTGCTTCCAGCAATGCTAAAGCTCCGGTGCTCCGTGTCACCTTGTCCTCTCACTGGCACTGGAGACTGCCTCAATCTCTTCTCTGTGAAGCACCACTATCCAGACTGTATTATTGTTGAAGGAAGAGAGCCACAGAAGGGGATGACATTCTGGGGCAGACTGACCTAATTTGGATTTTAACGTTTCTTAACTTAAAAATTCCTGGTCCATTCCCATTTATGGAGAAATCATTCTGTGTCTCTTCCATTCAGGCTGTAGCCTCTAGGCATTGTGCTGGGTCCCTCTTAGGGTCACTACAGGTCCTTATAGTGCCTTTGTGCACATTTAGAAAAAGGTACCCTAGGCCGGGCACTGAGGCTTATGCCTGTAATTCCAGCACTTTAGGAGGCTGAGGAGAACGGATCACCTGAGGTCAGGAGTTCAAGACCAGCCTGGGCAACATGGCGAAACCCTGTCTCTACTAAAAATGCAACTATTAGCCTGGCATGGTGGTGGGTGCCTGTAATCCCAGCTACTTGAGGCAGGAGAATTACTTGAACCTGGGAGGCAGAGGTTGCAGTGGCTGGGTAACAGAGCAAGGCTCTGTCTCAAAATAAAAAAAAAAAAAGGGGCACTACATTCGAGAGGCCTCACAACACATGGCCAGATTGCAGCCCCAGTGCCTCCTCAGCTGGCTAACTTACTTGTCTCAATCCCTCAGATTCTAATTTATTTCTTATAGAGTAGTTTAGCTCTTTCTTTACTTGCCCCAAGCCATCAAACTTATTCCCAAAGGGTCTCATTTTTATAATTAATTTTTAAAATGTGCTCCTAAACCATAATAGTTCTAACTAGCACTGGGATCAGTTTTGATTTTTTCTTCCCCTGCTAAATGTACACCATGATGATGGCAGTGGTGAGGAAGACAATGACAACAATCCTTAAGCCAATATGTTTAAGTTATTACATGAAGAAAAACAATGCCCTTTTCCAGGAAAATAAATGGTCTTTTCTTTGACATGTAAGAGATTTCTTGTTATACCCCTATTCACTACAGAATAGAAACTAGAGTTTCTAAAGTACTTTAAGCTCTCAAAAATAAAAATGCTTAACTCTGCAGATGCATTTGATAAATGTATCTGTATGGCAGCAAGCCAGCAAGTTCCTGAACGACAACAGGATGTAAGCTCAGCTTTATGAAGCATATTTATTGTCAGAGTCATCACATTCTCTAACAGACCATGGGGAAGTAAGAGACATGGGCCACAATTTTGACATCATATGTTTCTGCAATTTAAAAATGCACCAACAGCATTTGGGAGAAACAAAAAAGGCAGGATGTTAAATGTTCACACCAACTATAAGTTACATACTCTTCAGAAGTTTAAAATGAGAACAATAAAAGCATGTCATGGAAGCAGACAGCGTATCTACTTTTTGTTTAGGTCCTCTACAGCACATTTCTCTATATCTTGAAGAAAAAGTCATTTTGCTAATATTGTTGCTAAATAAATGCACAGTAGTCTTTAAAATAGACTTTTAAAAGGCACCATTCCTATTAGGCTGCTATAAAGATGAAATGAAATAATACATGTAAAATGCTTAGTGTAATGCTTGAAGCATAATACTGTTGACTACTCCACAGAAATTCAGAAGGAATCACAAAGAGAAGACTAGGGGATTATTTATTCCTGGTATTACTCAATCCAATTCAACAAATATTTAATGATCATCAACTTTATTTTTATTTTTATTTTTTTGAGATGGAGTCTCACTCTGTTGCCCAGGCTGGAGTGCAGTGGTGTGATTTCGGCTTACTGCAACCTCTGCCTCCTGGGTTCAAGCAATTATCGTACCTCAGCCTCCCAAGTAGCTGGGATTACAGGTTTGTGCCATCGTGCCCAGCTAACTTTTGTATATTTAGTAGAGACGGGGTTTCACCATGCTGGCCAGGCTCGTCTCGAACTCCTGACTCCAGGTGATCCACCTGCCTTGGCCTCCCAAAGAGCTGGGATTACAGGCGTGAGCAACCACGTCCAGCTGATCGTCAACTTTATGCTAAGAATTGGGCTGGGAGCAGGTATAGGAGGAAATAGAAAAGAATGCTGTGGCCAGGCAAAGTGGCTCACATCTGTAATCCTAACATTTTAGGAGGCTGAGACCAGAGGATTGCTTCAGCACACAAGTTTGAGACCAGCCTGGGCAATCGAATGAGAACCTTCTCTATAAAAAATTAAAACAAAAATAAATTAGCCTGGTGTGGTGGCATGCACCTGTTGTCCCAGCTACCCAGGACACTGAGGCAGGAGGATTGTTTGAGCCTGGGAGTTTGAGACTATGATTGCACTACTGCACTCCAGCCTGGGTAGCAGACTGAGATCCCATCTCTCTCTAAAAAAAAAAAAAAAAAAAGCTGGGCACGGTGGCTCACGCCTTGTAATCCCAGCACTTTGGGAGGCTGAGGCGGGCGGATCATGAGGTCAGGAGATCGAGACCATCCTGGCTAACATGGTGAAACCCTGTCTCTACCAAAATACAAAAAATTAGCCGGGCATGGCGGCATGTGCCTGTAGTCCCAGCTACTTGGGAGGCTGAGGCAGGAGAATGGCGTGAACCCGGGAGGCGGAGCTTGCAGTGAGCCGAGATGGCACCACTGCACTCCAGCATGGGTGACAGAGCGAGACTCCGTCTCAAAAAAAAAAAAAAGTATGTTTATCTTGTTTTAGGAGGAGAGAGCAGAGGACAAATATTGGATATATTTAATTTTATTAACTAAATGTTAAGTTTAAATATTGACAATGTCACACTTGAATTATTGAATATGTTTAATTTTATGAAGTATGTTATGTTGCTCTAAATATGCATATTTAGTTTAATGTGTATTGTTTTATGTAGATGACTTAGAGATAATTTTGTATTTGTCAGTAATCCTAACCACAGAATGTTATAGTTTTCAGTGGCACTAACACTTTCTTCTCTAAGAACATTAAAATAATTGAGCCAACTGGAATAGTGCCATCACCTCTAATTATTGGGCCTTAGGAGTAAATAGATCAATTAAGAACTATGCCTTACTTCTAAAATAGCAAGCTTAGAGATGTGCTAGGACGTGACAGGTCCTTGTTCCTGATGACAAGGGTGAATGGCCTTGTAGGTCTCTTTAAGGAGATTGCATGTTAGCCTAGGTTTTGTAATAGCCAGTCTCCAAGATGGCCCTCAGTGATCCTTGCCTGTTGGTATTCATGCCCTTGTGTAGTTTCCTCCCACACTGAATTAGGGTTGGCCCTCTGTGACCAATAGAATACAGCAGAAGTGATGGTGGGCCTTCCAAGGCTGTCATAAAATCCACTGATGCTTCTGCTTTGGTCTCTTGGATCACTCATTCTGGGAAAAGCCAGCTACAATCCTATGGGGACCCTGAGTAACCCTTGTAGGAAGGCCCATATGGAGAAGAAGGAAGGTGCACAACCAACAGCCAGCACCACTTTGCCAGTCATGTGAATTAGTCAGCTTGGAAGTGAATCCTTCAGCCCCACTCAAGCCTTGAGATGACTGCAGCCCTGGCCAAAATCTGATTGCATCCTTCTCAGAGCAAGAACTTCCAGGCCACACTCTTCCATATTTCCTGACCCACAGAAACCATGAGAAATAAAATGATTATTGTTTTTCTAACTCACTAAGTTTTAGAATAATGTGTTACTGATACAGAAGGTATGGAAGTGATGTGACTCATTCAAGGAATTTTTGTTATGTTTTGTTTTTGTTTTTTTTATTTTTTATTTTATTTATTATTATTATTTTTTTGACAGGGTCTCACTCCTGTTGCCCAGGCTGGAGTGCAGTGGTGCAATTATGGCTCACTGCAACTTTGACTTCCTGGGCTCAGGTGATTCTGCCGCTTCTGCCTCTCAAGTAGCTGGGAACACAGGTGCACACAACCACCCTTGGCTAATTTTTAAATTTTTTGTTGAGATGGAGTCTTGCTATGTTGCCAGGGCTTGTCTTGACCTCCTGGGCTCCAGTGATCCTCCTGCCATGGCCTCCCAAAGTGCTGGGATTACAGACATGAGACACTGCAGCCAGCCATAGACCTGCATTTAGAAACAACTCTGCCTGAGTCCAGGCATGATGGCTCACGCCTGTAATCCCAGCACTTTGGGAGGATGAGGCGAGAGGATCACTTGAGGTCGGGAGTTCAAGACCAGCCTGGCCAGCATGGTAAAACCCTGTTTCTACTGAAAACACAAAGATTAGCTGGGCGTGGTGGTTCATACCTGTAGTCCCAGCTACTCAGGAGGCTGAGGCAGGAGAATCGCTTGAACCCAGGAGGCAGAGGTTGCAGTGAGCCAAGATCGAATCACTGCACGCAGCCTGAGTGACAGAGCAAGAATCCCACCTCAAAAAAAAAAAGTATATATATATATATAATATATATATTATATATACACACACACATATATATACTTATGTATACTTTTATGTATATATACTTTTATATATATTTTTAAGACATCAGCAACATTGACTGATTTTACTTATTTGTTTATTATTATATATTTTTTCATACAGAAACAAGATCTTGCTATGTTGCCCAGGCTGATCTTGATCCTGGCCTAAAGTTATCCTCCTGCCTTGGCCTCCCAAAGTGCTAGGGATTATAGGTGTGAGCCACTGTCCCAGCTCATAATCTGATTCTAAAGAGACAATTGATATCTTAAACTGAAATTTATTTTTAACTTTTTTAAAAATTTATTTTATTTTATTTTTAAATTTATTTTATTTTATTTTATTTATAAGAGACAGGGTCTCTTAACAACAACAACAACAGCTACGAAAAAACTGTAACAATCTCCTAAAGTGTTTGTTTATGTGTTGAAATGTTTTCCTTTTTAACTTCACAGAAATCTTTTGGAAACTATTCTTTCTTACTTTGAAGAAATATTTATCTGAAGTTCAGCAATTCCTTCCATTTTACACCATTTTACTTCCATTCTACCCTTGGAACCAATGTATGTCTCGAGTTTGTGATTACAGCTTTGACTAAGCATGGCTCTCTCCTTCTTTCCTTGGGCAGTGCTTTAATGGATTGCCCAGCCATCTGTATGGACCCAGGAAACTATTATACTTCCATTGGAAAGTCCCTATATGTGATCTGTGTTAAAGAACTATAGAGCACAGGTCACAGGAAGATTCACTCCCACCCAGGATAGGATGTGTGGCATGAGTTGACACTTGGGAAAGCTCCCTCTCAGACTGTTTTCCCTCTGTTTTTCCGCAGAATCTGAGATTCCATCATCAGATGAGTTCTCATTAGCTGGCTCCAGCAGTTGCTTACTAAATTGTATATAACTTTGTGCATCTTCCATTTGCCTTCCAGATTTACTTTCCACCCTTCCTCACCTTGCTCTGTAGGGCCACTGTCCTGTGTGGATTACTTCAATAGCTTTGGCTTTCAGTAGAGTTCAACCAATGAAGATCCCAGCAGAGATCAAGAAGAAAGGGCAGTGAGGGGTGTTATTATTGCCCAGCTTCTTTCCTAAGAGGTTGTCTTGGGCTGGCTAGGGTCCCTTGACTGAAGGGTCCCTTCTCTCAAGGAAGGCATCTCTCAATGGCTCTCTGAAGAATCTGCATCCTCCCATCATCCTTCCAGGCCTAAAGGTGGTATTATAAAAGCCCTGATACTGCTGTGCCTTGTGGCTCTCCTACACACTGCATGCACGTGTAAATAGTACCTTTATTAAACCCACTTTGAGTTATACTAATTTGGTTGTGCCATCTGTTTCCTCCTGGGACTTTGATAGAGACACCTTCATAGAAGCAAATTATTAAGCTATTATTGGCCATAAACATCCAATTATAAATTAGTTTGTAAAACTGGTTTTCAAGGAATAACTACCTGAGGTTGGACTCAGAGGGAATGAGATATAGGACAAATAAATCTTGACAGAGTTAAAGAGAAACAATACAATGCAACAAAGAGAGGAAGGGGGTTTGAAACTGGGAGATTTCAGTTTGAATTCCAGATCAGCAGTTTACCCCAGGGCCTCATTTTTCTCATCTCTAAAATGAAGGTTTTAATTTTTAAATTTTATGATTTTGTTGAGACAGAAGTCTTGCTCTGTTGCCCAGGCTGGAGTGCAGTGGCGCAATCTCAGCTCACTACAACCTCCGCTTCCTGGGTTCAAGTGATTCTCCTGCCCCAGCCTCCCAAGTAGCTGGGACAACAGGCGCGTGCCACCACGCTTGGCTAATTTTTGTATAAAATGAAGGTTTTAAATAGAATAATGGCTTTCAATCTGTGTTACACAAAACCCCACAGTTCCCAAGAGGTACCTCAATGTCCAACAACCTGGGAAGTGAGAGATGTAGAGAAAGGACAGGAAGAAAAAGACAGATCCCAACTCTACTTCAACCAGGACAGCTTTGCTCTGTCTGCTTATAGAGATTTCTGAGGTGATGTATACAAGACTGGATATTCCAGCTGCCAATCTTCTAGGGAAAAGTGAGCTGTGGGACATTTGTGTGTGTGTGTGTGTGTGTTTATTTTTTTAGAGATGGAGGTCTCACTGTATTGCCCAGGCTGATCCAACTCCTAGCTTCAAGCAATCCTCCTGCCTTGGCCTCCCAAGTAGCTGAGATTACAGGGGCAAGCCACTGTGCCTGGCTAATGTGCACATGTATTAGTCCGTTTTCACGCTGCTGTAAAGATACTACCCAAGACTGGGTAATTTATAAAGGAAAGAGGTTTAATTTACTCACAGTTCTGCATGGCTGGGGAGGCCTCAAGAAACTTACAAGCATGGCAGAAGGCGAAGGGGAAGTAAGGTACCTTCTTCATAATGTGGCAGGAGAGAGAAGGAAGAGGAACTTCCAAACACTCGGAAAATCATCAGATCTCTTGAGAACTCACTATCACAAGAACCGCATGGGGGAAACCGCCCCTTTGATCCAATCACCTCCCTCCCTCAACACATGGAGATTACACATGGAGATGAGATTTGGGTGGGGACACAGAGCCAAACTGGCTAATTTTTAAATTTTTAGTAGAGACGAGGTATCACTATGTTGCCCAGGCTGGTCTTGGACTGCCGGGCTCAAGTGATCCTCCTACCTCTGCCTTCCAAAGCACTGAGATTACAGGTGTGAGCTACCATGCCTGGGCTGGGCTACTTTAATTTATTCTTCTAAAATGCTAATTACTTTAGATTTTGGGAACCAACAGACATATTGATCACATTTCAAATGGTATCTGGCCAGGCACAGTGGCTCACACCTATATTCCCAGGATTTTGGGAGGGTGAGGTGGGAGGATAGCTTTAGCCCAGGAGATGGAGGCTCTAGTGAGCTATGATTGCGCCACTGCACACCATCCTGGGCAACAGAGCAAGTCTCTGTCTCTAAAAAGTAAATAAAATAAAATAAGATAAAATGTATCTTAGACACACTTAAAAAATTCTATACATGCTGCAGATGTATCAGACACACTTTTTTTTCTTTTTCTTCTTCCACAGGCTGGTGGGGTGGAATAAAACACACTTCTGACCAAGGAATCAAGTTGTTACTAAAGAATAGTCATTTTTCTCTCCTTGAGATAAGCCTTCAGAAGGTCACTTGATAAAGAAATCACAGGAGAGTAAGGGTTATTACTTATGATGTTATTTCAAAAAAATGAGTTGAAACCATCGACTGCCTGGTTTTCAGAAGGTAACCAGCAGAGGGCACTCTAGGCTTTATAGACTGCAGAAAATGCAAGTGGATCCCTCTAGAAGTTGGGGGTCAGTGCCTTAATCTTTATCTCCAGAAAGATACTTTCAGCTTGTTGTTGTTGTTGTTGTTGTTGTTGTTATTATTATTAGATGGAGTCTCGCTCTGTCGCTCAGGCTGGAGTGCAGTGGCGCTATCTCGGCTCACTTCACTGCCACCTCCGCCTCCCAGGTTCAAGCGATTCTCCTGCCTCAGCCTCCCGAGTAGCTGGCATTACAGGTGCCAGCCCCCACGCCCAGCTAATTTTTGTATTCTTAGTAGAGACAAGGTTTCTCCATGTTGGCCAGGCTGGTTTCCGACTCCTGACCTCAAGTGATCCACCCGCCTTGGCCTCCCAAAGTGCTGGGATTAACAGGCGTGAGCCACCCTGCCAGGCCGATATTTTCAGCTTATTAAGAGCTCGCCTGTTGGATGACTGTAGAACATTTTCTTGGTAATGAAAACCGAGGCTTCTGAATTCCCAAATAGCCACGTTAATCAACATTTACAAATAATTGTAAAATAATTTCAAGAGAATGAGAAGATGAGCCAGAGACTGGGAAAAACTATTTACAAAAGACTTATCTAATAAATGACTGTTATTCAAAATATATACAGACCTCTTAAAACACAAGAATAAGAAAAATAACCCGATTAAATAATGGGCAAAAGATCAGAACAAACTCACCAAAGAAAATACACAGATGGCAAATAAGCATATGAAAAGATTTTCATATGTCACTAGGGATACGCAAATTAAAACAACAAGATAGGACCACATACCTATTAGAATGGCAAAAATCACAACAATGAGGACACCAAATGCTGGTGAGGATGTGGAACAACAGGAACTCTCATTCATTGCTGTTGGGAATGCCAAATGATACAGCCCCTTTGGAAAATAGTTTGGCTGTTTCTTACAAAACTAAACGTCTTACCATAAGATACAGCAATTGTGTTCCTAGGTATTTACCAAATAAGTTGAAAACTTATGTCCCCATGAAAACGTGCACATCAATGTTTATAGCAGCTTTGTCCATAATGGTCAAAACATGGAAGCAATATGAAAATGTCCTCAGTAGGTGAATGGATAAACTGTGGTACATCCAGATAATGGAATACTATTCAGCACTGAAAATAAATGAGTTATCAAGCCATGAAAAGACATGGAGTCACCTTAAATCCATATTACTAAGTGAAAGAAGCCAATCTAAAGGGAGGCTACCTATTGTATGTTTCCAATTATATGACATTCTAGAAAAGGCAGCCAGGCATAATCGTGTGTGCCTGTAGTCTCAGCTACTTGGTAGGCTGAGGCAGGAGGATCACTTAGGCCCAGGAGTTTGAGATCAGCCTGGGCAACCTGGTGAGACTGTCTCTAAAAAAAAAAAGAAAGAAAGAAAGAAATTTTTTTTTTTTTCAGATGGAGTTTCACTTTTGTTGCCCAGGCTGGAGTGCAATGGCACAGTCTCAGCTCACTGCAACCTCCGCCTCCTGGGTTCAAGGGATTCTCTTGCCTCAGACTCCCGAGTAGCTGGGATTACAAGTGCCCGAGACCATGCCTGGCTAATTTTTCTAATTTCGTATTCTTAGTAGAGACGGGGTTTCACCATGTTGGTCAGGCTGGTCTTAAACTCCTGACCTCAGGTGATCCACCCATCTCAGCCTCCCAAAGTGCTGGGATTACAGGCGTGAGCCACTGCGCCTGGCCGAAAATGTTTCAATATTAAAAATAAAGAAAAACTTAGAAAAAATTAAAAAGACAAAAGAAAAACCAGAAATACAGGGGTTGGGGAAAAATGAGCATAGAGGATTTTTAGGGCAGTGAAACTAGACTGTATGATACTATAATGATGAATACATGTCATTATACATTTGTTAAAACCTGCAGAATGTACAAAACTAAGAGTTAATCTGTTTTTTTTTTTTTTTTTTTTTTTTTGAGACAGAGTCTTGCTCTGTCACCCAGGCTGGAGTGCAGTGGTGTAATCTTGGCTCACTGAAACCTCTACCTCCCGGGTTCAAGTGATTAAAACAACAATGAGATAGGACCACATACCTATTACCTCTTAGCCTCCCAAGTAGCTGGGATTACAGGCACCTGCCACCACACTGGGCTAATTTTTGTATTTTTTTTTTAAGTAGAGATGGGGTTTCACCATGTTGGCCAGGCTGGTCTCAAACTCCTGACCTGAGGTGATCTGCCGCCATCAGCCTCCAAAAGTGCTGGAATTACAGGCATGAGCCACGGCATCTGGCCTAAATCCTAATGTAAACTATGAATTTTGGGTGATAATGATGTGTAAATATAGGTTCATCAATTGTAACAAAGGTACTACTTTGGTGCAGATGTTGATAGTGGGTAAGGCTCTGCATGTATGTCTAGGAAAGGAGTATATGGGTTATCTCTGTACTTTTTTTGTGTGTGTGACAGGGTCTCGCTTTGTTGTCCAGGCTGTAGTGCAATGCCACAATCTCGGCTCACTGCAACCTCTGCTTCCTGGGTTCAAGTGATTCTCCTGCCTCAGCCTCCTGAGTAGCTGGGATTACAGGCGTGAACCACCACAGCTGGCTAATTTTTGTATTTTAGTAGAGATGTGGTTTCACTGTGTTGGCCAGACTGGTCTCAAACTCCTGAGCTCAAGTGATCTACCCGCCTAGGCATGAGACACCGTGCCTGGCCATCTCTGTACTTTCAACTTAATATTGCTGTGAACCTAGAACTGCTCTAGACAATAGTCTATTAATGGTAGCTCACACCTGTAATCCCAGCACTTTGGGAGGACAAGGCAGGCAGATTTGCTTTGAGCTCAGGAGTTAGAGACCAGCCTGGGTAACATGGCAAAACCCTGTCTCTACCAAAAAAATATACAAATATTAGCCAAGCATGGTGTCTTGTGCCTGTAGTCCCAGCTACTCGGGAAGGTGAGGCTGGAAGATCACTTGAGCCTGGGAGGCAGAGGTTGCAGCAAGCCAAGATCATGCCACTGCATGCCAGCCTGGGTGACAGAGTGAAACTCTGCCTCAGAAAAAAAGAAAAAGAAAAAGAAAAGAAAATAGTCTATTAAAAGCAATAATCCATGCTCACTTCAACAGCATGTGTATTAAAAATTGCAACAATACAGAGATTAGCACTGACCCTGCCCAGGCAGACACACACATTTGTGAAATATTCCATATTTAAAATAATAATGAGAATCCAATGTTCTTGTATCAGTGTTCCCCATTATTAAATTTGTTCTTTTAATGAGTCACCTAGTGATACAGGTTTCCAGGAGATAATATACCCATGATTATCAGGATTTCTTTCTTTTTTTTGAGATGGAGTTTCCCTGTGTTGCCCAGGCTGGAGTACAGTGGTGTGATCTCGGCTCACTGCAGCCTCTGCCTCCCAAATTCAAGCGATTCTCCTGCCTCAGCCTCCCGAATAGCTGGGATTACAGGTGTGCGCCACCACACCTGGCTAATTTTTGTATTTTTAGTAGAGACGGGATTTCACCATGTTGGCTAGGCTGGTCTCAAACTCCTGACCTCACGTGGTCTGCCCACCTCGGCCTCCCAAAGTGCTGGGATTACAGGCATGAGCCACTGTGCCTGGCCAGGATTTCTTTTATTATTTATTTATTTTTATTTTTGAGACAGGGCCTTGCTCTGTTACCCAGGCTGGAGTGCAGTGGCACAATAATAGCTCACTGAAGCCTCAATCAATCCTCCCACCTCAGCCTCCTGAGTAGCTGAGAATACAGGTGCACCCTAGCACACCTGGCTAATTTTTTTTTTAAATTTTTTTGTAGAGACGGGGACGGTGGTGGTTTCCCTATGTTACCCAGGCTGGTCTTGAACTCCTGGGCTCAAGCGATCCACCTACCTCGGCTTCCCAAAGTGTGGGATTACAGGCGTGAGCCACCACATCTGGCCTACTAGGATTTCTTAATCATCAGCACTCTTGTCTGAATCCACATTCATTGCCTGAACTCAAATGTAGTGGAGACCTATTTTCATATCAGCCTTTAATTAACCCTGCAAAACACTGACATGCTCTGAGCAGCCTGGCAGGACAGCAAACCATGCTCTTTTTCACCTTTTATAACCAGTGTACAAAATAGGATTATCATTTCCCTACAGACATCGAGAAATAACTAGAAGTTTACCAGGAATAAACTGTTAGGTGCCTCAGTTGCAGCAAAGTTCTTCTGGAGGTTGGAGGAAAGCTAATATTTGCTGAAGACCTAGTATTCAGGCATTTGGCAGGTGTTCAGCACACACAATCTCATTTCATGCCTCTGTGACCATGTCTACCTTATGGCTAGGAAAACTAAAGTTGCCCGAGGATACTCAGCTAGCTAGTGGCAGAGGTAGAAAGAAGCAAACCCAGATATTTTTGGCTCCATGTGCCTTTTCTTCAGAGGAGCTACCTCGACCTGCATTCAAACACTGCCACAATTATCCCTGGCACTTGCGGGGGTATGCTTCACAGTGGGGTCCATTTGCAGTGATTTCTGATTTTCCATATTTTAGAATTTTCCTGTTGCTTGCAATATGTCTTCTGTTCTTACGAAACTGCCCAAAACCAAGGCAATGGAGGTTTTTTTTTTTTTTTTAAGGATCTTTTTTGTAGGGGCTGGATGGTGGGGGTGGAGGTTGGGTGAGGGCAATGAAGGAAGATTGGTTTTTTATTCTGCGTACTTCCATAATGTTTGATTATTTTATGGTTAGAATGTATTCATGCATTACTTTTTTTTTTGAAAAACAGAGAAGGCACCGGGCGCCGTGGCTCACGCCTATAATCCCAGCATTTTGGAAGGCTGAGGCGGGTGGATCACAAGGTCAGGAGTTCAAGACCAGCCTGACCAACATGGTGAAACCCCGTCTCTATTAAAAATCCAAAAATTAGCCGGGCATGGTGGCGCACGCCTATAATCCCAGCTACTCAGGAGGCTGAAGCAGGAGAATTTCTTGAACCCGGGAGGCGGAGGTTGCAGTGAGCCGAGATCATGCCACTACACTCCAGCCTGGGCAACAGAGCGAGAGAGACTCCGTCTCAAAAAAAAAAAAAAAAAAAAAAAACAGAGAGAGAAGGAAAAAAAGCAGCTTTCTAGGCAAATACATGAAAACAATGTAGAAAGAGCCACGGTGCAGTATATATTCTATTTTTATGTTATATTTATAGTAATTTGAATATAAAGACCTCTGTTGAGAGGAAAAAAAGAGGACCAAAGTTTCATTATATGAATATTTGCTTCTCTTTGTCCCTCACACCCTACACACAGAAACACAAACAAAAGCCTCTCATTGTTTCCCCTGATGGAACAACGATGACTAAGTGGCTGCATAAATCATCCAGAGTTACCAAAACTTCATTCCCAGTCATTTGACACCATTTAGGGAGGACTTGTTGGAAATGTGCAGCTGTTAAAGGCCCCACCACCCCCACTTAAGAATTAGGAGGCGTAAGAATAGGAAAGTAGTCAATACTACCGTCTCTAAGTGGAATATGGGTGTTTCATTTAAAGTTATTCCATCAACTTGAGGGTGAAAATATAATTCTCCCTTCCTTTGTCATAACTCGGGCATAGACTGTTTTCAAAATAAATTGAAGGCGAGAAGATTGAAAATTTTAGAGTTCGACTTGCAAATTAGAACCCGATGAATTTATTCACAGTCCAGTAGACAACTCTACAGTAAGGTTTGTACTGGTAAACTGGAGTGCTGTGGGGTTAATTTCTCAGAGATGAAGAATGGGTTAATAATCTCACCCTGATTATTCAGTATCTACTGAGAAGTGTTTACCACAGAGACGCAAGACAATAGAGACTGCATGCCACGTCCCCCTCTGCTATGACATACTCACACTGCTTTCAAACCATATTAATACCATGGATTGTGAATGCTCTACTCATTCTAGTTATTCGGGCAAAAATTCTCTTGTTAGTTGGCAAGAGCACCTCAAACCTCTTTTCAGCCATCAGCAGTTAGTACTTTACTTTCCCTTGCTCACACCACCTGAATAATCAGGAATGCCTCTGTATTCATCAGTGCCTCCTTCACGGGGCAAATTGTGTATACTATACATATACACACACATATATACACACATATGCCCATATATGTATATATACATATATAGAGCTATATACTTATACATATATGTCCATGTGTGCATGCGCGTGTGTGTGCACGTGTGTGTGCATGTGTGTGTGTGCACATATGTGTGCGTGTGTGTGTGTATATAGTGGCATGCACCATATAACAACATTTCAGTGAACCACAAACCACATATACAACAGTGGTCCCATAAGATTATAACACCATAGGCCGGGCGTGGTGCCTCACGCCTGTAACCCCAGTACTTTGGGAGGCCGAGGTGGGCGGATCACCTGAGGTCAGAAATTCGAGACCAGCCTGGCCAACATGGTGAAACCCCGTCTCTACTAAAAACACAAAAATTAGCTTGGTGTGGTGTCACACGACTATAATCCTAGCTACTCGGGAGGCTGAGGCAGGAGAATCGCTTGAACCTGGGAGGTGGAGGTTGCAGTGAGTCAAGATCACACCACCGCACTCCAGCCTGGGCAACAGAATGAGACTCCGTCTCAAAAATAAATAAATAAATAAATAAATAAATAAAAAGATTATAACACCATATTTTTACTGCACTTTTTCTGTTTTTAGATGTGTTTAGATACACAAGTACCATTGTGTTACCACTGCCCACAGTATTCAGTACAGTAACATGGTGTACAGGTATGTAGCCTAGGAGCAATAAGCTGCACCATGTAGCCTAGGTGTGTAGTAGCCATATCATCTAGGTTTGTGGTCAGTACACTTGATGATGCTCACACAATGATGAAATTGCCTAACGATGCTTTTCTCAGAATGTATTCTTCATGGTTAAGTAATACATGACTGTGGGGATATTTATATGTATATATATACATATATATACACATACACATATATATTCATGTGTCTTAAGAAACTGAGAGTTGGCCGGGCACGGTGGCTCACTCCTGTAATCCCAGCATTTTGGGAGGCTGAGGCGGGCGGATCACAAGGTCAGGAGATCGGGACCATCCTGGCTAATACGGTGAAATCCCGTTTCTAAAAATACAAAAAATTAGCTGGGCATGGTGGTGCGCGCTTGTAGTCCCAGCTACTTGGGAGGCTGAGGCAGGAGAATGGCGTGAACCTGCGAGGCGGGGCTTGCAGTGAGCTGAGATTGCGCCACTGCACTTCAGCCTGGGCGACAGAGCAAGACTCTGTCTCAAAAAAAAAAAAAAAGAAAAGAAACTGAGAGTTATATAAATTTTCTCTTTTTTGAGACAGAGTCTTGCTCTGCTGCCCAGGCTGGAGTGCAGTGGCAGGATCTGAGCTCACTGCAACCTCCGCCTCCGGGTTCAAGTGATTCTCCTGCGTCAGCCTCCCAAGTAGCTGGTAGTACAGACACCTGCCACCACGCCCGGCTAATTTTTGTGTTTTTAGTAGAGGCAGGGTTTCACCATGTTGGCCAGGCTGGTCTCCAACTCCTAACCTCAGATGATCCACCCGCCTTGGCCCCCCAAAGTGTTGGGATTACGGGCGTGAGCCACCGTGCCCGGCCAGATTTTCCTTTTGCCTGCCTTTCTGTTTTTTTCTCTGATCTTTTAAAAATCAAATTATTCACTGACAACCTTATTCTTTATAAACATTTAAATCTAATTATATGTTTAAGATCTACTTAACAAGTTGAGTGGATCTGCTATAATTATTGTAATTACTTTATGTTCACCTATTTGATATTTTTACTTCATTTTCTTGGCTCTTAAGACTTTTTTTTAAAACTGTGCTTTTTAGGGAGTTTCTTAATTTATTGATTTAGTTTGCCTCTTTTTTTTTTTCGAACAATCCAGAAATTTATTATTTTATATAACAAGAAGTAGTACAGCAGTGGGGCTGTTTTGCAGTCGGTTAACTCAGTGGTTCAATGTTGTCAAGGACACAGATTCTTTCCATTTGCTCCCTGGTCATCCCAACCGAATTGGCTTTTGTCCTCCAGTTTGTCCCTTCATGTGCTCCTCGGCAACTTCTCTTCCTGACGATTATGCTTGGGTTTCTCCCTCTCCACAGTTCCCAGTGCCTACTCCTGTTTGCTTACCTAAAGGAGTCTTGCCTCAGGAGATCTGAGGTCTGGGGCTTTAAGCTTCTGGCCTGGCCTCCACCCTGCCTCTCTGGAAGGTTATCTGATCTGACTCCAGCTGGCATAGCTCTGGGCCCCAATGCCCCTCTCCTGGCCTGGTCTTGGAATTAATTCACATTCTTTTTTTTTTTTTTTTTGAGTCAGAGTTTCGCTCTTGTTGCCCAGGCTGGAGTGCAATGGCACAGTCTTGGCTCACTGGCTCATTGAAACCTCCGTCTCCTCGGTTCAAGCAGTTCTCCAAGTGAGCCTCCCAAGTAGCTGAGATTACAGGCACATGCCACAGGGTTTCATGTTGGCCAGGCTGGTCTTGAACTCCTGACCTCACGTGATCCACCTGCCTCAGCCTCCCAAAGTGTTGGGATTACAGGTGTGAGCCACAGCACCTGACCTAATTCACATCTTGAATTAAAAGCCATAAGCAGTTCAGGGATGAAATTCATTGTCTATTTCTCATTATCTGTGCACCCCATTCCTTCCTCGCTTCTGAGGACACCCCACTCCCCTGGTTTCTCTGGGTCTTCAGCATACCCTGCTGCCTCTCTTCTGGCCTGGAAGTCTCCCAACATTCAGACGGGTTCTTCTCGCAAAATATTCTCTCCTCTGGGAAAAGTTACCCATTTGCGGCTTCTCCTCTCACTCTTTGTAGATCCTTCTTTACCTTACCTAGGGAGAGATTCAGGTCTCATCTCCAACCACAGCTTGTAACCGGAATATTCGGTCATTACTGTGAGTTGAATGTGCCCTTAGCTGAATGCTCCCACCTTTACTGCCCAGATCTGTCATTGTGCGCATGCTGTTAACATTACAATTCTATTCAAATATTGTTTAAAGCTAACAACTGAGAAATGCTGGGATTATATTCAATACAAGTCACTTTTTTTTCTTTAAGTACATGGATCAAAAGTGAAGACGTAAAATTACTGGGGCTTGCATTTAGTTATGAGACCCATTGAAGTGGATAAAATTAATGGGAAAACAACAGCTCTAGCTCCAAAAAGGAAAGAGCTGAATTTCAGAAATCGACTGGATAAGACATGACAATTAAGTGAAATGTGTGATTTTTTTTTTCCTTCTTTCTTCTGGATCCTGTATTTTAAAAACCTACAAAGGGTATTATTGGAATAACTGGGAAATTCTGAATATGGACTGTATTTTCAATACTACTATTGTATTAATGTAAAATTTCCCAAGTGAGATACTTATTATTTTTATTTATTTATTTATTTGAGATGGAGTTTCACTCTTGTTGCCCAGGCCGGAGTGCAATGGCATGATCTTGGCTCACCACAACCTCCGCCTCCTGGGTTCAAGTGATTCTCCTGCCTCTGCCTCCCGAGTAGCTGGGATTACAGGCATGCACCACCACATCCGGCTGATTTTTTTGTATTTTTAGTAGAGATAGGGTTTCTCCATGTTGGTCAGGCTGGCCTCAAACTCCTGACCTCAGGTGATCCACCCTCCTCGGCCTCCCAAAGTGCTGGGATTACAGGCGTGAGCCACTGCGCCCGGCCGAGATACTTACTTTATAGTTACATAGGATGAATATTTTTATTCTTAGGAGATACACACCGAAGTATTTTTGGATGAAGTGTCACAGTGTCTATAGTTAACTCTTAAATGGTTCAGCAAATGATTTTTAAAAAATAGAATGCAAATGCAGTAAAATTTAATTGATAAATCTGCGTGAACATCTGGTGACATATGGTGTTCATTGTACTACTTGCAACTTTTCTATCTTTGAAATTTTTCAAAATAAAAAGTTGTGAAAAAGCCGTGACAGGTGGACAGTCACCACTCTGACATAAGGACCATGTGTGTGTATGTAGGGGGTATCATAGTTTAAGTTTATATTTAGAAACTTTAGCAGTATAATCATTCAAGAAAGAAGATCACATCATTTTCTATTTAAAACCTCCATTAACAGTCTAGTGGGTGAAAGGGCTGGTGAGTAATGTTGCTTCCTGAAGGCAGAGGCTGACTCTATCCCCTCTCTGAAGCCTCCACCACTTCCACAGAACCCTGTTTGCAGGGTACAGGCCCCACAGAGGAAGTTGGCCGTGACTCTCACTGCCGAGACTGCTCAGGTACAGACACAGTTCAGTTGCTTCTATCTCTTGAGTTGGGTCATCCTAGGAGGTGGGGAGTAATATGTCAGTCCTGCCAGTTGTCAGGCTCTAGTCTAGACTTTCACATATATTATCACATTCCAACTGCACAGCCTCCTGGTGAGGGAGGAATTATCATCCCCATCTACAAATGAGAAAACAAAGTCCAGGAGTGGTTTTCAGCCAAAGCCACAAAGCTGGTAAGTGGTGGAGCTGGGATTCCAGTGGAGTCTTTCCACCAGAGAAAACCTAACAAATACAGCAACAAAGCTGGTCTGTCTCACTCCACACGTCCTAACTGGAACACGACATGTCAATCCCAGATAATTTACAAAGTTATCAACTGGGTTTCAGAACAAATTTGCCCATTTGCTATGGAGAAGCTGATGTCCTCTAAGCCTGTGTTCATCAACTAGAGGGATGTCCAGATCCCACTGCTGCTCACTGTATTTTTGACACAAGTCAAATCAGTTTGGCTGTATTGTTTGCTGCTCACTATCACAGTATTAAAGATTTGTGAGGGGCACTGCTACTGCTGCTGCACTTCAGGGTATGAATCCATTCAGTGTTTGCTTTCTCACCTCTCTCTAGGCTGGCAATGTTAGGTGTTTGTTGTGGTTGTTGTTTGGGTTTATTTTTAGAAAGTGTCTCAGGAATTAATTTCCTAAATTTCAATTACCTTTCTTCCTACAGTTGGTCCTCCAGGTCCAGTAATTTCAACAATCTGGGTATTTTTTATTTTTTCTTTTTTGAGACGGAGTCTCGCTCTGTTGCCCAGGCTGGAGTGCAGTGGCACTATCTCAGCTCACTGCAAGCTCTGCCTCCTGGGTTCACACCATTCTCCTGCCTCAGCCTCCCAAGTAGCTAGGAATACAGGCGCCCACCACCATACCCAGCTAATTTTTGTATTTTTAGTAGAGACAGGGTTTCACCATATTGGTCAGGCTGGTCTCGAGCTCCTGACCTCAGGTGATCCGCCAGCCTCAGCCTCCCGAAGTGCTGGGATTATAGGCGTGAGCCACCGTGCCCGGCTGGTATTTTTTTTTTTTTGAAAATATAATTGAAACTAGATATGAACTTTATTTTCATTTTTTTTCTTTTCCAAGGAAAGGCTATTTTAAAAATTTAAAGTAATACATTTATTTATTTGTTTCACTTATTTATGTATTTAATTTATTATTTTTTTTTGTGAGATGGAATCTCACTCTGTTGCCCAGGCTGGAGTGCAGTGGCGCAATCTCGGCTCATTGCAATCTCTGCCTCCTGGGTTCAAGCAATTCTCCTGCCTCAGCCTCCCAAGTAACTTGGATTACAGGTGCCCGGCACCAAGACCAGCTAATTTTTGTATTTTTAGTAGAGATGGGGTTTCACCATGTTGGCCAGGCTGGTCTCGAACTCCTGACCTCAAGTGATCCGCCCGCCTTGGCCTCCCAAAGTGCTGGGATTACAGGCGTGAGCCACTGCACCCAGCCTATTTATTTGTTTTAATTTTTATTTATTTATTTTGTTAGAGTGGCTGCTCCTTGTGGAGCAGGGCTAACCCATAGGCAGTGAGCCCAGAGTTGCCTAAAAATTAACATTTTTTTTATCAGATCAAAATCTATAACAAGAGCTACTACTACTAATGATATGCAAGAAATTGTGCTAAGTGATTTCTATGTATTGTGTCATTTGCTTCTTGCAACAACCTTGTGGTTAGATATTCTTCTGAGCCTTAGAGGAGGTTAAGTAACTTGTCCATGTCAGTCAGCTAATACACAGCTGAGGTAGAGCTGAGACTGGAACTCAAATCTAGCTAACACCAAAGTGTAAGTTCTTAATCACAGCTGTCTCCTAATTACAAAAACATATGTATTCATTGTAAAAATATTTGGAAAATATGGAAAGTCTGAAGAAGAAATAAAATACCTCTGAAATCCTATCTACAAAAAGCAATCACCAGTAACATTGTCGTTCAACCTTTTTCTCTGCACATATATATTTTGCCTATATATGATATACATTTTTGCATATAATGTTCAGTCAAAAGCAGGAAACAAGACAACACTGAATAATCCTGCTTCTTAAAAATATGTGGAAATGATATATAAATAAGAATTTTACTCCACATTCTTCCTTCTTTCTTTCTCTCTCTCTCTCTCTCTCTTTCTTGCTTTCTTTCTCTCTTTCAAGATGGATTCTCGCTGTATTGCCCAGGCTGGAGTGCAGTGGCATGATCTTGGCTCACTGCAACCTCTGCCTCTTGGGTTCAAGTGATTCTCCTGCCTCAGCCTCCCGCGTAGCTGGGATTACAGGTGCCTGCCACCACACCCGGCTAATGTTTGTATTTTTAGTAGAGATGGGGTTTCACCATGTTGGCCAGGCTGGTCTGGAACTCCTGACCTCAAGTGATCTGCCCGTTTTGGCCTCCCAAAGTGCTGAGATTACAGGCATGAGCCACCACGCCTGGCCCTTCATCATGTTTTTTAAACTTAACATGTAACATAACATTTAAATTATATATATAATATATTTTACACACACACACATATATATATATATATATATAGAGAGAGAGAGAGAGCTCCTACTACATGCCAGCTGAGGTGCTAGGCACAAGGAGAGTGGTGAGCAAAAGAGACACAGTCTCATCCTTCAGTGGGTGAGCAATCTAGTGGGGGAGACAAGCATTAACCCACCGATCACAAAAAAATTAATCCATACTGTGATTAGAAGGGAAGGCACATGATGCTGACAGCACACACCACTGGAGAGACCTGTCCTGGTCTGAGGGATTATGGACAATCTCTCTGAGAAAATGATCCTGGGCTTGAGATCTGAGTGAAATGTAGGAGTTAGCTGAGCAAAGAGGCTGCATAAGAGCGTTGTCGGCAGTGGGAACAGTGAGTGCAAAGGTCCTGTGCCAGGAAACAGCACAAGGCATTTGAGGAACAGTCAGTGTGGCTATAGCAGCTGTAGCCCAGAAAGCAAGAGGGTATAGGAGCTGGGAGGCAGAAGGAGTTCCAGATTAGCCTCTGCAGACCTCATTGAAGATCTTGATCTTTATGCTAAAACGCAAAGCAATTGAAGGATTGTAAACAGGATGAGCTCTGAGCTTGGGAAAGATTTCTCTGCCTACAGTGTGGAGAACAAGCAGGAGGTGGGCAAGACTATAAGAACCATAACAGCCCTGGTGAGAGATGACAGCAGCCCGGACCAGGGGGATGAAAAAAGTAAAAAGTCTGAGATATGCTGGAGGATAAAATTTTGAGGACTGGTGATCAGTGGCTAAGGAAGGGTGAGAGTGAGGAAGAAGGAGGTGGCAGGATGCTAACTGGTTTCTGGCTTGCAGGACTAGAGACAGTCTCTGCATCAGGAATACTGGCAGAGAAGCAAGTTTGGAGGAGGGGGTCCAATCATGAAGCTGGGTTAGAAAATCTTTTTTTTTTAGACAGTCTCGCTCTGTTGCCCAGGCTGGAGTGCAGTGGTGCGATCTCCATTTACTGCAACCTCTGCCTACCGAGTTCAAGTGATTCTCATGCCTCAGCCTCTCAAGTAGCTGGGATTACAGGCATGTGCTAACACGCCTGGGTAATTTTTAGTATTTTTAGTAGAAACAGGGTTTCGCCATGTTGGCCAGGCTGGTCTTGAACTCCTGGCCTCAAGGCTGGTCTCGAACTCCTGGCCTCAATCCCAAAGTACTGGGATTACAGGTGTGAGCTACCATGCCTCGTCCAGATTTTACAATCTTGTTTGTTTGTTTTGAAATGGAGTCTTGCTCTGGCCCCCAGGCTGGAGGGCAGTGGTGAAATCTTGGGTCATTGCAACCTCTGCCTCCCAAGTTCAAGTGATTCTCCTGCCTCAGCCTCCTGAGTAGCTAGGACTACAAGCATGTGCCACCATACCGGGCTAATTTTTGTATTTTTAGTAGAGACAGAGTTTTGCCATGTTGCTCAGGCTGGTCTTGAACTCCTGACCTCAGGTGATCCACCCACCTTGGCCTCCCAAAGTGCTGGGATTATAGGTGTGAGCCACTGCGCCTGGCCTCAATCTTGGTTTAATTAAAAATTAGAAATGTAGGAGTTAGGCCAGGTGCAGAGGCTCACGCCTGTAATCCCAGCACTTTGAGAGGCCGAGGCAGGTGGATCACCTGAGGTCAGCAGTTCAAGGCCAGCCTGTCCAACATGGTGAAACCTGGTCTCTACTAAAAATACAGAAATTAGCTGGGTGTGGTGGCGGGAGCCTGTAGTCCCAGCTACTCGGGAGGCTGAGGCAGGAGAATCTCTTGGACCCAGGAGGTGGAGGTTGTGGTGAGCCGAGATTGCGCAATTGCACTCCAGCCTGGTCAACAAGAGCAAAACTCTGTCTAAAAAAAAAAAAAGTAGGAGTTAATTTCCAAATATTTGTGAATTTCCTAAATTTCATTCTATTATTCTAATTTCACTCCAACTGATCAGAGAACATTGTATGATTTCAATCTACTGATTCAAACCAGAAAAGAAAAGATAATTATTTAGTTAGTTAGTTTTCCCTTTAATCTTCCAGGTTGTAAGCACGGCACATGGTGGTGGTAAATAAAAGGACCAAAGGGCAGTCCACAGATTAGTTTACTGGTCAAAGGGGGAAACACAACTTTGTAATGGGAGAGATCAGACCCTGACCATTTGACTGCACTGATCAATCTTGGCCTCACTATCAGTGGAGCAACCAGATATTTTGTGCACCTGATGTGATTCAGTAAGAAGGACACAGCATAAGCTATAAAATTTCTTACCAAAATTGTGTAACCTGAATCTAAGCAACCGTTTAGATCTAACTACCAGCTTATAGGAAATACAAGAAATAGAGGAACAGAGGCAGGCCATCACAAGGAAACCATCAGACAAATCCAGAAGGTAGGACATTCTACAGGACAAACTGACTTAGTTTCTTCATCAAGTCAATGGCATTAAGAAAAAGTGTGGGGTGGGGGGCGCTGGGGGTATTTAAGATTGTTCTAGATTATAAGAGACTTAAGAATAAAAAACAACCAGTGTGTGGACTTTGCTGGACTGTAGTTTGAACATACAAGCTGTAAAATGACATTATGGAGACAATTGGGAAAATTTAAATATAGATTAGGTATTAGATTAGATTAAGAAATTGTTAATTTTGCTAGAAGTGATAATGGTCTCTTTCTGATGCACAGCCAGGGTTCAGAATGTCTGGTCTGAATCTAGTAGGACTCAGGCAGCACAACTGGGTGTTTGCAAGACCAAAAGTATTCATAATCTCACTAGATTTATCTCAGCAATGGGGAGAAAACCTCTGCTACAGGAATATCTCCGGATAAGAAGTGGCTGCTAAAGGTCTGATGCCTGAAAATTATGATTGGCAGGTTTGGAATTCATAAAAATTCCAGTAAGCCCAACAGCTTCTTGTAAGCATGTGGATTTCACGGGAGTGAAAGTTGTTCTGGGGACCCCAAGAATCTAAAGTTATGGTTGATTATTTTCAAAAATCAGTGAAAAGTAGAGTAATGAGCTGCCATACTTTTCACCTGCTCGATATCACTGTCCAGAAAGAAACTGACCCTTTCTGTTGGTGTTTTGGTAAAACTTCAGCACTGGTCAGTTCACTTACACAGTTCCTTCCTTATGTCCAGGCACTCAGTGGGAGGAATGTGAAAAAGTCTGCATTAGCACATGAGATTTTAAATTTTGCTTTAGAATAGGTTTGTTTGCATATGTGTGAGCTGGAGTTCCTGCTACCTTGAAATAAAAAACAGTTGTGATGGTTGGACTCTTTTTTTCCCCCTGCTAATTTAACTATTCATAGAATATATTTTGCCCTTCCTAATTATCTCACCCTAGTAAAATCAACCAGCAATTGAACCCCTGAATCATCACAGTTTGGATGGCCACTTTCCTAGTTCCACTGACCTTGGTCCAGGAACACTGCGGACAGGGAGGTTCATGAATCTAATTCAGTTTTCACTTCTCTTTTCTTGATGTAGAGATAAGAGCTCCAGATCCTATATTTCTAAGTATTGAGGAAAGGAGGAGAGGAGGGAATTTATGTTATTGAGTAGCCATTATTGGCCAAGGATTATACTATTTTACCTATGTTCATTCATTTAATTGGGGACAAATGTAATTTAGTAGTTAAGAGTGCTGGCTCTAAAAAATGAAATCAGAGAGAGAAATGGGGATGTGAATCTGAAAATATGTCAATAATTATTGACTTTAAATGGAGAGATACAGGTACTCTGTACCATTCTTTCAGCTTTTGAAAATTTTCATAATAAAAATAATGTCCTCAAACAGTTAAACAGGCCAGGCACGGTGGCTGACACCTGTAATCCCAGCACTTGGGGAGGTCAAGGTGGGAAACTCGCTTGAGCCTAGGAGTTGGAAGCTGCAGGGAGCTTTGATTGTACCTCTGTACTCCAGTCTGGGTGACAGAGCAAGACCCTGTCTCTTAAAAAAAAGTTAAACATAATTATCATATTACTAGCATATGACAGATAGGTACATATATTTTTAAGAAAAATGAAAACATACAACCACACAAACAAATTTGTACACAAAGATTCATAACAGCATTGTTTATGTATTTATGTATTTATTTATTTTGAGACAGAGTCTCAAAATAAACAGAGTGGTTTCGGCTCACTGCAACCTCCACCTCCTGGGTTCAAGTGATTTTCCTGCCTCAGCCTCCCGAGTAGCTGGGATTACAGGCACACACCACCACACCCGGCTAATTTTTTGTATCTTTAGTAGAGACAGGGTTTCACTATGTTGGCCAGACTGGTCTTGAACTCCTGACCTCGTGATCCACCCTCCTTGGCCTCCCAAAGTGCTGGGATTACAGGTGTAATTGCACCACCGTGCCCAGCCGTATTTATTTTTTAACATTTAAAAGAGACAACGGGCTGGGTGCAGTGGCTTATGCCTGTAATCCCAGCACTTTGGGAGGCTGAGGTGGGTGGATCACCTAAGGTTAGGAGTTTGAAACCAGCCTGGCCAACATGGTGAAACCCCATCTCTACTAAAAATACTAAAATTAGCCGGGCATGGTGGGGCACATCTGTAGCCCCAGCTACTTGGGAGGCTGAGGCATGGAGAATTGCTTGAACCCGAGAGGCAGAGGTTGCAGCGAGCCGAGATCATGCCATTGCACTCCAGCTTGGGCAATAGAGTGAGAATCCGTCTCAAAAAACAAAAAACAAAACAAAAAACAACAAAAAAAAGTTGATTAAAAAAAACCCACAAATAAACAAAAAAAACAGTGGCACCATCTCAGCTCACTACAGCTTCAACCTCCTGGCCTCAAGCAATCCTCCCACCTCAGCCTCTCCAAGTAGCTTGGACTACAGGTGCACGCCACCATCCTCAGCTAACTTTTTAACTTTTTGTAGAGACGGGGTCTCTGTATGTTCCCCAGGCTGGTCTCCAACTCCTGGGATCAAGTGATCTTCTAGAGTCTGCCTCTTGAATTGCTGGGATTACAGCTGTAAGCCACGGCAGCCAATGTGTCAATTTTTTAAAAGGCTATTATTGATTATCCAACAACCCTAGAGGTAGTACTATTTCTGTTTTCAGACGAGGACTCTGGCACCCAGAAAAGTTGACACTTTGTCCAAGGTCATGCACCTAGTATAAAGCAGGAGCAAGCATTCTTTTTTTTTTTTTTTTTTTTTTGAGACAGAGTCTCGCTCTGTTGCCCAGGCTAGAGTGCAGTGGCGTGATCTCGGCTCACTGCAAGCTCCACCTCCTGGGTTCACGCCATTCTCCTGCCTCAGCCTCCCTAGTAGCTGGGACTACAGGCGCCTGCCACCGCCCGGCTAATTTTTTTGTATTTTTAGTAGAGACGGGGTTTCACTGTGTTAGCCAGAATGGTCTCGATCTCCTGACCTCGTGATCCACCCGTCTCGGCCTCCCAAAATGCTGGAATTACAGGCGTGAGCCACCGCACCCGGCCAAGCAGGAACAAGCATTCTAATAACACATCTGACTGCAAAAGCCAGGCTTTTCTACCATGTAATTTTGCCTGCCGGTGTAGACACGTCTTTTGTGGTATAATAAGCCTTCATAGAAGGTGCTCTAAGTGCTCTAAGAATTAAGTAACTGCATGTGAGAAATCAATATGCTACAAAAATACACTTTTAATGTGACATAGCCTTTTATGCCAAAGTGATATTTATTTAATATTCCCCCAATTTCTCTAGCTTGATCATTTGCTACAAAGGGGATCAATAAGATCCCAATTTGTCTTTGTGAAAAGTAAATGAAGTGGACTTTCCCTCTATTCATGTGGTATTTCTAAATGGCCTTGAGCTATTTACAGTCAAGTTAATGGAATTAATACTATACCATCAAAAACATATAACGTCCTTATCTAAAGTGCAGCACGAACACTTTCCTCTTTGTGTTATGGCCATTGACATATACAGATGCTCCTCCATTTACGATGGTGTTATGTTCAGATAAACCCATCATAAATTGAAAATATCGTAAGTCAAAAACTTTCAATTTATGATGGATTTTTCTGGATGCAATACCATCATAAATCTAGAAGAGTTCTGAATGCATGTCACTTTCACCATCGTAAAAGTTGAAAAATCGTTTAGTCAAACCATAGTTAAATTGTGACCATCTGCATTTCGTTTCTTCTCCGAAAGCTCTTTTAGGGCAGTTGAGGATGCTACATAATGTATTCACCAAATTGTTTTTAAATGAATGGACAAATACATGCACACCAAACACTTCAACAATCATCACCTCTAATGTGGCAGTACATTTTTCTTTTCTTTTCTTTTCTTTTTTTGAGACAGAATCTCGCTCTGTCACCCAGGCTGGAGTGCAGTGGCGCGATCTCAGCTCACTGCAACCTCTGCCTCCCAGGTTTAAGAGATTCTCCTGCCTTAGCCTCCAGAGTAGCTGGGATTACGGGCGTGCGCCGCCACCATGTGCAGCTATTTTTTGTAGAGATGGGGTTTCACCATGTTGGCCAGGCTGGTCTCGAACTCCTGACCTCGTGATCTGCCCGCCTCAGCCTCCCAAAGTGCTGGGATTACAGGTGTGAGCCACCGCGCCCAGCCCAGAGTAAGTACTTTATGCTAAGGACCAGATGCAGAGTAAAGGTTGAGGTCTTCCTTACCCCAGAACAGGGCAAAAAAGCCAACATAACCCTTATTGATTAAGCCATAAATTCAACCACCACTTATTTCCAAAAAGTATGAAAGTTAGCATTTAATCACCTTCCACCACCCCTTTCCCAAACCACACACACACACACACACCCCGCTGAGATTTTTCTTGTTTTCCTGCTTCTTCTTTAAACCTGTTAAACAATGTCTGTTTAAGGTTAAAAATCTACTATAGGATGTGCTTTAGCTATGTAAGTGGTACACGCTGCAAAAAGCCTTCCAGTTGCTTTGGTTGAAAAAGTCCCTCTGAACACTTAAACATAGAAACCAATCCTGGCAACATCTGACTGGATTTGAGTTTTGTGTGTCCCTGGAGGGAAACCACGCACTTGGAAGTCAGTGCTGTGTTTGGTACATACTAAGTATTCAACAAATGTTTTCCCAATCAATGACTGAAATTGTCCACTTTTCTTTGACTCCTGATCGTGTTGCCCACACTGTATGTATGTATGTATGTATGTATGTATGTATGTATTTACTTGAGACAGAGTCTCACTCTGTTGCCCCAATTTTCGTATTTATTGTAGAGATGGAGTTTTACCATATTGCCCAGGCTGGTTTCGAACTCTTGAGCTCAAGCGATCCACTGCTTCAGCCTCCCAAAGTGCTAGGATTGCAGGCTTGAGCCACCACGTCCAGCCATTGCTCACATTTTATGTCACCATTCTCATTTTTTCCAGGGACAGATTTGAGTTCCACTGCTTGGGGTAGGGGCAATGCTTTAGATGAGAAAAGAAGAGGGATGTTTGAAAATCAGTCCAGTTAGAGAAAGAGAAAGTGAAGAGATTTATGAACCACTAGAGTTCTTTCACGCTAAAATATTTTACGCTAAAATATTAAGGTTTGAGCTCTGTGGAGGTAAATTCTCTTTCTTCTGTGGTTATGGTGATATGGAAGGAGAGTGCTGGGAAGGGAAGAGCTTGGTCCCTTTAAATGACACAGAAGAAGGGAAGGGAAGTGCCCCGGAGAGGAGGGCGTGGTCCCTGGCTAGGGCTCCACCCCCAGGGACCTAGGAGAGGACAGGCATTTCCTGCCCAAATGTTGCATTTCCTAAGACCACCTGGGCCTGCCACGCCCTCATTCTGTGCCTATAAAAACCCGAGACCCTAGCAAGGCAGAGACGGAAGTAGCTGGAGCTGGAAAGGAACACCTCGGTGGAGGAATACACAGGCAGCTGGACGTCTAGAGGAACGCACAGCCAGGCACCAGCATGCAGGCTGGCCACTGACCAGCAGAATAACGTGGAGTTTGGCTGGGGTAATCGAAGGAGCGCGAGTCCGATTCCAGGGGAAAACCAGCTCCCCCATCTGCTGAGAACTACTTCCACTCAATAAAACCTTGCACTCATTCTCCAAGCCCACTTGTGATCCGATTCTTCCGGTACACCAAGGCAAGAACCTGGGATACAGAAAGCCCTCTGTCCTTGCCACAAGGTAGAGGGTCTAATTGAGCTGGTTAACACAAGCTGCCTAGAGATAGCAAAACTAAAAGAGCAAAACTAAAAGAGTATCCTGTAACACACGCCCACTGGGGCTTCAGGAGCTGTAAATATTCACCCCTAGACACTGCTGTGGGGTCGGAGCCCCACAGCCTGCCCATCTGTATGCTCCTCTAGATGTCTGAGCATCGGAGCACTGAAGAAGCGAGCCACACCCCCACTGCACGCCCTGCAAGGGGGGACAAGGGAACTTGTCCCTTTTCAATGGCATGGTCCCAAACCTGATAGTCCTTTGTTAATGTATGCCCTCGAAGAGGGAAAGGAAGGTAAACCCAGAGGCAAATCCGTTACCAATTTTGAAAGAAAAACCTCAAAGTACAGTTCCTATTGAGCAAAGGTCAGTGATATAATTTTTGAAAACAGGACCCTTTTCACAAGATGGCGCCAAAAGCGAAAAAGGAAGCGCCTGCCCCTCCTAAAGCCGAAGCCAAAGCAAAGGCTTTAAAGGCGAAGACGGCAGTGTTGAAAGATGTCCACATCCACACAAAAAAAGAAGACCCGCACGTCACCCACCTTCCGGAGGCCCAGGACACTGCGACTCGAGGCCACCCAAATATCCTCGGAATAGCGCCCCCAGGAGAAACAAGCTTGACCGTTATGCCATCATCAAGTTTCTGCGGACCACTGAGTCCGCCATGAAGAAGATAGAAGACAACGCCACACTTGTGTTCACGGTGGATGTTAAAGCCAACAAGCAGCAGATCAAACAGGCTGTGAAGAAGCTCTGTGACATTGATGCGGCCAAGGTCAACACCCTGATTCGGCCTGGTGGAGAGAAGAAGGCATATGTTTGACTGACTCCTGATTACGATGTTTTGGATGTTGCCAAAAAATTGGTATCATCTAAATTGAGTCCAGCTGGCTAGTTCTAAATATACGTGTATCTTTTCACCATAAAAAAAATTTTTTTTGAAAACAGAGGGGAACACTTTAATGCACTCAAAGACTATGAAAAGATGATGGGCCTCCCAGATGATTTCTCCCTGAGAAATCTCTGCCTAGAGGCAAAATAAAGAGGCTAAGTAAGGCAGGATTTTCTACTGTAAAATCTAGAAACAGGACGTCTTCTTCCACCATTCACATGAAAGTTCATTCATTTCTTCAAAAACTTTTTAATTTGAATGCCTTCTATGTACCAAAAACTATTTTAGGTGCTGGAGATCCAAATTAAGGGTTGAAAAGAATGCAAAGCATGAAGAACATTAGGAGATACTCAGAGAAAGTAGTCACCTGGCTTGGTGGCTCATGCCTGTAATCCCAGCACTTTGGGAGGCCAAGGTGGGAGGATCACTTGAGGTCAGGAGTTCAAGACCAGTCTTGCCAACATGGTGAAACACCGTCTCAAAGCTGGGCACAGTGGCTCATGCCTGTAATCCCAGCACTTTGAGAGGCCGAGGTGGGTGGATCACCTGAGGTCAGGAGTTCGAGACCAACCTGGCCAACATGGTGAAACCCCCATCTCTACTAAAAATACAACAAATTAGCCAGGCATGTTGGCAGGCGCCTGTAATCCCAGCTGCTTGGGAGGCTGAGGCAGGAGAATCGCTTGAACCCAGGAGGCGGAGGTTGCAGTGAGCCAAGATTATGCCATTGCACTCCAGTCTGGGCAACAAAAGTGAAACTGTCTCAAAAAGAAAAAAAGAAAGAAACCCCAGCTCTACTAAAAATACAAAATTTAGCCGGGCATAGTGGTGCACACCTGTAGTCCCAGCTACTTGTGAGGCTGAAGCAGGAGAATTACTTTAATACAGGAGGTGGAGGTTTCAGTGAGCCGAGATTGTGCCACTGCATTCCAGCCTGGGCGACAGAGCAAGACACCGTCTCAAAGAAAAAAAAAAAAAGAAAAGAAACCTCTCTTCCTTCCAAGGCCCCTGGAGAGTACCTGTTGCTCTCTCTTCCCTAACAGATAAGCTTATTGGCGGGGCGCGGTGGCTCATGCCTTCAATCCCAGCACTTTGGGAGGCCGAGGTGGGTGGATCACCTGAGGTCAGGAGTTCGAGACCAGCCTGGCCAACATGGTGAAACCCCATCTCTACTAAAAATACAAAAATTCTTTGGGAGGCCGAGGCGGGCGGATCACCTGAGGTCGGGAGTTCGAGACCAGCCTGACCAACATGGAGAAACCCCATCTCTACTAAAAATACAAAATTAGCCGGGTGTAGTGGCACGTGCCTGTAATCCCAGCTACGCAGGAGGCTGAGGCAGGAGAATCGCTTGAACCTGGGAGGCGGAGGTTGCAGTGAGCCGAGATTGCACCACTGCACTCCAGCCTGGGTGACAGAGCAAGACTCCATCTCCAAACAAAACAAAGAAACCCAACAGATAAACTTCTTAAAATAAAACCTCTCCTACTGTACAGAGTTGACAATAAGCATTTAGAAACTTTTACAGCCATTTGACATGGCCATGACATCCAAACCTGGAACCAGTGGACTTGTCAGGTTGAACAGACTATAGACCAATCTGGTTGCTGCCCAGCTCCAGGGATGCATTGCATCTGGTGCAAGCTGCATACTAGTCATGAACAGTAGGACCCTGTTGTCAATCTATGACAGATTGAAAATTAAATGTGTGCTTCATCATAGACGTTTGAAAAGCACTGGTTTATACCACACTGTTCTGCTTCATCTCTTATTCAGTCTTCAAGCCATTTCAATTTGTTATCTGCCCTTCACCTGCTGAAAATACCACAGGAAAGGTCACTGACCTTCATAGGGCCAAATTCAGTGTATTATTTTTTTGTCCCCATTATATGTGACATCTCTGCAGCATTTGGCACCCTCTGCTTTGTAACATCACAGAAGGTATGTTCTCCTCCTACCTCTTTGACAATTCTTTCCTTTTTCTAGGCTTCTCTTCCTTTGCCCACTCTTGGACTGTTTCTCTTCTTCTACGATACTCACAAATTTTTGCTGGGCGTCTTATTGATGCTCCGTGGTTTTAACTATATGCTACTGATTTCCAATCTCTATTTCCAGGGTTATAAACTTGATGGTACGTTAATGTGCTTAAGACAAAAGAAATCAGTTTAAAGGTGCTTTTTTTTTCAAGATAAGCAGAGAATCAGTTTTTTTTTCATTTATCTGTTTAAAAAGTGCTTATTTATTTTTTAAGAGAAGGGGTCTCACTCTGTCACCAACGCTGGAGAATAGTGTTGCACTAAGCAACACTATTTTTTAATGTAAAAAATGTATATTATTCAAAAACATTACTCTGAAGAGGAGTTCGTAGTCTTTACCAGATGCCCAAAGAATCTTTGGAAAAAGGTTAGGAAGGCCTGTAGAAACTCATGCCCCCATGACAATACCCATGTGGAACACGGAGCTCCCAACTGGTTTTTACTTTGGCCCTAGGCCTTCTCCCAAATGATTTAATGGAAGTGGTGATAAAAAGGCCCTTTTTGTTCTTGATATTAAGGAGATTCTTAGTGAAGAAAGCCTGTTGGAACATTTCAAATAACAATTCTAGGCTGGGCTCAGTGGCTCATGCCTGTAATGCCAGCTCTTTGGGAGGCCAAGGGGGGTGGATCACTTGAGGCCAGGAGTTCAAGACCAGCCTGGCTAACATGGCAAAACTCTGTCTCTACTAAAAATACAAAAATCAGCTGGGTGTGGTGGTGCACGCCTGTGGTCCCAGCTACTCGGGACGGTGGGGCATGAGAATCGCTTGAACCTGGGGGACAGAGTTTGCAATGAACCAAGATGTAGCCACTGCACTCCAGCCTGGGGGACAGAGTGAGACTCTGTCTCAATAAATAAATAAGTAAATAAATAAATACTCGATATTTGAAGAGAAATGCCATTTATTTCCTCTAAGTGCTGTTTAACACTCACTTCTAGGCTGGGTGCGGTGGCTCATGCCTATAATCCCAGCACTTTGGGAGGCTGAGGTAGGAGGATTGCTTGAGCCCAGGAGTTCAAGACCAGCCTGGGCAACAAAGCGAGACCCCATCTCTAAAAAAATAAAATATAAAATTAGCCAGGCATAGTGGTGGACTTATAGTCCTAGCTACTCAGGAGGCTGAGGTGGGAGGATCGCTTGAGCCCAGTTTTAGGTTGCAGTGAGCTGTGATGGCACAACTACACTCTGGCCTGAGTGATAGAGCAAGACCCTGTTTCAAAAAATAAATAAATAATAAAATAAAACTCACTTCTAGAAAATCTTTTCTCTTTTGGATCCGTTTTTTTTCTTGCATTCCATTATTGCTTATTCAATTGCTTATCACTGTATACTTATTAGTTTACAGGTCTATTTTGTCTCTGCAACTGGATTATAAAAGTGCCCTTGAGAAGTTTATTTCTCAGGATGACCAGGACAGTGTTCTACAAATAGACACTCAATAAATGCTTCCTGATGAGTGCAAGGCCTCTCAGAAAAGTGAACTTATTTATCATAAAAGCAAGATGAAAAAACAATATGGTTAATTACAAGGAGGTAAAAAAGAGGAATCTTTGATTCTGGATGGTACTTGCAAAAGGAATTGTGTATTTATAAACATTGTGTTGTAAACATTGTGTTTATAAATAGCTTGTATTTACTAGTGAGGATTAAAAATCATCTTTAATAGAACGTGATCTTTTAAATGACCTGTAAATTCCATTTTCTATCACCAGCGAAGAGTAGGCCAGGTTTTCTCTAATGAGCAGATTGTATGATAAAAGAACATTGCTAAATTAATTTCTTTCTAAAATATTTGATACAGGGGCTGGGTGTGGTGGCTTGTGCCTGTAATCTCAGCACTTTGGGAGGCCAAGGCAGGTGGATTACTTGAGGTCAGAGTTCGAGACCAGCCTGGTCAATATGGTGAAACCCCGTCTCTACTAAAAATACAAAAATTAGCTGGGCATCGTGGTGGATGCCTGTAATCTCACCTACTTGGAAGGCTGAGGGAGGAGAATCACTTGCATCTGGGAGATGGAGGTTGCAGTGAGCCGAGAGCAGGACACTGCACTCCAGCCTGGGTGACAGAGCAAGACTCCGTCTCAAAAAAAAAAAAAAAAAAAAAAAAATCAAGTTTCTGAAAATTCCACCAGATGGGGAAATGCTGACAATATGCTAGTTAAATTTAGTATTCATCTCAATGTAGAATCTGTATTAATCTCCATGATATTAAAAATGCATAAAAAATTTGATAGAGGAATTTGGCCATGGCTTATATGTGGACAGACAAGTTTTACAGTAAAAGCAAAAGCATAGAATAACAGAAAATATAACCATGACTTTTTAAACTATAGGATATTCCATTTCAAAGATGCTATAGTTATGGTAGTTTTAAAAATTTCTTATCTATTGAAACCATTGTTACATGTTGCTGCAAAGCAGGCTTACAAATCTAAATTCAGATATGACACATGATTTTCCTAGTCAATGATTTATTTCATGCTATCAAAATGTTATCTTCATTAAAAATGTTTTTAATGCTGGGCACGGTGGCTCACGCCTGTAATCCCAGCACTTTGGGAGGCCAAGGCGTGTGGATCATGAGGTCAGGAGATCGAGACCATCTTGGCTAACACGGTGAAACCCCGTCTCTACTAAAAATACAAAAAATTAGCCGGGTGCGGTGGCGGGCGCCTGTAATCCCAGCTACTCAGGAGGCTGAGGCAGGAGAATAGCATGAACCCGGGAGGTGGAGCTTGCAGTAAGCCGAGATAGCACCACTGCAGTCCGGCCTGGGCAAAAGAGCGAGACTCCATCTCAGAAAAAAAAAAAATGTTTTTAATATATTTTTCTTTCCACATTTATAAATTTCCTGAGCCAATTCTGAAGCTTAAATGATCCTAAATGTCTACAATACTAAAAATATAGTCAATATTTTCCAAATAGTTATTAAAGCTCTGCATCCTTTCATTTAATTTTGAAATTAATCAAGTCCTGTCATTTCTCCTACATACCTCTCAAATCCACCTACCCCAAATGTATTTGCCACTGCCTTGATTTAGGCATCTTAATCGCCTCCAATTTCTTTCTCCTTACACATATTCTTATCATGGTCATAAAACAATCAGGTTTGTATTTCAGAAAGATCATACCACTCCTTTGCTTAAAACCCTGCACCAGCTCCTTAGCACAAAATTTCACATGGTATCCAATGCCCTCAATGATCTAGCTCATACCCACCTCTCCTGCACTTCTCTCATCACAGTGCCTCACGCTTGACTCAATAGCAGCTGTAATGAAACATTTGCAAGGCATCTGCGGTTTTTTTTTTCTCTAGGACAATCCTTTCATACAGATTTCTGGTGAACTCTATCATCCTTTACAACCCAGCTCAAACATTACTTCTGGAAGGCCTTCTCCAAGCCCATTTCAACTCCGAAGTTGAGCACTCCCTCTTCTAAATCTAGTAGTAACATATGGTTGTATTTATCACATTGTATTACATCGTAATTATTTGTTTATGTGCTTGCTTGCCTTCCCTATATCATGGAAAGCTTTTTGAGCCTAAGAAAGGTGCTTCATGTTTGTTGAACTGAACTGAATTTGATCTAATGGTCTGAGCTGAGTAATTGGGAAACAGATGGGATGTTTCCAGAGTGATTCATAGTAGCCAGGATGATCATGTTTCTCCACAGCAAACATAAATCATGTTTCTTTAATCACAAGGATTACCAGACTTTGCTGGAATAGCAAACAAAATGCAAACTCTCTCTTAGTTAAATGAAGACTAAATATCCACGAGCTAAGTAGTCAATGTATGATCTGCATAATTTGAGCCAAATTAGTAAATATCACTTTTTCATCAAATATAGATTGCGTGCTTCTGGCTTAGTGCAAAATGTATACATTATGTTTTATCTTACATCTTTATATGAAAGGGACAAAGTAGATTAGAGGATGGATTATTTACACTGTGCACCAGGAACTAGCAACTATTAAACTTTATCATACAAATACAAGGGGAAAAGTAGAATCCTGATATATTGGAAACTATTTATTTTGTAAAATAATTCCTTTGGGGAACAGTAAAAATAATGTCTATTATCAATTCCCAGTGTAACAAAAAACAAAAATGTCTATTATCAATTTCCAATGGCACAATAAACAGAAGAAAATTTTGTGGTTTCAGATCTTAATGGTAGATGGCACTAAGTCATGCAGCGAGCACTTAGGTAGGTGCAATGCATAATTTTCAAGATTCAAATCTGTTGTGACTAGAGCCACAACAGTTCTTTCTGGGATGAAAAATACTAAGGAATCTGCACAAACAATATTTGAGTAAAGTTTCCCTCTTACCAGCATATATTGATAACTTAAAACCAGTTTTAACTACAGGAATCTTCCTATTAGTCATAATAGCTTAACACAAGTAATTTGTAGTGTTTAAAGCTAACTCATGATTTAGCTTCTTATTTGTTCTTTTCTATATTTTGCAGAGGTTCTCTATAAAACATGTTATTTTTGAAATAAAAATAAATACAATTTTCTGAGAGTTAGCCACAAGAATATCATTCATATTACTTAATGATAGTAATCATATCAGTTAGCCCATTTTTAGGATGTTCTTATGAGAATATAATTTTTTTTTTTTTTTTTGAGATGGAGTCTCACTCTTGTCACCCAGGCTGGAGTGCGCTGGCACGATCTCAGCTCACTGCAAGCTCCACCTCCTGGGTTCACCCCATTCTCCTGCCTCAGCCTCCTGAATAGCTGGGACTACAGGCACCCGCCATCACGCCCAGCTAATTTTTTGTATTTTTTAGTAGATCTGTCTGCCTCGGCCTCCCAAAGTGCTGGGATTACAGGCGTGAGCCACCGCGCCCGGCCTAGGCTGTGTTTTTAACCCAAGGGTCATTTTCTTTTTTCTTTTTTTCTTTTTTTGAGACAGAGTCTCTCTCTGTCGCCCAGGCTGGAGTGCAATGGTGCAATCTCGGCTCAATGCAACCTCTGCCTCCTGGGTTCAAGCGATTCTCCCACCTCAGCCTCTTGAATAGCTGGGATTACAGGCGTTCACCACCACGCCTGGCTAATTTTTGTATTTTTAGTAGAGACGGGGTTTCACCATGTTGGCCAGGCTGGTCTCGAACTCCTGGCCTCAGGTGATCTGCCTGCCTTGGCCTTCCAAAGTGCTGGGATTACAGGTGTGAGACACCACGCCCGGCCCATTTTCTAGAATTCTATTTACTTATTTAATATATTGCAAAGAGGAAATCAGAAAGAAAGAAAACATCCAGCTCAGAACAGGAAGCTTTTTTGTTTGTTGTGGCAATGTTACTGAATGACACTTGCATTAATCCCAAAACATTTTTTTTTCACAGCCAGAGCATAAGACACCTATCTAAATCAGTCACATGGTATTTCTTAAGAACTGCTATACTGTGATAAATATAATATAAAACAAAACATTTTTCTCTAGCAGGTAGATAAAAACAAAACAATGAAGTATTTAAATGCTTTCAAAATAAAAATAAACAGGATCTGCTTTGAAGTCAAAAAAATAAGGAGAGGGCCAAGCGCCGTGGCTTATGCCTGTAATCCCAGCACTTTGGGAGGCCGAGCTCAGTTGGTGGATCACTTGAGGTCAGGAGTTTGAAACCAGCTTGGCTGACATAGTGAAACCCCGTCTCTACTAAAAAATACAAAAAATTAGCTGGGCGTGGTGGTGCGCGCCTGTAATCCCAGCTACTCAGGAAGGCCGAGGCAGGAGAATCACATGAACCTGGGAGGTGGAGGTTGCAGTGAGCTGAGATCATGCGACTACACTCCAGCAAGGCTCCATCTCAAAATAATAATAATAATAATAATAATAATAATAAATAATAATAATAATGAGATGGCCGGGTGTGGTGGCTCATGCCTGTAATCCCAGCACTTTGGGAGCCCCAGGTGGGTGGATTGCTTGAGGTCAGGAGTTCGAGACCAGCCTGGCCAATATGGTGAAACCCTGTCTCTACCAAAATACACAAAAATTAGGCAGGCGTGGTGGTGCGTGCCTGTAGTCCCACCTACTCGGGAGGTTGAGGTGGGAGAATTGTCTGAACCCTTGGAAGCGAAGGTTGCAGTGAGCCGAGATCACACTATTTTACTTCAGCAGCCTGGGTCACAGAGTGAGACTCCGTCTCAGAAAAAAAAAAAAAAAAAAAAAAAAAAAATGCTGGGCGCGGTGGCTCATGCCTGTAATCTGAGCACTTTGGGAGGCTGAGGCGGGCAAATCAAGAAGTCAGGAGTTCGAGACAAGCCTGGCCAACATGGTGAAACCCCATCTCTACTAAAAATACAAAAATTTAGCTGGGCATAGTGGTGGATGCCTGTAATCCCAGCTACTCCGGAGGCTGAGGCAGAAGAATCGCTGAAACCCAGAAGGCGGAGGTTGCAGTGAGCTGAGATGGTGCCACTGTTCTCCAGCCAGGGGGACAGAGTTAGACTCCATCTCAAAATAATAATAATAATAATAATGAGAGAAGTTTTGCAGTCAACTTCCTAATAATAAATAATTCTATTATGGCAAATATTGAAAGTAGACACATGACTCAATATATAATAGTATTTTTTAAAATTATTAATCAACAATTTTGTTTTCCTTTTAAGCCTAAAAAAAAGAAACCCAGGTACTTCTTTTGCCTTTTAATTTTTTTTTTTTTTTTTTAAGACAGTCTCACTCTGTTGCCCAGGGTGGAGTGCAGTGGTGCCATCACAGCTCATGGCAACCTTCTGCCTCCCGGGTTCCAGCGATTCTTGTACCTCAGCCTCCCGAGTAGCTAGGATTACAGGTGAGCACCACTGTGCCTGGCTAATTTTTGTATTTTTAGTAGAGACGGGGTTTCGCCATGTTGGTCAGGCTGGTCTCAAACTCCTAGCCTCAAGTGATCCGCCTGCCTTGGCCTCCCAAAATGCTGGGATTACAAGCATGAGCCACTGTGCCTGGTCCCCAGGTACATTTTTAAACCTTTTTTTTTTTTTTTTTTTTTTTGAGACAGAGTCTCGCTCTGTTGCCCAGGCTGGAGTGCAGTGGCGTGATCTCGGCTAACTGCAACATCCGCCGCCTGGGTTCAAGAAACTCTCATGCCTAAGCCTCCTGACTAACTGGGATTACAGGCGTGTGCCACCATACCCAGCTAATTTTTGTATTTTTAGTAGAGACGGTGTTTCACCATGTTGGCCAGGCTGGTCTTGAACTCCTGACCTCAAGTGATCCGCCCACCTAGGCCTCCCAAAGTGCTGGGATTACAGGCCTGAGCCACCGCACCCGGCCACATTTTAAAATCTAAATATAACCAGGCGCAGTGGCTCATGCCTATAATCCCAGCACTTTGGGAGGCCTAGGTGGGTGTATTGCTTGAGCTTGGGAGTATAAGACCAGCCTAGGCAATATGGTGAAACCCCATCTCTATTAAAAAACAAAAAAACAAAAATAATAAAATCTGAATATATTTCAAATTAGGAAAATGGTTAACACCTGTTTTGTTAGCCTATTATCGCTTTCCCTCTCACGTATCTATATATTCCTTCGTAATATAATTGTCATCAATAAGCAGTCATGAGTAAAGGGAATCTCACTTTTTCTCTCCATGTTTGATCTATTACTGTTTTACATATAAAATGTTAAAACATTAATCTTCACATAAAACTCTATTCCACTTATTTCATGAATCAGGACATAAGACACCTTTCGTATCATCTTATTTCTTGTGTGGTACAGTTAAGTTTTATGATTTCTGGAACAAAATACTCTGCTGCCATTTCTACCTTTTATATTTATTTATTATATTTATTTATTTATTTATTTATTTTGAGACAGAGTCTCACTCTGTGGCCCAGGCTGGAGTGCAGTGGTGTGATCTCGGCTCCCTGCAACCTCCACCTCCCAAGTTTAAGCGATTCTCCTGCCTCAGCCTCCTGAGTAGCTGGGATTACAGGCACAAGCCACCACACCCAGCTAATTTTTGTATTTTTAGTAGACACGGGGTTTCGCCATGTTCACCAGGCTGGTCTCGAACTCCTGACCTCAGGTGATATACCTGTCTCCTGAGTAGCTGGAATTACAGGCATGAGCCACCACGCCTGGCCCATTTCTACCTTTTATAAAATTAAGTCTAGGCCGGGCATGGTGGCTCACGCCTGTCACCCCAGCACTTTGGGAGGCCGAGGCGGGCGGATCACCTAAGGTCAGGAGTGGTGGCGTGCACCTGTCATCCCAGCTACTCGGGAGGCTGAGGCAGAAGAATCACTTGAACCTGGGAGGCAGAGGTTGCAGTGAGCCGAGATTGGGCCATTGCACTCCCACCTGGGCAACCAACAAGAGCGAAACTCCGTCTCAAATAAATAAATAAAAATTTAAAAAATAAAAATTAAAAGTAAAACTAGGTCTAATTATGCCAATTTGAGAACTGCCTTTCTCTTTGCCTGGTGATTTAGTTTGTAATTAAAAAAAAATAAAGTCCCCATCAGCTCACAGGAACACATATTAAGGAGGCTTTGGGCTACATACCCAAGAATTTTGTAATTCACTCAGTAACTATCAAGTTTCAAGGGAAATATTTGAAATTCCACTATTAAGAATAAAATGAGAGAAAATGTGCCCCAATAATATACCATTAACATAAGTGCTTTTTCACATGTAAGGGAAAAATGACTACTCATTTGAATGAAAATGTTTCAAATTTTTCTGTAATGCCAGATAAACTACTAAATTGCTATGTATGCATAATCAAATTAGCTGTCAGAAGTCAAGAGTAAATGAAAAATGTCTAGATAAAGGGTAATCAAAGCTGCTTCCTGGTGAACATGTCTAGAGTACATGTAAGAAAATCTAGGCTGGGCGAGGTGGCTCATGCCTGTAATCCCAGCACTTTGGGAGGCCGAGGTGGGCGGATCATTTGAGGTCAGGAGTTCGAGACCAGCTTGGCCAACATGGTGAAACCCCTTCTCTACTAAAAATACAAAAATTAGCTGGGCATGGTGGCGGGTTCCTGTAATCCCAGCTATGTGGGAGGCTGAGGCAGGAGAATTGCTTGAACCTGGGAGGCGGAGATCGCAGTGAGCTGAGATCGCGCCACTGCACTCCAGCCTGGGCAATAGAGCAAGACTCGGTCTCAAAATAAATAAATAAAATTAATAAATAAAAGCACAAAAATTAGCTGGGTGTGGTGGCGCACACTTGTAATCCCAGCTACTCCAGAGGCTGAGGCATGAGAGACGCTTGAACCTGGAAGTGGAGGTTGCAGTGAGCCAAGATCACATTATTGCACTCCAGCCTGGGTGACAGGGCGAGACTGTCTCAAAAAAAAAGAAAGGAAAAGAAAATCTAATAAACTAAACGAAAAAAATAAAGTCAACTGGCATTTTTTTTTTTTTTTTGAAACAGGGTCTTGCTCTGTCACCCAGGCTGGAGTGCAATGGCACAATCTGGCTCTACTGGGCTCAAGTGATCCTCCTCGCTTAGCCTCCCAAGTAGCTGGGACCATAGGTCTGCGCCACCTCACCCAGCTAATTTCTGTATTTTTTGTAGAATGAAGTTTTGCCATGTTGCCTATGCTATTCTTGAACTCTGAACTCAAGCAATACATTCACCTTGGCTTCCCAAAGTGCTGGGATTACAGGTGTTAGCCACCGTGCCCAGCTGGCATTTAATTTTTTAAGAGTACTTTGCTTGTCAAATTCTTGTTCTTGTAACTTATTACTTGTTTCAATAATATAAAAAAAATAGGTCAATAAACTTTCTCTTGGCCAGGCATAGTGGGTCACACCTGTAATTCCATCACTTTGGGAGGCTGAGGCGGGTGGATCACTTCAGGTCAGGAGTTCGAGACCAGCTTGGCCAACATGGTGAAACCCTGTCTCTATTAAAAATACAAAAATTAGCTGGGTGTGGTGGCGGGCACCTGTAATCCCAGCTACTCAGCTACTCACGAGGCTGAGGCAGGAGAATCGCTTGAACCCGGGAGGTGGAGATTGCAGTGTGGTGAGATTGCACTCCAGCCTGGGTGACACAGCGAGACTCCCGTCTCAAAAAAAAAAAAAAAAAAAAAACAAAAAAAACAGGAAGAAATTTATTTGCGAGCCTTTAATGATACAGGTACTGTCAACAGCAAGTATGATTTCCTTAAATACTAATAATACTGCAGACACCTCCCTGAGATAGAGTAATACCTATTTACAGTTCAGCTCTTTTACATACCTTTTATTAAAACAAACAAAAAACAACCCAAACCCTGAAAGTACATCACAAAGTTATTTAAACAGCCCCCAAAAATAAGGTGCATGTGTTCAGGCATTTTGCTCTCAAGTCTTCACTCTGGGCCTATTTATTTGCTTATACATAATTATAACAAACCTGGTTTTCCAAATCCACATGAGATGAAAAGCAACTATTAGCAGAAGCTGCTATAGACAAAGCATACTGATAGTAGCAAAACATAATATCTGACAGTTTACAAGTATGAAAGTCAAAAGGAGGCTCATGCCTGTAATGCCAGCACTTTAGGAGGCCAAGGCGGGCGGATCATGAGGTCAGGAGATGGAGACCATCCTGGCTAACGCGGTGAAACCCCACCTCTACTAAAAATACAAAAAATTAGCCGGGCGTGGTGGCGGACACCTGTAGTCCCAGCTACTCGGGAGACTGAGGCAGGAGAATGGTGTGAACCCAGAAGGTGGAGCTTGCAGTGAGCCAATATCGCGTCACAGCACTCCAGCCTGGGTGACAGAGGAAGACTCCATCTCAAAAAAAAAAAAAAAAAAAAAGTCAGAAGGAACGCTATTAAAAAGGCTTAAAAAGCCAAATTCAATCTCTCCGTGGTTTACTTAAGACCACTCATATACTTCGTGAGATCCTCAAGTCAGTATGCTAATACATTATATAATTAAAATTAATAAATGATGATCTTGAGTCTTTCATACAGTTCATTGTTTAAGTATTACATTTTAATATTAGCCTATACTTCTGGACAACACCTCCTGGTTTGCTTGGGATTGGCCTATCTCAAGCCTGTTGTCTTGGCATAATTAATAGCTCTCCCTTTCATTTTCAAAAAGTGTTCTGGTTTGGCCTATAAATCTTAGGATCATCCTACTGAGCCCTTATTATGTGCTAGGAACTATTCTAAGTGCTTTCAGTTATGCTCACAATCCTATGAGATGGAGTACAATTATCCCCATTTTATAGATGTAGTAACTAAGCTTCCAAGAGGTTATATGATTTGTCTAAGACTATCCAGTTACTAAGTGTTAAAGGGCTCTATGTAAACAACCAAGCAATCTAATGCCAAAGTCCTAGGACTTACCCACTATAACATAAAGTACTATCTCTTCTTAGAAAGATGGGTAGGGGAGGGATATATTCAAGTTTCTGGAAAAGGATTAAGAGACACCAGCTTTGTGTGTCTATACAGTCCTCGTTTGGCACAGATTCCATACGTTTACAATACTGAAATATTTCAGAACATCTTTGAAATATACAACTTTTTAGATTTTTATGAGCATGAGCTTTTTTAGAAAACAATCTTAGGATTGTTTTTCAAATATTCTTGAAAGATGCTACTTTAAAAATATACTAAATAGGGCCAGTGCAGTGGCTCAAGCCCATAATCCCAGCAGTTTGGGAGGCCAAGGTGGGTGGATCTCCTAAGGTCAGGAGTTCAAGACCAGCCTAGCCAACATGTTGAAACCCCATCTCTATATATATACTAAATAGGCTCAGCCCAGTGGTTCACACCTATAATCCCAGTGCTTTGGGAGGTTGAGATGGGTGGATTGCTTAAGGCCAGGAATTCAAGACTAGCCTAGACAACACAGTGAGACCCCATCTCAACAATTTTTTTTTTTTAATTAGCTGGGCAGGCCGGGCATGGTGGCTTATGCCTGTAATTCCAACACTTTGGGAGGCTGAGGCAGGCAGATCACCTGAGATCAGGAGTTTGAGACCAGCCTGGCCAACATGGTGAAATCCCATCTCTATTAAAAATACAAAAATTAGCCAGGTGTGGTGGCATATGCCTGTAGTCCCAGCTATTCTGGAGGCTGAGGCAGGAGAATTGCTTGAACCCAGGAGGCAGAGGTTGCAGTGAGCCGAGATCACACCACTGCCCTCCAGCATGGGTGATAGAGTGAGACTTTGTCTCAAAAAAAAAAAAAAAAATTAGCTGGGCATGGTGGTGTATGTCTATAATCCCAGCTGCTCAGGAGGTTGAGGTGGGAGGATCACTTGAGCCCAGGAGTTCAAGGTTATATTGAGTTATGATTGTGCCACTGCACAGCAGCCTGGGCAATAGAGTGAAACCTTGTCCAAAAAAGAAGAAAAAAATATGTGTGTATGTTTGTATATATACATATATATATATATATATATATATGTACACACACGGAAGTTACAAAAATAGAGGTTCAATGATCTGTAATACATCTTTTAACGAAAACATTTAATATTTATCTTACATACAGTAATTAAGAATGAATAGTTTAAACAGATTATTGCATTTACATAGCATTTTCCTGTTTTCAAAAACCATTTCCATATTTAGTACTCAGGAAACATGGTAAACAGATATTACTGTTCCCATACTATGGGTTAAACAACTGAGGCTTAGAGATTTAATTTGCCAAATTGCATTATGAGAGGAAATTTAAGTGGAGGGATGATTCCTCTAATTCTACATGGAAATAAAGCAATTAGTTGGATGTTCCAGAGCAAAAGAAAAGCCTCAGACTTCTTTATGGGCTGAAAGGAGACAGAACATCCATAAACTCATGCTGTCTTCAAAAGCAGTATTTGAGCTTTTGAAGTGGTGGCTCATGCATGCAATCCTAGCACTTTGGGGAGGCGGAGGTCAGAGGACAGCTTGAGCCCAGGAGTTGGAGATCAGCCTAGGCAACATGGCCAAACTCAGTCTCTACAAAAGAGATACAAAAAAAAAAAAAAATTAGGCATGGTGGTGCATGCCTGTAGTCCCAGCTACTTGGGAGGCTGAGGTGGGAGGATCATCTGAGCTGGGAAGGTTGAATTTGAAGTGAGCTGAAATTTTGCCACTGCACTCCAGCCTGGGCAACAGAGTGACACCCTGTCTCAAAAAAAAAAAAAAAAGGCAACATTTACTGGGACCTGCCTGCCCATCTCTAGTAGCTTTAATACTATTCATAAAAAAATGAACATTCAGGTTGTTTTGCATCTCCACCTACTATTAAATGTGCAAGCAAAAACAGGACCTATGAAGAGCAAAATGAGACTGTTTTTTCTGAGTGGCAAACCTAACGGAGTCTTCTCAACCTCTTGATGATTTACCATTGTTGAGATTATTCCTTAACAAGAAAACACTTTTAAAAGAATTTCCTCCCAAAGCTTATTTGCCAGATTCTATAAATTAGCTGCTACAAATGTTCTGTATCAGAGAAACTCAAACCCATAAGAGGCTTCTATTCCAACGTACGAAAAAGGCACATTTCAATACACAATGCTGGCCACACTATTTTAGATAATGATGGAAAACAACAGCTGATAGCCAGTTTGGGACACATGCCAACTGTTCCCATTTGTCTGAAAACGCTAAAATTAATTGCTGTAACACTCAGTTTTTAAAGAAAATTGGTATTGATAAATGAGAAAGTATTACCAACTAAAATCCTGAAAAACAGAATAAAGATAATGATGCCTCTTTGATCTGAAATGCCAGTTTTTAAACTTTTAATGTTCTGAAGTATAAGTAAACACATCTCAACAGCTTTACATATTTTCATATATTTTATTTTTTAAACTCTCATAACTTTGCAAGCTAGCAGTAAAATATTGCCTTCAATATTTTACTAATTAGCACCGTATACCTTTTAAAGCTAACTGGAACATTGATTCATTATAAATGATTGTAAAATAAAATGATCATTTCAAATGCCAAATTAATCTCAAATAACAAGTGAACTAGTATTAATTTTATCTCTTTTTTTGGCTCTACGCACAAAGATGTATTTCAAAGATGAACTTAACTATATTAGTATCAGTTTCGTCAATCTAGCAAATCAAAGTATCACAGTTTAAAGCAATATTTAATCTCTGAAATTACTAGAGGCATACAAGAAAGTTAAGGAATCAGCTACAAAAACAAAAGATACTACATAACTCATTTATAGTCCCTTATTTTTTAAAAGAATGAGGAAATAACTCAATGAAAACTTCCATGGTGCAAGTATCAGTTACACATATGGTTAAGTATACGTCAGTATTCTGTTTTGCTTATCAGAGTTTGGCCTTACCAAAAACCATCGAAATGTCCAGGATAACTCACAGGGACAGCTGGAAGCCTGAAATAAAATTGCTCAGTGCAAAAAGATCCCAAACCATTCATATAATTTTAAATGGAAGCCTAGACATTTAATCCCTATTTTTAATGTTGACATCTGAAAAATCTTTCAAAAATATGGAAAAAATCTAATTATACTAAAATTACTTCCACACATTCAAAAAAAATTGTTAAGGGATATTTTCTTTCCTGTTTTCTGCTAAAAGCATTCCTCTGAGCTATGGGGTTAAGTTCTGAGCCACGACTGACTGCTTACTAGCATGCCTGTTTTGCATACCAGTAGAATCAAGTCCAGTTTTGCCATTTGTGGATAACTATGACAAGATACAAAAGCATGTGTTTGCCATAAATAGCCCTGGCTAACAGCAAACCGCTCACACTGAGCAGATCAAATTCTCTATAAGGAGCACAGTCTGGACCATAGCCAAATCCCACTACTAATGTTTAAGACTGCTATATCAATTCCTATTCCAATTCAATTTGCAAAATATATTCAGAAATAGTAGGTGAAATGACTGTTCCGAAACATCAGAAGTATCATTAAACTTTTAAAGGACATTTTACAAATTATTTTCATTACGACCAAATAAGCAATAAGAGCTTCCTGCTTCTACTATACAACTACTTAGAAATGTAAATGTGAATAAAAAAAATAACTATGCTAATTTATCCAGAGAACAAATCAGATATTGAAAAGTATTTATGCCAAAGTGCAAAAAATAATTTCTGATCTTCATATTAACACATAGGAAATAAATACACTAATGTTTATAAAAGTACCATTCTTTAACAATGGTATTTTATATTAATTGGCCTTAAGATAGAATACTTTTTAAACCAAATAGATCCAACAAATCTGGAAAATATCACACATGAATGTTGTACAAAAAAAATTCTCAAATGACCAGTGCAGAGATTAATAATAGCTGTTTTTACCCTAGAAGTTGTTTCACATAACATTTTGCAAAATTTCCAAGGAAAACAAGGCAACGTTCTGTAATATGCCACAATTTTTATTGCAACGTGGCCATTTTTGTGAGGGTGGGGAGTTTGATCTCAAAACAATGTTCCATTTAAGGCTCTTTTATACAGAAATTGCCATCATGACTGATATTCAAAATATCTTTAGTGTTGCAGGACTCACATGGTAAACATAAAACTCCTACACTTATTCAGTAGTGTACACTCAATGGAAAACAAAAAGGCATTAATAACAGCTATTTCTTTTAAGAAGATATGCAGGTAACAGGAATGAACACTGAGGTACTAGGATAAGTTGATGACACAGTTAACAAAACTTAATTGGCATTCCTTTTAGGATATTAAACTTATTACAAAAAGTGCTTTTAATGCATAGTGTTATATCCGTGCTGCCATGTCACAAAAATAGGCTTGCCAAGGCAGGTGAGGTGTATGAATGCTCAAGCCTCACAGAACTGCAATCAAGTGCAACTATAAATAATACTGAAAAAAGTTGACCATCTGACCAGTGGATAATACTTTCAAGGCATTCAATTAGCTTATCCTTTGCAGTATTCTAAGCTATTCACATTGACGATCACATACATTGTAGTGCTTGCTGCAAGGGAGGCATATAACCAGTTGTTTTGGCTAAAATATGACAGGAAGGCATTCCTTGGGTTCTATATAAAAGTAACAGTATTAAACAGTCTAATGGCAATCACTGATAGGCTGCTTAAATAAATGATATTTCCTTCATTCATTGTGTTGGAAGGGCCCAGTGGAAAGGGGGAAATAAAACAAAAAACCAAAACCTAATACTATTCCAATGGACTGAGCTGGAGAAATGGAAGCTCCTTAAGATCCAGATGGCACTTGACTGTCATTTTATAATGGTTTTCCTTCAAGTGAAACTACTACATTGCCTCCCAATTTCTCTCCAAGTGTCGAACGGTCCTTAATATCATCCAAGCCATTTACTTGCCACTCATGTTTAATACCTAAAAAGAAAAAACATTATCCTATTACTTTATTATAATTAATAAAGAATAATTTCTCTGCCCCAAATATTCAAGTTTGTACCTGTAAATTTCTTTTTAATGGCATCTTTAGAGCTAGCATAAATCATCTTGCTTTTTAAAGGTGCACTTTCAGGAGCCCTACAGAAAAAAAAAAATTATTGAATCCCATTTATAAGAAAAACAAAGGTAAGACTGACTATGATAATAATAATCCTTGCATTTTAAAAGTACTTTTTTCTTTTGTTTTTACACACCAGAATATAAATACTAGGTCTTCTTTCTTAGACTCTTTTGTTTCGTATGTGGCATCGTACAAAGCATATCGGCAATCATTCAGAGGTAGCAACTTCACAAAAGATGTGTAGGGGTCCTCTACAGTATCACCAATGTCACCCACCAAGATCTGCTTTGCTTCCTCTACAATTATTTGTCTTTTGTCATCGCTTAAACAGAAGAGAACTGCTTTCTTTCTCTTTTTGATCTCCTCTTGTGTAGAAGATTTCCTTACTTTCATATCATTAAAAACTTTGATGACTTCATCATTCACTGTAACTCCAGAAGCCTGAAAATAAACACAGAACAGTAATTCAGAACACGTATTTTGGTTTTAACCAAAATTACTGTTTGCCTAGAGAAGACTCACTTTAGTCTGGACATCAAAAATTGCACCGTACCATGTAAGTCGTCCAATCAGATTTGTCACATTTTAAGAATCAGTAGACGATACAGCGAAGGAGTCTAACTCATCCTGCCCATTCATCCTTCTTAAAGGGGTTTGGACGTGGAAGCGAAAGGGACAAATACAAGTTGTCCCATCCCTGAAATGTTTCCTATTTCACTGGGTGATGTCAGAGCTTCAGGAGCGGCAGCAAAAATACCTTCTGTATTGTGTCAACTCGGCTGGCCTTAAAAAAACACTTTCGGATTTCAGTTAATGCTTCTACTATTTTTTTCTTTAAAGTCATCCTAGCCACTGACGTTTCCTCATAAGGAAAGAGAATCAAGTGTAAACTCCAAACCGCCCACGGCCCACACACAGCTCACATGCAGACACTCCAAAACTAACTGATCGAGTGTAAAAGCTTTTACGGCGAGAAAGCATTTTAAAAAGTGTTTTCCCTCTTCCTTAATCTCCCCGTAAGGGTTTTATTACAGGCCGTCCAGACCCTGACCCACACAGCGTTCGCAGCACGTACCAATTTTAAAGCCTCGCGTGTTAAGTAAAATTAGGAAGCGAAGGGCAAAGGCGGCGCGAGCGGCTGCAGTCCGCAGACCCTCTCGCGCCCCCGCCCGCCCGGCCCCGACCCCCAACCTGCGCCGACGCCCGGGCCCTCCCCGCCCCCCAAAATCCAAAGAGCAGCAGGGCAGGGCCTGACGGCCGGAGGGCAGGCCGGTCGGCTGGAGAGCAGCGGAGCCGCAGAGCAGAAGCGCCCACCTTGGAGGCCAAAATCAGGTTAAAATGGCGGCCTCACTCCCGGGGCCGTGCGGGGGGCTTTTCTCGCCTCGCCGCGGCCTCCCGGCCAGCGCGCTCGTCTTACCATAGTGCCCTCGGCTGTGGCTGCGGCGGCAGCTCGGGCTCCGGCTCTGTGGCACTGGGAGGAGAAGGAGGGGCGGGCGAGCGGGTGGGCAGCGGAGAGTGCGGGGCACGCCGGGAGCTGCAGCCCGAGGGAGGTGGCGGGGCTCGGCGGGCCGCAGGCAGCGGGCGGGGCGGTCACGTGGGCACGCCTGGTCCCCAGCCGGCGCCACCCGCTCCCAGGCCGGCCCTTCTGTCTCGCGGCCCCGGTTCCCCGGCTGTCCGCGTCCTCGGCCTGACCCCAGAGCGCGAGCCCTGCAGTCCAGGGTGGGGGGGGCGCGGCGCGGTGGTAGCGGAGCCCGGGAGCCTGGCAGAGCCGCCTCCAGCCCCCGAGCATCACCCGTCAGCCGGTGGGAGAGAGTGCTGGGCTCCCAGAGGGGCGTTTCTACCGCCTCCGTAGGGCCCTGCGCCAGGGGTGGGTGCGTGTGAGGGGAACTCCTGCGAAGGTGTCTTTCCTTATTTACCTGTGGTTTCCCCGAAAGACGCTGGATTTCGACATTTTGAGTCTTTTTGGAAAACCCCCAGTTGTTTAGAGATAAATGAGAATAAACACTACACGGGATTGCCCCAGTTGATAGTACTTAGCAAAAACAAAATGATACGCAGTGTTGGTAAATCACTTTTCAAAACTCTGGTTGAAATAATAATTATGATTAAAAAATTATGTGGTAGCATTCCTTAGTAATATCCTTTTACATTTTAGACTTCATAGGAAATGGGTTGTACTCTCTCTTAGAGATTTCATGAAGCTCCAGCTATGACAGCTGACATCAAATAAGCCGACGCAGCCTCTTCTAGCAAAGCCCATATAACTGCGCCAAGGCAGTTTCCCTTTTTTTAATCTTAACTCCTCCATACCTCAGGGTTCTTCATGTGTAAAACAAACTGTTATTAAATTATCGTTAAGGCCCTTTCCAGCTTTAGATTTCAGTTTCTGAGTATATCAATGTTCAGTAGGAAATGGTGTGTTTTTGGTGGTCTCAGGATTGAGGTTAGGCAGGAAAATCATGAGATAGTGTTTGCCCTAGATTGTGTGATAAGTTCTTTCAGCCCAAATTTACTGTATTTTAAATGGAACATGCTAGGCATTGAAACAGACCTATTTTTCTGTCTATATCTTGGGTTTGTTTTCTTAACTGGAAGATAGACTTCGTTTAGAGACAAAAATTGAGAAGGGATTTCCCAATGTCTAAGCATGAATCCCAAGCAAGTGGATAATACTTTATATCTAGCTGGTACATTACAATTTATGGAACCTTTCACTTTATCTGTTGAACTTCCAAGAAGTCATGGAGAATGTCTCTCTAGAGCTCTGATCATCTGCTATGTGTAGGTATTAGCAAATTCCTGTTCGCTTCATCTTGCGGTTACCTTCCCTTCCCAACCTCAGAGATTTGCAGCAGCCCCAGCAGAGACCAGGTCTGATGACACTGGGACCTAAAGTGGGTGTCAGAACCTTACCCACCAAAGCTGGGGATTCCAAAGATGCTAGTCACCCCCTAGCTTGGACTCCAACCCCTTTCCAAGCCTCCCATTCTCTCTTACCCTCCCCAAACAGAGATGGTAATTCACATGTTGTAAGATTCTTTTCCTGAAGTTATTTTTGTCTTGCATATATTTTGTTACATTATAATAACTTGTTTATGTCTTCTGCCACCCTACTGTGCTGTAAGCTCCTTAAGGATCTGAGTCCTAGTTATCTTTGAATTTCTGGAACCTGACAGATAGTAGGTGCTTAATAGGTGCTGAAATAATACATTTAAGATGCTTTAGTGCTGTAAAGAGAATGAAAAGGAAGCTTCTGAAAATTGTGAAGCCTTTCTACATGCCCTTGTGAGGATGGCGCTGAGAATGTCAGGGCCAGTAGCAGCTTCCTGCCTTCACCTCTGTGAGTTATGACCAGAACTTACCACCACTTGGTAAAGGGGCAGCATTGCCAATCATTGCTGCATGAATTTTGGTCACTGTGTAGTGGAGGGGGATCTGAGTGTCAGATTCCACATGTATTAGTGTTCGACTGTTGCTATAACAAATTACCATAAAATTACTTGTTTAAAACAGCACAAATTTATTATTTATGGTCTTACAGAGTCAGAGAAACAAGTCTCTCTCTCTCTCTATATATTTTTAAGAGATAGTCTCTGGTTCTGTTGCCCACCCAGGTTGCTGGAGTGCAGGATGTGATCATAGCTCACTGCAGCCTCATACTCCTGGCCTCAAGTGAGCCTCCCGCCTCAACCTCCCGAGTAGTTGGGATTACAGGCATGAACCACCACAACTGGCAGAAATAAGCCTGATGGGGCTAAAGTCAAGAGACTGTAGTGGGAGACTCCTTTGCCTTTTCCAACGTCTAGAGGCTGCCCATCATGTTTTTTTTTTTTTGAGATGGAGTCTCACTCTGTCACCCAGGCTGGAGTGCAGTTATGCTATCTCGGCTCACTGCAAACTCCGCCTCCTGGGTTCACACCATTCTCCTGCCTTAGCCTCCTGAGTAGCTGGGACTGCAGGCACCCGCCACCATGCCCGGCTAATTTTTTGTATTTTTAGTAGAGATGGGGTTTCACCGTGTTAGCCAGGATGGTCTTGATCTCCTGACCTTGTGATCCGCCCACCTTGGCCTCCCAAAGTCCTGAGATTACAGGTGCGAGCCACCACACTCGACCTGCCCATCATCTTTGGCCTGTGGCCCTAGGCAGCAGTCGCATCACTCTGACCTCTGCCTCAGTCATCACATTTCCTCTGACTCTCTCTCTCCTGCCTCCGTCTTCCACTTATAAGGACCATTATGGTTACTTTGGGCCCCACTTGGTAGTTTAGGATAATTCCCCCTCTCAACATCCTTAACTTAATCACATCTGCAAAGTCCGTTTTGTCATATAAGTTAACATTCAAAGACTTTGGAGGTTAGGACAGGAACATCTTGGTGAGGAGGGGTTGCATTATTCTGCCTACCATACAACTGTTCTGAGCAATTTCAAGCTCAAGCAAACAATTAATAGGTGTGACAGAGGGACCCCGAACAATGTGGTACTAGATACTTTTGTGCTGTAAACATCTAAGCTATAATTATCCATTTACTGGACCACACATAGATGGCAGTAACAACTATTAGGAACTTAGTGAGAGTAACCTCTGAATGTAATCTCAGCTCAGACACTAGTAGCGGTGCAATTTCAGGCCATTGATTTAGCTGCCGTAAGGCTCAGTTTCCAAATCATGTGTAAAATAGGGATTATATGACCTCTTCCCTCTCAGGATTATGGGGAGGATCAAGAGAGATAATGTATGTAAAGTCCTTGTCCAGCACAGAAATAGGAACCCTGGAGCTATTATTACCACCAGCAGAGTGAAGATGAAGGCACTGATTTTATCAACTCATAGGCAATAGTTGTGAAGCCGTCCCAATCCTCATTGATTCTGAAGACTCAGCTAAAGTTTGTTTACTCAAGATTCTTTAAAAAATTGGAAAGGTGATCATCCCTTAATATATATAATCTATTCCCCCAAGAAACAATCTATTTTTATTATGTATATATTTACTTACTCACAGAGATGGGGGTCTTACTATGTTGCCCAGGCTGGTCTCAACTTCTGGGCTCAAGCAGTCCTCCCGCCTTGGCCTCCTAAAGTGCTGGAATTACAGGCGTGAGCCACCACACCTGAGAAACAATGTGGATGGAGGTTCTGTGGCATGTAAAAGTTTGAAAGAACTATCTAAAACAGTGAATCTGGAAGATTATGCAGACAAATTCTGTGTAAGCCCTACTCCCTGTCAAGAGACATCACATTCTCAGCTCCCACAGCCACTTCCTGACAAAGACAAATGTAAGCATAAAGACACTACCACTTCAAAATGTACCTTTCTACCGACATGCCTTCCTAACTCTGACGTATCCTTCCTAACCCATGCCTGAGCTAAAAGACTGATGAGGGGCCGGGCGCGGAGGCTCACGCCTGTAATCCCAGCACTTTGGGAGGCTAAGGCGGGCGGATCATGAGGTCAGGAGATTGAGACCATCCTGGCTAACACGGTGAAACCCCGTCTCTACTAAAAATACAAAAAATTAGCCAGGCGTGGTGGCGGGCACCTGTAGTCCCAGCTACTCAGGAGGCTGAGGCAGGAGAATGGCGTGAACCCGGGAGGTGGAGCTTGCAGTGAGCCGAGATTGCACCACTGCACTCCAGCCTGGGCGACGAGTGAGACCCATCTCAAAAAAGAAAAAAAAAAAAAAAAAGAGTGATGAGGAGTCAAGTCGTATATTTTTCTAAATCCAAGTTTGAATTTAGAATTAGAAAATAAACACAGTAAGAGGTGTTTTTTTGGAGTCTGATCTCTGTGACTCACTCTCTGATCCACAAACTCACTTTGGGTCTTACATGTCCCATCTCTGGTTCTTTCTAATTTAGGAGAATGACCTCACAATAAAGGAATTTATCAGTAATCTGTGTCACATGAAGTGGTAATGAAGAGGTAGCAGTATTGAAATGCAATAATTAGTGAAATGTAGTTCAAAATGGTCTCAAACTATAATTACCAACTTCAATGGTGTAAAACATACCAGCTTCAACTTATTAACTCAGACACAATTTATCAGATTCACCCACCAGTTATTTGTAAAACCTCAATCACAATGTTAATTAATAATGCATTGATAGTAATTGAATTGTGATAGTAAATAGCAACTGGTTACCTAAATTATACAAACCATATAAAACGTCATCTGAGAAAAGAAACTTGCTAGTAATTTATTAAACACTCCTTTGTTTAACTTACTTTATTACAAAAGCAGTAGATTTTGGCCGGGCGTGATGGCTCATGCCTGTTATCCTAGCACTTTGGGAGACCAAGGTGGGTGGATTGCTTGAGCTCAGGAGTTCAAGACCAGCCTGGGCAACACGGTGAGACCCCATCTCTACAAAAAATAAAAAAAATCAGGCGGGTGTAGTGGCACATGCCTATAGTTCCAGCTACTTGGGAGGGCTGAGGCAGGAGGATGGCTTGAACCCAGGAGGTGGAGGCTACAGTGAGCTGAGACTGAGCCACTGCACTCCTGCCTGGGCGACAGAGTGAGACTTTCTTAAAAAAACAAAACAAAACACAGTAGATTTTATTTTTGTTTTTATTTTTTAAATTTACTTATTTATTTATTTGAGACAGGGTCTCACCATCACCCAGGCTGGAGTGCAGTGGCGCGATCACGGCTCACTGCAGGCTTGACTTCCCTGGGCTTAGGTGATGCTCCCACCTCAGTCTCCTGAGTAGCTGGGACTACAGGCATGTGCTACTACGCCCAGCTAATTTTCATATTTTTTGTAGAGATGGAGTCTCCCTATGTTGCCTAGGCTGGTCTTGAACTCCTGGGCTCAACAGATCCTCCTGCCTCAGCCTCCCCAAGTACTTGGATTACAGGCATGAGCCACCACACCTAGCCAAAAGCTGTAGATTTTAAAACCATAGGCTAATCATACAGACATGAAAAATGTAACATATAAAAACTATATGTTAAGAGACATGAATAAGAGTTGGAGAGAGATCATAAAATGAATACATGCATGGAGAGTTTATTCATTCCATCCATTAATTCCTTTATTTCATTTATTGAGCACCTCTGCTGGGTGTTAGGAATGCAAAGATAAACATAACATAGTCCCTGCCTTGCAGAAAGTCAGTCCTGTGGGAGCACAGCAAGGAAGCTGACCTTTATGAAACAATCCCATGCATGCTACAATGGCATATACACAGGATGTCTTGTGAGCACCAAAGAGGGCCACCAGTACAGTATGGAGTGAGTTGGGTCTTAAGGGACAAGTGGGCATTTACTAGGCAGATGAAGGAAGGGTACTCAAAGCAAAGAGAACCAAATGTACAAAGCTACAGTGCACGAGTGATGTACAAAGCTACAGTGCATGAGTGAAGCAGAAGAAACCCCAAGTAGTTTGTTGGAGCCTCTGGGTTTGGAGGGAATAACGGAGTGGTAGGAAGCATCAGATCTTATGAGCCTTATAGACAATCTCACAGTCAGAACTTTATTCTGCAGATGATGAAGGAGACACAATTTTCCAAATGTTTTTAAAATAATAGGTATATTGAGATATTCACAGACCAAGAAATTTGCCCTTTTAAGTGTACCATTCCATGTTTTTTAGTATATTTAGTTGTGCAACCATCACAACTATCTAATTTTGAACCTTTTTATCACCCCCAAAAAGAAAACCCCATACCTAATAGCAGTCACTTTACATTCTGTCTTCTTCTGAGCTTCTGGCAACCATTAGTCTACTATCTTTGCAGATTTCCCTGTTCTGGACATTTTATATAAGTGGAATTTTGTAATATGTGGTCTTTGTGAGTGGCTTCTCTGACTTAGCCTAATGTTTTCAAGGTTTGTCCAGTTTGTAGTATGTATCACTACTTCATTTTTATAATCAAATCACATTCTGTTGCCTAGAAATACCGCACTTCCTTTATCTGTTCATCAGTTGATGGGCATTTCAGTTTTTTGTACTTTTTGGCTATTATGAATAATACTGCCATGAGCATTCATGTACAAATTTTTGTGTGAACATCTATTTTCATTTCTTTTGGGTATATACCTGCTGGGTCATATGGTAACTTTATGTTTAACATTTTGGAGAGGTCTCAAACTGTTTTCCAAAGTGGCTGCCCCATTTTATAATCCCATTCATACATTTTATAATCCCATTCATACGTTTTATAATCCCAATGTATGAGGATTTCAATTTCTCCACATCCTTGACAACACTTGTTATTGTCTGTCTTTTTTATTTTAGCCATCCTAATGGCTGTGAAGTGGTATCTCATGGTGGTTTTGATTTGCATTTCCCTGATGTCTAATGATGCTGAGCATCTTTTCATGTGCTTCTTGTATCTTCTTTGGAGAAATTCCTCTTTGCTCCATTTCTAAATTGAGTTATTTGTCTTTTTATTCATTTGTAAGAGTTCATCATATATGCTGGATACAAGTCCCTTACTGGATATATAATTTGCAAAAAATTTTTCCATTTTGTGGGCTGTCTTTTCACTTTCTTAATGGTGTCTTTTGAAACTAAAAAGTTTTAAATTTTGATGGAGTTTATCTAATTTTTCTTCTGTTGCTTGTGCTTTTGGTGTTACATCAAAGAAATCATTGCCTAATCTAAGGTTATAAAAATTTACTCACATATTAAGTTTTATAGTTTTAAGTCTATAGTCTATTTTGCATTAATTTTTTAATATGGTCAGGTAGTGGGCCAACTTCATTCTTTTGCATATGGTCCAGTTGTTCTAGCACCATTTATTGAAAAGACTATTTTTTATCTAATTTTTTTTTTTTTTTTTTTTTAAGAAGGAGTCTCACTCTGTTGCCCAGGGTGGAGTGCAGTGGTGGGATCTCGGCTCACTGCAACCTCTACCACCTGGGTTCAAGTGATTCTCCTGCGTCAGCGTCCCGAGTAGCTGGGACTACAGGCACGTGCCACCGCATCCAGCTAATTTTTATATTTTTAGTATTTTTAGTTGAGATGGGGTTTCACCATGTTGGCCAGGCTGGTCTCGAACTCCTGGCCTCAAGTGATCCACGCACCTCGGCCCCCTTTAGTGTTGGGATTACAAGCATGAGTCACTGTGCCTGCCCTCTAATTTGTTTTTTAAAATGTCATTATAAGTATGCTAGCAATCACATTCTAAGATGTCATCAATTTTTAGATTTATAATTGCTTACTGATGAACTGAAGTGCTAACAAGAAAGGAATTTCTCTTGTATTTCACAACTGGATTACTTGTGCATCTGAAGATTAACTTATTAATGAATGTCAATAGAAACATATTTTAATTAATTAATTAATTTATTTTTTTTTTTGAGATGGAGTTTAGCACTGTTGCTCAGGCTGGAGTGCAGTGGCATGATCTTGGCTCACTCCAACCTCTGTCTCCTGGGTTCAAGCGATTCTCCTGGCACAACCTCCCAAGAAGCTGGGATTATAGGTGCATACCACCACTCCCAGCTGATATTTTGGATTTTTAGTAGAGACGGGGTTTCACTATGTTGGCCAGGCTGGTCTCGAACTGCGGACCTCAGGTGATCCACCCGCCTCGGCCTCCCAGAGTGCTGGGATTACAGGCAGGAGCCACTGCGCCTGGCCAGAAACATATGTTTTTAAACCACTTGAGTTTCTACTATGTGCCAAGAACTGTGCTAGACACTGGGTGTAAGATGATGTAGAAAACAGACATGGTCCCTGCCTTCGTGGAGCCTGTAGGCTAGTGAGAGAATAACAAAGGTCCCTGATATAAACTAGGAGAAATAAAGAAGGCTTCTCCAGTTGAAAAGTCCTCCACATGAAGGCAAAGCATGAAAAAAAGACTAAGAAGGAGCTTGGCTCTTTTGGGAAAATAAAAGGCCAGTAGAACTGTAGTGTAGTGAGCATGGAGAACAGTGGCAGATAAGGCTGAAGAAACGGTCAGGGGCCAGTTAATACAAGGCCTTATAAACCATGTCCCGAACTGTGTTTTGAGGCTCCCTGGGGTGCACCAGCAAACTCACCAGGATGCCTTGGATATTTTTAAAATTTGAGGGAAACACAGCGACATCTGTCGAACATCACAGGAACTACTACCTCGAGCTATTTTCCACTTTAAATCCAGCTACGTTCCTTTGGATGTGTTTTTCCCTCCTTGCTGTGATAAAAAGCAAGACCTAAGGGAAAATCGGTGTGGAGCACGAGATGTGGATGGCTGTGCCCAATACAGTTCTAAGGTTTGAAAAGTTATGCAGTGCCCAGTAGATGCTAAGTTGTTAGGACATGAATATTTATTGTTTGGATCTAACTACTTATTAGACCAAAATGTTAGTTATTTCTTTTGGCCTGAGTGGAACTTGAAAAAAACTGCTGAGACATTAAGGCCACCTTGAGCCAAGAAAATGTGGGAGTCTTTACTGTTAAGGATTTTGGGGTTTTGTTCCAAGGGTTACAGGACGTTCTGGAAAGGTATATATGTATGTATGTTTTATTTATTTGACAGGGTCTCACTCTGTCACCCAGGCTGGAGTGCAGTCGTGTGATCTTGGCTCACTGCATGCAACCTCTTCCTCCTGGGTTCACGCCATCCTCCCACCTCAGTCTCCCGAGTAGCTGGAATTACAGGCGAGCGCCACCATGCCCAGCTAATTTTTGTATTTTTAGTAGAAACAGGGTTTCGCTATGTTGCCCAGGCTGGTCTCCAACTCCTGGACTCAGTGATCTGCCTGCCTCGCCTCCCAGAGTACTGGGATTACAGGTGTAAGCCACCATGCCATGCCTGGCCTGGAAAGGTTTTTAAAAGAGGAGAGTGCTGTGGAGGCTTTAATATTTTCTAGTAAAACAATATTTTAAAAATCTAGACATTTTACCTAAAGTGATTTTTTCTTTCACTTACTTGTTCAATTATCACAATGTCTTACTTAGGCTTGAATTTCAAAACTCTAATTAAAGGCTGTAATGTTTTCCTCCCTAACAGATCATTTTGCCCCACGGCTAGTTAGAGACCAATCAAGAATGGAAGCAGAGTCGACTTAAGTGGCATTTAAATTGTTTCTCCTTCCACAAACTGCCTACAAAAGGGTGAGGGGGGTGCGGGAAGGACGCACTACTTTTCTGATGTCCCTGGGATCACTTTAAGTTGGAAAGGATGGAACAGATTTCCTAGGTAGATGAGGCCTACAAAGCTGTCTCCTTTCCAAGGTGCTTGAAATTTTTATCCTCTCAAATGGGTTTTTGTTTGTTTGTTTGTTTGTTTTGAGACAGAGTCTCGCTCTGTCGCCCAGGCTGGAGTGCAGTGTGGCGATCTCAGCTCACTGCAAGCTCCGCCTCCCGGGTTCACGCCATTCCCCTGCCTTAGCCTCCCGAGTAGCTGGGACTACAGGAGCCCGCCACCACGCCCGGCTAATTTTTTTGTATTTTTAGTAGAGACAGGGTTTCACCGTGGTCTCGATCTCCTGACCTTGTGATCTGCCCACCTCGGCCTCCCAAAGTGCTGGGATTACAGGCGTGAGCCACCATGCCCGGCCAGTGTTTTTTTTTTTTTTTTTTTTTTTTTTAAAGGCAGGGTCTTCCTATGTTGCCCAGGCTGGAATGCAGTGTTTTGATTATACCTCCCTGCAGCCTGGCTCTCCTGGGCTCAAGTAATCCTCCCACATCAGCCTCCCCAGTAGTTGGGACTACAGGTACATGCCACCACGCCTGGCTAATTTATAATTTTTCATAGAGACAGGGTCAGGTCTTACTGTGTTGCCCTAGCTGGTCTCAAATTCCTAGTCTCAAGCAATCCTCCCACCTGGGCTCCCAAGGTGCTGAGATTGCAGGCATGAGCCACTTTGCCCAGCCTTTCTCACATCGGTTTGAAACATTATAGCAGAGATTGCCGGGGCCGCCAATGTCCATTCTTCCCTTGCACTTTCGTAAAAGAATGTCAGTCCCCACTTTATTTGGAGCTTATGTCCCCAGCTAAAAGACTGAATTTTTCATCCTCTCTGATAAGAGATATGGCTATGTGACTAATTCTACCAATATCGAGTTGACTTCCCAGGAGGCTGCTTAAAAGGAGCTGACTCAGGCCGGGCGCAGTGGCTCACACCTGTAATCCCAGCGCTTTGGGAGGCCGAGGCGGGCGGATCACAAGGTCAGGAGATTGAGACCATCCTGGCTAACACGGTGAAACCCCGTCTCTACTAAAAATACAAAAAAAATCAGCTGGGCGTGGTGGCGGGCGCCTGTAGTCCCAGCTACTCAGGAGGCTGAGGCAGGAGAATGGCGTGAACCCTGGCGGCGGAGCTTGCAGTGAGCCGAGATCGCGCCACCGCACTCCAGCCTGAGCGACAGAGCGAGATGCAGGTGTGTTCTCTCTTGCCTTTCCGTCCTTCCTTCTTTTGGCTTGTGTCACAGACTTGATGGTTAGAGGGCCACCAGCCCTCTTGGACCATGAGGTGATCTTGAGAATCAATGCCAGTTGTTAGGATGATGGAGCAGAAAGAGAGAGGGGACCCTGGATCTCAGATGATTATGGAGCCACCATGCGAGTCCTGGACAGCCTTCCTGTGGACTTTAATATGATAGGGAAATTTCTTTTTTTGGTGGGGGGGGGAAGGGTGGAGGGCGGGGAGGACAAAGTTTCACTCTTATTGCCCAGGCTGGAGTGCAATGGCACAGTCTCAGCTCACTGCAACCTTCACCTCCTGGGTTCAAGCGATTCTCCTGTCTCAGTCTCCCAAGTAGCTGGGATTACAGGCATGTGCCACCACACCTGGCTAATTTTTTGTATTTAGTGGAGATGGGATTTCACCATGTTGGCCAGGCTGGTCTTGAACTCCCGAGCTCAGGTGATCTACCTGCCTCGGCCTCCCAAAGCGCTGGGATTACAGGCATGAGCCTCTGCGCCCAGCCAGGAAATTTCTTTATTTTTTTTTTTCACTCCTTGCAGAACTTCCAGTCTATGAAAGATAAATTTCTGTCTCATTCAAGACACTGTTACTTGGCTTGAACTACTCTTCGTTTTATGTAAGCAGCTCTGTCTTAATCGTTGTGATATATGATTACCTGAAATAAGGTTCTAGCCATTGAGCCCTCTCTCCAGAGTGGGGACTGACACCTGAACAGATGATTTATTTTGTATTAAAGGATAATTTTTTCTTTGGGCACTATTTCAGCCCCAAATTTATTCTCAACATTTTTAGCCAGGGCCCTTCTTTGGCATTACTTAGGCAGTTTAGCAGAGTAAATTTTTTTCCTCTCTCTTCCCCACCTCCATTTATATATATCCTGACTATAGAAATAATTTCTCAATTTATAGATTTTATAATCCATATTCAATAACAATAATTCTGTAGCACTCTTGAACCAGAAATGGAATTATAAATTGTCATGGATAGGAAAGGTGGATAGAGAGATATGTAAATATTTATCAGTATCATGTGGAAGGTAAAAAAGGAAAAATAAGTAAAGAACAGCTAAGGTAATCTCCAAGTGAGCACATTCAATCCTAACAAGGTAAATATTGTTATTTCCATTTTTACAGATGAAGAAACAGGCTCAGGCAGTGAAGTAACTTGTCCATAAGATAAATGTCCATAAAAAGCTTAAACTCAAGACTTGTTGGTTCTAAAACCTATGAACTTTTTTTTTTTTTTGAGGCAGAGTCTTGCTCTGTCGCTCAGGCTGGAGTGGAGCGGGGCGCGATCTCGGCTCACTGCAAGCTCCGCCTCCCAGGTTCACACCATTCTCCTGCCTGAGCCTCCCGAGTAGCTGGGACTACAGGTGCCCGCCACCACGCCCGGCTAATTTTTTGTATTTTTATTAGAGATGGGGTTTCACCATGTTAGCCAGGATGGTCTCGATCTCCCAACCTCGTGAGCTGCCCATCTCGGCCTCCCAAAGTGCTGGGATTACAGGTGTGAGCCACTGCGCCCGGCCTAAAACTTATGAACTTCTAAATGTTTAGTCATGTGTTTATAAAAATGTATTGAAAGATTTTGTCATTAATTTCCACCCCTCTGTGGAGGGCTACAGAGATTATTCATGAGAATAAGGTGTTAATTCCCTCAGTTGGTCGATTGGTACACTCCCCAAATCTCATCCTGACAGGCCCACCAGGGAATGGGAAGTGATAACGTCCTGAAGCTGGAGGGGATCAAAGACAGGAAAGAGCATATTTTATGTGGTACTGAGTGAAATCAGTTCTGTTTTATCATAGTCCACCCAAATTTAGAATGTGTCATGGGTAAGATCTTTCAATAGGAGTGCTGATGATGAAGCCTCTATAGGAATGACATTTTAAGAACATTTGTGTGTGAGACAAAAGGAGAAATCTATTCCCTCACCTAAAACATGCCAAAATGGCAATTTGTCTGTTCTCATGCTGCTAATAAAGACATAGCTGAGACTGGGTAATTTATAAAGTAAAGAGGTTTAATTGACTCACAGTTCCACATGACTGGGGAGACCTCACAATCATGGCCGAAGGCGAATGAGGAGGCAGGTGATGTCTTACATGGTGGCAGGCAAGAGTTTGTGTGGGGGAACTCCCATTTATAAAACCATCAGATTTGGTGAAACGTATTCACTACCCGGAGAACGGTATGGGGGAACCACCCCCCTGTGATTCAATTATCTCCACTTGTCCCTGCCCTTGACACGTGGGCATTATTACAATTCAAGATGAGATTTGGGTGGGGGACACATCCAAACCGTGGTAGCAATCAAGTGTTGGTCCAATGTTTACTATGAAAAACAGACATTTGCTCTGAATCATGGAGCACTTGACATTGTATTATATTCCCTCAGAAAGCAAGTATCTTTTCCCATAATGCATTTTTATCTCTGAAAGAATAATTTCAGTCCTAGAGATAGTTTTAACCTGAGACATACAGGCCACTGTTGAATTTCTGAGGTCTTTATATTACATCCAGGTTTACTGATTGTAGTATAAATATTCAGTATAAAACAGGGTCTTGCTATTTTGCCCAGGCTAGACTCAAACTCCTGGGCTCAAGTGATCCTTTTGCCTCAGCTTCTCAAGTAGCTGAGACTAGAGCCAGGCATCACTGTGCTCAGCTTCAATATTATTATTGTTGTTGTTTTAACGAAGAACAGTCTATTATCTTCTAGTCTGCGGCAGTTCGTATCATTTAAACATTTCTGGCGAGGCACAGTGGCTCATGCCTGTAATCCCAGCACTTTGGGAAGCCGAAGTGGGTGGATCACTTGAAGTCAGGAGTTCAAGACCAGCCTGGCCAACATGGCAAAACCCTGTCTCTACTGAAAATACAAAAATTAGCCAGGCATGCACATGCCTGTAATCTCAGCTACTCAGGTGGCTGAGGCAGGAGAATGGCTTGAACTCAGGAGGTAGTGGTTGCAGTGAGCTGAGATCATACCACTGCACTCCAGCCTAGGCAACAGACTGAGATTCCATCTCAAAAAAAAATTCTAACTAAACATTTGAATCTTTTAAAATTAGAAAGTAAACTTATAATACTTTTATGAGATTAATATAATCCATATCACTAAACCGTATTCTTCCAGTCTAGCTGAAACTTTGTACCCTTTGATCATCATCTCCTCTATCCCCATTCCCTTCACCCACCCCCCCCACCTCTGGTAATAATTTTTTTCCTCTGTTTTTATGAGATCAACTTTTTTAGATTCCACATATAAATGAGATCATACAATATTTGTTTTTCTGTGTCTGGCTTATTTCACTTAACATAATGTACTCCAGGTTCATCTATATTGTTGCAAATGACAGAATTTCCTTGTCTTTTGAAGCTAAATAGTATTCTTTTGTGTATATATGCACCACATTTTATTTATCCACTCATCTGTTGATGGCCACTTAGGTTGGCTTCTGTATCTTGGCTATTGTGAATAATGCTGAAATGAACATGGAAGTGCAGATATGTCTTCAACATACTGATTTCAATTCCATTGGATATATACCCGGAAGTGGGATTGCTGGATAATAAGGTAATTCTATTTTTATTTTTTTTTGAGGAACCTCGATATAGCCCGTCTAACAGGTGTGAGGTGATAGCTCATTATTTTATTTGCATTTCTCTATGTCTAGAGGTGTTGAGCATTTTTTTCAAACATCTATTGGCCATTTTTATGTCTTCTTTTGATATACGTCTCTTCAGGTCCTTTGCCCATTTATTAATTGGGTTATTTGTTATCTTGTTATTGAATTGAGTTCCTTATATATTTTGGATATTAGCCCCTTTTCTTTTTTTTCTTTTTTGAGACGAAGTCTCACTCTGTCACCCAGGTTCGAGTGCAGTGGCTCACTGCAACCTTCGCCTCCTGGGTTCAAGTGATTCTCCTGCCTCAGCCTCCCATGTAGCTGGGATTACAGATGTGCACCACTATGCCTGGCTAATGTTTGTATTTTTAGCAGAGACAGGGTTTCACCATGTTGGCCAGACTGGTCTTGAACTCCTGCCCTCAAGTGATGTGCTTGCCTCAGCCCCCCAAAGTGCTGGGATTACAGGCATGAGCCACTGGGCCCAGCCTAGCCCCTTTATAAATGTATGGTTTGAAAATACTTTTTCCCAATCCTTGGGTTGTCTCTGCACTCTGTTAAAATTTTCCTTTGCTGTGCAGAAACTTTTTAGTTTGATATAAGCCATTTTGTCTATTTTTGCTTTTGTTGCTTATGCTTTTGCAGGCCTAGTCAAGAAATCATTGCCCAGACCAATATGCTGGAGCTTTTCTTCTATGTTTTTTTCTAGTAGTTTTACAGTTTCAGGTCTTGTGACCATAAGTCTTTAATCCATCTTGAGTTTTTGTTTGTTTGTTTTTTGGTTTTTTTTGAGACAGGGTTTCACTGTTGTCCAGGCTGGAGTATAGTGGCAGAATCACAGCCCACTGCATCTTCAACCTCCCGGGTTCAAGCAATCCTCCTGCCTCATCCCCACAAGTAGCTGTGATTACAGGTGCACACCACCACACCCAGCTAATTTTTATATTTTTTGTAGAGATGGTTTTGCCATATTGCCCAGGCTGGTCTCAAATTCCTGGGCTCAAGAGATCTGCCCACGTTCGCCCCCTAAAGTGCTAGGATTACAGGTGTGAGCCACTGCACCTGGTTTTGAGTTGATTTTTGTATGTGGTGTGAGATAAGGGTCCAGTTGCAGTTTTCTGCATGTGGATATCCAATTTTACCAAAATTTATAAAGAAACTGTCCTTTCCCCATTGTGTGTTCTTGGCACCTTTATAAAATATCAATTAACCATAAAGAGTTGGGCTTATTTCTGAGCTTCTGTTCCAGTGTGAGTGTTTTTATGCCAGTACCATGCTGTTACAACAGGTTTATAACATGTTTTGAACTCAGGGAATGTAATGCCTCCAGCTTTTTTTTTTTTTTTTTTTTTTCGCTCAAGATCGCTTTGGCTGTTTGGGGTCTTTTGTGGTTCCACCTGAATTTTAGAATTTTTTCTTCTATTTCTGTGAAAACTGGCATTGGAACTTTAATAGAGATTACACAGAATCTGTAGATTTCTTGGGTGGTGTAGACATTTTAACAATATTCTTCTAATCCATGAACATAGGATATCATTCCATTTATTTTTATCTTCTTCAATTTCTTTATCAATCTTTTATTGTCCTCAATATACAGGTCTTTCATCTCTTTGGTTAAATTTACTCCTAATTTTTTTTTTTTTTGGTGCTATTGTAAATGGGATTGTTTTCCTATTAATTTCTCCTTCAGATAGTTTTTAGTGTATAGAAATGCTACTGATATTTGTATGTTAATTTTTTTTTTTTTTGAGACAGAGTCTCACTCTGTTGCCCAGGCTGGAGTGCAGTGGTATGATTGTGGCTCACTGCAACCTCCGCCTTCTGGGTTCAAGTGATTCTCCTGCCTCAGCCTCCCGAGCAGCTGGGACTACAGGCGTGCACCACCAAACCCAGCTAATTTTTGTATTTTTAGTAGAGACGGGGTTTCACCATGTTGGCTAGGCTGGTCTCGAACCACTGACCTCAAGTGATCTGCCCGCCTCGGCCTCCCAAAGTACTCTCTTTGGCCTCCCATGCCCGGCCGTATACCAAACATTTAAAGAAGAACTAATATCAACCCTTCTCAAACTCTTCCTAAAAACTGAAGAGGAGGGAATACTTCCAAACTCATTTTAGAAGGCCAGCACTGCCCTTATGCCAAAGGCAGACAAGGACACTATAAGAAACCTATAAGCCAGGCTGGGTGTGGTGGCTCACGCCTGTACTCCTAGCACTTTGAGAAGCCAAGGCGGGTGGATCACCTGAGGTTAGGAGTTCGAGACCAGCCTGGCCAACATGGTGAAACCCCATCTCTACTAAAATTACAAAAATCAGCCGGGTGTGGTGGTGCATGCCTGTGGTCCCAGCTACTCGGGAGGCTGAGGCAGGAGAATCACTTGAACCTGGGAGGCGGAGGTTGCAGTGAGCCTCAATCGTGCCACTGCACTCCAGCCTGGGTTACAGAGCGAGATTCCGTCTCAAAACAAACAAGCAGAAATCCTCGACAAAACATTAGCAAACCAAATTCAACAGCACATTAAAAAGTTTATTCACCATGTTCAAGCATGATTTATCCCTGTGATACAAGAATGGTTCAACATACATAAATCAGTAAATGTGATACACCACATTAACAAAACGAAGGACAAAAACCACATGATCATCTCAATAGTTGCAGAAAAAGCATTTAACAAAATTCAGTATCCTCTTATGATTAAAAACCCTCAACAATTAGGCATAGAAGGAATGTACCTCATCCCAATAAAAGCCGTATATGAAAAGCCCACAGATAACATCATACTTTTTTTTTTTGAGATGGAGTCTCGCTCTGTCGCCCAGGCTGGAGTGCAGTGGTACGATCTCAGCTCATTGCAACCTCTGCCTCCTGGGTTCAAGCGATTCTTCCACCTCCGCCTCCCAAGTAGCTGGGATTACAGGCATGCGCCACTACACCCCAGCTAATTTTTCTACATTTAGTGGAGACGAGGTTTCACCATGTTGGCCAGTCTGGTCTTGAGCTCCTGGCCTCAAATGATCCGCCCGCCTCAGCCTCCCAAAGTGCTGGAATTACAGATGGGAGCCACCGCATCAGGCTGCCTTTTTTTTTTTTTTTTAAACGTGGGCATTTGTTGCTATAGACTTCCCTCTCACGACTGCTTTTGCTGCATCCCTTAAGTTTTGATATGTTGTGTTTCCATTTTTGTCTGTCTCAAGACATTTAAAATTTTCCTTTTAATTTCTTCTCTGACCCATTGGTTGTTCAGGAGCATGTTGTTTAATTTCCATATATTTGTGAATTTTCCATGTTTCCTCCTATTATTGATTTCTAGTTTCATACCATGTGTTCAGAAGGGACACTTGATATGATTCACTCTTCTTAAATTTGGTAAGACTTGTTTTGTGGACTAACTTGTGGTCTATCTTGGAGAATGTTTCATGTATAATTGAGAAGAATTTATATTTTGTTTGCTAATAGAATCTTCTTTATGTCTAGGATTAGAAGCAATTTATTAGGCTGATGGAACTATGGGGTTTTTGTTTAAGTTTTTAAACTTTTTATGATACAAATTGGGAGAAAAAAGCTGTTTTTTATAGTATTAAATGATACACAGAGATTTTGCATTTACATTTGGAACTCTTTTAAGAATTTCAGAGCGTAAGCATCAATGAGGCTTGTTAAAAAAAAAAAAAACCTTAGACAAATTAAATTTAACGTAGTTTAATTGAACGAAGAACTATTTGTGAATTGGGCAGCCTCCTGAACCAGAATAGGTTCAGAGAGACTCTGGAGCTAATGGGTGGTCGAAGAAGATTGATGGACAGGAAAAGGGAATTGACATACAGAAAATGGAAATGAGGTACAGAAACAGCAGGATCGGTTATAGCTTGGTGTTTGTCTTATTTGAACACAATTTGAACAATTGGCCTCCTGTGATTGACTGAGACTTGGTGATTGGCACAAGAGTAGGTTGTGGTCTGTTTATACATCTAGTTAGGTTACAGTTCACTCTGTATGGAGCAACCTTTAGACCAAACTTAGGATATGGAAGGAGACAACTTTAGGCTAAACTTAATTTAACAGGTTCTACTGACGTCATGAGATTAAAAAAAAAAAAAAAAAGAGCTATGTTCCCTGTGTTCTTTTCTCATGAATACAGTTTAATATAGGCTATTAGACCATTCATTCAGAGATACTGGCTGCCTATGTGTATTGTACTTATTTTTCCAAAGGGCTCACGTTGGGTACTCATTTTTGGCAGCCTCCCTCATTACAGGACATCCCTTCAAAGTTACCCATTGACCAGATTCCATTTTGGAATCTGCAGTTATAAACCGGTCTTACTAGTGTAAGGATAAACTGCATTCCAAGAAGCTGAGCCACAGTAATAAAGGAATCCACAGCTCTTTGTTTCCCCAGATTTGTAAATTTTCTTGGATTTCGGTGAACTCATAAATAGGATCTTTAGTTCTCCAGCAAAAAAGATTATGAAATGAAAACTATTTGTTGGCTTTAGTACCTGGGAGAGTGTGTTAGAGAGTTCAGTGTGGAGTGAATATTATCAACTCTTGCAAAAATAATTATGTTGTTAATTATGGCATGAGCTTAATATCCATTGAATTTTATATCAAAATGCATTTTCCTGGCCCTGAAAGTTTTTCTGCACTGGATTTGGAATTGAAGTACAGTTGACCCTTGAACAACATGGGGATTAGGGGCATCAACCATCAACCCTTCACACATTCAGAAATCCACATAGAACTTTTGACCTCAAAAGCTTAACTACTAATAGCCTACTGTGGACCAGAAGCCATACCGGCAACATTAACTGTCACTTTTTTTTATATATATGTGATATGTATTATATACTGTATTTTTACAATAAAGTAAGCTGGAGGAAAGAAAATGTTATTAAGAAAATCATCTGGGGCACAGTGGCTTATGCCTATAATCCCAGCTCTTTGGGAGGCCGAGGCAGGCAAATCACCTGAGGTCAGGGGTTTGAGACCAGCCTGGTCAATATGGCGAAACCCTGTCTCTAATAAAAACACAAAAATTAGCTGGGCGTGGTGGCGCGTGCCTGTAATCCCAGCTACACGGGAGGCTGAGGCAGGAGAATCGCTTGAACCCAGAAGGGGGAGGTTGCAGTGAGCCAAGATCGCACCACTGCACTGCAGCCTGGGCAACAGAGGGAGACTCCATCTCAAAAAGAAAAAAAATGTTATTAAGAAAATCATAAGGAAGATAAAAATATATTTACTATGTATTAAGTGGAAGTGCGTCATTATAAAGCTCTTTATCCTCCTTATCTTCATGTTGAATGGGCTGGGAAGAGAAAAAGGAGGTATTGGTCTTGCTGTCTGTCTCAGGGGTGGCAGAGGCAGAAGAAAATCCATGTCTAAGAGACCCACGCGGTTCAAACCCATGTTGTTCAAAGGCCAGCTGTATATACTTCCTATGAGTATTTTTAATTAAGAAATTCGTTTTTAAACTGACTTACTTACATTTTACAAATTTGCTTGCTAGAAATTTCTGCTAATAAAAACTCCACACCATACCTGCCGTTACTTATTCCAAATCCTTAGCCCTGTTTGGTCTGTTGAATTTCTCTGATTTTGATTTTTAATTTCTGGGCAGATCACTTTCCCACAGTTGGCAACACACGTGCACACGCACACACACACACAGACACGCGCACACACACATATACACACATACACACACCCAGACACACACAGACACACGCATACACACACAGACACACATACACACACGGACATACACACAGACACGCACACACACAGACACACGCAGACACACATACACAGACACACGCGCACACACATACACAGACACACACATACACACGCGTGGACACATGCACACAGACACGCAGACACACATACACACACGTACACACATACACACACCCATACACACCCCCACACATACACACACGCACACACATACACACATGCACACACACATGCACACACACGCACACACGCAGACACACATACAGACACGCACACACAGACACACATACACATACAGACACAGACGCACACACATGCACATACAGACACGCACACATACACGCGCACACACACGCACACACATACGTGCACACATTTATGTGTATACATATATTTATGTATATATTTATATATGTATGTTTATATACACACATATACATATATAAATATACTCACGTATATTTTTATATATTTTTTCCTGCTGCTTGAATCAGCATACAACGTACATTTTTAATGAAATATTGCACATACAGGGAAATAGGATAGCACATAGTGTTCTCCTATTTTTTCATATTTTCATGGGAAATGGAGAGGGGTACATTTGCACTTTCCATATTTCCTTTTTGTCATATTTGTATGAGCTTTCTTTTTAACTACAGGTACAGTTGAAGTCCACTTTGTACCTCCTCTAATCACAGAGGCAAATATATAATCTTCCTGTCCTTGATTTTACACTTTTACTACAAATCTATTTTGTCCCTAAACAGTTATTACAAATGCATTTTGCCCCTAAACAGTATGTAAAAGTAGCCATTCACAGTGGCTCACACCTGTAATCCCAGAACTTTGGAAGGCCAAGGTGGGAGGATCACTTGAGCCCAGGAGTTTGAGACCAGCCTGGGCAACATGGCGAAACCTCGTCCCTACATAAAATCCAAAAATTAGCCTGACATGGTGGTGTGTGCCTATAGTCCCAGCTACCCAGGGGGCTGAGGTGGGAGGATCTCATGGGCCCAGGATGTACAAGCCACAGTGAACTGAGATCCCGCCACACGCCACTGCACTCCAGCCTGGGCGACAGAGCCAGACACCGTTTCCCTACCACCATCCCCCTCACCAGCCCTCTACCCGCCAGCGCCAACAAAGAAAATATGTAGAGTTGTTTGGTGTAGTTAAAAATTCTACGTACACATATATTACCTGCAACCCACTTTTTCCATTCAATATTAAGTCCTTAAGAGTCATCTTCATCTACATGTACTTTTTTTTTTTTTTTTTGAGATGGAGTTTTGCTTGTTGCGCAGTCTGGAGTGCAGTGGCGCGATCTTGGCTCGCTGCAACCTCCGCTTCCCAGGTTCAAGCAATTCTTCTACCTCAGCCTCCCGAGTAGCTAGGACTACAGGTGTGTACCACCACACGCAGCAAACATTTGCTTTTTTTTTTTTTTTTTTTTTGAGATGGAGTCTCACTCTGTCGCCCAGGCTGGAGTGCAGTGGTGCTATCTGGGCTCACTGCAACCTCCGCCTCCCAGGTTCAAGCGATTCTCCTGTTTCAGCCTCCAGAGTAACTGAGATCACAGGTGCATGCCACCACGCCGGGCTAGTTTTTTGTATTTTAGTAGAGACAGGGTTTCACTGTGTTGCCCAGGCTGGTCATGAACTCCTGAGCTCAGGCAATCCACCTGCCTCAACCTCCCAAAGTGCTAGGATTACAGGTGTGAGCCACCGAGCCTGGCCTTTTATGTATTTTTTGTAGAGATGGGGTTTCACCATGTTGCCCAGGCTAGTCTCGAACTCCGTACCTCAAGTGATCTGCCCACCTTGGCCTCCCTAAGTGCTGGGATTACAGGCATGAGCCACTGCGCCCAGCCCTGTATACACATTTCAATACATCATGTAATATATATATATAATTTATATTAATTAAAAAAATAAGAAAATCGAAAAGAACCACTGTAAAAAAGAAAAAAGATTATGGCTTTTGAATTTCTCCCTTCAAAGTGACATACACATTTAGAGAGACTAAGAGCTTCTTCTGAATTTGGGAGGTAGAGTGACATACATTTTTTTTTATTATACTTTAAGTTCTGGGGTACATGTGCAAAACGTGCAGGTTTGTTACGTAGGTATGCATGTGCCATAGTGGTTTGCTGCACCCATCAACCTGTCATCTACATTAGGTATTTCTCCTAATGCTATCCCTCCCCTAGCCCCACACCCCCCGACAGGCTCCAGTGTGTGATGTTCCCCTCCCTGTGTCCATGTGTTCTCATTGTTCAATTCCCACTTCTGAGTGAGAACATGCAGTGTTTGGTTTTCTGTCCTTGTGTTAGTTTGCTGAGAATGTTGGTTTCCAGCTTCATCCATGTCCCTGCAAAGGACATGAATGCATCCCTTTTTATAGCTGCATAGTATTCCATGGTGTGTATGTGCCACACTTTCTTTATCCAGTCTATAATTGATGGGCATTTGGGTTGGTTCCAATCTTTGCTATTGTGAATAGTGCCACAATAAACATACGTGTGCATGAGACTTTATAGTGGAATGATTTATCATCCTTTGGGTATATACCCCGTAATGGGATTGCTGGGTCAAATGGTATTTCTGGTCTAGATCCTTGAGGAATCGCCACACTGTCTTCCACAATGGTTGAACTAATTTACAGTCCCACCAACAGAGTAAAAGTGTTCCTATTTCTCCACATCCTCTCCAGCACCTGCTGTTTCCTGACTTTTTAATGATCGCCATTCTAACTGGTGTGAGATGGTATCACACTGTGGTTTTGATTTGCATTTCTCTAATGGCCAGTGATGATGAGCTTTTTTTCATATGTTTCTTGACTGCATAAATGTCTTCTTTTGAGAAGTGTCTGTTCATATCCTTTGCCCACTTTTTGATGGGGTTGTTTGATTTTTTTCTTGTAAATTTGTTTAAGTTCTTTGTAGATTCTGGATAGTAACACTTTGTCAAATGGATAGATTGCAAAAATTTTCTCCCATTCTGTAAGTTACCTGTTCACTCTGATGATAGTTTCTTTTGCTTTGCAGAAGCTCTTTAGTTTAATTAGATCCCATTTGTCAATTTTGGCTTTTGTTGCCATTGCTTTTGGTGTTTTAGTCATGAAGTCTTTGCCCATGCCTATGTCCTGAATGGTATTGCCTAGGTTTTTTTTCTAGGGTTTTTATGGTTTTAGGTTTTTTTTTTTTTTTTTTTTTTTTTTGAGATGGAGTCTCGTTCTATTGCCCAGGCTGGAGTGCAGTGGCACAATCTTGGCTCACTGCAACCTCCGCCTCCTGGGTTCACGCGATTCTCCTGCCTCAGCCTCCTGAGTAGCTGGGATTATAGGCGCACACCACCATACCTGGCTAATTTTTTGTGTATTTTTAGTAGAGACAGGGTTTCACTGTGTTGGCCAGACTGGTCTCGAACTCCTGACCTTGTGATCCTCCCACCTCGGCCTCCCAAAGTGCTGGGATTACAGGCATGAGCCACTGCGTGCAGCAGGTTTTAGGTCTTACGTTTAAGACTTTAATCCATCTTGAGTTAATTTTTGTTTAAGGTTTAAGGAAGGGGTTCAGTTTCAGTTTTTTGTGTATGGCTAGCCAGTTTTCCCAGCACCATTTATTAAATAAGGAATCCTTTCCCCAATGCTTGTTTTTGTCAGGTTTGTCAAAGATCAGATGGTTGTAGATGTGTGGTGTTATTTCTGAGGGCTCTGTTCTGTTCCATTGATCTATATATCTGTTTTGGTACCAGTACCATGCTGTTTTGGTTACTGTAGTCTTGTAATATAACTTGAAGTCAGGTAGCGTGATGCCTCCAGCTTTGTTTTTTTGCTTAGGATTGTCTTGGCTATATGGTCTCTTTTTTTTGGTTCAATATGAAATTTAAAGTAGTTTTTTCTAATTCTGTGAAGAAAGTAAGTGGTAGCTTGATGGGGATAGCATTGAATCTATAAATTACTTTTGGCAGTATGACCAGTTTCACAACATCAATTCTTCCTATCCATGAGCATGGAATGTTTTTCCATTTGTTTGTGTCCTCTCTTATTTCCTTGAGTAGTGGTTTGTAGTTCTCCCCCTTGTAAGTTGTATTCCTAGGTATTTTATTCTCTTTGTAGCAGTTGTGAATGGGAGTTCACTCATGATTTGGCTCCCTGTTTATTATTGGTGTGTAGGAATGCTTGTGATTTTTGCACATTGATTTTGTATCCTGAGACTGCTGAAGTTGCTTATCAGCTTAAGGAGATTTCAGGCTGAAACAATGGGGTTTTCTAAATATACAATCATGTCATCTGCAAACAGAGACAATTTGACTTCCTCTCTTCCTGTCTGAATACCCTTTATTACTTTCTCTTGCCTGATTGCCCTGGCCAGAACTTCCAATACTATGTTGAATAGGAGTGGTGAGAGAGGGCATCCCTGTCTTGTGCCGGTTTTCAAAGGAATGCTTCCAGTTTTTGGCCATTCAGTATGATATTGGCTGTGGGTTTGTCATAAATAGCTCTTACTATTTTGAGATACGTTCCATTAGTACCTAGTTTATTGAGAGTTGTTAGCATGAAGGGGTGTTGAATTTTGTCAAAGGCCTTTTCTGCATCTATTGAGATAATCATGTGGTTTTTGTCGTTGGTTCTGTTTATGTGATGGATTACGTTTATTGATGTGCATATGTTGAACCAGCCTTGTATCCCAGGGATGAAGCCCACTTGATCATGGTGGATAAGCTTTTTGATGTGCTGCTGGATTTGGTTTGCCAGTATTTTATTGAGGATTTTTGCATCGACGTTCATCAGGGATATTGGTCTAAAATTCCCTTTCTTTGTTGTGTCTCTGCCAGGCTTTGGTATCAGGATGATGCTGGCCTCATAAAATGAGTTAGGGAGGATTCCCTCTTTTTCTATTGTTTGGAATAGTTTCAGAAGGAATGGTATCTGCTCCTCTTTGTACCTCTGGTAGAATTCAGCTGTGAATCCATCTGGTCCTGGACTTTTTTTGGTTGATAGGCTGTTACTGCCTCAATTTCAGAACTTGTTATTGGTCTATTCAGGGATTCAACTTCTTCTTGGTTTGACTTGGGAGGGTGTATGTGTCCAGGAATTTATCCATTTCTTCTAGATTTTCTAGTTTATTTGTGTAGAGGTGTTTATAGTATTCTCTGATGGTAGTTTGTATTTCTGTGGGATCAGTGGTGATATCCCCTTTATCATTTTTTATTGCATCTATTTGATTCTTCTCTCTTTTCTTCTTTATTAGTCTGGCTAGCAGTCTATCTATGTTGTTGATCTTTTCAAAAAACCAGCTCCTGGATTCGTTGATTTTTTGAAGGGTTTTTCATGTCTCTATCTCTTTCAGTTCTGCTCTGATCTTAGTTATTTCTTGTCTTCTGTTAGCTTTTGAATTTGTTTGCTCTTGCTTCTCTTCTCTAGTTCTTTTTTTTTTTCACCAGTTGTTAAATGATCCTTTATTGAAATATTTTCCTTTGTGCTTAACTGGCTGGGCATTCCACAGCACCACTGTTGATGCCATCTATGATGTCATGAGGGTGGCGGCCATCAACGTTACAGCCCACAGACTGGGCAGTCCCCAGGATCTCTTTAATGGTTCCAGAGAGTTCTCTGGCTAAGGATCAGTGCCGCATCTGTCAAGCAATGTTGACGATCTCATCAAAAGTGATATTCCCACTGTGTTTAATGTTTTTCTATTTCTTTCTGTGTCTTGGTGGTTCCTTAAGAGCTTTGATGATTAGGGCAGAGGCAGAAGGCACCACTTCAATCTGGGCCTGTCTGTTCTGAATGGTCAGTTTCACTGTAATCCTCAGGCCCTTCCAGTCACCCGTTGCCTTGGCAATGTCATCACCAACCTTTTTTGGAGACAGACCCAGGGGGCCGATCTTGGGGGCCAGGGCAGAAGTGGCACCGACTTCACCTCCGGTGCACCTCAGGTATACGACTTTGATCTCGTTGGGGTCGAACTTTGGCGGCATGGTGGAGGCGGCTGGTGCGGAATGACCAAAGAAAGTTGCACCTTGGCCTCCTCCGAGCCGAAAGCCGAGAGCTCTCTAGTTCTTTTAATTGTGATGTTAGGGTGTCGATTTCAGATCTTTCCTGCTTTCTCTTGTGGGCACTTAATGCTATAAATTTCCCTCTAAACACTGCTTTAGATGTGTCCCAGAGATTCTGGTACATTGTGTCTTTGTTTTCATTGGTTTCAAAGAACTGACTTATTTCTACCTTAATTTCCTTATTTACCCAGTACTCATTCAGGAGCAGGTTGTTCAGTTTCCATGTAGTTGTGTGGTTTTGAGTGAGTTTCTTAAGGGGATTGTTGGCAAGATGGCCAAATAGGAACAGCTCTGGTCTGCAGCTCCCAGCGAGACTGATGTGGAAGGTGGGTGATTTCTGCATTTCCACCTGAGGTACCTGATTTATCTCATTGGGACTGGTTGGACAGTGGGTGCAGCTGACAGACAGCAAGCTGAAGCAGGGTGGGGTGTTGCCTCACCCGGGAAGCACAAGGGGTTGGGGAACTCCCTCCCCTAGCCAAGGGAGTCCCACTAAGGGACTGTGCCGTGAGGAACACTGCACTCCAGGCCAGATACTGCGCCTTTCCCATGGTCTTCACTTTTTTTTTTTTTTTTTCCAAGACAGGGTCTTGTTCTGTCACCCAGGCTGGAGTGCAGTGGCGTGATCTCGGCTCACTGCAACCTCTGCTTCCCGGGTTCAAGCAATTCTCCTGCCTCAGCCTCCTGAGTAGCTGGGATTATAGGTGCATGCCACCATGCCCAGCTAATTTTTGTGTTTTTAGTAGAGACGGGGTTTCACCATGTTGGCCAGGCTGGTCTTGAACTCCTGACTTTGTGATCCTCCTGCCTTGGCCTCCGAAAGTGCTGGGGTTACAGGCGTGAGCCACCGTGCCTGGCCAAGTGACATACATTTTTAGCTCTACTAAGAAAGAGTTCAAGCTAAGAGTCTTTGATCTGCTAGGATTTCTAACACATGTGAACTCTACATGCTTTCTGTAATTCTACCAGATGTAGCCAAATTGTTCATAGTGAGTCCATCAACTTATAACTAGCTTTAGTTACAGATCTCTTGCCTTCTACTATTATACAGGATGGATTTTCAGATGCGGATGTTCTTTTGATTTGTGGTTTGCCCATTTCCTTCCAAGAAGTTGTCAAAAATGGCCTGGACTGGTGGAACCTTTACCATAGTTTATGCTGAGATAGCATTATTATGCCAGTCAGTAAGTTAAACAAATGCAATACTTTGAAGACTCTGACCTAGTTAGTTTAGACTTTAGAGTGAAAAAACCTGAAATGAAATAGAGGAAGAGTATTAAGGTAGAAGCATATAGCTTGGGGGAAAATATATCTATTTTTTTCATTCTGTTTATTGTATTCTCTTTTTTTTTCTCAATTTTTTTTTACCTCCTCTTTGACCCATGGATTATCTAAAAGTATTTTGTTTAGTTTGGAGATTTTCCTGTTATGTTTCCATTATTGATTTCTAGTTTGATTTCATTGTGGCCACAGATTACATTTTACATAATTTCAGTTCTTTTAAATTTAAGGTTTGTTTTATGGCCCAGGATATGATCTGTCTTGGTGTATGTTCTGTGGGTACTTGAAAATAAATTGTGTTCTGTTGTTGGGTGGAGTTTTTCTAAACCTGTATGTTACTGGTTGATGTTATTGTTTAGTTCTTTTATATCATTGCTGATTTTCTGCCTAGTTGTTCTAGTAATTGTTAAGAGGGAAGTGTTGAAGTCTCCGTCTGTAATTGTAGGTTTGTCTATTTCTCCTTTCAGTTCTATCAGCTTTTGCTTCATATATTTTGTGGCCCTAAACGCATGCACACTTCAGGTTAACATTCTTGGCTGGGTGCCATCATTGCAGCACTTTGGGAGGCCAAGGCAGGTGGGTCGCTTGAGCTGAGGATTTCGAAACCAGCCTGGGTAACATGGCGAAACCCCATCTCTACCAAAAATACAAAAATTAGCTGGGCATGGTGGCATGTGCCTGTGGTCCTAGCTACTCAGGAGACTGAGGTGGGAGGGTCACCTGAATCTGGGGAGTTTGAGGCTGCAGCGAGCCGAGATTGTGCCACTGCATTCCAGCCTGGGGACAGAGTAAGACCCTGTATTTAAAAAAAAAAATCCCCTGCAGTCTTATTTATTCAGCCCCCCCTACCCACAACTCATAGTTCTCGGCTAATCTCTCTGTCTCTCCTTTTTTTTTTTTGAGACAGTGTCTCTGTCTAGTGTCCAGGTTGGAGTGTAATGACCGGATCTCAGCTTATTGCAACCACTACTTCCTGGGTTCAAGTGATAGTTCTGTCTCAGCCTCCCAAGTACCTGGGGCCACAGGCATGAGCCACCACTCCTGGCTAATTTTTGTATTTTTTGTAGAGACAGTGTTTCACCATATTGCCCAGGCTGATCTTGAACTCCTGAGCTCAAATGATCATCCTAACTCAGCTTCCCAAAGTGCTGAGATTAGAGGTGTGAGCTACTCCACCCAGCCTAGATAACTTCTTTTTTTTAATTTTTTATTTTTAGATGGAGTCTCGCTCTGTCGCCCAGGCTGGAGTGCAGTGGCATGATCTCGGCTCACTGCAACCTCCGCCTCCCGGATTGACGCCATTCTCCTGCCTCAGCCTCCCAAGTAGCTGGGACTACAGGTGCCTGCCGCCACTCCTGGCTAATTTTTTGTATTTTTAGTAGAGATGGGGTTTCACCGTGTTAGCCAGGATGGTCTTGATCTCCTGACCTCATGATCTGCCCACCTCAGCCTCCCAAAGTGCTGGGATTACAGGCGGGAGCCACCATGCCTGGCCTTTTTTTTTTTTTTTTTTTTTTGAGAAAGAATCTCACTCTTGTTGCCCAGGCTGGAGTGCAGTAGTGTAATCTTGGCTCACTGTAACCTCTACCTCTGGGTTCAAGTGATTCTCCTGTCTCAGCCTCCTGAGTAGCTGGGATTACAGGTGCATGCCACCATGCCCGGCTAATTTTTGTATTTTTAGTAGAGATGGGGTTTTACCATGTTGGCCAGGCTGGTCTCGAACTCCTGACCTCAAGTGATCTACCCGCCCTGGCCTCCCAAAGTGCTGGGATTACAGGCGTGAGCCACTGTGCCCGGCCGACAGTTTTGTTTTTGAACAAAACTTGAACAGTTCGTTCCTGAAAAATATTGCGCCACTTCTTTCTCCCACCATTTTCTAGTGTGTTCTAATTGATTTCCCCTTATAGGTAAAATGTCACTCATTTTCTGCTGGCTATTTTCAAGATTTTTTTGTCTTTAGTTTTCAGAAAATTAATTTTGATGTCTTGGCATGGATTTCTTTGGGTTTATCCTTTTCAGAGTTTGTTCACCTTCTTGAATCTGTGGGTTGTCTCTTGGGGAATTTTGAGTCATTTCTTTGTGGGCTTTGTTAGTCCCACCTTTTTTCTCCTCTGCTTCGGCAACTCTGATGACATGAATGTTAGTTTTTTTTTGTTATAGTTCCCTAAGGTCGTGTTCAATTTTGTTCAATCTGTTTTTTCTCTGTTGCTCAGATTGGGTAATATGTATTGTAGTTTACTGATTCTTTCCTCTCTCTCCTCCATTCTCCTGTTGGGTCCATCCACTGAGATTTTTCTTTTGGTTACTGTGCCCTAAATTTTCCATTTGGTTCTTCTTCATAACTTCCGTATTCTGAGACTTTGTATTTCTTTGCTGAGTGCAGTAGGCAGAATGGCCCTCCAAAGATGTCCATGTCATAATCCCTGGAACTGTGAATATGTTACTCTACATGGCAAAATAAACTTTAAAAATGTGCTTGAGGATTTGAACAGGGAGATTAGCTTGGATTGTCTGGTGGGTGCAATCTAATTACATGGATCCTTAAAATCAGAGAAACTTTCCTGCTTGTGGTTAGAGGAAGATGTGACAGAAGGGCACAGAGATGTCATGTTGCTGGCTTTGAAGATGGAGGAAGAGGGCCACATGCCAAGGAATGTGGGTAGAAGCTGGAAGGAGCGAGGAAGTAGATTCTCCCTTAGGGTCTCTAGAAAGTAACAGCCTTGTGGACAAATTGATTTAGCCCAGTTAGGACCCATGTCAGACTTCTAACCTACAGCTAACGAATCTGCATTAAGCTGGTGAATTTGTGGTGATTTGTTATGGCAGCAATAGGAAACTAGTACACTGAAGCTACTTTATTTGTTTCAGGGATGTTCAGAATTGCTCATTGAAGCATTTTCATCATGGCTGCTTTAAAATCCTTGTCAATTGTTCTAACATGTCATTTTGGTGTTGACATCTTTTTTTTCATTCAGTTTCAATCTTCTTGGTTCTTCGTATGAATGATTTTTTATTGAAATGCAGACATTTTCGTATTGTTATGAGCCTTTTATTTTTTGTTGCAAAAAAATAAAAATAAAGTCTCATAACAATACAAAAATGTCTGGGTCTCAATCTGTCATTCAGGCTGGAGTGCAGTGGCTTGCTCTCGGCTCACTGCAACCCCCACCTCCCACACTCAAGCGATTCTCCCACCTCAGCCTCCCAAGTAGCTGGGACCACAGGCATGTGCCAGCATGCCCAGCTAATTTTTGTATTTTTTGTAGAGACAGGTTTTGCCATATTGCCCAAGCTGGTGTCGAACTCCTGGGTTTGGCCGGCTTTGGCCTCCCGAAGTGCTGGGATTCCACTCATGAGCCACCATGCCCAGCCCATGATGAGACTTAATACCTTATTTAAACCTAGTTTTAGCTGGCTTTCTGTGACACCATTCTGGCAAAGAAAGCTGGGTTGCTTCCTTGTAACTGCCAGATACAAGTAGAAGTCCAAGTTCTCCTGCCAGCCTCTTTGACACCAGAAAGGGGGTGCTCCTTGCTATTGGTGGGCAGTTGTGTGAATCAGCCCCCCAGACGGTCTGTACTGACACTGGGAGGGATTGGGGGTATCTCATTTCTGCCAGCAGGAATGAAAGGCCAGGTTCCTTACTTTGCCTTTCTTGTTCCTTACTTCTCTGACACCACTCCGGTGGGTGCACTGTACCGCCTCATTTTATCCTTCTGGGGATGGAAGTGTAGACTCCCTGCTTGTTCTTTGTTGGTGTGGATATGGGTAGGGCCAGGGTTGGTTGGTTGGTTTGTTTTTTGTGGTGTTTGGCTGGGATAGTGGTTATTGTCTAGGTTTTCTGTCTTATTAGGCTGCCCCTGTCCTAGTTCTTTGGCTAGAGAGGCTTTTGTTGTGGCTTTACACTTCGTCTGTGCCACTTGGCATTTTCAAGTTGCCGCTTCTTTAGCATCAAGTCTGATATATAAGTCAAAAAGGAAACCTAGGGAACTTACCACTGTCTTTCCTCTGGTCCCAAGGTCCTTTAGTCAGTCTGACTTATTGTCACCTTTCAGTCTTATTTTTGTTTTATATAGAATGTCCAGGGTTTTTAGCTATACTGAGTGGGAGGAATAGGAGAGAAGATGCCTACTTCGTCTTACCAGAAATGGAAGTCTGTCTAAAGACCACTTTTTTTTTTTTTTTTTTTTTTGAGATGGAGTCTTGCTCTGTCACCCAGGCTGGAGTGCCGTGGTGCGATCTCAGCTCACTGCAACCTCTGCCTCCTGGGTTCAAGTAGCTGGGATTACACAGGCATGTGCCACCACACCCGGCTAATTTTGTATTTTTATTAGAGATGGGGTTTCACCATGTTGGCCAGGCTGGTCTCGAACTCCTGACCTCAGGTGATCTGCCTGCCTCGGCCTTCTAGTGATGGGATTACAGGCGTGAGCCACCACACCCTGACCTGGGACCACAGTTTTTTTTTTTTTTTTTTTGCAGTGAGCCCAGAGTAGCCAGGACCACTTTTTAAAGCAGATTATTCTCCTAGGTTTTTGGATTACATATTGGCAGATTTTTTTCCAGCCCACATTTTCAATAAAGGTATACTCCTACGTGGGTTACAGCTTTTTATGGGTTTTCAGTTCAATCCTGATTTGAGTGAGCCCCAGGGCCTATCTCCTGTCTCCACATAGGTTTTAAAACCTAAGTCCCTGGAGTGTTGAGACTATCTAACTCTCCTTTATGGGCTGGCACCTGCCACTCCACAACCAGGAGAGCATCAGCTTCAGCTCATGTGACTACCAGAATAGTTTTAGTCTCTCAAGTGTACTTGGCTATGAATTTCATCAGATAAGATGCTTGTAGTATTTTACTTAGCATTTCTAGGTATTTAAAAAATTTAGGCTGGGCGTGGTGGCTCATGCCTGTAATCCCAGCACTTTGTGGGGCCGAGGCAGGCAGATCACCTGAGGTCAGGAGCTCGAGACCTGCCTGGCCAACATGGTGAAACCCTGTCTCTACTAAAAATACAAAAATTAGCCGGGCATGGTGGCGGGTGCCTGTAATTCCAGCTACTCGGGAGGCTGAGGTAGGAGAACTGCTTGAACCCGGGAGGCGGAGGTTGCAGTGAGCCGAGATCACGCCATTGCACTCCAGCCTGGGGGACAAGAATGAGACTTCGTCTCAAAAAAAAAAAACTTTAATTCAGGCTGGGCATGGTGACTCATGCCTACACTTCCAGCACTTTGGAAGACTGAGGTGGGAGGACAGCTTGAAGGCAGCAGTTCAAGACCAGCCTGGGCAACATAGCAAGACCTCATCTCTACAAAAAATCTTAAAATTAGCTGGGCGTGGTGGCATGCACTTTAGTCCTATTTACTGGGGAGACTGAGGCAGGAAGATTGAGCTCAGGAGTTTTGAGACTGTAGTGAGCTCTAATTGGGCCACTGCACTCCAGCCTGGGCAACAGAGACCCTGTCTCATAAATAAATCAATACATTTACCACTTTATTATCTTTTTTTAAAATATATTTTTTTGAGATAGGGTCTTGCTGTGTTGCCCAGGCTGGGGTACAGTGGCACTGTCATGGCTCACTGCAGCCTCAACCTCCCACGCTCAAGCAATTCTCTCACCTCTGCCTCCTGAGTAGCTGGGACCACAGGTGTGTGCCACACCGGGCTAATTTTTTACAGAGACAGGGTTTCGCCATATTGCCCAGGCTGATCTCAAACTCCTGGGCTCAAGTGATTTGCCTGCCTCAGCCTCCCAAAGTGCTAGGATTACAGGTGTGATTTAATCATCTTAAAGTGTACAATTCATTGGCATTAAGTATACATTGTTGTGCAACTGTCATCACTATCCATTTCCAGGACTGTTCATCATCTCAAACAGAAACTCTCTTCTGGGTATTTTTAACAGGTTTTTAGGTTATTTGCTTCCTCCTGGTGAAGTGGAGGTAGAAAGACATTTCAGGCAGAAAGCACAGCAAGTGAGAGGGCATAGAGTCTTACAAAACTCTCAATATCCAGAAACAATAGAGTCCAGTGTTCAGGAACCAATACATAGGTGATATGGTGCAAGGTGATAGATGAGGCCTACAGAACGGTGTCAGATCATGCAGGACAAGATAAATCCCATTTAGGGTAATGGGGAAAAGAATTTTACAAATAAGTTGAGACCAGGTGCAGTGGCTTATGCCTGTAATCCAGCACTTTGGGAGGCCGAGGCAGGTGGATCACTTGAGGTCAGGAATTTGAGACCAGCCTGGTCAACATGGCGAAACCCCGTCTCTACTAAAAATACAAAAAATTAGCTGGGTGTCGTTGCGCATGCCTCTGGTCCCAGCTACTCAGGAGGGTGAGGCAGGAGAATCGCTTGAACCTGGAGGTGGAGGTTGCAGTGAGCCGAGATCGCGCCACTGCACTCCAGACTGGATGACAGAGACTCCGTCTCAGAAAAAAAAAGAAAAAAAAAATTGAGTTGCTTGGTTTTGTTATTTAGGAAGGTGACAGGGAAATCTTGTAGTACTTAGTCTTGCTGACTATTGAGAATTGCCTGTTGTCCATAGTTAGTTATTTTGTCCAGTTTTTTAGTTGTTTACAGCAGGATGTCAAATCCTATCCCAATTCCTCCTTCATGGGGAAGTTCATAGGATGAGGCAAAAGAACAAACACCAGTCACAAAAAGCTAAGGGAGGGAAATATTTAAAATCAAATGCCTATCAGCTGGAAAAATGCTACACTGCCTCATCCAGTTTTAGTTTGCTACTCTTCAGATCATTAGATCAGAAACAGCTGTCATATACATGAAAAATATTACTAATGTGTGAGTTAATTATATAGCCAGAGTATCCCAAGGAAAATATAATTTTGTACCATCTAAATGTCATTAGAGATGACTTCACATTGAAAAAAAGATGTCATTTGATAACTGGTTAAATAAATGCAAGACTGGGATATCTGAGAGAAGGGTTCCAAATGAGGTGAGACCTAGATAGACTGGAGTACTGGACAGCTCAGAAATAGAGGCATCCACAATACACTGCAGAATGAAAAGAGCTGTTTAACATAGGATTTGTACACCATGATCCCATTTTGCTGAAGAAAGGAATCCAGAAAATTATACACTGTTTATTTCTATTTTATATATTTGTTGTTTTCTATTTTTATGGGCAATCACCATTTATTCATTTTATAACTAGAAATAAAATTTTCATTTTACTGGGGAAAAAAGTAATATAGCTCTAATAATGGCTACAATAAAGGCTTAAATCACAATATTAAAATTTACAGAGATTTGTGCATCTATACTCAATATATTTTCTCAAAATTTTTTGATAGAGTTGCTAGCTCCTAAGACAAAACGTTCACTCAGAAAAGTAAGAAATGAAGATTAGGCTGAGAGCAGTGGCTCACGCCTGTTATCTTAGAGCTGTGGGAGGCTGAGGTGGGAGGATTGCTTGAGCCTAGGAGTTTTAGGTTACAAGGTTACAGCGAGCTATGATAGTGCCACGGATTGCACGCCAGCCTGCGTAACAGAGCAAGACCCTATTTCTAAATAAATAATAGCTTGGTCATTTGCATACCAGTAAATAACTTGTTTACTGATGTTCCTGTATTTTTTCCCCCTAATCTAGAGGTTTGCTTTAATGCTCTTAAAAGTGTAAACTTTTTTTTTTTTTTTGAGACGGAGTCTTGCTCTGTCACTCAGGCTGTAGTGCGGTGGTGCAGTCTTGGCTCACTGAAACCTTTGCCTCCTGGGTTCAAGTGATTCTCCTGCCTCAGCCTCCCAAGTAGCTGGGATTACAGGCATGTGCCACCACACCTGGCTAATTTTTGTATTTTTAGTAGAGACAGGGTTTCACTATGTTGGCCAGGCTGGTCTCGAACTCCTGACCTCAAGTGATCTGCCTGCCTTGGCCTCCCAAAGTGCTGGGATTACAGGTGTGAGCCTGGCCATAAGCTTTCTTGAATGGCAAATATAAACGGCTAATGGGGTTAGTGTGGAATATAGCCTGAGCACGATATTCCTCACGTTATTACTGAAGTTAACCTAAGTACTCTGCTGAATTCTTGAAATCAAATAGGGTACTCAAATCTGTGCAACTAACCATGTCCCCTTCTCTCTCTAGAAAAAAACATAACATTTTAACATATCAAAAATGAACAAATGAGAAAATGGACTATGTCTTATCTTCTGGGAGGTACCCTGATGTAATGGAAAGGCGAAGTTTGATAGAACTGATGTAGTTTACTCTGTGATCTTGGGCAAGTGTTTAAAAAAATAAAATCCAGCCAAGTGCAGTGGCTCACACCAGTAGTCCCAGCTACTCTGGAGGCTGAGGTGGGAAGATATCTCGAGCCCAGGAGTTTGAGTCCAGCCTGGGCAACACAGTGAGACCCTGTCTTAAAAACAAAAATCCATCTGAGTCTTAACCTTAACTGAAAAATTGAGAGAATACCAAAATCTTAGAGAACTGCCTTGCTTAACATAAAAAAGCATTTTACATAGTTTTTGGGTACAAAAGCTATAAACTTTTGCATTAAAGGGCTTGGCAACACAATGGGATATATTAATTTATTTCCCTTCTGGTACTCTCTTTTACAATTACAAATCAAGTGCTTTTAGAAATACAATTTATCTGGGTTTAGAGACTAAACTCAGTAAGAGGTGCCCAGCTGATTTAAATGTCTCTTTCATCATACTGAACTCCAGTTCTCTGACTCATGTTTTTGTTTCTCTCATTCCATTATGTAGTCCTTTCTCCTTGAAGAAAAACATGAAAGAAAAGTAGGAGTCAAATAATGCTGATTGCTTTCTTGGTCATGTTGACATTACATTCTCAGCCACTACCATATATCCCTTGTCAATCATGTTGCTGTATAAAATTTTTGAGATGGAGTCTTGCTCTGCCACTCAGGCTGGAGTGCAATGGCACGATCTTGGCTCACTGCAACCTCTGCCTCCCAGGTCCAAGAGATTCTCTTGCCTCAGCCTCCCAAGTAGCTGGGATTACAGGCAACTGCCATCACGCCCAGCTAATTTTTGTATTTTTAGCAGAGACAGTTTCACCATGTTGGCCAGGTTGGTCTCGAACTCCTGACCTCAGGTGATCCGCCCACCTCAGCCTCCCAAAGTTTTGGGATTACAGGCGTGAGCCACCGTGCCTGGCCTAAAATTTTTAATTACTATAGATGTGTATGGGAATAAATGATGAATTTGGCATATAAGACAATTTGGCTGAGCAGATTGCAAGGTAATGTCTTGGCTGGTGCGGTGGCGCACGCCTGTAATCCCGGCACTATGGGAGGCTGAGGTGGGCAGATCACCTGAGGTCAGGAGTTCGAGACCAGCCTGGCCAACATGGTGAAACCCTGTCTCTATTAAAAATACAAAAATTAGCCAGGTGTGGTGGCGCATGCCTGTAATCCCAGCTACTCGGGAGGCTGAGGCAGGAGAATCACTTGAAACCAGGAGGTGGAGGTTGCAGTGAGCTGAGATCATGCCACTGCACTCTAGCCTGGGTGACAGAGCCAAGACCACATCTTAAAAAAAAAAAAAAAAAAAAAAAAGGTAAGGTCTTATTTTAACTCAGTCTGAGAAATGGTAAATAAATTGCAAGTTTTATGACTGACTTGCAGATTGAATAATTCCATAATTAGTTGGTTGGAAATGGTTCCTTTGTGTTAACTGTGTAGAAGAAAAGCTAACATAAAAATTGCTTGTTATTAACATTAAAAAATGAAGAATATTGGCCGGGCACAGTGACTCACACCTGTAATCCCAGCACTTTGGGAGTTCAAGGCAGGCAGATCACTTTGAGCTCAGGAGTTCAGACTAGTCTAAGCAACACAGCAAGACCTTGTCTCTATTCTAAAAAATTAAAATTTTATTTAAAAAAAGAATATTAAGTAATCAGATAAATTACTATTAAAATGTAATTGTATTTTCAGAATTGTCTTGATATTTAAATGTTATTAATTTCCAAGAAATTTAGTTATGGCATATAAAATTATACACATTTACCAAAAGTTAGTTATATTCATGTGAAGAATCTAGAAAATTGATAATCTCAAACTATATGAGAAAGACAGGTAAACTTCCAAGTAAATTAATTAAATAATAATGCAGTACCCTCAGGATTTTAAGGAAATAGAGGGAAGGTTCTCTCCCGCCTACCAAAAAGTCCTAGAGAATAGGGAAGACACCTGCCTTTTGCATCCTAAAAAGGAAAAGTATGCTACAAAACTGAAGCCCCTGTATGTCTTCCATACCTAAGAAATAGCTCCTTTTATGTGTATATATGCATAAAAACTTTAATTATTTATTTCCAGATTCTCAACTAGGTGAGTGTATTCCAAACTTTCTCTCCTCTTTTTAATGAGAATCCATGCACATCATGTTACTGTTTTTGATGAAATGAAATGGATCTTACTCCTCAAGGGTTTCAGCAGAAAAAGCAGCAAATTACTGCTATAGAGACTCAGATACAACAAAACGTTGGTTCCTATGGTCTGTTTTTATCACGAGCAAAAGTCCAAAGCTGATTGTAAAAATTAGAGAATTCCAGATTATTTGAAAAAATGTTATTTTATTTGTACAGTTAAAAAGTTGTTATACATAGAAACTTATAATACAGTTCTGTAAAGCTGAAAGAACTGTCAGGGAAAAGGGAGGGTGTTACTTTTTTTGATTGATCATTAAGGAAGTTAGAGGAATAAAAACACAGTAAAAGTTTAAAACATTAAGGAACATTTTTCAGGTATAAATTTTATAAATACAAAACAAATTCACAAATTACTCTCAATACTAAATAAATATCTAGTTAATAAACTTGGACTTAATACCTGCAGCCAGCACTGGTACAGCACTTCAAGGATATAAGATTGGATTCATTCATGTGTAGTGTTGAAAGAATGTACTCAAACAATTAATTAAGACATAAACACCTTTTCTAAACTGTGCTATAGCGGAAGACTCATCCATGTAGATAACTCTCCCTTAATACCACCACTTTTAAAAAAAATCATCAATAACAAAATAAATCGTGGGTGAAAAAATATTTTCCAAGATCTCTGGACACATGAATGATCTCAAAAATGTACAAAAACCTCTGTAAACCAGTACTGTATCCAATACATCTATCAAACTTATTAGATACTGAACAAAACTGTAGCAAAGGACATCTTTCCTACATTCTCCTGAGTGCTTAATATTAAAATTGAGAATATAGTGCAGGCCACACTTTCATGTGGTCAATCAATTGTTATTGCTTTATACAGCATGATTTAATGTTCCATTTTCATGAACAATTTGTTTTTCTTCAAATATATCCTTTAGAAGGACAAAGTTAGATTCGTGACTTTTTCGCAGCCGGTGGTGTGCTAACTTGGTCCACATTACTGGGTGTGACGTGGAGTCCAAGCTTTTGAGCCTGAATATGAAAAAATGCTTGAAGCCTAGTTCCAGCTTTTGCTTCACTTGTGTTACGAGGGTTGTATTCAAAGCAGTTCGAAAACATTAACTCAATATCATCAATAAACTCAGCTAGAAAGGGAAAGAGACAAAAAGATTAGAATGAAAGTACATAAATTATAATAAATATAATTCTTGTATCATATCTGGAAATTTTATTAAGAAAATGGAAGCCCACTTTTTTCTTTAGAAAGAGAAGACTCTGGCTAGGCATGGTGGCTCACATCTGTAATCTCAGCACTTGGGAGGCTGAGGCAGGAGGATCACTTGAGCTCAGGAGTTCGAGACCATCCTGGGCAATATATCAAAACCCCATCTCTACAAAAAATACAAAAATTAGCCACTTGCGGTGGTTCAAGCCTGTAATCCCAGCACTTTGGGAGGCCGAGGCAGACAGATCACCTGAGGTCAGGAGTTCGACACCAGCCTGGGCAACATGGTGAAACCCCATCTCTACTAAAAATACAAAAATAGCGGGGCGTGGTGGCGGGCATCTGTAATCCCAGCTACTTGGGAGGCTGAGGCAGGAGAATCACTTGAACCCAGGAGGCAGAGGTTGCAGTGAGTCGAGATCGCACCACTGCACTCCAGCCTGGGCCACAGAGCAAGACTCCATCATCTCAAAAAAAAAAAAAAATTAGGCATGGTGGCCTGCACCTGTGGTCCCAGCTACTTGGGAGGCTGAGGTGGGAGGACAGCTTGAGCCTGTGAGGTCAAGGCTGCAGTGAACCAAAATTTTGCCTCTGCACTCCAGCCTGGGCAACAGAGTGAGACGTATCTCAAAAAAAAAAAAAGAAAAAAGAAAAAGAAGAAAGAAAAAAGATTCTGAAACAAGGTAGCAGAACTGAGGCTTAAAACTGTTTAACTGTAAATACTTTAAAATTGTTTTATTGAAACTATCCAATTATGTGATCATATACATTATGTGATTATAAAGAACTTCTTTGAGTAAGATCAGATCTATAAAGTATCTTTAACTTACTTGATCCTAATCCATCTTTCATCCCCACATACACTAATAAGTACTTGTGGAACCTCATGGAATGCCATCTACACAACTACATCAACACACATCCTTTTAGTAACAGAAAAACAGCCTCTACCTCTTTAAACAAAAATAAATATCAAAGATGCTATAACAAAATGCCTTAGAAAAATAAATATCAAAGAAAAACATAAATTACTTACATGCTAATTTATATTCACACTTATTCACTTTTTCACGAATTATATTTAAGGCAATGGGCTTTTTGATGATGTCATAGTAGTCTGGGACCTGTAAAATAATTCAAATATCTCTGTCCACACAGAAAACTTAACTGGAAAGAAGTGTTCAAATAACTAAAAGTTTTGCACTAAAAAGCAACTCAATATGCAATTGCAATATGGTCTTGCTCATGACTCTCTCCTCTCTATATAGATATATATATGTCTATATAGATGTGTCTATATAGATATATATCTATATAGATATCGTGCTCTCTCTATATATACACACCATTGTCAGTTGTGACCAGAAGAAAAAAATTCTTCAATGAGCATTATTGCATTTGTAATAATGAATAAAATGTATGTAACAAAGTGTAATTTAGGACAAAAGTTACCCAGGCAAAATGAGTCAAACAAGTCAAACTAAGATTTAATTTTTTTATGCTATTCAATATTAATTAATCCTTCTCATTCTTGCTCTAGAAGTCTCAAAGTAGAATTCTGATGATGTCACTTCTTCATTCAGAAACCTTTACCTCACACTGGTGAGTGAGACCCTTTATAATACAGTTGTGTGTCTGAGACTTTCTAACCCAACCTCATTCAAACCATCCACCATTCACCATATTCTCATTTCTGGGTGTCTACCGTATAGCATATTCCTTTCTCCCTGAAACATCCTTACTGCATTTCTTAGTGTTGAAATTCTATCCTTCTTCAATGACCAGTTCCAAATAGTTCTCCTTAAAAAGCATTCTAATTATTATTTTGTCCCTCTGAAATGCTCAAATCAATCTCTGTCTACTCTACTTCTGTAATACCATGATAACTTCTATTACAGTACCATAACTCTGTTCTATTTTTGCTATATAAGAGATCACATTCTGCCATATATATATATAACCTAACTACAACACCATCTCATATCCTTCAGTTTGATTAGGCCATCACTGTTACCTAATACCTATCTTTTTTTTTTTTTCCTTTTCCTTTGGAGACAGGGTCTTGCTCTGTCACCCAGGCTGGAGTGTAGTGGTGTTATCTCGGCTCATTGCAACCTCCACCTTCCAAGCTCAAGTGATCCTCCTGCCTCAGATTCCCAAGTAACTGAGACCAAAGTCATGCACCACCACACTCGGCTATTTTTTTTCTTTTTCTTTTTTTTTTTTGTATTTTTTGTAGAGTCAAGGTTTGACCATGTTGGTTAGGCTGGTCTCAAACTCCTGGACTCAAGCGATCCACCTGCCTCAGCCTCCCAAACTGGTTTTTTTCTTTTTTTTTTTTTTTTGAGACAGAGTCTCACTCTGCCACCCAGGCTGGAGTGCAGTGGCACGATCTCGGCTGACTGCAAGCTCTGCCTCCCGGGTTCAAGTGATTGTCCTGCCTCAACCTCCAGAGTAGCTGGGACTACAGGTGTGTGCCACCATGCCCGGCTAATTTTTTGTGTTTTTTTAGTAGAGACAGGGTTTCACCGTGTTAGCCAGGATGGCCTCAATCTCTTGACCTCGTGATCCGCCCACCTCGGCCTCCCAAAGTGCTGGGATCACAGGCATGAGCCACTGTGCCTGGCCCTAAACTGTTGAGATTACAGGCGTGACACACTGCACCCAGCCAGAATACCTATTTTTTTTTTTTTTTTTTTTTTGAGACAGAGTCTTGCCCAGGCTGGGGTGCAGTTGCGTGATCTCGACTCACTACAACTTCCGCCTCCTGGGTTCAAGCGATTCTCCTGCCTCAGCCTTCCGAGTAGCTGGGATTACAGGCATGCACCACCATGCTCAGCTAATTTTTGCATTTTTAGTAGAGATGGGGTTTTGCCATGTTGGCAAGGCTGGTCTTGAACTCCTGATCTTAGGTGATCCACCGCCTTGGCCTCCCAAAGTGTTGGGATTACAGGTGTGAGCCACTACGCCTGGCCCAGAATAACTTTTATATCAGTGTTTCTCAAAATGTGCTCTCTGGGCCAGGACCATCAGCATCATCTGGGGACTTGTCAGAAATCCAAGAGTTAGACATCATTCCAGACCTAATGAATCAAACACTCTGGGGTTCAGGAATCAATGTTTTAGCAAGTCCTCCAAATGATTCTGAGGCATGCGGTAGTTTGAGAACTACTGCTTTACATAAGAAAAATATGATTAATGGTACTCAATTAACTCTATTCATATTCATTACATAGAACAAAAACATTGAGGTCATTGTAACACACCATCATTATTTATAAAGAATCAGTCATGGCTGGGCACGGTGGCTCATGCCTGTAATCCCAGCACTTTGGGAGGCCAAGACACATGGATCACCTGAGGTTAGGAGTTTGAGACCAGCCTGGCCAACATGGTGAAACCCTGTCTCTACTAAAAATACAAAAATTAGCCAGGTATGGTGGCAGGTGCCTGTAATTCCGGCTACTCGGGAGGCTGAGGCAGGAGAATCACTTGAACCCAGAAGGTGGAGGTTGTAGTGAGCTGAGATCGCACCATTGCACTCCAGCCTGGACGACAAGAGCAAGACTCCATCTCAAAAAAAAAAAAAAAAAGGCTGGGTGCAGTGGCCCGTGCCTGTAATCTCAGCATTTTGGGAGGCCAAGGTGGGCAGATCACCTGAGGTCAGGAGTTCGAGAACAGCCTGGCCAACATGGTGAAACCCCGTCGCTAATAAAAATACAAAAATTAGCCAGGTGTGGTGGCAGGCCCCTGTAATCCCAGCTACTTGGGAGGCTGAGGCAGGAGAATTGCTTGAACCCGGGAGGTGGAGGTTGCGGTGAGCCAAGATCACGCCACTGCACTCCAGCCGGGGGACAAAAGCAAGACTTCGTCTCAAAACAAAAACAAAAACAACAAAAAAAGAATCAGTCACAAAATCAGAAGGGACTGAGCTGTCTAACTCTATTGTTTTGTTTTTTTTTTTTTTGAGATGGAGTTTCACTCTTGTTGCCCAGGCTGGAGTGTGGACTGCAATGGCGCGATCTCGGCTCACTGCAACTTCTGCCTCCCGGGTTCAAGTCATTCTCCTGCCTCAGCCTCCCGAGTAGCGGGGACTACAGGCGCCTGCCACCACGCCCGGCTAATTTTTTTGTATTTTTAGTAGAGACGGGGTTTCACTGTGTTAGCCAGGATGGTCTCGATCTCCTGACCTCATGATCCGCCCGCCTCGGCCTCCCAAAGTGCTGGGATTACAGGTGTGAGCCACAGCGCCCAGCCAACCCTATTGTTTTGAACATAGGAACTGATGTTCAAGACCAGCCTGGCAATGAAGTGAGACCCTGTCTCAAAAAAAAAAAAAAAAAAAAAAATAGCTGGACCTGGTGGCATGTGCCTGTAGTACCAACTACTCAAGTGGCTAAGTTGGAGGATCACTTGAGCTCAGGAGGTTGAGGCTGCAGCGAACCAAAATATGCCACTGCACTCCGGCCTGGGCGACAGAAACCCTGTCTCTAAAAATACTAAGAAGAAGACATGGCCAGGTGCGGTGGCTCACACCTGGAATCCCACCACTTTGGGGGGCCGAGGTGGGCAGATCACAAGGTCAGGAGATTGAGACCAGCCTGACCAACATGTTGAAACCCCGTCTCTACTAAAAATAGAAATATTAGCCGGGTGTGGTGGTGTGTGCCTGTAATCCCAGTTACTCAGGAAGCTGAGGCAGGAGAATCGCTTGAACCTGGGAGGCAGAGCTTGCAGTGAGCCGAGATCGCGCCACTGCACTCCAGCCTGGGCGACAGAATGAGACTGTCTCAGGAAAAAACAACAACAACAACAAAAACTAGACAGTGAGTAACAGGTGTTTTGACTACTTCAAAGTTATCACGTGGACTAAATCAGATAATATACATGAATACATTTTATCAAGTCTAGTAATTACCTGGATTTTAGAAACAAGTTTCAAAAAAGGCCAGCTGTCATCATGTCGTACCAATTCTACAACAAGTTGTTCAAAAGCAGACAATTCATGAACTCCTCCCTGTCGGCCAGAACTCCTTCGACCCAGTGTCACAGGCGATGGCTCTGAGTAAATAATTACAACATTTTAGGTGATAACAAAGCAAAATATTGGTTCACTACACGCCAAACTGGATATATAAATACCAAATTCCAACAGAAAATAGACACTCCGTACACTGAGATGTTAACTATTTTCTGGGAGATATGAAAATTCGACCAAAATAGGACCAAATAGTCATTATTTCCTTTTTGATCTTAAAAATGTCCAATTGCATTAAACATTCATTGGGAACAGATTTTCAGAGTGTAATGCAAAAGAAAAATCTAGAACACAAAAGTTTTTGGATTATTTTTACTCAATTTTATTAAAAATACTTTACAGCTAGTTTTTTTTGTTTGTTTGTTTTTTTTTGAGATGGAGTCTCGCTCTGTCGCCCAGGCTGGAGTGCAGTGTCGCGATCTTGGCTCACTGAAAGCTCCGCCTCCTGGGTTCACGCCATTCTCCTGTCTCAGCCTCCTGAGTAGCTGGAACTATAGGCACCCGCCACGGCGCCCGGCTAATTTTGTTTTGTATTTTTAGTAGAGACAGGGTTTCACCGTGTTAGCTAGGATGGTCTCGATCTCCTGACCTCGTGATCTCCTGACCTCGTGATCTGCCCGCCTCGGCCTCCCAAAATGCTGGGATTACAGGCGTAAGCCACCGCGCCCGGCCTTTTCAGCTACAGTTAACTGAAACTAAGCAATTCTCTAGTATTTCCTAAAGCATATCCTTCAGAAAGTAACCTCCTCAGATCTAGAAACTAGGCTTACATATAAATTACCTTGCATAATGGAAAAGCAATTCTCACTGGTAAAGTAAAAGATTATTCTTACAGATCTTAATTTTATTTATTTATTTTATTTAATTTTTGAGACAGAGTCTTGCTTTGTCACCTAGGCTGGAGTGCAGTGGCATGATCTTGGCTCACTGCAACTTCTGCCTCCTGGGTTCAAGCAATTCTCCTGCCTCAGCCTCTCGAGTAGCTGGGATTAAAGGTGCCTGCTACCACACCCAGCTAATTTTTGTATTTTTAGTAGAGATGGGGTTTCACTGTGTTGGCCAGGCTGGTCTCCAACTCCTCACCTCAAGTGATCCACCCACCTGGGCCTCCCAAAGTGCTGGGATTACAGGTATGAGCCACTGCACTTGGCCACAGATCTTAATTTTAATATCTAGATAATGTTCGAAAAGCAAAATGCTTCCTCACAGACCTAAGAAAGGTATAGTATAATGAAATCTAAAGTATATGCATTGGTAGAAAGGGTAGTATAGTCCATATATGTATTCAGATGTATAAATTCTCTCCTTGCAGTGTAGGTCCACACATTTCCCCTTTTGTTTGTCCTTAGTACCAGGCTTAGCAATTTCACAAATCAATGAAAACAAAAAGTTTTTCTTCCTAGTTTTTTGAGTAAAAATGTTTCAAGTGTATTATTTCTCCAAACAGCTTGGAGAATTGGGGAAAAGCAAAACAGATAAGCGGATAGGAAAAGCTAAATTAGATCCTGACTGGTACAAAATTAGGATACTTCCCCTAAAAAACTTGACAATCTGGTGACTGCATAAACAGATTACGTGCCATTCTTTCACCAATGAATTCCTTAATCCTGCTGCATATCCGAATAATGCAATATAACATATCTAAAATTCTTTGAAGAACAGTGGCTTTTTTTTTTTTTTTTTGAGAAACAGTGGCATTTTTTATGTTTAGCTTCATTTAAAAAACAACAACAAAAAAATAGGGCCAGGCCAGGTGTGGTGGCGCACACCTGTAATCCCAACATTTGGGAGGCCAAGGCAAGGCAGGCAGATAACTGAGCTCAGGAGTGCAAGACCAGCCTGGGCAACTTGGCAAGACCCCGTCTCTACAAAGAATACAAAAGTTAGTCAGCTTGGTGGTGCATTCCTGTAGTCGCAGCTGCTTGTGAGGCTGGGGCTGGAGGATTGCTTGAGCCCGGGAAGCAGAGGTTGCAGTGAGCTCAGATTGCGCCACTGCACAGCAGCCTGAGTGACTGGTATAATTAATAATAACAATAAAATTAAAAAATCAAAATTTTATTACCACTTACATTAAAACAAGGGAAAGGAAGAGATTATGAATTTCTTTATGAATAAAGAAATTAGTCTATGAATAATGATTACTATAAACAAAAATGAGAATTAAAAAGACAACTGAGGCCAGGCGCGGTGGCTCACGCCTATAATCCCAGTACTTTGGGATGCCGAGGTGGGTGGATCACCTGAAGTCAGGAGTTCAAGACCAGCCTGGCCAACACGGTGAAACCAGCCGTCTCTACTAAAAATACAAAAATTAGCCGGGTGTGATGGTGCATACCTGTAATCCTGCTACTCGGGAGGCTGAGGCAGGAGAATCGCTTGAACCCAGGAGGCAGAGGCTGCAGTGAGCCAAGATTGCACCACTGCACTCCAGCCTGGCGACAGAGCTAGACTCTGTCAGTCAATCAAATAAAAAATAAAAAGACAGCTGGTCATCGCTTCCTAAAAATATTACTGCTTCCAACTCTCCCTTTCCCCCAAATTCAGTATTTGAGATGGGAACCTTACCAAATAATCTGATGTAGCTTGTCTAGGTGATGCTGAGTATTTGCGTTTTGAGGGAGGAAAAGGTGGGAGAGAGTGAAATGTGTTATAATGTAGTATCCTGACACTGTTCAAATATTGGCCAAATATCTCCATTAAAAACAGAACGTCATTTGTAAGTTTATTACCCTGCTTCACTAGTAGAAATACTAGTAATATAATTTATTCATTAAATAGTTGCCCCTTCAATGACTATTATGCTTCAGGTCAGATTGTTCCCTAATAACTTTGTGTATCTTAGTGACAGACTTTAAAAAATGATCCAAAGTATCTCAACATTCAATATTTCCAAATTATTCAATTTTCCTAGGGAAGGAAGAGTTTAGATTTCTTCATACCTGGAGATTGTCTTTTTCTGCATCTTCTTTTGGATTCACTCTCTTGGAGAGAAAGTTTTGAAGCAATATTTACAGATCTTGACTGTTCACTTGACTTTGTGGCAATGACTCTGAAGTTAGGGAAGTTGGGACTATTTTCTGGTGTATTATTAGCACTTTTCCTGCCTCTGCGTTTTCTACGAGGACTAAGCAATTCCACAAATACATCTGCTTGCAGTGGGCCATGACTGTGGCGAGTAGAACGACTGGCAATTCTTAAAGATTTTGTTTCTGTAGGAGGAGCAGAGTTTATCTTTCTTAGGCTTCTACCAGTTTTAGAAGAAACAGTTGTTTTGGGTGTGCTCTGCTGACTCCTTGAAGGGTATCTTCCAGGTTCTTGTTGTTGGCCACGACTTGAGAAAGAAGAGCTAAGTTTCCCTCTTGTTTTAACTGGCAATCTAACTTGTGGTCTTCCTCGTTTGGGTAGGCTATAAATATTGTTAGAAAACACAATTATTGTACAGAGCAATGATGAACATATGATTAGCTCTATTCTCCTTGTTGTATTTAGCCAATGAGTTTATATAAATTTTCTATATAACTGAGACTTATCCTAGACTCAATTCCTTAAAGAGTCAATAAGTTTTAAGTTCTCAAGGGAATCTAAAATGTGCTTTCATGTATTTCTTTGAAATGCAAAGAGAATTATCTGCAAAGAGAATATTTTATGTTTTCTTTTCTTTTCTTTTTTTTTTTTTTTTGAGACAGAGTATCACTGTCACCCAGGCTGGAGTGCAGTAGTACGATCACGGCTCACTGCAGCCTGACCTCCCTGTGATCAGGTGCTCCTCCCATCTCAGACTCCTGAGTAGCTAGGTGTGTACCACCATGCCTGGCTAATTTTTGTAGTTTTTTGTAGAGATGGGGTTTTGCTATGTTGCCCAGGCTGGTCTCAAACTCCTGGACTCAGGCGATCTGCCTGCCTCGGCCTCCCAAAGTGCTGGGATTACAGGCGTAAGCCACCGTGCCCAGTCCATATCTTCTTGGTAACTTCAGGACATCATTATGAAAATTAAGTCCTAAATTCTGATAAATCGTAATAAAATGCTCAGGAGAACCAACAAATAGACTTAGTCAATCATGTTGGAAAACTTAAGAGTAATGAAGTAATCTTAAAATGAAATTCTTTTGTTTCCTTTTGCTACAGGAGACTACCACTTTTCATTATCATTGATACTGAGATAACCTACAGTTTTAGCCAGTGGCTGCCAATGAAGTGGGCCTTGAACCCGTGGTTCCTGAATACCACGCCAAGAACCTCTCTGTTGTCTTCTGATTCTGACTATAAAACTATATTTAATCTTTTAACTGTCCTTAATTAAAAGAATGCAACACCTCCATTAACTCATTATTCCTCTCCCCATATACCTGGACTTCCAGTTTATCCCATGTACTTGGAAGAACTTTCCACATTCTTTATCATCTTTATGCCTAACATAATACTGCCCTCACAAGCTACAGGGAAGATGGCTCTTCTAGCTGGTATTTCTTAAAACCTTGTTTAAAACAGATGGGGTGGCTCTATTTCAACTTCTCCAACTGTGGTCCTTTTGCACTTTTGACAGTTCTAGGTTGCCTTGCTTCATACTCATTTTCCTGCTTCCACAAGAATGGGGTTCAAATGTTTAAAAAAAAAAAAAAAAGCCGGGGGGAGGGGGATGATAAGAACAAGGAGCACAATGACTTCCCTGATATGACTGGCTATGGTCAGGCCTGCTGACAGAAAACCCCCAGTAGATCTGTCTAGCTTATAGCTACCGGTTAGACATAGGCACACCTCATTTTATAGTGCTTTGTGCTTCACTGCATGCTACAATTATAATTTTTTTTTTAAACAAACTGAAGGTTTGTGGCAATTCTGCATCAAGCAAGTTTATTGGCATAATTTTTCCAACAGCATGAGCTCATTTTTTATCTCTCTGTCAGATGATTGTTAGCATATTTTAGCAATACATTATTTTTAAATTAAGATATAGAAATGCACTTTTTTTTTAGACATAGTGCTACTGCATGCACACTTAGGAGACTACAGTGTAATGTAAACATAATTTTTATATGCCCTGGGAAACCAAAAAAATTTGTAACTTGCTTTATTGCTGTGGTCTGGAATTGAAATGGCAGTATCTTTGAGGTAAGCCTGTATATCTACCTTGTGGATATAAAATTCTAAATATCCCTTTATTTCGGCCCTCAACCGGAGGTTCAAGTAAGGGGAGATTGCCCCAGTGCTGCCACAGAAGGAATATCCAGGCTCCACACTCATTCGCTAGGCCCGAATGACACAGCATGCTAAGTTGCAGAATACTTAGTTATATGGTAGTATAGAAGCTGTTTCCAGGTGCTAATGTGGCAGAAGTATAAAAATACAGTGCATTTATCACTCTCTCTGAGATTCCCCAAATTATCAATACTCCCTTGGGAATATTTTTGAATGTTTATAATATATAAAAAGCAAGGGTAACTTCAGGCCACTATACGTTAGTTTCTTTTTTCTTTTTTTTTTGAGATGGAGTCTCGCTCTTGTCACCCAGACTGGAGTGCAATGGCGTGATCCGTTACCTCACTGCAACCTCCGCTCCCGGGTTCAAGCAGCTCTCCTACCTCAGCCTCCCGAGTAGCTGGGATTACAGGTGTCCACCAACACCTTGGCTAATTTTTCAATTTTTAGTAGAGACGGGGTTTCACCATGTTGGCCAGGCTGATCTCGAACTCCTGACCTCAGGTGATCCGCCTGCCTCAGCCTCCCAAAGTGCTGGGATTATAGGCATAAGCTACCGTGTCCGGCCTATATAGTAGTTTTAAACTAAGTTACAGACCCTAACTATTCCATTTGTATTTGAATAGTGGAGAAATTGTCTAACTAAGACTTACTGACTCATTTTATTGCATGTTAGGACTTACCTGCCTTCTTCCTCTTCTTGAGAGTCATCTTCATCTTGTTCTACCTCATACTCTTCCTCCTCACTTTGACCTTCTTCTTCATCGCCATCAACTTCATCATCTTCACCTCCCATACTGTCTTCCACATCTTCATCACTTTCCAAGGATGGTCTCTGTCTAGAGGAGAGTCTTCTAGAACGTTGCTTTGGTCGACATTCTGGACAAAACCAGTCTCCTTCAGGCACAGTCTGAAAAAATCACATAAATGATCATTAATCATCTATTGCTCAAAATCTTAATGTCTCATTTCTAATCTGATAAGAAGAAAAAAATACCTTGAGCTTTGGTCGAACACAGTAGGTATGATGACCCCTATCACAGCCATCACAAAGAACCATGTTTTCAGCATCGCCTTTCTTTCGACATATCTTGCAACGCGCATTCAGTATAGATTTAGACCATATCACGCTACGATCCAAGGTGGATAGGTGAAGAAAAACTTGGGATAGACTAGCAGAAGAAAGGAGAGACTCTCTCCAACGGTCCAGAACTGTTTTATAAGAACGCCCACTGTCACTGGCATCTTAAATGAAAAGGGAAAGTGATTACAATTTTTTAGGCAAACCTAGTAATCTTCCTAGAAATAGTTTGTTGGTAGTTTAAATATAGGTTAGATTTTACATTTCTTTTCTTCTGATACTTAACAAAAAGACCATGCTGATACTAAAAACAAAAATCTCATGGAAAATATTTGCTGAGCCGCATCTCGTTTATGACATAAGGAATTACTTAAATTCATAAATCAAATGCTAAGGGATTTTAATAGCTAAAGAGAAAAATAATTCAGACAATGTGTTCTCAATCTAGTCTTTGTATCAAATCTTGAGCTAATTTTAAAAACTGGTTACATATGATTCCAAGTCTATACTATTCATTTGCATGAAGTATGTTACTTCCTCATCTCATATAAAAGATGGACTGTTCTCCAACTTAAATTATCTTCTAAGAAAATAGTTTTAAAATTGTGGTAAGTAAAAACAATGTTAATACTACCAAAATGGATTTTTCAGCACTAATATTTATATAGAAACATTTGAAACCTTCTGTCACTTAACATCACCATTCTTTATCTTCTGGGCTAAAAAATTTAATCATCTGATTAAATGCTATCAATCAATAGTCATTTTATACTGATGTGTGATTTCCACTTCAATCTTTAATATTGTTACCACCTTAATTTTCCGAAAACATTATACTTAATTCTGCAAGGTATATAAGACTCCATACATAATCTGGTTCTATAATACCATTATTTCCTACTATTATTCTCAAACAAAACCTCTTGGGCAGTAGTATAACGGTTAAGAAAATGCAGGCTTTGGAGACAGTCTGCTCTGAGGTGAGTACTGGCTCCCCCATATGAACTTGGGCAAGTTAACCCATCTGTCTCTCAGTTTCCTCAACTGTAATACATGGAGAGTATCTGCCTCTAAGGGTTGCTGGAAACATTAAATGAGATAATACGCATAAGGCATTGAAGTATCTGTCAGAGTAAATGCTAATATTACTATCGTTATTAGTGCACTGTATAGCTCCCCCTATGTGCAGCACTTTAGAAGATAAGAAACTAGTCTATTCTATGGTCCCTATCTTCAAGGAATGTTTAGTACAGCTGGAAAAGTGAAGAAATACACAATGAGTTAAAACCATAAAGCAGAGACCTGTCAAGTACCAATGGACCTTGAGCTCCTGTTTGCCTGTCGGGCAGGGTGAGATTGACAGGACATGAAACCTAGGGCCCATCAGGGTGGTTAGTCCCTCTCTAAAAAGCTAGGACCCCAGAAAGCTACCCCTTCAAGTGTCAGAGTGGAAACAGGCGCTACATGAAAAAATGGAGAGCAAGAAAGTTGATTCACCTGGACTTCGGCGTTGGTTAGAAAGGGAAAATAATCTCCCTGAGGATCAAGCAAAGCCTTGAACAGGTTTAAAACCCAAAAAAACATAGGCTAAGATTTTAAAATAGTCTAGGATTGCTAGTGACCTCAAGTGAATGGCAGAAACAAGTACAAATCTTTGCAAATTCTCTCTGAAAAGATTTTCACAGATGAAATCTGAGGAATGAGAGTTAATCAAAACCACAAGGCACATGTGGAAACAAAACATTAAGTGAAAGCCAGCAGAATCAAACTCATAAAGACTTCAGATACTAGAATTAGAAACAGAATATAAAATAACTTTAATATGTTTTAAGAAGTTTAAAATATGAATAACCAGGCAGTTTGAAAAAGATCCAGTTAGAACTTTTCAAAATGATTGAGATTAAAAACAGAGGCAAAAACACAGTGGATGGGTCAAATGGCTCTTCAAAGCTGACATGTTAATGAAGTTGGGAAAATACAAAGCTATTACTTAGAATGCAGCATCAGTAATATTTTTCCATCTTTATCTATGTTGTTTTGTTTTAGGTGTGTCTTTTGTAGACAGTATATAAACCAGCTAGATTTTATGTTAATACAGTCTTTTCTTCTCTTTGCTTCACTCTCCCTGTCAACTATCCAAAACTGTATCTAACGTCTAATTGGAGCCAGATGTGGTAGCTCACACCTGTAATCCCAGCACTTTGAGAGGCTGAGGGGAATGGATCACATGAGGCCAGGAGTTTGAGACCAGCTTGGCCAACACGGTGAAACCCCATCTCTACTAAAAATACAAAAACTAGCCAGCCGTGGTTGCAGGTGCCTGTAGTCCCAGCTACTTTGGAGGCTGAGGCAGGAGAATTGCTTGAACCCAGGAGGCAAAGGTTGCAGATTGTGCCACTGCACTCCAGCTTGGGTGACAAAAGCAAGACTCTGTCTCAAAAAAAAAAAAAAAAAATATATATATATATATATATGATAATTGGAGAGTAGAGTCCACTTAAATGCATTTGATTTATTTCTCCCCTGTCATTGTGAGCGTTTTACTTATCTTGGTTTTTAAAATATAAGCCTTCATGAAAAGTTCTGGCCTGAGCAGGGCCTCTAAAGAATGAGGTAGCACGAATAGCTAGTTCAAAGATCATGATCTTTCTGGGTAAATCAGAGAATATTCTCATTGGTAATGGCTGGCAAGGAATAAGGTTGCAGAGGTCAATGTGAAGGAATGGGAAGAAAGACAAATTATGAAAAACTTTTAGAATCTTGGAAATTAGTTTGAGTGATTTTTTAATGCAAAGGTTGGTGAAATGCTATGGGATTTGATTAACGGGGTGGTTTAAGAAAATTAAACCAGCAGTAGCTCAAGGCCCAATTCTTATTCTAGTCCATAATGAATGTGCCTATTTTTCTATTTTTGCATAGTACTGATATAAGGATAGAAAACAGTATATACAATTGATTCCATTTTTCTGTTGTTTCCTTATCTTAAACCTTGCTTTCCCCCCAGATTACACAACCGTAAAGGGCAGAAAATGTCTTGTTTATCTTTTATCTTCCATTATGCTAGCACAGATAAATTCCTCAATAAATCATTAAAAGGATCTTACTAATATAAAATACTGGCAGTCACATAATCAAATATTATAGTGGGAGACTTCATACTGTTCAATGGCCACTATACAGTAATCCATGTGACCAGGACAGGCTTCTCTAGGGGACAAAACATAAAAACTCTTGTCCTATGTCTCTCCAAGCTAGTAAAAGAAAAAAAATGCTGTGAATAAATACTTTATGTGAAACAGGTAAACGTAAGTTCCATAGCCATTCATTCTTTTCACTAATAGCTAAGTATACAAAGATTCACCGGTGTCAACTTTCTATATGCCAATGTAGAAGAGTGATTAGCTGAGGTGTGAAATATAGAAAGGGAAATGCTAGGAAGATACTATTTTACGCTTACCCCCAAGTCCATTCCCTTCCAAAAAAATCAAATCCAAGGTTTTCCTTCAAAAGCGAAATATGCAAATCACTATTCAGCCATAGAGAAAGTAAAATCATTCTTTAAAAAGACAAAACATAAATTTCTTTAAAAAGTTAAAAATTTACCATCTCTCACACTAGATAGATCTTCCTCTCTCTTTTTCTTGTCCTTTTTTTTTCGATCTCCCTTTTGATCCTTATTAATTTCTGTTTTACCTAATTTCAAACTGATATAGTTAGTTGAAGATTTTTTTTTTCATAGCTTAAGGGTTTAACCATAAGTATGACTTTAAAAATAACAGAATTATCAATCTTAAAAAACATCCTCATGTATCTTACCTAAAACAAAACATGATTTTATCTTCCCCAAATGAAAAAAAGTCTACTTTTAGCAGTATGATTAATCTCTAGAATAAAAGGGACATATTAGAGAGGGAGAATGTAAGTAGAATTTTTATTTCGTACATGCTTCCTCAAGAAACTGAAATGACTTCTGAAGCTAAATTGGGAAAATGCCTACTATGATTAATTTGCTATCCTGAAATATTATCAGGTGAATGGAGAATTTCGATATATATTCCATCTCAAATATTCATAAAGTAAAACCTGCTTTTCTCTCCCCAATCACTGATATTCTTGATTACTTTATTTCAGATAGCCTATCTCCATCTCCTGCTGTCCTGTGCAAAACAGACCTTTCAAAGGCTTAAGTTATTCTAATAACTTTTTATGGAGCAGCAACAGTAGACACCCATATTATAAATGACCAACATTTGACTTCAACCAATATTTAACTTTGACACTACCAAAGTAACAAACTTTTCTTATTTCACTTATTTCTTAAGATCTTGAATTATAACTTTCTATCTTTTGGAATGAAATTAATGTTTGAAAACCACTGTATACAAACCAGCATAAGGAACAGTGTCTCTCATATAACCTACTAGACAAGTTGTAACAACTCTCAATGTTAACCTTTTTCTTTGTCTAAATATTTAATAAGTTGTGCAGATGAAAATACAGACATACTAAACAATTAATTTGATTTTCCCCCCTTCAACTTATAAAAAACTTTAATGAAAATTTCAGAAGTGGGAAAATAAGCAATATTGTGTCTTATCCTTTTACTCTTTTGGAATCACAGTGTTAGTAGTAACAGTATCTTACATTTATAAAACCTGCATGATTTGTAAATAATTTTAAATTGAAATTTTAATTTAGCTAATTGTGTATTAATATGTGGTTGTAATAAATACAGAGTGATCCCTTAGTACACATAACTGGATTTGCACAAAGAAAATCCTAAGAAATACTGAAGACTGGGAAATAAAAGTGACATAGCAAATACCAACTGTGATATCTTTGGGAGCTGTGATTATACATATTTTATTTCTTACAATTGCTACTTTCAATGTGGCCAGTGGGTTATTAAGCTTATGGTACGATTATCAATTTACAAAAGTGTGAATAGACTTAATGAGATACTGGCCACAACTCTTCAATTTAAAAAGTTTACCAATATATTCACATTTCAAAACTGCTCTGATTGCACTATGAAAACTTTGTTCTAATAATGAGATATCAAAAAATTATTATTTTTGTTTTTTTTAAGACAGAGTTTCTCTCTTGTTGCCCAGGCTGGAGTGCAATGGTGCAGTCTCAGCTCACTGCAACCTCTGCCTCCCAGGTTCAAGCGATTCTCCTGCCTCAGCCTCCCAAGTAGCTGGGATTACAGGCATGCACCACCACACCCACCTAATTTTGTATTTTTAGTAGAGACGGGGTTTCACCATGTTGGTTAGGCTGGTCTCCAACTCCTGGCCTCAGGTGATCCACCCGCCTCGGCCTCCCAAAGTGCTGGGATTACAGGCGTGAGCCACCACCCCCAGCTAAAACAATTATTTAAGGATTTTAGTCAATTCAAGTAGTTCTTTCAATAGGAGACCAAAAAGATATGGTTTAAGAAAGTTATTTCTTCCATGATCCCATTACAAGAATATAAATATCTCAACATGATGGGTTATAAATTAAACATCTCAAAAAAACAACAGGGAATTAGAGACAGTTATGATATAAACATTGATTTAGAATTCTGAAACAGATATTTTCCCAAAAACATAATGGTTAGGAGGTTCCTAGATTAGTCCCTAAAAACCCACTAATTTCATAATTTGTCAAAAAGTGATACAGATAGTATATTATTCCTCACTATAAATTATAGAGCATTTCCTCACCCGTGTTCCTTTAAACACTTGGTATTTCTGATTTAGCACTTGGTATTTCTGATATAGCATGTGGGTCAGTGACTCATATCATCAAACTATGCCCCAAATGGTAAACTTTTAAGTCACTTATTTGGGGTTCTCTTTCAAATAACAGAAAAAAAAAAGTTACACATAATCTTTGATTATTCAAGGTCTGACTAGTTATAGGTTTTGGTGATCTTTTTTTTCTTTTAAAGAGACAGGGTCTTACTCTGTCACCTAGGCCACCATGCGATGGTGTGGTCATAGCTCATTGTAACCTCAAATTCCTGGGCTCATGTGATCCTCCCACCCCAGCCTCTGGGACTACAGTTGCATGCCATGATGCCTAGCTAATTTTTTTCTTTTTTAATTTTGTAGAGATGGGGTTCTTGCTATATGTTGCCCAGGCTGGTCTCAAACTCTTGGGCTCAAGCGATTCCACCTCAGCCTCCCAAAGTGTTGGGATTACAGGCATGAGCCATTGTGCCTAGCTGGTAATCTTTCTTTTGATGAAACTCTTCACAAAAGACTGTATTATTCTAAAAATAAATCTCACCTTAAAAGAACTCATTTAAAAATGAAAACATCTCAAGTTTTTAAGATTATCAATTTCATTATGTCAGCCAATAAAGTTCTATTAGTTAAAGGCCAACTCAAAATTACTTATAACACAACTAATATTTTGAAATAAAAACAGATACTTACCAAGTGGAGCTTTCAGAAAACGCCGCTCAATGCCCTGCTCTATTTGAAAGAGTGCCATTGCCAGATAATGAACCACGCTGCTCACTGATTGTGGTGTACTTGCATTTGTTGATACAGTACTTGGAGTTTCTGTTTTTATCCCCAAAAATCTACAATTAAAACAATTAAGAGTTTATGGTACTTAAAAACACTATTAGGTAAAACTTGAGTCCATTCATTGGTTCAAATGCTTATTTATACCTTTGTAAAAAATCATTTCCTCAATCTCAAGGAGTTGCAGTAAACTAGTAGGGAAGGGAGATTCATTTAGAAGGACTAAGGGTAAATATTTGAAGGAGAGAAAGAAGAGGGAAGGCTTATGGGAAAGGTTTCAGAGAGGTGACATTGTGACGGGCCTTAAAGCCTAAGTATTTCGGGCAGCTTATCTCTATTTCTCTTGTTTTGCCCTTTTTTTTTTTTTTTTTTTTTTGAGACAGTCTCACACTGTTGCCCAGGCTGGAGTGCAGTGGTGCGATCTCAGCTTACTGCAAGCTCTGCCTCCTGGGTTCACACCATTCTCCTGCCTCAGTCTCCTGAGTAGCTGGGACTACAGGTGCCCGCCACCGTGCCCGGCTAATTTTTTGTATTTTTAGTAGAGATGGGGTTTCACTATGTTGGCCAGGCTGGTCTCGAATGCCTGACCTCATGATTCACCTGTCTCAGCCTCCCAAAGTGCTGGGATTACAGGTGTCAGCCACTGCGCCCGGCCTAAAATGATCATTTTAAAGTGCAAACTCATTCACTCAAAGCCTTTGTACATGGTTTTTCTTCCCAGTGTCCTATTTTTCTCAACTTTAGGGCTCAGCTTTGCAGTCACTTCCTCTTGCACTTCCTTTACTATCTCCCATGTTCTACTAAGACAAGTAGCCCGCCCATGTACTTCATCTGCACTGGGTATAACTTTCTATCAGTAACCCATTCTAGTAAATATAATGCTAGCCTCATGTTTCTCCACTGTTCCCTTCTAGATGACAAACTGCTTAAAGGCATATAATATCCAAAATAATCTTGAAAAAACAAAAGTATCTATAGATATATGGATATAGATTCTGATTAGTAATAATATTTAATACTTATACTTATTTAGAGATGAGGTCTCATTGTTGCTCAGGCTGGAGTGCAGTGGCACAATCATTATTAGCTCACTGCAGCTTTGAAGTCCTGGGGTACAACGATGGAATAGATTGGACTACAAGTGCATGCCGGCCAGGCGTGGTGGCTCAGGCCTGTAATCCCAGCACTTTGGGAGGCCGAGGCAGGGCATCACAAGGTCAGGAGATCAAGATCGTCCTGGCCAACGTGGCGAAACCCTGTCTCTACTAAAAATACAAAAATTAGCTGGGCGTGGTGGCACGTGCCTGTAATCCCAGCTACTCAGGAGGCTGAGGCAGGAGAATTGCTTGAACCAGGGAGTAGGAGGTTGCAGTGAGCTAAGATTGTGCTACTTTACTCCAGCCTGGCAACAGAGCAAGACTCCGTCTCAAAAAATAACAACAACAACAAAAAAAACCAAGTGCATGCCACCATGCCCAGATAATTAAAAAAAAGAGAGACAGGGTCTCACTATGTTGCCCAGGCTGGTCTCCAACTCCCGGCCTCAAGTGATCCTCCTGCTTCCGCCTCCCGAGTAGCTGAGACTACAGGCCCACGCCATCTTGCCTGGCTCAAATAACATTCAAGTCTACCAGAATTTACTAATTTACTAAGTTTTCCTATAGAAAAGAAGAATAATAGTATAATTACTTTCCAAAATTAATAAAACCTTAAGTTCAAAGATTAAAAAAAAACTTTAAGAAATTATCATTATTCGAATGAATTGTTTTTTGGTTGCATTAGTATAAAGTGGAGTAACAGAGATCCTGAGGTTTAGAAAATGATCATTCCAGTGGTTACAAATATCAAGGTCCTCACAAGTTTTTAAAATAAGAAAAAGCAACATATTTACTTAAAAACCAAAAAAAAAAAAAAAAAAAAAACCTTAAAATGGCAAGGAAAAGTAATGGTTACTTTAGAAAAATCTTTTTGTACCTGTCTTTTACTATGACCTTTGTTTGTTCATCAATTTCCATCTCTTCTACGTCTTCATTCACAGTTTTAATTATCCCATTTTCCTTGTTTTCCTCACTTAACAGCTCATACCGTCCACTTTCTAATGCTGATCTCCAGATATGTCGATCTGTAACCTGTAACAAAATTCAAACTTACTAACCATGAAAAATGGAATATATTGTTTCTGAGAGGTATGAAGTTCAATATACATATAAAATCAATTCATGGATATTTTAGAAATGATTATGAATCAAAAAGGTATCTAAAAATAAGGTTACTAAGTGGCCAAACTGGAATTCATATTCTTCATAGATGAAAACCATAATGCCTTACTTTCTGTATAAATAAATCATAAACAGTTCTAAGATTGGTCACTTGATAGCAGCAAAAAAGTGACAGATGATGGCAAAGGCATGAACAGAATACATTATCAGCCATGAATTACAGATTTTAAAAAGGTAACAAAGAAACCAACAAACCAACCAGACTCAACAGAGAAGGCAGGGGCTAGTCAAGGAAGAAGAAAATATCCTTACGCATTTCAACATCTGATGAAAATATCGGAAAAAATATTTTTATGCAGGGGAATAAACTTAAGTTTTCATAAAAAATTTATCATTCTCTGGTGTTTATTCAAAACACATATGCCTTGTCTATGCCATATAATTAACAAATATGACCAAAATTCTGGACCAAGTAGATTAGACAAACTAAAAATGGGAACAAGTACAAACCTTGATGGCTCCTAATGTTCCTTGGTAGATTCTATCTTCAATATCTAAAAGAAAATCTCTCAGCCTTAGTTCAAGTTGCTTTTCTGCACACATCTGAGATGGATCATATGCATTGGAAGATCTTCCCCGACTATATGTTGGTTTGCTATCAGGCTGAGGTTTGTCTGAAATAGTAATCAAACACTTTTATTATGATTTTCTTATTAAAAACTACAATTACTCCATGTGGCTGTTATGATCTTGAAATAACAGATATAAAAGTGCTTTGTAAATCCTCAAGTGCCACAAATGAATGAATGAATGAATGAATATCATTTATCTTATAAAGCCCTTGTACAGCTACTCAGGAGGCTGAGGCAGGATTGCTTGAGCCCAGGAGTTTGAATCTGCAGTGAACTATGATTATGCCACTGCAATCCAGCCTGGGCAACAGAGCGAGACCCTGTCTCTAAATAAATAAATAAAGCCCTTGTATCCAGAATATATAAAGAACTCTTACAGCACAATAAAAAGACAACCCAATTTAAAAATGGGCAAAGGATCTGAATAGATATTTAAGGAAGACAGACAAATGGCCAATGAGCACATGAAAAGATGCTCAACATTGGCGGGGGGTAGTGGCTCATGCCTGTAATCCCAGCACTTTGGGAGACCAAGGCGGGTGGATTACCTGAGGTCAGGAGTTTGAGACCAGCCTGGCCAACACGGTGAAACCCTATCTCTACTAAAAATACAAAAAATTAGCTGGGTGTGGTGGCGGGCGCCTGTTATCCCAGCTACTTGGGAGGCTGAGACAGGAGATGCACTTGAACCCAGGAGGCAGAGATTGCAGTGAGCCCAACAGCCTGGGCAACAAAAGCGAAATTCTGTCTCAAACAAAAAACAAAAAAAACCCCCAATAATTGTGATCTATAGTTTTTAATCCTGAAAAAAACTGAAGTGGTCATGGTAACATGCCCCTAAATTTAAGCAATTCTTTTTAAATTTTTGATTTAATTTAAAACGTTTTTAGCTCTATTTTCTCTCCCACAGGAAACAAGTAAGCAATTCTTTACCTAGAGAATCTAATTTATTAATATAAAAACTCACATCTAAAAATGCCTTACTGCTTTTTCTTATTTGTCATCAGTGGACGGACCATCAAGCAGGAAATGCTGCTATCCGACCTGCCCTTGCAGCCAAGCTCCAAAGAAGTGACCATTAGTGGAACTTCTCCCTAGACTCTCAGCCAAAACCCTTAATGAGTAACCTCACTCACCATAATCTGTCCAAAACTGATGGCAGCCTTAGCGTCTATTCTTGGGTTTCAGAGTCTACTGACCAAGGAATAAGGAGATCAGGGAGAATATGTATTTTGTTATACCATAGATGTGTTCCTCATAATTCAAATACAATCCAGTGGAATTTAGAGAATCTTGTTTCTATACAGAAATACATTCCCAAACTCTAACTTGCAAACTAAAAGGACAGCCTAAATCAAAGATAAGGTGTTGTAAATGTATTTCTAATAGGTTGCAAAAACGCTTAATCCTGAATGACCAGAGATTAGGGGGAGGGAAAAAAAGCAAAAACAATTTTCATTGAAAATTTACCTGAAAAATGAAATTTCTCTTCAGAAAAACGGGCTAGCTGTGCACATATTCTGCTTTTCTCTTGTAACAAAGTTTCTTTTAAGGCACTTTCTCTATGTCCTCTAGAATTAAGAGCTTCAATAAGCTGGTCTAGCTGTTCACAAGAACTGTAAAAGCACCACCGATTTGGCTTATGCACTGGTTTTGGCAGCTGCACAGAATGGTCACATGGACCTTGGTCAATGTTGGAGGTAGATTCAGACATCGAAGGCTCTCCAGTTTTAGTGGATACCTGAGGATCTTGAGACTGTACATTATTCTGAAATGATGAAGGTCTAGGCAACAGCATGTCTTCAGTAAGACCAGAATAATCCTCTTCAATAAAGAGTCCAGGAATAGAAGGGAAAATCCAGTATCGTCTATACATGCGGTCGCGACCCAAGGGAAAGATATTGGTACAGGCTATGGCACTTTGGATTTTTTCTAAGAGCTCTTTCTCTTTTCGTTGGTGTTCCTGTTTTAATGCTTCTTCCTCATCAGCACTAAGAGGCTCTCTTGTTACACAGTTGATCTGTTCTTGCCTTGTAAATTCTTTAAATCCATTTTGTCCTCTTTTCCCTGTAATTAAAATAAAATGTTTCATCATCATCATATTTCAAGTTTCCATTAGAAAAATATGAGATACAAAGTTACCCCAAGTTATTAGGTGTTATGAACTAAACTGTATCCCCTCTCCACAACCCCAAGTTCATATGTTGAAGCCCTAACCTCCAATGTGACTGTATTTGGAGACAGAACCTTTAAGGAGGTAATTAAGGTCATGAAGGTGGGGACCTAATCCAACATGATTGGTGTTCTTAGACACCAGAGATCTTGTTATCTGACATGCACAGAGAAAAAGCCATGTAAGGATATAGCAAGAAGGCACTGTCTGCAAGCCAAGAAAAAGCCTTTCAGACACCAACCCTGCTTGATCTTGGACTTCCAGACTCCAGAACTGTGAGAAAAAAAATTTCTGAAGTTTCTGTTGTTTAACCCACCCCAGTCTGTGGTATTTCGTTATGGCAGCCCAAGCAGACTAATACACTATGTTAATAAGAAATCAATATACTTAAATCTAAAGGGGCATGCAAAATCTGTCATTTCCATACTGGAGAGTGCTAGTAGAGTATGTTAGTTCTCCTCCAGTAGTTATCCCAGTCCTTCCTCTAAGGGAGGAATAACAGCAAACTACTTCTGGAGAAGACTAGCTTATAAATATTTGTCTTTGTGGATCTTATGGTCTTCACAGCTATTCAATTCCACTCTTGTGGCCCAAAAGCAATCACAGGCAACATGCAGACAATGAGCATGGCTGTGGTTCAATGTAACTATTTATGGACAGTGAAATCTGAATTTCATATAATTTTCACTTATCACAAAGTATCATTCTTCTTTTTTCCAGCCATTTAAATTGTAAAAATCCAGCTGGCGCGGTGGCCCATGCCTGTAATCCCAGAACTTTGGGAGGCCGAGGTGGGCGGATCACCTGACATCAGGAGTTCTTAACCAGCCTGGCCAACATGGTGAAATCCCGTCTCCACTAAAAATACAAAAATTAGCTGGGCATGGTAGCAAGCACCTGTAATCCCAGCTACTCAGGAGGCTGAGGCATGAGAATCGCTTGAACCCAGGAGGGGGAGGTTGCAGTGGGCCAAGATCACGCCACTGTACTCCATCCTGGGGGTTAGAGTGAGACTCTGTCTCCAAAAAAAAAAAAAAGGGAAAATTCCTTTTTAGCTTATGAGTTATACAAAAACAGGGCAGGGCCAGGCACAGTGGCTTACATCTGTAATCCCAACACTTTGGGAGGCCGAGGTGGCTGGATCACTTGAGGCCAGGAGTTTGAAACCAGCCTGGCCAACATGGCAAAACCCATCATTACTAAAAATACAAAAATCAGCCAGGTGTGGTGGTGTGCACCTGTAATCCCAGCTACTCGGGAGGCTGAGGTAGGAGAATCGCTTGAACCCAGAAGGTGGAAGTTGCAGTGAGCCGGGATGGCGCCACTGCACACCCCAGCCTGGGTGACAGAGCAAGACTCCACCTCAAAAAACATTAACAAAAAAAATGGGGCCAGCCAGATTTGGCATACAAACTGTTATTTACTAACCACTGGTTGAAGGTAACAGAACCACTAGTTTTTAGCTGGGCACTTAGCAACCCAAAAGAAGGACAACATTTCCCATAGTAGGCACAACTAAATGAAAAACTTTTGTTCAAAGAGATGGGATCAGAAGCACTGTGTGTACCCTCTGGACTGTGCTTCCCTTTCCTCCTTCCCATTTCCACCTAGCTAGAATGCAGACATGGTGATAAATCATTTTGGAACATGAGAATGGCAGCAAAACCCTAAGGACGGCAGTACCAACAAGATAGAAAGAGCTTGGACCCCTGATAATCTGCCTTGACTTTGACAGTACGTTGGAATTAAATTTCTCTGTTGTTTCAGTTACTGTCAAATTGCTTTGATAGTTGGGAAGTATTTTTTCATTCTATTTCTTTTGCTTGAAAGAGTTTGTGTAAGATTGGAATTATCTGCTTTTTAAAAAATTTGGCAGAATTCACCTATAAAGTTGTCTAGGACTGATGTTTTCTCTGCAGAAGGATTTTAGTACTGATTCAAGTTCTTTAATGGTTTAAGACCATCTACATTAACAAATTTCTTCACAGATCCATTTTGATAATTTGTATTTTCTAGGATTTTATTTTTGCATACATTTTCAAATTCGTCAAAAATTGTGTATATCTCATCTTTAAATTTCTACTCTATCCATAGTTATGTTGCTCCCCTTTCAGTCTTAACTTTATTATGATTGCCCTCTTTATAAAAATCAATTTCAACAAAGGTTTATCTAGTTTGTGTCTTTCTCAGACAAACACACTTTTGGATTTGTTGTTGTTCTTTACTATATTTTATTTTTTTGAGAAAGGATCTTGCTCTGTTGCCCAGGCTGGAGTGCAGTGGCGCAATCAGGGCGCACTGCAGCCTTGATCTCCCAGGCTCAAGTGACCCTCCCACCTTAGCCTACTGAGTAGCTGGGACTACAGGTGCATGCCACCATGCCCAGCTTGCTTTCTGGGTACTTTTTGTGGCGATGGGGTTTCACCAAGGCTGATTTTGAACTCCTGGGCTTAAGCAATCCACCTACCTTGGCCTCTCAGAGTGCTGGGATTACAGGCATGAGCTACTGCACCTGGCCCTACTATATTTTTATTTTCTATTAATTTCTGCTCTAATGTATTATTTCCTTCAGATTTGGGGGGATTATTCTTTTTCCCCCACCATCTTCTTAAATAAATGTCTAGCTCAGTTTGTGTTTCTTCTTTTCTAATATGTATTAAAGCTATACATTTTCCCCTAAGTAGAGGGGCTGTATTTAACACGTGTTAATATTCAGTAATGATTAGTTTGATTCGTTTTAAATATTTTTTAGTTTCCATTATGGTTTCTCTTTTGACCCAATATTTAGAAAGTATGTTTTAAAAGCTCTGATCATATTAGGTTTGCTTTAGATGTTGAAATCAATTGCATTGTAATCAGACAATACAGCTTCCATGATACAGGAAATTTTCCATCTACTTAGAGTAACCATTTAAAAAAAATACAGAAAAAAAGATCCCATGCAAATTATAGGCACAGAATTAATTAAGGATTTCTTTTGATAGTCATTAAATAAGGTCATTAAATAAATACACAAGAAATTTGTATTAACAACTTTTAAAAGATGTATTCGCTTTGATCTAGCAATTTATGAAATAATTTTAAGGCAGGAGAGATTACCATTTTCATCAACATGATACAAATTATGAGCATTATTGATCTTTATATCTCTAGCACATAGGAGGCATCCAATGCATGCTGAATGAGTACATTATAGAATACAAATTTCTATTTGGCCCAAAAAAGTAGTAAATGTAAAAATTCAGTGAAACTTGCTGACTAACCAAAAGTTGAAATTATGAGAAACTGTCCTATTAACGACATAGGAATATTGTATCTTCTTTCTAAAGTATAGATGGTGTGTAAATAATGACCCAATCATAAATGTACTAATAGGACTTCATAACACATTTTTACAACTCATCACAGCTATGAGTTGGGCATTTAAAAAAACAAACACAGCCTGGAATCACAAATGAAAGCAATCAATATATTTCAGAGGAGCTGAATTAATAAAGTGCTTTATTGGTTAAAAACAAATACACAAGAATGCCCTAAAGAAATTTCAGTATTACCCCTTCTGCCTCTTTTATGTGATCCTGGGTCATCTTCATCTTCAGTGACCATATCTTGATCTAATTCCTTTTGCTCTGTGTCTTTGCTCTCAATGCTAGTATCAAAATCTTCCCTTTCTTCCTCCCTTTAGGATAAAAACAAAGATGACATTTACTAATGAATATATAATTCCATTTATGAAATATTTATTGCTTATGAAGTACCAGGCATTATAGGCTTAGGAAGTAGTGAACAACATGACACAGTTTTGGTCTTGCAGAGAAAACAGATAATTACACAAATCATTTAAAAAATATGTAATAAGTACTAAAACAAGAGAAGTTCAAGGTACTATGAAAACATTTCAAGGAGAATGAAACTGACTCTTAGGGATCAAAAAGGCTGGCTTGAAGAAGTGATATTTTACAATGCGAGACCAGGGAGATGGGGAGGAGTGCGTGCTACAGAGGAATAACATACACAATGGCACAGAGCTCAAGAGAAATGGGAGGAGCTTATAATTTTGAGAAAAGTGTAAAGGAGAAAGCAGTAATCCAAGAGGTAGATGAGAGAAAAAGGCAGGGTGAGATTAGGCTGGGCCTTGTAAGGCCTTATCCAAAAAACAATAGGAAAAAACCAGAAGAATTTAGAAGAGGGAAATGATATTAGAAAGTGCTGTAGCCACTGTGTGAAAAATTACCTGGGAAAGAAAGTAGACGAGGGGAGATCAGTAAAGAAGCCAGTAATAATAGCAACAGATCAGTAGTGGTCTAGGTGGCTGGCTAGGCGGTGATGGTGGCTTAGAGTAGGAAGGAGAGAAGATGATAAATAGTGGAGGAGAGAAATTCAGAAATAGTAAACAGGCAGAATGAACACAATATAGTTGTTTAATTCATTATATTATCCAAATTAAAACTAAAATTATATGAACCTTGAAATAAATTACACCATTATGTTCTAAATCCAAAGTTGGGTTTTGCAAGTTCTAATGTAAGGACAGCCAAGGAAAATGTAAATGAGTGGGGCTGAATAAATATTTAAAAAATATGAAGACGTGAAATCCATAGTGTTACTTCTCTTTTTTAAAAAAATTGAGCTTACATACCATAACAATCACCATTTTAAAGTGTACAATTTAGTGGTCTTTAGTGTATTCACAAGGTTATGCAATCATTACCACTGTCAATTCCAGAACATTTTCGTCATACCAAAAGGAAACACCATATCCATTAGTAGTCATTTCCCATTTCCTCTTTCCTGCTGCCCCTGGCAACCAACATCTACTCTCTACTGATTTGCTTATTCTGGACATTTCACGTAAATGGAGTCATACAACATGTGATCTTTTGTCACTAGCTGCTTTTTTTTTTTTTGAGACAGAATCTCACTCTGCTGCCCAGGCTGGAGCACAATTTCGGCTCATTGCAACCTCCACCTCCAGGGCTCAAGCAATTCTCCTGCCTCTACAGGTGTGTGCCACCATGCCTGGCTAATTTTTTGTATTTTTATTAGAGATGGGGTTTCACCATGTTAGCCAGGTTGGTCTCAAACTCCTGACCTCAGGTGATCCGGCCGCCTCAGCCTCCCAGAGTGCTGGGATTACAGGCGTGAGCCACCGCAATTGGTCGTGAGTAGCTTCTTTAGCATATATTTTCAAAGTTCATCCACATGATAGCCTGTATTAGAACTCCATTCCTTTTTATTGTTGAACAATATTCTCCTGTATGGACATACCACGGAAGAGATATAACTTTGTTTATCCATTCATCAATTGATGGACATTTGGGTTGTTATCACTTCTGGCTATTAAGAATAATGCTGCTATGAACATTTGTGTATACATTTTTGGGTGAAGGTATGCTTTTAATTCTCTTAGGTATATATCTAGGAGTGCAACTACTGGGTCATACAGTAACAAATGGTTTAATTGTCGGGTCATACAGTAACAAATGGTTTAATTGTTTGAAGAACTGCCAAACTGTTTTCCAAAGTAACTGCATAATTTACATTCCCACAAGCAATGTATGAGAGTCCTGATTTCTCAACTCCTCATCAAAACTTGTTATTGTTTGTCAATTTGATTATAGCCAGCCTACTGGGTGTGAAGTGGTATCTTACTGTGGTTTTGATGTACATTTCCCAGATGATTAATGACGTTGAGCATCTTCTCATGTACTTATTGCATATCTTCTTTGGAGAAATGTCTATTCAAATCCATTGCTCACTTTTTAATTGGGTTGTTTTTAAAATTTTTTTTCTTTTAATTATTTCTTCTTTATTTTTTGACATTTAAAAAATTAACTCCCTATTCTGAATCTTTCAATTTTTTATTGTTGAGTTGTAAGAATTCTTTCATATTCTGGATACAAGTCCCTTATCAGATATATGATTTGCAAATATTTTCTTCTACTGCGAGTTTGTGACCTAAGATCTTAAGGCTTATTAATGGGTATTTTTATACACAAGTATTAAAAAGTCAAAGTCAATATACCAATTTTGGAATATTGAGTTTTTTCAGAACTTTCCTTTGCAGATTTCATTAAAAAGGAAAAAAGATGATTTCTGTCAAATTCCTACTTGTTTTCATAGACAATCCTATCTCAAATATTCTAAAATGCAATAAAATACTTGGGTATCTCTAAATTACTTAAGGTGCTGTCATCCTCTCCCTATATCATCTACCAAAAAACATCCAATCTCAACCCTGTTCCTCTATACGGCGCAGAATAACTCTGTGAAATACAGTGTACACCTGTGATATTGGTGGAGGGGACAGATAAATATATTGGTTAAAAATAGCCTATTGAGTGTTTTTCTGGGAAATTATCATGTACCTATAATAAAAAGACAACTTTTCTAAAAATGTGAAAGCATTTTTAGAGTTTAAGGTGTCTGGTTTTTATTCTTTATGTATGGTAAAGCAGATGAACAGTGTGATTCAAACCATACCCAATAGATATATCTGCCGTTGAATTTCTTTGCTCATCTTCTTTCAGTTTTTCTTGTTTCTCTTTCATTTTTTGTTCTTGCTCCTTAAGTTTTTCTTCCTTCCTTTTACGAATTCTAAAAGTTAAAATGAAATATGGTAGTCTATCTGATGCACATATACATTTCACTTTTAGCATCTTGTCTTTAATCAAATCATGGAAAGTACTTCAAACATTATTATAAAACTATAATGTAGTAATCATTCATAAGCTTTTTTTTTTTTTTTTTTTTTGAGACAGAGTTTCACTCTTCTGCCCAGGCTGATCCTGCTTCCCAGGATCAAGTGATTCTCGTGCCTCAACCTCCTGAGTAGCTGGGATTACAGGCATGCACCACCACGCCCGGTTAATTTTTGTATTTTTAGTAGAGATGGGATTTGGCCATGTTGGCCAGGCTAGTCTCGAACTCCTCCCAAAGTGCTGGGATTGCAGGCGTGAGCCACCACACCTGGCCTCATTCACAAGCTCTTAGTAAAGCCATCAAACATCAGTATAATGAATGCCACATTATAGCACCATGTGAAATATGGTTTTAAATGCAAAGAAATAAACAGTTTTCATTAACACAACTATTACAATTATCTCTTACCTGGCAGCTGCTTCTTCCCTCTCTTTTCGATGTTGTTCTGCTTTTAATTCCCGGAACTCCTGCTTTGCCTGTCGTAATATATCAACATAATCTTCAATAAAATCCCTAGTTGAAACTAGGGTCAGTAGCTTTCCACAGAGAGCATGGAGTATCTTCATTTTTTCTCCTGTCAAAAATTGGTAAATACTTCTGTATTATAAATCGCAGCAAATGAACTGTGTTTGAACTTTTAAAATTTGTGAAAATGCCTAATAAAGAATATGGAATAGTCTCTCAAACATGTCAATGACATGTCTTCAGGAAAAAGCAATTATGGGCCAGGCGCAGTGGCTCACACCTGTAATCCCAGCACTTTGGGAGGCCGAGGCGGGCAGATCACCTGAGGTCAGGAGTTTGAGACCAGCCTGGCCAACATGGTGAAACCCCAACTCTACTAAAAATACAAAAATAGCTGGATGTGGTGGTATGTGCCTGTAGTCCCAGCTGCTTGGGAGGCTGAGGCTGGAGAATTGCTTGAACCCGGGAGGCGGAGGTTGCGTTGCGCCAAGATCGCACCACTGCACTCCAACCTGGGCAACTGAGTGAGACTCTGTCTCAAAAAAAAAAAAAAAAAAAGGCAACTTTGAATCCAATTTGCAGCTATTGATATATGAGGCATTTCAAATGTCTATCTTGTATACTAGGTTAAGTAAACATGAGAAATTTTGTAATTACAAATTGGTTTTCAAGTTTTTTTTTGTTTTTGTTTTTTTGAGACGGAGTCTCGCTCTGTCGCCCAGGCTGGAGTGCAGTGGCGCGATCTCGGCTCACTGCAAGCTCCGCCTCCCGGGTTCACGCCATTCTCCTGCCTCAGCCTCCCGAGTAGCTGGGACTACAGGCGCCCGCCACCACGCCTAGCTAATTTTTTTGTATTTTCAGTAGAGATGGGGTTTCACTGTGTTAGCCAGGGTGGTCTCGATCTCCTGACCTTCTGATCGGCCCGCCTCGGCCTCCCAAAGTGCTGGGATTACAGGCGTGAGCCACCACGCCCGGCCAAAAAAAAATATGGAACGCTTCACGAATTTGCATGTCATGTTTTATTTTACTTATTTGAGACGGAGTCTTGCTATGTCGCCCAGGCTGGAGTACAGTGGCACCATCTGGGCTCACAGCAACCTCTGCCTCCTGGGTTCAAGCGATTCTCCTGCCTCTGCCTCCGAGTAGCTGGGACTACAGGTGCACAGCACCACACCCAGCTAATTTTTGTATTTTTAGTAAAGATGGTGTTTCACCATGTTGGCCAGGCTGGTCTCAAACTCCTGACCTCAGGTGATCTGCCCACCTTGGCCTCCCAAGGTGCTGGGATTACAGGCATGAGCCACTGTTCCCGGCCCTCAAGTTTTAACTTTTTGGCTGAGTAACTGAAGTTCAAATCAATACTAAATTATAATCACATGAATTAAAAAAAGACAATGGTAAATTACTATTTCTAAAAGACTGCACAAAAAAACCACCATAAATTATAAAGACTGCAAATGTTAGGAAGTAAGGTATTCTACTTTACTGTATGTTCTCTAAAGTATACTAAATTAAACTCTTTACTTGTACATGCAATTTTTTTAAAAAAGGAAGTGAAAAATAGCTTCATCTTAACCTCATGTACTGGTTCTCATACCTCAAACACTTATTCAAGTGAATGGCAGGATTTAGCAGCCATTTAAATTTAAACTTCTGATACACTAGTAAATACAAGAGAAAGCTAATTTTCTAGCTAATTCTCACCCTTTTAAACTCAGTAGATGTAGTAGACTAATCATACATTTAAAAATATTAGAAAACCCAAATAAAAAAGACAATCATAAATAAAGTTAATATGAATAATAACAATAGTTTGCTTTCTCTTTTTCTCTTTTAATACTGATTTATTGTAAAATTTCTCATCAGCTCCTTAGTTTTCTGGGCATAAGAGGGAGGAAGTGGGCAGGTTATGCAAATTCCAACTTGCAAAGCTTACCTGGTGTCAAATCATACACTGAGGTGCTTGACAGTTTCTTCACTAGACTGGGATTGCTCAAACGAAGCTCCATACAAGCATCATCTGTAGCATCAAATCCTCCTCGTTTTTGATATCTATACTTTGCATTTGCTGATGTTACATCAGCACCTGAAGCTAAGATGTGCAGTCTGAGGATTTCTGAAAGAGTGCAGCTATCAAGATCCAAACTTTTCAAACTGCAGCCTATAGTTGTTAAAAATGAAATAGTCATTTAGAATATAAACAATAAATACTCAGCAATGTAAATGTGCCTTTATAAAATTAAAAATAAAAAGCCAAACAAACAAAAAAAAAAAACCCACACATACCCTGGTGTAACTGTGGCCATGCAGCTGCCAAAGATGCAACTGCAGACAGTGCAGATTTTGTGGGGTCTGCATCTTCATCCAAAGCCTCTGTTAAATCTTTAAGGAAATAAATACTTTATTCTAGTGCAAATCAAAGCTTGAATATTTGGGAATAATGCCCGTTTTAAATGATGAAAGAAACAGCAAACGCCTTAACATTCGGAACCTCAAAAGAACAAACACTAGGTACAAGCAATATTCACATTCTGCTTCATCACCACCTACAGCTATAAATCCTAAACCAAGCACTACACACTGACATTTTTGTAAATTAACAGAAAAGACAGTTTCCAAATTACCAATGAGACGCACATAAACATTCCCCCAAAAGATAAAATGCACTTTAGAATTAAAAACAAATCTCCTCACTCAATATAACCTTAGAAAAGTCTACCTTGAAAATTGGAATCTATTTAAAGATACTCCAATTTTTTATGATTTTTTTTTTTTTTTTTTTTTTTTTTTTTTTTTTGAGACGTAGTCTTGCTCCGTCACCCAGGCTGGAGTGCAGTGGCACGATCTCGGCTCACTGCAACCTCCACCTCCCGGGTTCAAGCAATTCTCCTGTCTCAGCCTCCCGAGTAGCTGGGACTACAGGCACCTGCCACCACGCCCGGCTAATTTTTGTATTTTTAGTAGAGACGGGTTTTCACCTTGTTGGTCAGGCTGGTCTCGAACTCCTGACCTCAGGTGATCCACCCACCTCAGCCTCCCAAAGTGCTGGGATTACAGGCATGAACCATGGTGACCAGCCCTTTTACGGATATTTTAAGATTAAGTCATAACAAAGTATAGGTTGTAGCCATCACAAAATCATCACAGAAAATGAGCTAAAAAAAGTTAAAGATGGCACTACTGTAATTTAACTATTGAAATATCTTCATTAAAATTTCACATTTTTATTTGAAAAATTTTCCAGGCCAAGTGCGGTGGCTCATGCCTGTAATCTCAGCACTTTGGGAGGCTGAGGTAGGCGGATCACGAGGTCAAGAGATTGAGACCATCCTGGCCAACATGGTGAAACCCCGTCTCTACTAAAAATACAAAAATTAGCTGGGTGTGGTGGCGCACGCCTGTAGTCCCAGCTACTCGGGAGGCTGAGGCAGGAGAATCACTTGAACCTGGGAGGCGGAGGGTGCAGTGAGCCAAGATTGTGCCACTGCACTCCAGCCTGGTGACAGAGCAAGACTCTGTCTCAAAAAAAAAAAGAAAAGAAAAGAAAAAGAAAAGAAAACTTCCCAATCCAAAAACCAGTAGGGGCCGGGCGCGGTGGCTCATGCCTGTAATCCCAGCACTTTGGGAGGCCGAGGCGGGCAGATCACTTGAGGTCAGAGTTTGAGACCAACCTGGCCAACATGGTGAAACCCCGTCTCTTCTAAAGTACAAAAATTAGCTGGGCGTGGTGGCACGTCTGTAATCCCAGCTACTTGGGAGGCTGAGGCATGAGAATCACTTGAACCTGGGAGGCACAGGTTTCAGTGAGCCGAGATCACACCACTGCACTCCAGCCTGGGCGACAGAGTTAGACTCCATCTCAAAAGAACAAAACAAAACAAAACAAAAACACAATAGGAAGATTTCCCTGAATTTTCTAAATAAACTGCTTTAGCTTTAAAACAGTGCTTAGCTTACAAATAGAACTAAACAGCAAATCTACTGGTACAAATGTATGTAAAGCATTAGTATATCCAATTATTCCTAATTATAATACATAAATTGATCAAAATGTCAAGCTATGAAAAACCCTTCTGTTATATCATAGTACAGTGTACACAGATTCAGACTAAGAGTCAGATAATGTATATTCTCGTATTAGCTATGCTAGTGCCTAGTAATGTGCCATTGAGACAAGTCACTTAATCTGGGGTTCATTTTTCTTTTTTTTATTGAAGATGGAGTCTCACTCTGTCACCCAGGCTAGAGTGCAGTGGCGCAATCTTGGCTCACTGCAACCTCCGCCTCCCAGGTTTAAGCAATTCTCTGCCTCAGCCTCCCAAGTAGCTGGGATTACAGGCACCCGCCACCACGCCTGGCTAATTTTTGTATTTTTAGTAGAGACAGGGTTTCACCATCTTGGCCAGGCTGACCTTGTGATCCACCCACCTCGGCCTCCCATATTGCTTGGATTACAAGCGTGAACCACCATGCTCAGCCTCATTTTTCTTTTTCTTTTTGAGACAGGGTTTGAATCTGTTGCCCAGGCTGGAGTGCAGTGCTGCAATCTCAGCTCACTACAACCTCTGCCTTCCGGGCTCAAGCCATCCTCCCACCTCGGCCTCCCCAGTAGCTGGGACTACAGGTGCATGCCACCATGCCCACCTAGTTTTTGTATTTTTTGTAGAGGCGGGGTTTTGCCACATTGCCCAGGCTGGTCTCACATTCCTGAGCTCAACTGATCCATCTGCCCTGGCTTCCCGAAGTGCCGGGATTACAGGTGTGAGCCACCATGCCCGGCCCATTTTCTTAAAGGAATGACTCTGGATCAGCAGCTTTCAAATTCTTCCAAAAAAAAAATTTTTTTTTCTTGAAAACTCAATATAAAAGAGATAAAAGATGCTCTTCCTAAAGTGAGATATGGAGATGAGAATTCTGCCTTTTCATCTTTCCAACTCTCCTGCAGTGGCACTGAAGAATTTCTGAACAACTTGTAGGGTGCCTTGGGTTAGAGTTTGAAAATCACTAGGCTAATCTTCTGTGGTTCTTTAGCCTTCTACTATATGACTCCCCTACCAAAGTTCAAAGCCTGACAAAATTAACCTTAGAGAACAGTCCCTTACTAAAGGAAAAAGGCAGCTCTGGGATCGTATCTGATTACAATCATCGACAATTTCATGGCATTTAAAGCATACATAGGGCCACACAGGAGAAGCTATCTATAAAATTTGCATATATGCCAAAAGTCATTCCTACCAGACCTAATCTAGCCCAAATGACAGAAATCATATTCTTCTGTCGCAGAAAAATACTAGACCTAAAATTTCATCAATGTTCATTTTACATATAAAGCCAAACAAATTTAATTAATGAGCACTCCAAAATTAACAACAGTCCTAGATACAAAGTTGTAAAAGGTGTTGGCTCTCATCCTGCAGCAATCACCACATTCAACCTATACCATCTATAGAAAGTTACAATTTCCTAAGACAAAGGCTATAAAAAGGGCTTTAGCAAATGAAAAACCAATGAAATGTATTTTTAATTGTGTTAAATAAAGTAATATGCTAAAATATATTCTTTAACTCTTTATCATATGTCATTCTTAAGAAACTGTAAATATCATTCTAGGATTTGCTTAGTGATAGTCACTTGGGTACATCACAACGAAGAGAATATAGTTGAATTATATCCAGTATTTTATGACTACCTGCAACAGATATATTTATTGTCATGATAATCTAGAATTAGGTGCATACAATTCCAACACTAGACAATGATCCAACAAATACACAAAACTGTTCTATATAAAGAGGATGCTCTTGTTCCCATACTTGGAAGGGCTTTTTAGTTCATGATATAAGACTAAAGAGAGGAACTGATGTATTAAATGTAAGATTTTTTAAATTGGTGGTCAAAATCTCTCAGGTTTGATATAAAAACAGGGAGACCAAGGGCCAAAGAAATTAGATCTTCTCAAAGACAAGTAATTTTACAGGCAATGCCAGAGAAACAAATATTCAAAATTTCAACTTCTTTACCGTATTATGAAACAACATAGCACAATTGTAATGAGTATCTAGATCAGATTGCTTGAGCTTGTATCCCATCAATTCCTTATTAGCCATGTTTCTTCAAACTAAGCCTCAGTTTCTTTATATGTAAAATGCAGAAAATAATATCTACCTCAAAAGAGTAGTATGAGAATTTAATGAAACAATGCGTAGTCTCTTACATCACTTATTAGCTATGTGATCTTCAGTAACTATGTAAAATGTGGCCAATAATAAATAACAGGAAAGTGAGAAAAGAGTGAAAAATGCCAGACTTATTTTTTTTCCTCCCTAACATTTAAATAAATATTTTCTTTTTTTTTTTTTCCCCTTTGAAACAGGGTCTCACTCTGTCCCAGGATGGCATGCAGTGGCACGATCACAGATCACTGCAGCCTCAAACTCCCAATCCTCCCACTTCAGCCTCCCAAGTAGAGCTGGGGCTATAGGCTGCACCACTACACCTGGCTAATTTTGATTTATTTATTTGTTTATTTATTTATTTGAGACACAGAGTCTCTCTCTATTGCCTAGGCTGGAGTGCAGTGTCGTGATCTCGCATCACTGCAACCTCTGCCTCTTGGGTTCAAAGGATTATGGTGCCTTAGCTTCCCAAGTAGCTGGGATTACAGGCATGCGCCACCATGCCTGGCTAATTTTTGTATTTTTAGTAGAGATGGGGTTTCACCATGTTGGTCAGGCTGGTCTTGAACTCCTGACCTTAAGTGATCTGCCCACCTCAGCCTCCCAAAATGTTGGGATTACAGGCATGAGCCACCACACCCAGCCTTGTTTTATTTTTTGTAGAGACAGGGGTCTCACTATGTCGCCCAGGCTAAATATTTTCAAACAGAGCATTAAAACTTTTATTTAGTGGCCAATACTTATTTAGAGAGATACATCTTATATTAATACATAGTTCTATATAGGGAATACTTATTTAAAAAACTCATAGATCAATAATGAAAGTGTAATGGCACCTGGGTGCGGTGTCTCAAGCTTGTAATCCCAGCACTTTGGGAGGCCGAGGCGGGCAGACCCTGAGGTCGGGAGTTCGAGACCAGCCTCACCAACATGGAGAAACCCTGTCTCTACTAAAAATACAATATTAGCTGGGCATGGTGGCGCATACCTGTAATCCCAGCTACTCAGGAGGCTGAGACAGGAGAATCGCTTGAACCCGGGAGGCGGAGGTTACAGTGAGTCAAGATTGTGCCATTGCACTCCAGCCTGGGCAACAAGAGCGAAACTCTGTCTCAAAAAAGAAAAGAGAAGAGAAAAGAGAAGAGAAGAGAAGAGAGTAGTAATGGCAATTCAAACACCAACCATTGCTTAATATATATTTTTCCTTTATACTGATTTTCCCATACTATTTCCTTTTTACCGTACTTTTGTTTTCCACCATGACTTCCAAAACTACAAAATTCAAATCTGGAATTAAATACAGCTTTATGTCCTGTATTGTTAGAATTTGATCAATAACCCTATAATGCTGTTGACCACTAATAAATATAATAGCTAAAAGAATTATCATTTAATTGACTAAATTATCTGAGATGACAATAGGGGTCATATTGCTTAAAATGGTCTTAATAAGGGACCTATGGTGGTTAGCACTCAAGCTAGATATAAATATATTTTTGCTTGAACTCAGGCTGTAAAATCAAAAGGCAACAAACATCAATGCACACTCATCAATATCCTGTTGCTTCAGAGACCAGGCATGAAGGCAGATGATCCTGAATTATCTAAGGTCAACAAAACTATCTGACTGGAGGAATGTCCCATCTTTCTGTACCAATATTCTGATATCAAGATGTCTCCTAACAGTTCTGTTTTACTGTGAATTTTTATGCAACACACTCAAGTATTGTTTAATCAAGTTTCTGGTCCTAAATCTCATATATGGCAAAGCTCAAGGTATTATTCAGGAGGCCAAATCAATCTCTTATTAGAAATGCTTAACATTTCCTATGACTGAGGTAAATCCTAAACAAAATAGTGAACATACTGTTTTAAAAATATGAAAGGGTTTGCCTCAAGAATTATTCCTACATTAACACGTACCATACACTGACTCCAGATATTTAAGCGTGCAGAACTTAAAGGGCAAATTATCTAGTTCAAACTCAGAAGTAAAATTTTACTTAACTCTGATGTAAAAACTGTCAGATCTACAATGAAATCAGCAGTAGTATTTTCATTTTAAAGTATTAATTACAATTAAAGTATTTCCTGGTCAGGCGCAGTGGCTCACGCCTGTAATCCCAGCACTTTGGGAGGCCAAGGCGGGTGGATCACCTGAGGTCAGAAGTTCGAGACCAGCCTGGCCAACACAGTGAAACCCCGTCTCTATTTTAAAAATACAAAAATTAGCTGGGCATGGTGGCGGCCGTCTGTATCCCAGCTACTCAGGAGGCTGAGGCAGGAGAATTGCTCGAACCTGGGAGGTGGAGGTTGTGGTGAGCCAAGATCACACCAATGCACTCCAGCCTGGCAACAGAGCTAAACTCCATCTCAAAAAAAAAAAGTATTTCCTTAGTTGAGGGCCAAAAAATACCCCCAAAAAACAAAGAAACAGTGCTAGAGTGCTAGTTAGCAGAATCTCTTGGAATTACAGATACTGGTCAATGAAATCTGTAATGCTCCTAAATCATAGGAAAAGTCTAAAGGAATAAAAGCAAGATAGACTGAGGGAAAATATCTTTAAGGTTGTCAGACACAGGTTATATCAAAACAAAATTTTTATAACATAATCCATTTGTTGTTAGCATATGATTCAACATCAGGTAACCTGAACAACTATATTTTATAAGCATAAAAGCCAATTTAACTTAAAATTGGCCTTCAAAAATTAGTTTCGCTACAAAACTACTATGGTTCAATCAGCAATAATATTGAACTCTGACCTTTGGTGTCAGCATCAGTTAGTTGCTCTTTGGCTACTTCCTCTTCTTCTTCAGCTATTGCCTGGAAGATTGCAGTCAGGAAGAAAAAAAGCAATTCACACAGTGGGCCTTCACTGTCATTTCCTACAAGAGCTTCCTCTAATACTTCTGTGAATAAAATGTTTAAAATGAATTTAAAGTTCTGTTCATGTACTGAAAAAACAACTCCACTGGAATAAACATGTCATCAACAATAGTATGTGCAACTATTTTCTTAAGCATCAATTTATGAAAGTATAACCAAGTATTATCCAAGCCAAAATAAGAATTTATAATGATTACAATAAAATACAATAAAATCGTAAGCCAAAGTCACCTCATTCAAGTAAGTCAAAATAGCCTCAACAGATCAACATATTTCATTTAAATTTAAATTTAAGGCACAAATTAAGGCACATTTTAAAAATTACAATTTTATTCTAATCTGAACAATGCAAATATTTGTTATTGTGCCACTGTTCCTGAGGGCTATGTATGTGCAAATAGGGCATAGAAGAGGTCATTATCCGCATTAGGTTTTAATCCTAATATTATGTCTAAGTCATAAATAAATGTTTTTTATCTAATTCATCTCACCTAAACCAGCACTGTTTAGACCTCCTTGATCTATAAGACACAATGATTCTTGCTTCATCCACCTCATGAGGAGAAATAAAAGAATTTGAAAGCCCTCCTAAAGAATATACTTTTATTAAAATAAGAGTGGCATTATAGGACAGACGCAGTGGCTCACGCCTGTAATCCCAGCACTTTGCGAGGCCAAGGCGGGTGGATCACGAGGTTAGGAGATTGAGACCATCCTGGCTAACATGGTGAAACCTCATCTCTACTAAAAATACAAAAAAATTGGGCCAGGTGTGGTGGCTCACGCCTGTAATCCCAGCACTTTGGGAGGCCGAGGCGGGCGGATCACAAGGTCAGGAGTTCAAGACCAGCCTGGCCAAAATGGTGAAACCCTGTCTCCACTAAAAATACAAAAATTAGCTGGGCTTGGTGATGGGTGCCTGTAATTGCAGCTACTCGGGAGGCTGAGGCAGTGAATTGCTTGAACCCCGGAGGTGGAGGTTGCAGTGAGCCAAGATCACGCCACTGCACTCCAGCCTGGGCGACAGAGCGAGACTCCGTCTCAAAAAGAAAAAAAAGAAAAAAAAAAGAAAAAAATTAGCTGGGCATGGTGGCAGGTGCCTGTAGTCCCAGCTACTTGGGAGGCTGAGGCAGGAGAATCGCTTGAACCCTGGAGGTGGAGCTTGCAGTGAGCCGAGATTGCGCCACTGCACTCTAGCCTAGGTGACAGAGCAAGACTGTCTCAAGAAAAAGAAAAAATGAGTGGCATTATAATTCTCTATTTCAAAGTCTCTACATGGATTTTAAGAAAATTATTTTACCATGTGACAGCCAAAAATTCAAAATTTGATCCAAATCTTTCCTTATACTAAACTCATTATAAATGTTTATACAAAGTAAAAGTATATAAGTATACAGGCCAAAGAGAATTACAAATAAAGGTAGGCAATAACCTGTCTGCAAACACCCATATACCACTCCCTGCTCAAGAAGTGGAGTCTATTCCACAATCCTGTTGAATCCCACGGTGGCCTCTCACTGCTCTGACCAATGGAATGTGGCAGAAGTAAGGCTGTGCCAATTCCAGGCCTAGGCTTTAAGAGGGCTAGCAGTTTCTGCTTCCTGCTTCTTAGAGCCCCCAGGTGCCACATAATAAGTATGAGATACTCTGATGAAATGAAAGGCCACATGAAGAGGACCGAGGCACCAGACCTGTGTGAGAAGAAGCCATTTTGAACATCTAGCCAGACCAGAGAGATCCCAACTCCAGTGCCCCCACAGAACTTCACAAGGTGGCTTGTTTTTTTTAAAGCCACTAATTTTAGGATGAACTATAATGTAGCGATAGATAACTAAAGCACTTGCCTAGGGTTACTCCATCAGGAAACTCATCTTGAAGATCAAAAAGTTCCCCAAATGCATTAAGGAACTCCAAAACCATCAGAGCATCACCAAAGATTTCAGGAGGTAGTCTAGTTTTCACTGGTGTTGGTTCTGGAAGTTCCTGAAAGATTAAACAATCTATATAACTATTTGAACCAAGAGCAGGAAAACTTAAAAGGCAGAGATGACATACTTTTTACCTAACTATTAAGAAGTATTATTTGTAAGCTGCTGGTTCTCAACCCTTGCTGTTTATCACAATCACCTTTGAAACTTCTAAAATTATAGATGTCCTGAACTTGTTCCAACTTTACTAAATCACAGTTCCTGACAAGGGACTGGGAGAAAGGAACATTTTCTTCCTTATACTAAGAACATAACTTTAGGCTGAGTGTATTTCTGACTATATTTCCTAGTAAGAGTCTCTTAACCCACATTCTGAAGTCAAATCAGCTGTGAAATACTACCTTCAATGTAGTATCTCCTTATGATTTGGAACATAATTAATCTACCATCTACTAATTTTGATTTACTGAAATTATTCTTTATAAGCCAAGTTGAATGAGTTTGATTTGGACACTTTGGCCATTTCTGGAAATAGGCAGAATCCTTACCTAGCAATCAAGCTAAATGCATGCCTGGCTACAGTGGTTTTTGGATTATTGAGGATCACACAAACTGACCTATTATTTCTACAGAATAAGAATCATTATCAAAGCTGATTATAAAACACTAACAATGCTACCTTGGAATTCTAAGTGTGAACATTTGCTTAACTAGCTATTTCCTCTTGGTTAAATATAAAGAAAAGAGGCTGCTATTAAATAAGAATGATTTCATCAGCTAAGCCACATAGGACATGTAAAACCTATGTGTGCTAAACATCACATAACATGTTTATACCTTAAGGTCATCACATTCCATATCTTCTCTAGGTTTACTCCACTGTTTTAAGTATTCCACATACTTTCGCTTTTCTTCACGTAACTTCTCTCTTTCCTAAAAATTTTTAAAAGTTAATAACAATTCATGTAAGAAATTTATATGGCAGCATCGGCATCTCCTGAGAACTTGTTAGAAATGCAAATACTTGGACCTTACCCCATACCTACTGAAGCAGTAACTCTGAGGTTAGGACTTAGCAACTGGTGTTCTAGCAAGCCCTTCTGGTGGTTTTTAATACACGCTAAAGTTTTAGAACCACTGATCAAAATAATACCTATCAAAATAATACTATAAAGACTGAAAATGGGCTGAGTGCAGTGGCTCACACATGTAATCCCAGCACTTTGGGAGTCAGAGTCAGGTGGATTACTTGACGTCAGAAGTTTGAGACCAGCCTGGCCAAAATGGCGAAACTCCATCTCTACTAAAAATACAAACACATATACATACACATATACATACATACACACACACACACACATATACACATATATGCATGCTGGGCGTGGTGGCACGCACCTGTTGTTCCAGCTACTCAGGAGGCTGAGGCAGAAGAAGCCTTGAACCCGGGAGGAGAGGGTTGGGGTGAACTGAGATCACACCACTGCACTCCAGCCTGGGCAGCTCTTGAATAAATATTAATTTAATCTGACTTGATCTATAGCTTTCCCTCTACTTCCTATCAATAAGATCCTAGCAAAATAAATTATTAGACTGCCTAAAATGAAACTTCCCCTTATGTCTGTAATACATTTGTCATTTTCAAGATTCATTTGAATCTGATAACAGCCTAGAGACACAAAGAGGGAACAATAATTAAAAGCAACAATATTAGAATAGATGGACTTATTTCTTGTAATTCAGGCTATTTCTCTTACTCACTCAGTCTTTTGAAACCCTTACTTTTTGATTCTGGTGTTTGAAATTGCAAGATAAATATTAACTGCTAAATGTCTCTAATAAAACAGTGTAAATCAAATATTTTACTATTTTTTCCAGTAAGTATACTTAATATGTTATTATTCTCTTCTTTGAAATTTAGGAAGAACAGAGGTTAACAGATGTGCACTTATCAAATTTTCAACATAAAACGCCTAGATAGTTACGGAACTTGCTGTAACTTGAATAGTCCGCTTAAATAAATTATCCACCCCCAACCTCAGAAATAATTCTTATAGGATCAAATAAGGTTAACATTCTAATTCATTGTTGCTAACAGTGTAAATAAGCACATGCTTGGGAAATACTTAGTTATGTGTATGTATAGAAAGTTTTAAAAATATTCTTAATCTTTGATTTATTCTACTTCTACAAATTTATCCTGGGACATAGTCCAAAAAAAAAGACTATTCAGAAATTTGAACACAGCAGTATGATTTAAAGCACTTAGCTATGACTATTTAATGAGTTATGCAGTCATTAAAAATTCCACTTAAGATTATTTAATAACATGAAAGAATGTTTATGATCATGTTAGATAAAAAAAGCATATAAAACTTTAAATGGTGAGTGATCTGTTTTTTTAAGGCAGAGGATAAAGACTAGAAATAAACAAATCAAAGTGTTAATTCTCTCTGGCCAGGTGCGGTGGCTCATGCCTGTAATCCTAGCACTTTGGGAGGTCGAGGCGGGCAGATCACTTGAGGTCAGGAGTTCGAGACCAGCCTGGCCAACATGGTGAAACCCCATCTCTACTAAAAATACAAAAATTAGCCTGGCGTGGTGGTGGGCACTTCTAGTCCCAGCCACTTGGGAGGCTGAGGCAGGAGAATTGCTTGAATCTGGGAGGCAGAGGTTGCAGTGAATCCAGATCAAGCCACTGCACTTCAGCCTGAGCAACAGAGTGACACTCCATCTCAAAAAAAAAAGTGTTAATTCTATCTCTAATGTTACCATCAGATTTCTGGTGATTTTTCTGTCCTCTATGTTTTCTGGAGTAAACTTATATTAGACTTCCTGCACCACCTTCACGGCCTATTTGACAAACATCTGGTTTCCGTTCCAAGATGGCCGGTCCAGTCTGCAGCTCCCAGCGTGATCAATGCAGAAGACGGTGATTTCTGCATTTCCAACTGAGGTACCTGGTTCATCTCATTGGGACTGGTGCCCATGGAGGGCGAGCCGAAGCAGGGCAAGCCGAAGCAGGGCGGGCCGAAGCAGGGCGGGCATCGCCTCACCCGGGAAGTGCAAGGGGTCAGAGGATTTTCCTTTCCTAGCCAAGGGGAGCCTTGACAGACTGCACCTGGAAAATCGGGACACTCCCGCCCAAATACTGCGCTTTTCCAACAGTCTTAACAAACGGCACACCAGCAGATTATATCCCGCGCCTGGCTCAGCGGCTCCCATGCCCACAAAGCCTTGCTCACTGCTAGTGCAGCAGTCTGAGATCGATCTGCGAGGCAGTAGCCTGGCAGGGGGAGGGGGCGTCCGCCACTGCTGAGGGGCGTGTCCGCCATTGCTGAGGCTTGAGTAGGTAAACAAAGCTGCTGGGAAAGCTCAAACTGGGCGGAGCCCACTGCAGCTCTGAAAGGCCTGCTGTGTCTGTAGACCACACCGCTGGGGGCAGGGTGTAGCTGAACAAAAGACAGCAGAAATTTCTACAGACTTAAACATCCCTGTCTGGCAGCTCCTAGCATGGTTTTTGAACTCTGAGAACAGAGAGACCGTCTCCTCAAGTGGGTCCCTGACCCCTGTGCAGCCTAATTGGGAGACACCTCCCAGTAGGGGCCAACTGACACATCATACGGGTAGGTGCCCCTCTGGGACGAAGCTTCCAGAGGAAGGATAAGGCAGCAATATGGGCTGTTCTGCAATATTTGCTGTTCTGCAGGCTCCACTGGTGATACCCAGGCAACCTCATCAAAAAACGAGCGAAGGACATGAACAGACACTTCTCAAAAGAAGACATTTATGCAGCCAAAAGACACATGAAAAAATGCTCATCACTGGTCATCAGAGAAATGCAAATCAAAACCATAATGAGATACCATCTCACAGCAGTTAGAATGGCAATCATTAAAAAGTCAGGAAACAACAGATGCTGGAGAAGATGTGGAGAAATAGGAATGCTTTTACACTGTTGGTTGGAGTGTAAACTAGTTCAACCATTGTGGAAGACAGTGTGGCGATTCCTCAAGGATCTAGAACCAGAAGTACCATTTGACCCAGCGATCCCATTACTGGGTATATACCCAAAGGATTATAAATCATTCTACTATAAAGTCACATGCACACATAGGTTTATTGTGGCACTTATTCACAATAGCAAAGACTTGGAACCAACTCAAATGTCCATCAATGATAGACTGAATTAACTAAATGTGGTGCATATACACCATAGAATACTATGCAGCCACAAAAAAGGATGAGTTCATGTCCTTTGCAGGGACATGAATGAAGCTGGAAACCATCATTCTCAGCAAACTATCACAAGGACAGAAAACCAAACACCGCATGTTCTCACTCACAGGTGGGACTTGAACAATGAGAACACTTGGACACAGGATGGGGAATATCATACACCAGGGCCTGTTGTGGGGTGGGGGGAGGGGGGAGGGATAGCATTAAGAGAAATACCTAATGTAAATGATGAGTTAATGGGTGCAGCAAATGAACATGGCACATGTATACCTATGTAACAAACCTGCACATTGTGCACAGGTACCCTAGAACTTAAAGTATAATTAAAAAACAAAATTCAAGGGAGACGACAGACAACTAAAATGAGCACAGAGCATGTAATATGATCCTCTAAGGCTACTTGTGAATATCCCAAGAAATCTCTGAAAATGACTGACTTTGGAGGAAACCAGCTATAGAATTCTCTAAGGAATATGTATCACTGAAGACCACAATCAAAGATTTGCTGAAACACTATTATTACACCTTATTTTTCAAGTAGGATAAGAACATTATTCATTTTTTTTTTTTGAGACGGAGTCTTGTTCTGTTGCCCAGGCTGGCATGCAATGGCGTGATCTTGGCTCACTGTAACCTCCACCTCCCATGTTGAAGCGATTCTCCTGCCTCAACCTCCTTCGTAGTTGGGATTACAGGCGCATACTACCATGCCCGGCTAAGTTTTGTATTTTTAGTAGAGATGGGGTTTCACCGTCCTGGCCAGGCTGGTCTCGAACTCCTGACCTCATGATCTGCCTGCCTTGGCCTCCCAAAGTGCTGGGATTACAGGCGTGAGCCACTGCACCCGGCCTATTTTATTTTTCAAACTGCGTATTTTACCTCTTAAAGGTTTACATATAAACTTTTACATATATCATCTTCCCTAAATTTGGAAGTCTAAACAATGAAATCATTTAGAACTGCATTCTAAAAGAGGTTTTAAGTGATGCGTAAAGGCATGTTAAATTTTCCAAAGCAAAAGGGAGATAAACCAATCAACTTTCTATGCACACTCATAAATGTGAATGAAAGTAGTAAAAGCATTTAAAAATCAACCATGGATGTAGATATGTAAAGTAGTATTACTATATGTAGAGAGTATAGCTAATATACTCAAATGAATACCTTTTCTCTTTCTACTTTAAGCCTCTCTTTTTCTTCTTTTTTCTTTAGTCTCTCTTCTTCAACAATTTTTTTCAATTCTTCCCTCTTTTTCTCTTTATCTTCTTTTTCTTTTTTCTTCGCTTCTAGGGCATCTGCTTTTTCTCTTTTTAATTTAGCCTTTTCAAAAGCTGTGAAGAAAAATCAAACTTAGAACTATATATATAGACAAAATAACACTTGGCAATTTTTTTGATTAACAACAGAATCCTTGAAATAATTTAAAGTTAAATGAGATTAGTAGAGACTCTTAAAATTCCTACAGGGAGCCAGCAGATTATTAAAACAGGAAAAGCAAATTGCCTAAGTTTATGACAAACTACAGTACTGGGACAAACATATCTGTGCCTTTGAAAGCCCTAATACCCAAAGTGTGATCTGAAGACCAGCAGCAAGGTTATCATCACCTTGTTAAAAAATGCAGAATCTCATTCCCCCACCAGACCTACTAATTTAGAATCTTCATCATTTTGACAAGATCCCCAAGTGATTCATATGTACATTCAAGTTTGGGAAGCAATGTTTTAAAAGGCTGTGTGAATCAAACAAAATAGCCCCAGTTTGTAAGCCCTGGAAACTCAAACTTCTGCTTAATCTAGCACTAAGCAATTTAATAGGGAATATGCAAGACCATGAAATTTTAAGAGATGAAGCGGTCTTATTTATAAAACAAGCAAACAAACAAATAAACAATAGTTATCTGATAGAAAAAATAACTGCACTTCAAAACAATTAACCAGAAACATGCCATTTCGGAAACATCCCCCACTCAGGCACAGAGAAATATTCTTTCTTATTCCTAATTAGCTTTTGGAAACAATGTTAAAACTCACCCAGTGACTTCATTTCTTCTTGTTTCAAAAGTTTATCTCTTTCTTTAGTAGCTTTGCTCCTATAACTTGCAAGAGTCTGTTTATTAGCAACATTGTCCTCCTAAAAAACAAACCAAAATAGTATGCCTGGTTCTTATAGTAAGAATAAAAAGCAAAAAATTTAAAACTCTCACCAATTACACTTTCTTTATACTAAAATGATTTTTTTATTTTTTTGAGACAAAGTCTCGCTCTATCCCCCAGGCTGGAGTGCAGTGGTGTGATCTCGGCTCACTGCAACCTCTGCCTCCTGGGCTCAAGTGATTCTTCTCCCTCAGCCTCTCGAGTAGCTGGGATTACAGGCATGTGCCACCACACCTGGCTAATTTTTTTTGTATTTTTAGTAGATACAGGGTTTTGCCATGTTGGCCAGGCTGGTCTTGAACTCCTGACCTCAAGTGGGCTACTCACCTCAGCCTCCCAAAGTGCTAGGATTACAGGTGTGAGCCACTGTGCCCAGTCTAAAATGAGTTTTTATTCTAAAGTATAATTGGGCCGGGCACAGTGGCTCATGCCTGTGATCCTAGCATTTTGGGAAGCCACGGCGGGTAGAATACTTGAGGTTGGGCGTTTGAGAGCAGCCTGGCCAACATGGTGAAACCCCATCTCTATTAAAAATGCAAAAATTAGCTGGGCGTGGTGGCATGCACCGGCAGCCCCAGCTACTCAGGAGGCTGAGGCAGAACTGCTTGAACCCAGGAGGTGGAGGTTGCAGTGAGCCAAGATCGTGCCACTGCACTCCACCATGGGTGACAGAGTGAGACTCCATCTCAAAAAAAAAAAAAAAAAGTGTTACTGAACTGTTAATAACTCTAATCTTAGTAATAAACAGAACATGAGTTAACTCTGTAGCTCTATAAATTATTACAAGAATATCTCAGGAAAAACTGGTAATATATAGAAAGAGCCTTAAAAATGCATTAGAAAAACAAACTTTCAGCTTACTTTATAAACTAGATGGTGTAAATATCAAATATAAAAGATGCAGAAGAAAGACATACCAGAAAAATTCTTGTGGCCAATGTCAAATTTTATTTTTATTTTATTTCTTCTAAGAATGTCTCTAACCTAATTAATTTGTGTAGTTTTTTGTTTTGTTTTGTTTTTAAGATGGAGTCTTGGCTTTGTTGTCCAGGCTAAAGTGCAATGTGGCATGATCTGGGCTCACATTAACCTCAGCCTCTGTCTGCCTCCCGGGTTTGAGCAATTCTCGTGCCTCAGGCTCCTGTATTTTTAGTAGAGACAGAGTTTTGCCATGTTGTCCAGGCTAGTCTAGAACTCCAAGACTCAAATGTCCACCCACCTCAGCCTCCCAAAGTACTGGGATTACAGGCAAGAGCCACTGTGCCCGGCTGCATTATTGCTTTTTTAAAGCCCCCTATAGCTTCTTCCTGTCAGAATTTATTGCTCTTTATTTTACACTTCAATCCCATAGTTTATTCCCTGCTTTACATTTCAGTAATTGCTTATGTGCTTGCTTCCACTTTGGTATAGAATCCTTGTGGTATGAAAGTCATATCTAATTCACACCTGAAACTTCTACAAGCCTCATGGCTGAGCAGTTATCAACATATAGTACACACTTACATACTTTTTGGTGAGGTAATGAGTTTCTTCCTCTAGGCTATGGATGTGAGGGGAGACAAACATACTTCTTGATTCTGAATACTGTTTTACTAACAGTGAAAATGTAGTTTTAATCAATTCTGTACTTACTTGACTAATACGTATTCGTTTGGGAGGTCTCCCTCTTCGTCTGTTAGCAGGACTGAAGATAAATGTGGGTGGATCATCAGGGAAGAAATAAGAAAAATCTTGTTCTGCTATTTTATACGTTGAAAGAGAAGATGCCTTAATAAAACAAAGACATAGGGTACAATAATAACACATTAGTAAACAACATACAGATATGCCCTAACATGTCATATGGCCACTATTAATGCTGTTAAAAGATCAGGATAGGCTGGGCACAGTGGCTCATGCCTGTAATCCCAGCACTTTGGGAGGCCAAGGTGGGCGGATCATGAGGTCAAGAGATCGAGACCATCCTGCCCAATATGGTGAAACCCCATCTCTACTAAAAATACAAAAATTAGCTGGGTGTGGTGGCACACGTCTGTAGTCCCAGGTACTCGGGAGGCTGAGGCAGGAGAATCACTTGAATCTGGGAGGTGGAGGTTACAGTGAGCAGAGATCGTGCCACTGCACTCCAGCCTGGTGACAGAGTAAGACTCCATCTCAGGAAAAAAAAAAAAAAAAAGATAAGGATAAAAACATTAGAATTTTATGCATTATTGTGTAGTAAAATACATTTTAGTTGGTTTAACCAATCCTTTTTCCACTATATAATTAATTAGCCTTACCAGAAAGAAAACTACAATTCAAAGATTACAATAAAATACCTCAAGAATGGTTGTACAGTTTCTTGTATTTCAAAATTACATATATATTATACAATAATTTGTTTTGCTTTGACAAATTTTGTGAGATTTTCTACATAAATGAATAATCAATCTATGTAAATGAATAATCAATCCATATATTTAACATTAAAAATCTACTGTATTAACCTGATAAATTTTTCTTAACCATTTGCCAACTGCTGAACATTTATTTAGATTTTCCTCCCAGGGTAGAGTAATAACTTAACTACTTAATATATCAAATTTCCCATTACATCCCTCTAGTCTTGATAAAAGCAGAAATACTTGCAAATTCCTATAAAGCTTAAACAAAGAATTTAAGTTCAGAAGTCAACCTCATTCTTGCCAGAAATGGTGTGGTTCTAGAATAATTATTAAATCCAAGAGTTTATCTCCTTTTACCTTGTATCTAGAATTTGTTTGCCTTTTAAAGTTTTTTTATTTTAATTTTATTTACGTATTTATTTATTTTGAGACAGAATCTTGCTCTGTCATCCTGGCTGGAGTGTAGTGGCATGATCTCGGCTCACTGCAACTTCTGCCTCCTAGGTTCAAGTGATTCTCCTGCCTCAGTCTCCGGAGTAGCTGAGATTACAGGTGCGTGCCACCACATCTGGCTAATTTTTGTATTTTTAGTAGAGACAGGGTCTCACCATGTTGGCCAGGCTGGTCTCGAACTCCTGACCTCAAGTGATCTGCCCGCCTTGGCCTCCCAAAGTGCTGGGATTATAGGCATAAGCCACTGCGCCCAGTCTTGCTTACCTTTTATCCATGTGCAACCCTAGACTTTTTGTTATTTTTGACCTAATGGCCAAGATCATCATTCTTCCTCTCAAACAAGTGAACAAAAGCAAGTGCCATTTACTGAAATACCTTTCAGGAAATGTGTGAGAAAATAATGACACAAAATACAAAAAGTTAACAAAACAGAAAAGGGCATTTTGTGTATAATTATTTTTGTAGGTAGAGCACAGCTTTAAACACCTGGAATTCCACCAGTTCTGGCCATGATAATAAATCAAGAATCTATCAAAATTTCCCATTAAAGAAGATTTCATTAAAATGATCATATTCCATCCCACATAACCTCTGAATTATGTGGGGTAACAGGATTATCTACAGAATAGAATTATGTAATTGTCTACAGAATTGCACCTTAAATATGAAATAAAGCACATGGGTGGTTTCTTCCCAAATATCACACTCATAAAGGACAAAATACGTTTTAGTACATTAATTGCCAAAGTTCCTTATTCATACACACAATACACAAAACCCACATCTTTGTGTACTTGTAGGTACTCCTAACAGCAGTCTATGCTCACCAAAACTGGTTATCAAACTTTGTGTGCTTGCTCACAAAGTGCTGTGCTGACATAATTTGGCTCTGTGTCCCCACCCAGATCTCATGTGGAATTGTACTCCCCAGTGTTAAAGGGCAGGCCTGGTAGGAGGTGACTGAATCATGGAGCAGGCTTCCCCCTTGCTGTTCATGAGATCTGGTTGTTTGAAAGTATGTAGCACCTCCCCACTTCACGCTGTCTCCTGCCAGCCATGTGAAGATGTGCTTGCTTTCCGCCATGATTGTAGGTTTCCTGAGGCCTCCCCAGAAGCAGAAGACTGTACAGCCCACAAAACTGTGAGCCGATTAAACCTCTTTTCTTTATGAATTACCCAGTCTCAGGTATGTCTTTATAGCAGTGTGAGAATGGATTAATACACCAGCATATCCATTAATAATCTTCTATTACACTCTAAGTGAAAAATGTTTATTGTGACCTTAATTCCCATTTATTTATTAAGTTGAGCTTCTTTCCATGTTCATTGACTTTTTCCTTGGTGAAATATTTGCTGATGTCTTTTATCACCATTTTCCAACTGGGTCATCTTTGCTCATTGATGTGTAAGAAATCTTTGCAAATTAGAGGAATTGGCCAACTGGCTGTTTACAATATACATATACAACTATTCACATATATCGATTGCCTACCACGTGTCAGGCACTGTTCTAGCCATTTATTGCAAGTATCTAAATCATTAAAACTTTTTGTAAGCATCATTTAATATGGCTGCCTGATAATGCTATAGACAGAGCATAATTGAATCTTATCAAGGCAGATACATAAATATGCTCACATTTTTAAAAAATTATTTTTCAGATGACGCTATCTTACGTTTTCAAGTTTTTATATTTCATCCACGGTGAATTTTAGTCATATCTATTTGACCATTTTCCTACTGGGGTGCTTATGTTTCTCTAGTTAATTTGCGTTCTTCATGGTATTTACTCAAGGTATTTTTCCCCCAGCGCTTGCCCTTGAAATCTACGCATGACTTTTTTTTTTTTTTTTTTTTTTTTTTTTTCCCTTAGACGGAGTCTCCTGTTGCCCAGGCTGGAGTGCAGTGGCGCAATCTTGGCTCACTTATTCATGACATTTTAAAACCTATGTTTATGCTCAATCTCATCCTTGGTATTTTTTTTTCTATTTCTCCTAAGTACCTCATCATGTTTAACATTAAAATTTGTTTCATTTCTTTTGAGTTAGATTTAACTTTATTATTCCAATAGTTAACCAAGTGTCCATTTTTATTTATCAATCTTGCCTCTAGAGACCTGAAATGTTAACTTTTCGCATAAACTCATTCTTTTTTTTAAAGTTTCTCTTCTTTTTAAACATTTATATACAGTGAAATGCACAAATCTAACACATGCAGGAGCTGATTTGTGACAAATGCATACATCTCTCTAACCCATGCTACTGCCTTTTTAAACTTTTATTTTAAGTTCAGGGGTGCATTTGCAGGTTTGTTACATAGTTAACATGTGTCATGGGGGTTCTGTTGTGCAGATTACTTTATCACCCAGGTTTTAAGCACGTGCCCATTAGTTATTTTTTCCCATCCTCTCCCTCCTCCCACCTTCTGATAGGCTGAAATCCCAGGCTCAAGTGATCCTCCCACCTCAGCCTTCGGAGTAGCTGGGACTACAGGCATGAGGCTCCATTCTATTGCTTTTTTCACTTAGTGTTTCTTTATCCCAATAAAAGTTGAATATTTTGCATTTTAAAAAATTACTTTGAGTTTTACCATTTAACTTTTTATTTAGTGTGCAATGTGAAATCTCTAAAACTTGACTTTTTCCTCTCTTAATGGTTATAGACAAAATATAATCTGTCTGCTTAGTATTAGCATGATACTTTTTATTTTTATTTATTATTATTATTATTATTATTATATTATTTTGAGACAGGGTCTCACTCTGTTGTCCAGGCTGGAGTGCAGTGATACAATCACAGCTCACAGCAGCCTTGACCTCTCCAGGCTCAGGTGATCCTTTTACCTCAGCTTCCTAAGTAGCTGGGACTACAGTTACCCACCACCACACCCAGCTAATTTTTCTAATTTTTGTAGATACAGGGTTTGCCATGTTTCCCAGGCTGGTCTCCAGGCTGGTCTCCTGGGCTCAAGCAGTATGTACACTTTGGCCTCCTGAAGTGCAAGGATTACAGGAGTAAGCCACGGTGCCCAGCCAATGCTCTTTTTATTATACAGTGTTCTGTTATCTAGTAGGCTCTGTTTAGCATTGTTCTTTGAATCTGTCTATTCTTTGTAAGCGAGAACCACACTATAGGTATTAGGAAGCTATAGTTGCCCCACCTGATAACTTTTCTTTTTCCAAATTTTCTATTTTCACCTGTCCTTGTTGATCTTTTTTATAAGTGGTAGTAACTGAACCACCTAGCGATTCCAGCAATTTTAGAAATAGTAATTAATCCAATATTTTCCAAAAGTACTAAAAATTGGCTCCAGATTAAAAGAGAGCAATCTTTAATCATCTTTGAAATAACATTTCAGCAATGTTATAACTTTATAACACTACCCATTTTGTTTTCTGTCTTCCAACAAATAATTTCATTATTTGATTACCTTTATTTTAATGACTCCATCTTGTGGTTCACAGTGTTGCTTCAGAAAAAGCTTTAGTTTATCACGAGAAAATAGGTGTTTTCTCCGGCTACAGGAGGCAAGGAAGTCAAAGAGGGGTAGTGTTAGCATCAAAGAGTTCAACCCCAACTCCATAATCTCTGTAAATTTGTAACCTGAATTTCAGAAAGCCTAGGAATCAAAGGACACACTTCATCTTCTAACAGTATTTATGTAGAAGTTACAAGAAACTTTTACAGAGGTATTTATTAGGAAGTTATAAGATCTACATGAGTGAATCTATTATAAAAAGTCTATTACAAAAACAGCAATATGCATTTGTTGTTTAGGGGCCACTGAGAAAACAAACTTCAAGAGCCGGGCGCAGTGGCTCACGCCTGTAATCCCAGCACTTTGCGAGGCCGAGGCGGGTGGATGACGAGGTCAGGAGATCGAGACAATCCTGGCTAACACGGTGAAACCCTGTCTCTACTAAAAATACAAAAAATTAGCAGGGTGTGGTGGCGCGTGCCTGTAGTCCCAGCTACTCGGGAGGCTGAGGCAGGAGAATAGCATGAACACAGGAGGCAGTGAGCCAAGATCACACCACTGCACTCCAGCCTGGGCGACAGAGCAAGACTCTGTCTCAAAAAAAAAAAAAAAAAAAAAAAAAAGAAAAAAAAAAGAAAACAAACTTTAAGGAAAATATACTATAGAGAGTAAATCAAATTTTATAAAATTAGATTACCCCTACAAGTATAACCATTAAAATTCTCTTAAAAATTAAAATCAGGCCAGGCACAGTGGCTCACACCTGTAATCCCAGCGCTTTGGGAGGCTGAGGAGGGTGGATCACTTGAGGTCAGGAGTTCGAGACCAGCCTGGCCAACATGGTGAAACCCCATCTCTACTAAAAATACAAAAAAAATTAGCTGGGCGGTAGTGGCACATGCCTGTAATCCCAGCTACTCAGGAGGCTTAGGGTGGAGAATCGCTTGAGCCTGGGAGGCCGAGGGTGCAGTGAGCCGAGATCGTGCTGCTGCACTCTAGTCTCGGAGACAGAGTGAGACTCTCTCTCAAAAAAACAAAGCAAAACAAAACAAAAAAAATTAAAATCAGTAGACTACCACAAATCATATTAAGTGCTGCAAATCAATATTCAAGTGGATATTGTAAACAAAGTTGAACATAGCTTGTATCAAATTTTAAAACATTTTGTATTTAAATCTCATGACAACCAGCAAATTAGTGGGATGAAAATTAAAAGAGGCTTAAAATTAATATTCTAAAACATACTGTTTTTTATTCTCCCTTGCCCCCCAATTAAAAACAACCACAAGAGTACCAAACACCACCACAAACAAAACAAAACCAATAGAAAAGAAATAGAAGTATTTTTGGGAAAAAGTAAATGTTTTAATTGAGTTCAATGTATTCCTTTCAAGAAAAAGCCGTTAAAAGCTCCTATAAGTGAATAAACAATATATGATTTTTAAGTAGTGGCCTCCCCAAAAATGTATACAGTTAGCCCTCCATATCCTTAGATCAAAAGTATTTGGAGAAAATAAAAACTGCATCTGTACTAAACATGTGCAGACTTTTTTTGTTGTCAGTATTCCCTAAACAATACAGTATAACAATGATTTACACTTCATTTACATTGTATTAGGTATTATAAGTAATCTGGAGATGATTTAAAGTATATGGGAAGATGTGTGTAGGTTAAATGCAAATACTACACCATTTTATGAAACTTGAACATTCAAAGATTTCCCTCCCACACAGATAACCAAGGATGACTATATTCTTTTCCTAGACTTAAAGCTCCATGAGAACAAGGACTCTGCTATATCTCTGCAAGCTGGTAAAGAGAAGGTAATTACTTGTTGACTACTGAAGAAACTAGTCCTCAAGGACTTCATTAGTTTACATGGTAGCTACCAGCCACATATTGTTTATTTATAAATAAAATTAAAAACTCAGTTCCCTCATTCTTTCTAGCTACATTTCAAATGCTCAATAGTGACACATGGCTGTTGGACAGCATACATGTAACATTTCCATTATAAAAGAAAGTTCTACTTGTCAGTGCTACTCTAGCATATCAAGTCTTCTTCTTTATTAGAGGAATATTACCATCTCTTTATTTAAAAAAAAGTATTGTACTATTTTTTGATGCTAGCAAAGAGCTATAAGTCACTTAAGTCTTTTATTATGAAGTATAACTTTCTCACCTTGTAATTCTTTGGCTTACCAATTAGGAAGAAAATGAGCTAACCAAGACTGTAACCATGGCCTAGCAGAATAATTATATTTAAAGTATAAGTCAAAAAGTAAATAGAAAAATGAAAAATATTAAATAGGGAATTACATTATGTAAATAACATATCCTGAACTAAAGGCAAAAGAAAAAAACTCAACTGTGAATAAGGAAAATATCTGTAGTCTCAACAATTGCTATTCATTAGCCCATAAACTAAACAAATTTTTAGAAGTTTGAATAATCAAACATTAGTTTTAGAATATTATTTTTGAATATAAAGTAAAATGTAGAATGCTCTAGAGATCTTAAACTAATGATGAGCCCCCCAAAACCAACCAACCAACAAACCACACACACCTCAATACAGCCACAGAAAGTGATATATCTATCTCAGGATTCTCTTAATACTTATATTATTATCACTTTCGTTTGCATACATGAATATATATGGAACAAAAGGGATGAGAACATAAGCAAAAATTATTTTACACTAAATGAAATACAAGACTGACTCCTAGGTGGCAGGTTGATAGCTGGCTGATATCATCTTGCTTTCAGATGACTAAGAGCCTAAACCCAACAGACAACAATAGGGATTTTCCTAAAATATATCTGTATAACCTAAAGCCAGTTCTTTTATGTATTAACTACTCACTAAAGCAGCTTCTTACATTAACTTCTGTCTCCTTTGATTAGGCCTCAAACAGGAACTTTTTAAAGATACTCATTTTTTATGATTTAACTTTCTTAATGAATAGGAAAAAACTGATCAAATGTTTGTCTAATGAATACTACAAACGTGACGTTTATAAGCACCTTTATTAACATTAAAAATTGAGTTATCTCATGAAAAGTACTTCATAAATAGGACCCTTTTTAATTCTTTAGATAGAAGACTATTTGGGGTTAGTCATCTAAACAAACGGCTCAATAAGTCCATTAGGATTTTTTTTTTTTAATAGAGACAGGGTCTTGCCACGTAGTCCAGGCTGGTCCTGAACTCCTGGCCTCAAGTGATCCTCCTGGCTTGGCCTGTCAAAGTGCTAGGATTACAGACATGAGCTACTGCACCTGGCCTCCATCAGGATTCTTAGGATTTATTTTAATCAGTCTATGAACATATAAATGTACATTTATTTTTAAGAAGGAAAGCAACACTTTGGGAGGCCGAGGCGGGCGGATCACGAGGTCAGGAGATCGAGACCATCCTGGCTAACACGGTGAAACCCCGTCTCTACTAAAAATACAAAAAAAAATTAGCCGGGCGTGGTAGCGGGCGCCTGTAGTCCCAGCTACTCGGGAGGCTGAGGCAGGAGAATGGCGTGAACCCGGGAGGCGGAGCTTGCAGTGAGCCGAGATCGCGCCACTGCACTCCAGCCTGGGCGACAGAGCGAGACTCCGTCTCAAAAAAAAAAAAAAAAAAAGAAGGAAAGCAATCACAGTACTTCCCATTTGTTCTACATCAGACCTTCTTAATCTAACATACATAATTATTCTACTTTAAACTACTAGTGAGAAGATAGTGAGTTTTACCTGATTTGTGTTGCTTTAACAATAGCAGACTCATGTAATTCTTTTTTAGTGGGTTGCACTTTATACTTGAATAGTAAGGGATCAATTGCATCTTTTTTCTTCCTAAAAAGAAGAGGGAAAAGACACAAATCAGTTAATAATTTGGAAAATGAAATTTTAAATGAAAACCTAGTTTCTAAGAATATACTATAATAAAGTCACATATTTCAAAATTTTTGTTTGTTTTTGAGATGGAGTCTCACTCTTGTTGCCCAGGCTGGAATGCAATGGTGCAGTCTCAGCTCACTGCAACCTCCGCCTCCTGGGTTCAAACTATTCTCCTGCCTCAACCTCTTAAGTAGCTGGGATACAGGCATGCACCACCATGCCCAGTTAATTTTGTATTTTTGGTAGAGGTAGCGTTTCACCATTGGTCAGGCTGGTCTCGAACTACTGACCTCAGGTGATCTGCCTACCTCGGCCTCCCAAAGTGCAGGGATTACAGGCATGAGACACTGTGCTTGGCCACATATTTCAAAATTTTAAAATTTTATTTTTTTTTAAGAGACAGAGTCTCGCCTTGTCACCCAGGCTGGAGTGCAATGGAATCATCAAAGCTGAGTGCAGCCTCAAACTCCTGGCCCCCAGAGATCCTCCTACCTTGGCGTCCCAAAGTGTTGGCATTACAGGCATGAGCCACTGTACATGGCCATGCATTTTTACTTTAACTGGGGTTTTATAAGTTACTGATCCCTGCCTCCACCATTCTATTAGCCAAAACAGAAAAAAGCACTATTTTGTTTTAGGTAGGTATTTTAGCTACTCATTCACTACATTTTCTTTGGGTGAAGAAAGTAACTAGAGATGAAGCATAGAGTACCCAGTTTAAAGAGTAAAAAATAAAAATAAAAAAAGTTCTTGGATTTGCTTTTAAACTTTATTTACAGCTATATAATCCAAGAATAAAAATGGAGACAATGTAGTTTAATTGACCAAGAGACTACACATTTAATCCCTACCCCCCACCAACTTCACATCTTTTCTTCCCTTTGAGGGTATTCATTTATTTATTCAATAGTTAAGAGCCCGCAATATGCCAGAAACTACTCTAAATAGTGAAGATTCAGCAGTCAACAAAATAGAAACAGTGACGACATACAGGCAAACAAAAACATATACAACAGGAGAAGTGATAAGTGCTATGAAGAGAACAGAGTGCAGGGTGGGGGAGCCATTATTTTATACAGATAGTGATCTCTGATAAGTTGACCGAGTATGCCTTCAAAGAGGTTGATATTTAAGCAGAGATCTGGGGGGAGGGGGGGAACAAAAAAAAGGGAGCAACTCATGAAAAACCTTGGGGAAATGAATTTTTTAAAAAAGAGAAAAAAAGTAAAAACCCTGAGGTGGAAGGAGGCATGCACAATTTAGACAAGTAGCAGAATGAATAAGGAAAATGAAAGAAGATTCAGAGATGTAGCAGCAGTGCCAGATTATGAGACTTTGGATATTGAGTAGTCACTAGAGGATTTTTAATAATAAGGTGATAATGACTTAACTTACACTTCAGAAGGATCACTCTGGCTGCTATGTGGAAAAGACACTCTGGGGAAGACACTCTGGGGCAAGAGTGTAAACAGGAATACCAGTTAGAAAGCTACTGAGAACTGATTGCAGCATGGACTTAAATGGAAGTAGCAGCAATAGAGAGAAGAGGTAGGATTCTGAAAATGCCACCTCTGTGAATGTAAAGAGGATGTAAGTGGGGGTTATAGAGAAGAGCAGAAAATGATATGGTAAGATGATTAAGAGAAGCATTGGCAATGAGAATAAGATATAAAGTTACATAAATATAGCACACATAAAGCAGGGAAAGTGTTTAACACAAAAGGGATATGATACAATTAAACAAGTAAAACTAGAGTATTTACCTACAATAGCATTAAATTCTAAGTTGGAAGGCCAAGTAACTTTACACTAAGACTCAGTATATACATAAAGCAGTAGATGTATTTAAATATGCACCTGTACTATATGGAGTATCTAGTATTTTCTATTCTATTAAAGTTCATTACCAAGTTAATTTCACAACCTACGTGGGGCCATAACAACCTGTGGTATGAAAAGCACTGTTCCAAGAGAACAGATCAAATAGAGAATTCTAAATGTAAAGAAAGAAGCATTGCTGGCCGGGTGTGATGGCTCACACCTGTAATCGCAGCACTTTGTGAGGCCAAGGCTTGTGGATCACTTGAGCTGAGGAGTTTGAGACCAACCTGGGCAACATGGGGAAACCTACAAAACACACACACACACACAAAACCTAGCTGGATATGATGGCATGTGTGTGTGGTCCCAGCTACTTTGGAGGCTGAGATGGGAGGACCACTTGAGCCTGACTGGAGGCTTCAGTGAGTTGTGATTGTGTCACTGCACTCCAGCCTGGGTGACAGAGCAAGACCCTGTCTCAAAAAACAAACAGGCTGGGCACAGTGGCTCACGCCTGTAATCCCAGCACTTTGGGAGGCCGAGGCAGGTGGATCACCTGAGGTCAGGAGTTGGAGACCAGCCTGGCTAACATGGTGAAACCCCGTTTCTACTAAAAATACAAAAAGTTAGCCAGGTGTGGTGGTGAGTGCCCGTAATCCGAGCTACTCAGGAGGCTGAGGCAGGAGAATCGCTTGAACTGGGAGGCAGAGGTTGCAGTGAGCCGAGATTGTGCCACTGCATTCCAGCTTGGGCAACAAGAGCGAAACTCCGTCTTCAAAATAATAATAACAATATGATAAAATAAAAAACAAATGAAGCAACGAGAAGAGTTCTCAGTAACAAAATTTCAGCCAGGTGTGGTGGCTCACACCTGTAATCCCAGCACCTTGGGAGGCTGAGGCAGGCAGATCATGAGGTCATTAGTTTAGTTTGCGACTAGCCTGGCCAACATGGTGAAACCTCGTCTCTACTGAAAATACAAAAATTAGCCGGCCTTGGTGGCCTGCGCCTGTAGCCCCAGCTACTTAGGAGGCTGAGGCAGGAGAACTGCTTGAACCCAGAAGGCAGAGGTTGCAGTGAGCCGAGGTCGCACCACTGTACGCTAGCCTGGGCAACAGAGCAAGAGTCTGTATCAAAAAAAAAAAAAAAAGAAAGAAAATTTATTGAAATAAAGAAAAGGAAAAACAAGTGAGTTTTAATGAATTAGCAGCAGTTTAAGAACAAGAAAATTATGTTAATACTTTTTGAATAGGTCTCAACTTAGCAACTAACCACTACCATTTTATAAGAGCTTGATCAAGTATATTAAGTTGTACTTAAAATTATTACCAGTGGCTATATCTAATTATAAATGTTATAAATTTATATTTTACTATGCATTATATATTAACATATAAATATATTTTATATAACCAATTAAATACACAAAAAATCTTATTTCCCCCACATTTTAGTGAATTATAAAATAATATACTAACAGGAGAGAAAACCAAGATGTGAGTAGCAATTCCTAAAAATTTAGATTCTGAGTATTCAGATATTGGTATACAGCCTAGAAAACTTGTATATGGACCTTTTTTGGGGGAGACAGGGTCTCACTCGGTGGTCCAGGCTGGAATACAGTGGCGCAATCATGGCTCACTGCTGCTTCAACCTCCCAGGCTCAAGTGATCCTCCTATCTCAATCTCCCGGGTAGCTGGGTCTGCAGGCATGTGCCACCCATGCCCGGCTAATTTTTTGTATTTTTTTTTTGTAGAGACAGGGTTTCTCCACATTGCCCAGGCTGGTTTAGAACTCCAGGGCTCAAGCAATGCTCCCACCTCAAGCCTCCCAAAGTGCTGGGATTACAGGTGTGAGCCACCGTACCAGACCTTATCTTTTTTTTTTTTGAGACAGTTTTGCTCTTGTTGCCCAGGATGGAGTGCAATGGTGCGGTCTCGGCTCACTGCAACCTCCGTTTCCTGGGTTCAAGAGATTCTCCTGCCTCAGCCTCCCGAGTAGCTGGGATTACAGGTGCCCGCCACCACACTTAGCTAATTTTATGTATTTTTAGTAGAGACAGGGTTTCACTATGTTGGCCAGGCTGGTCTCGAACTCCTGACCTCAGGTAATCCACCCACCTTGGCCTCCCAAAGTGCTGGGATTACAGGCGTGAGCCACTGCGCCTGGCCACAGACTATATCTTAATGGATTTAAGGCTGTAAAATGTGCGAGTTTATATGTGCAAACAATTATCTTTTACTTTTCTTGCTGTACCATGAAATTCATTTGTGAAGATAAATAGAAATTTTTTTCTAATCAGTGAAAATATTCTTACTGGGGCTTTGCTATCTATAATACTTATGCAAAATTCTATATAAAATAAAATCCTAATTGCATTCTTCCCAAAGAAGCACAATTACTGGAGACCAAGAAAAACTGCTTCTTATAATATGAATTCACCTACAAGATAGAAACTACAAGGATAATATTTTTTAAAAACTTACATTTTAATCATTTTTCTTGCTACCCAAAGCCTTGGCCTAAATAGTTTAATCAAGTTGAATTTAGTGATCTCAATTATGATGGTGACTCACCATTTTATTACCAACAAGTGTAGACCTGTGTTTAGTTCTACAACAAGCAAACATCAAATATTGTACTAATAAAATCAAAACACCATTCCGATTATTCATTCACAACAAAAATTCACAAATGTTTATTTCAATATGCCTAGTTATATATGTAAATTTTAATTCTACTTTGATTTTACCATAATGGGAGTTGTTTTTCCTAATATATTATGAACATTTGACAATAAAGTTATAAAAAATTAAACAATTTTCTGTATCAGCACCACAGAAATGACCAAAAAAACTTGTATACTTTCAACATAAAGGTTTCTTTTAAGAGAAATCATCAAATTGTGTTCACAACTATTCTACAATGACAACCCACTAAATGATTAGGCACAGGAGATATATATATGTATAAAAATTTTAAATGCTCATGTTATTTCTCACGCATTAAGTTTCCATCCATGGAACTACAAACAGCAAAACAATTAGGTCTGCTTCTTTAAAAATAACACTCAGATTTCATTTATCTTACTAACGATTAGTCAAGTTATAATGACGGCTAGACTATACTGCATGAAAGTACATATATTTTGAAGCTACATACATATTATTCCAGACCTTTTTTTTTTTTTTGAGATAGTGTCTTGCGCTCTGTCACCCAGGCTGGAGTGCAATGGTGCAATCTCAGCTCACTGCAACCTTCGACTCCTGGGTTCAAGTGATTCTCCTGCCTCAGCCTCCCAAGTAGCTGGGACTACAGGCACGTGCCACCACGCCTGGCTAATTTTTTGTATTTTTAGTAGAGATGGGGTTTCACCGTGTTAGACAGGATGGGCTTGATCTCCTGACCTCGTGATCCACCCGCCCTGGCCTCCCAAAGTGCTGAGATTTATAGGCGTGAGCCACCACGCCCAGCCCCAGATGTTTCTAAAATAGTTTGCCCTTGTACTCCTGCAAATCACCATCAGGACAGGATAGGTAACCAAAAGTGTACTCATGTATTCATGTACTATTTTCAGGTCAGGCTAAAGGATTTTCTATAATGTACTTCAGCTTTTGTTATGTGTTTAGAGATGGTTCCATAAAACTTGATCCATTGTAAAAAATAAGCAGCAGCCTGATAGCTTTAAATCACAATAACAGATTATATTATTAGAAAGCATCATTCACATACTAATCTGAGCTGCTACAAATACCGTATTTGGTTTCTTTTATAAATTCTAAAAGCAACTACACAAACTCACCTATACCTGGCACATCTGGCTACTAAAATCAGATGGAAAACTAGTGACTGTCTGAGTCAGGACTGTCTATCAATTTAGTTCAGATTCCAGAGAATTTGTGATTGTAGATCAACTTCATTATTTGGCTGTTAACAGGGGAAACCTGTATCAAGTAATTACACACAATGTGATCTCACCAAATAGTAAGGATATTTACATATAAATTTTCTTTAAAAATCTATTAGTAATTTTTGAGTGAAAGGAACAACAGTGGACAATATAACATTACTGGGCCAATTCTTGAACGGCAAACATTAAGAGTAAAAAAAAAATTATTGAAAGCAGACACAATACTTATGTAAAATTTCAGAGACAAAGACTAGGAGATAAAACCCTAATCCTTTTTACCTCAATCTTATATAACAAAATATTGTTTCTAAAATGCAGCCCAAACTCTTATCCAGTCCTATTAAATAATAGCCAAGAAGTCAATTTTTAAATAAAATTTACTTTTACTTATAAATATAAATCAATATGCCCCCCCCAAATATATCAAGATATTTTTAAAACTCTGGTGGTCAGAATATATTATTTAAAAACTCTGTAACTTAGGCTGGGCACAGTGGCTCATGCCTGTAATCTCAGCACTTTGAGAGGCTGAGGTGGGCAGATTACTTGAGGCCAAGAGTTTGAGACCAGCCTGGCCAGCATGGCAAAACCCCATCTCTACTAAAAATACAAAAATTAGCTGGAGGTGTTGGCACACACCTGTAATCCCAGCTACTCAGGAGGCTGAGGCATGAGAATCTCTTGCGCCTGGGAGGCGGAGGTTGCAGTGAGCCAAGATTGCGCTGTTGCGCAACAGCCTGGCAACAGAGCCAGTCTGTCTCAAAACAAAACAAAACAAAACAACAACAAAAAAACACAACTCTGTAACTCAACAACAAAAAGACAAACAACCCAATTTAAAAATAGGCAAAGAACTTGAATGGGTATTTCTGCAAAAAAATATACAAATGGCCAATAAGCACATGAAATGATACTCAACATCATTAGTCATTAGGGAAATGTAAATCAAAACCATAAGATACCATTTTACACCCGATAAGGATGACTATAATTTTTAAAAACCAGAGTATAACAACTGATGCCAAGTGTATGGTGAAACTGGAACCCTCTGATACTGCAGGTGAGAATGTAAAGTGGCACAGCTACTGGGAACAGCAGTTTGGCAGTTCCTCAAAAAGTTAAGCATAGATTACCATATGACCCAGCAATCCACTTCTAGGCATATACCCGCATGAATTTCAAACAGGGACTCAAGCAGATCCCTATATGCCAATATTCAATGCAGCATTATTTACAGTAACCAAAAGGTGGAAACAATCCAAATACCTATCAATAGATGAATGGATAAACAAAATGTGATATACACATACAATGGATTATTCAGCCATAAAAAGGAATGAAGTTCCTGATTGTGCTACAATACGGATGAACCCTGAAAACATGCTAAGTGAAATGAGCCAGATGCAAAAGGGCAAACATAACCTATTTCTACCTATACAAAATATCTAGAATAGAAAATTCAAAAAGACAAAGTAGATCAGAGGTTCCTAGGGGCTGGGAGGAGGGAGAAACACAAAGTTATAGCTTAATGGATACAAAATTTCTATTTCAAAGTAAATAGTGGTGATAGTTGTACAACACTGTGAATGTAATTGATGCCACTGAGTTGCACATTTAAAAATAGTTAAAAGGGCATTAAATATACATTTTTTAAATTACTAAACTTTATTGACACATAACTATCACCCAAAGTCAACAGTTTAGTGGTCACTCTCAGTGTTACATATTCTATGGGTTTTCACAAATGTATATAATGACAGGTATCCTCCTGTGGTTTGAAAACATTAAAGAAAAAAAATTCCAGAAATAAATAATTCATAAGTTTTAAATTGCATGTCGTCCTGTCCCATCCCACCCAGGACATGAATCTTCCATTTGTCTTACATATCCACACTGTATACACCGTGTATATGCCAAAGAGAAGCCGTAAAGTGCTTCCTTTAAGTGAAAAGGTAAAATTTCTGGACTTAATAAGGAATAAAAAATTGTATGCTGAGGTTGCTAAATTAATCTATGATAAGAATGAATCTTCGGCCGGGCGCAGCGGCTCAAGCCTGTAATACCAGCACTTTGGGAGGCCGAGGCGGGCGGATCACGAGGTCAGGAGATTGAGACCATCCTGGCTAATCCGGTGAAACCCCATCTCTACTAAAAATACAAAAAATTAGCCGGGCGTGGTGGCAGGCGCCTGTAGTCCCAGCCACTCGGGAGGCTGAGGCAGGAGAATGGCATGAACCCGGGAGGCGGAGCTTGCAGTGAGCTGAGATCACGCCACTGCACTCCGACCTGGGCGACAGAGCAAGCCTCTGTCTCAAAAAAAAAAAAAAAAAAAAAAAAAAGAATGAATCTTCTATTCATGAAATTGTGAAGGAGGAAAATGAAATTCGTGCATAGGGTATATAGTTTGGTACTATCTGTGGTTTCAGGAATCCACTGAAGGTCTTGGAACATATCCCCCATGGATATGGGAGCACTACTGTATTGTACACAATAGTCTCAATGCCCCAGAAATCCTCTGTGCTCTGAGTATTCATCCCTCCTTCTCTAAAACCCCTGGCAACCACTTATCCTTTTACTGTCTCCATAGCTGTGCCTTTTCCAGAATGTCATAGTTGGAATCATAAGTATATAGACTTTTCGGATTGTATAATGTATATAGGCATATACCCATGTGAGTTTAAATATATAGTACATTTATTTCAGTTAGTACATATGCATTTAAATTTCTTTTAGTACATGTGCATTTAAACTTTCTCCGTGTTTTTTCATGGTTTAATATCTAATTTCTTTTTAGTGCTGAATAATATTCCATTGTCTTTATGTACCACAGTTTATCCACTCACCTACTGAAGGACATCTTAGTTGCTTCAATGTTTTGGAGGTTACAGATAATGCTACTATAAACATCCATGTGCAGGTTTTTGTGTGAATGTAAGTTTCCAATTCATTTGAGTAAATACCAAAGCATGCAATTGCTACATCATATAAAAGTATGTTTGGTACTATACGAAACTGCCAAACTGTCCTCTTAAGTGGCTATGCCATTTTTCACTTCCACCAGCAATAAATGGAGTTCCTGTTGCTCCACATGCTCACTAGCATTTGGTGTTGTCAGTGTTCTGGATTTTGGTCATTCTAATAAGTACATAGTCATATCTCATTGTTGTTTTAATTTACAATTCCCTAATGACATATGATGTTGAACATCTTTTCATATGCTTACTTGCCATCTATATGGCTTCTTTGGTGAGGTATCTGTTCAGATCTTTTGCCATTTTTTAATTGGGTTCCTCGTTTTTTTTTTTTTTTTGAGACAGGGTCTGGCTTTGTCACCCAGGCCGGAGTGCAGTGGCTCAATCAGCTCACTGCAACTTCCACCTCCTAGGTTCAAGCCATCCTCCCACCTCAGCCTCCCGAGTAGCTGGGACTACAGGCACACACCACAATACCCGGCTGATTTTTTTGTGTGGTTTTTTGTAGAGATGGGGGTTTCACTATGTTGCCCAGGCTGGTCTCAAACTCCTGAGCTCAAGCAATCCACCCCTCTTGGCCTCCCGAAGTGTTGGGATTACAGGCGTGAGCCATGGTGCCCAGCCCTCATTGTCTTAATATTGAGATTTAAGAGTTATTTGTATATTTTGGATAACAATCCTTCATCAGATTATCTTTTGCAAAACACTCTGTGGCTTGACTTCTCATTCTCTTGACAAGGTCTTTTGCAGAGTAAAAGTGTTTATAATTTTAATGAAGTCCAGTTTATCAGTTACTTCTTTCATGGGTTATGCCTTTTGTGTTGTATCTAAAAAATTATCACCATATCCAAGGTCATCTAGCTTTTCTTCTATGTTTTCTAGGGGTTTTACACTTAGGTCTACAAACCATTTTGAGTTAATTTTTGTAAAAAGTATAAAGTCTATGTCTAGATTTTTTTTTTTACATGTAGATATCCAGGTTTTTCTAGCACTACTGATTGAAAAGACTATCTTTTCTCTACTGTTTTGCCTTTGCTGCTTTGTCAAAGGTCAGTTGATTACATTTATGTGGGTCTATTTCAGAAGTCTTTATTCTGATTCATTGATCGATCTGTCTATACTTTCACCAATACCACACTTTATGTATTAGTGTAGTTTCAGAGTAAGTCTTGAAGCTGGGTAGTGTCAGTTCTCTGACTTTGTTCTTCAATATTGTGTTGGCTATTCTGGGTCTCCCGTCTCTCCATATAAACTTCATAATCAGTTTGCTGATATCCACAAAATAACTTGCTGGGATTTTGATTGGGAATGCATTGAACCTACAAATTAAGTAGGGATAAACCTATAGATCAAGATGGGAAGAACTGACATCTTGACAACACTGCATATATCTTGTAGACATAATGAGCCATGTGATGCTGGGCAAATTTCCTAATTCCGAACTTCCATTTCTACTAAGTGATATGAGGATATGTCCATCTACCATTACAGAATGATTCTAAGAAACAAAACAATTTATGTGAGTGTTGTTATAAGCCTAACATGAAAAAATGTTAATGAATAAATGAATAAAAATAAATGAATACTTGTTCCCTTCCCTTTTCTTTAGACAACCTACTAAAACATGAGAAAATCCAGATTATGTTTTGATGGCAGGGAAAATTACCTGGAAGTCAATTTATTACTCAAATTAGAGAACTTTTAAAAATTAGGGAATTAATTTAGAAATAATAAGGTCCAAAGACAGCTATGTTTCACCCTTCCTGTGGTATCTGATGATGTCTAGATATAGCAGTAGCAATCCACAAACAAGTACGTATTTTATGATATTGATGTATAGTGAAGGCTCAGATTCTTTAATCATAGACGAATTAGTTAAAAATAATTGTGAGCCAGGCGGGGTGGCTCACGCCTGTAATCCCAGCACTTTGGGAAGCCAAGGCGGGCAGATCACCTGAGGTTGGGAGTTCGCGACCAGCTTGACCAACATGGAGAAACCCCATTTCTATTAAAAATACAAAATTAGCCGGGTGTGGTGGTGCATGCCTGTAATCCCAGCTACTCCGGAGGCTGAGGCAGGAGAATCGCTTGAACCTGGAAGGCAGAGGTTGCAGTAAGCCGAGATCGCGCCATTGCACTCCAGCCTGCCCAACAAGAGCAAAACCCCATCTCAAAATAAAAATAAAAATACCTGTGAATAGGCAGGGTGTGGTGGCTCACACCTGTAATCCCAGCACTTTGGGAGACCAAGGCGGGTGTATCACCTGAGGTCAGGAGTTTGAGACCAGCCTGTCCAACATGGCAAAACCCTGTCTCTACTAAAAATACAAAAATTAGCTGGGTGTGGTGGCATGCACCTGTAATCCCAGCTACTTGGGAGGCTGAGGTGGAAGAATCACTTAAACCAGGCAGGTGGAGTTTGCAGTGAGCTGAGATTCACCACTGCATTCCAGCCTGGGTGACACAGTGAGACTCTGTCTCAAAAAAACAAAACAAAACAAAAAAATCCTGTGAATAAATAATTGACTAGACCAGGCATGGGGGCTCATGCCTGTAATCCCAACACTTTAGGAGGTTGAGGTGGGTGAATTACTCGAGCTTAGGAATACCAAACCAGCCTGAGCAACATGATGAAACTCCATCTGTACAAAAAATACAGAAAATTAGCTGGGCATGGGTGGTGTGCACCTGTAGTCCCAGTTACTAGGAAAGCTGGCTTGAGCCCAGGAGGTCGAGGCTGCAGTGAACTGAGATCACGCCATTGCACACTCCAGCCTGGGTGACAGGGTGAGACCCTGTCTCAAAAACAGAAACAAAAAACAAAAAATAATTCATCAACTTATTCACTTTTCTCATATCAAGGGTCTATTCCAAGTATCCGTATACAAGGGATATGGCACAGTCTATTTAGTCAGGAAATTATGACTGATTGCTCCTATGGGCAAATTCAATCATACTTTGTAGTAAACTTCCTATAAATGTCACAAGTAGGATTCACCAATGGAAGTCTTCTTCAAAATGCTACCTTATAACAGGCAAAATATTTACTAATTGAAATTTTGAATTAATGTGCTTTGTATTCAAAGTAACAAATTAGCCACAAAATATGCAGGTAGCTCATGTTCAAATCTAAAAAAGAAAGGGACATTCATGAGCTGAATAACAGCATGCTGACCCCCAGAATCTACACAGTCCTCATCTCAGATCACCTCACAGCACCTAAAAGAATTAGAAAAGTATATGAAAAGTTACTACATGGGGCTGGGCACGGTGGCTCACGCCTGTAATCCCAGCACTTTGGGAGGCTGATATGGGCAGATCAACTGAGGTCAGGAGTTCAAGACCTGCCTGGCCATCATGGTGAAACCCAGTCTCTACTAAAAAATATAAAACCTAGCTGGGAGTGATGGCACACGCCTGTAGTCTCAGCTACTCAGGACGCTAAGGCGGGAGATCACTTGAATCCAGGAAGCAGAGGTTGCAGTGGGCCGAGACTGCGCCACTGCACTCCAGCCTGGGCGACAGAGTGAGACTCTGTCTCAAAAAAAAAAAAGTTAGTACATGGGTCGGGTGCAGTGGTTCACACCTGTAATCCCAGCACTTTGGGAGGCCAAGGTGGGTGGATCACTTGAGGTCAGGAGTTCGAGACCAGCCTGGCCAACCTGGAGAAACCTCGTCTTTACTAAAAATACAAAAATTAGCTGGGCGTGGTGGCACATGCCTTTAATCCCAGCTACTAGAGGGGCTGAGGCAGGAGAATCACTTGAACCCGAGAGATGGGGGGTTCCAGTGAGCCAAGATCATGCCATTGTACTCCAGCCTGGGCAACAAGAGCGAAACTCCATCTCAAAAAAAATTTTTCAGATAAATAAATGCTTACCATATTTAAACAGGAATTTTAAAAATACCTTTCATATACAAAATCTGTGTTCAATTCTTTAAGACTGGGCTTAGTTTTTTTATCTTGAATTAAAATTTTCAAGAGGCATTCCAATAAATTAGAGACTTTGTATTTATTATTATTAATGAATAATTGCATGTTTACTTATATTTGTACCTATGTATACACTCATCTGATTTATAACTAACTCCATTTAAAGGTTACAATCTTTGACATTGTCCAAACAAAACATATGAACTACTGTCAGACATGCTAAAGGACATACATTTACTACTATAAATCCCACAAATTTTGCATCCCAAACCCTATATTTAATGGAAGACATGGACAAGTAATACAGTAATTTATTTTTCTGGTTAATAGTAGCAAGTTGGCCGGGCACAGTGGCTCCTGCCTGTAATCCCAGCACTTCAAGAGACTGAGGTGGGAAGCCAGGAGTTTGACACCAGCCTGGGCAATATAGCAAGACTGTGTCTCTACTTAAAAAAAAAAAAAAAAAATTAAAAATTAGCCAGGCATGGTAGCACGCACCTGTAGTCCTAGCTACTTGGGAGGATGAAGCAGGAGGACTGCCTAAGCCCAGAAGTTTGAAGCTGCAGTGAGCTATGATCTCACCACTGCACTCCAGCCTAGACAACAGAACAGGACTCCATCTCTTTAAAAAAAAAAAAAAAAAAAAAAAAAAAAAAAAAAAAGCAGCAACTCAGAAAAAAAAAAAAAAAGAAGAGATGTATCAAAAGACTTATACAGGACCATGTCATGCTTCATTCACTCACCTAAAAATTATTCTGTCAGGCAATGTGCTAGTTAGATGACCTTGTACAAAGCCAATTAACCTTCCTAAGTCTCAGGTTTTTCCTTGTTAAATTAGAATTACAACACTGTTCCAGAACTGACCAAAATGCATATAAAGCACTTAGCACAGTGCCTGATCACAGTCAATTCTCAAATGCTAGTTATAGCTATAATAGTTAATGTCAGGCCAAATGAGAACTTGAACTAAAAGTTTCTGAAAGACAGAACTTATCAACACTGGTATTTCAGGAGCAAAGTAATTAAGAGAAGTAGGTAAGAGTGATCTCAGGTTTCTTTTTTAAACATTATGGTACTGTTCACTAAAAATAGGAAACCAAGAAAGACACAAGACAGGTGGGAGAAAGCATTTTGAAGTTTGAGATGCCCAAAAGGGACCAGAATGGAGAAATAACGATTTAGAATAGTCATTGAGGAGAACAGAAGAGGTTGCTGAGCTAAAACACGTAAAAGAACTTTTAATTGGTTGCAGACTCAGCTGAGATTTTAAATTCCTAGCTACATGTTTGTGTGATTTTTCTCCAACAGCACCCAGCTGACACAGACCATCAATTGTCTGAATTTTAGGTGGTTACAGCATTTCTTTATTATGTGCCCCAAAGAGAATGACTGTTAAAGTACAGACTGGATTTTTTCAAGTAAACAAAAGTAGGGGCCAGATGTGGTGGCTCACGCCTATAATCCCAACACTTTGGGAGGCCAAGGTGGGTCAATCACCTGAGGTCAAGAGTTCGAGACCAGTGTGACCAACATGGTGAAACCCTGTCACTACTAAAAATACAAAATTAGCCGGGCGTGGTGGTGCATGCCTGTAATCCCAGCTACTTGGGAGGCTGAGGCAGGAGAATCGCTTGAACCCAGGAGACTTCAGTGAGCCGAGATTGCACCATTGCACTCCAGCATGGGCAACAAGAGGGAAACTCTGTCTCAAAAAAAAAAAAAAAAAAAAAAGAGAGTGGGGGAGATGTATAAATGACTGAATGAGGCTCTTCAACAGCTGAGTAGCGTGAACTAGGAAAATTTCAATTTTGAAAATTCTAACATCATTGTTGAACTAGATTGTTTAGATGGGTACTATACCATAGTATGACTAGAAGGAAAAAAGGAAAGGATGAAAGAAAAGTTATTTCGGCTGGGTGCGGTGGCTCATGCCTGTAATCCCAGCACTTTGAGGGGCCGAGGCAGGCAGATCACCTGAGGTCAGGAGTTTGAGACCAGCCTGGCCAATATGGTGAAACCCTGTCTCTACCAAAGATACAAAAATTAGCTGGGCATGGAGGCGGGTGCCTGTAATCCCAGCTACTCAGGAGGCTGAGGCAGGAGAATCACTTGAACCTGGGAGGTGGAGGTTGCAGTGAGCTGAGATCGAGCCACTGTACTCCAGCCTGGGCAAGAGAGTGAAACTCTATCTCAAAAAAAAAGTTATTTCAATGGAATATCATTAGGCAATCTGCCAAATAATTTAAAAATTAATAAAAATCACTTACCCATTTTGAAAAGAACAGCTTTGTGTTTCTGAATCATCACTATCACTGATGATAATAGTTTCTCCATCCACACTGTTAACATGTCCATTAGCAAAACCATTTTGATGTGATGGAGGGAGGACTTCCAAAATCCTACACTGCAACCTGAAATAAAATGATACATTTAAAAATGCAAATCATTTCATATTTTATAGCCAAACATGTCAGAGCAGTCGAATTGTTTTGAACTAGTTATTTTGTTTTGCAGAGGCTATAGCTGATTGATTTAAACAATTTAATTAAAAAGAAAATCTGTAACATCTAAGCAAATATTAGATATAATTTAAAGGTGTAAAACTATTTTAAAACTCAATTTATCAAGATTATACAAAATTATATTATTTCCTTCCTTCTGCTAGCTCTGGATTGTTTGTTCTTCTAGTTCCTTAGGTTGTAAAGTTAGGTTGCTGATGTGAGATCTTTCTTGTGTTTTAATGTAAGGATTTATAGCTACAAACTCCCCTCTTAGCACTGCTTTTGCTGTATCCCATAAATTTTGGTATATTTTTGTTTTCATTCATCTCTAAGTTATTTTCTAATTTTCCTTAGGATTTCTTCTTTGCTCCACTGGTTAAGAGTGTGTTTTAAATTTTCACAAATTTGTGAATTTTCTAGTTTTCCTTTGTTAATGATTGCTAAGTTCATGTTGTTGTGGTCAGAGAAGATACTTTGTATGAGATTGTGATGCTTAATTTTAGGTGTGAACTTGACTGCATTAAGGCAAAAGCAGATAGTCGCTAAAGTATTATTGCTAAGTGTGTCTATTAGGGTGTTTCCACAGAAGAGTGCTGTGTGAGTCAGTGGACTGAGTCAGGGAAGATTCTCCCTCAATGTGAGCAGGCACCATCCAATTAACTGGGGGCCCAGACAGGACAAAAAGGCAGAGAAAAGACAAATTCATTCTGATTTCTGGAGCTGGGACACCTCTCTTCTCCTGCCTTTGGACATCAACAACTCCAGGTCCACCAGCCTTTGGATTTTCGGACTTGCACCAGTGTCCCCTCCTCCATACTCTCTCCCCATCCCTTCTCCTATCTCTCTCTCTCTCTCTCGATAAATATCTCCTATTGGTTCTGTCTCTCTGGAAAACTCTAATACAGATATCTACCTTCTAAAATCCAATGAGACTAAATTTGTGACCTAGCATAAGGTTTATCCTGGAGAATATCCCATGTGCACTTGAGAAGAATGTGTATTGTTGTTGGGTTGAGTGTTCTGTTTATGTCTGTTACGTCTAGTTGATTTATTGTGTTGTTCAGATCCTCTATTTCTTAACTTCTGCTGGGTTGTTCCATCCATTATGGAAGGTGGAGTACTGAAGTCTCCAGCTATTATTGTGAAAATGTCTGTTTCTCTCAGCAGTTATATTCCTAACTAAAGTTAACTGTCTAGAAAGTCATTGCCGGGTGTGGTGGCTCACGCCTGTAACCCCAGCACTTTGGGACACCGAGGCGGGCGGATCACCTGAGGTCCGGAGTTCGAGACCAGCCTAACATGGAGAAACCCTGTCTCTACTAAAAAAAATACAGAATTACCTGGGCGTGGTGGCACATGCCTGTAATCCCAGCTACTCCGGAGGCTGAGGAAGGAGAATGGCTTGAACCCAGGAGGCGGAGGTTGCTGTGAGCCAAGATTGTGCCATTGCACTCCAGCCTGGGCAACAAGAGCGAAACTCCGTCTCAAAAAAAAACAACAACAACAACAACAAAAAAAACTCCTTAATCCCATCTCTATTGTGCTAATTTTCAATGCTAGAAAAGACAGCACCTGTTTTCTCTCCACACTCCCTCTTGTTCCAAATTCTTTACTTCCTGCCTTGAAACCATGAGTCTACTATGAATTCAAGGTTAGGATCTTACTGTTGAGATAACTTTTGTTGGTTCTCAAAACAGATTTCCAAAACTTTCTCCTTTCCTCAAGTCCCAGTCTCAGTGCTTTAACATTAGAAAATGAAAGAAGAGATCTTCACTTAGGCTCTTTGACTTCCTTCTCAACATCAAATGTCCATATCCTTCATAATTGTTCATATTCTTATGTCAGAAGGGTTCTCTTCCAGCCTGTAACCTCTTCTTTTATCCCGTTGCATTGTATTTCTCCTCCTGTGTATCTTCAGTTTTCCTCTGCTAAAAGACATGCTCTTCAATATCCTGGAAAGTTTTTATCTATCTCTAGCTTTCTAGAGACTCCAGGGTATGGTCTCTTCTTCTCATTCCCTAGAGGGACCTGGCATTGCGGAAGCCAAAGTAGATTCCAAGAACAAAAACAATCCAATTTTTATAAATATCCCCTTATATGGAAGCATAGTGATTGCCAAAGCAAGGGAAAGGCCAAGCAAAGATAATCTGCATCTGTACCTGCTCTGTAGACATTTTGCTTCTTGTAAAGACCATTTGCACGCCTGCAATCCCAGCACTTTGAGAGGGTGAGAAAGGCGGATCAATTGCTTGAGGCCAGGAGTTCAAGACCAGCTTGGCCAACATGGCGAAACCCTGTCTCTACTAAAAATACAAAAATTAGCTGGGTGTAGTGGCATGCACCTGTAATCCCAGCTACTTGGGAGGCTGAGGCACAAGAATTGCTTGAACCCGGGAGGTGGAAGTTGCAGTGAGCCATGATTGTGCCACTGCACTCCAGCCTGGGCAACAGAGTGAGACTCTGTCTCTGGAAAAAAAAAAAAAAAAAAAAAAAGCCAGGCATGGTGGTGCTGCACACCTGTAATTCCAGCTATTCAGATCCTACAACTGCATGCACCCCAGCTTGGGTGACTGAGTGAGACTATCTAAAAAAATAAACAAAAATAAATAAAAATAAAAATAAAAAAAGACCATTTCATTGGCTAAAAAATAAATTAATAGCAACTTCCTATCAATTTATAATCTGCTCTTTAATGTATCCTTTTCTCTCAGGACTTATTCATCCATCAGTGAAGTCTCCTCTCCTTCCATTTACTGTCAGGTGGTTCAAAAGTGTGACTTATATTGTCTCTCCACTTCCCTACCATTCCTACAATTTTGGTCATCATATACAAAACTTGTCCCAAGAAAGTCACAATAATCTAACTATTGGTCAACAAATCCAAAGTCTTGTATTAGTTGTCTTAATCTTCTGTAAACCATTATCCACCCCCTTACTAAAAAATTCCACCTCTATTTTTATGGTTCAAAATCTTACCTATTCATCATCTAACCTACCTCCCTGACCACACTTTTTCCCTGTCTTTGCCTGCTTCTTGATCTCCTCATACTACCAAAATATATAGTGATTCCCCCAAAGTGCTACTGCATATCTCTTGGTTGATACATACTTTCCCTTGGTGTTTCATCTCAGCTCTAGATTACTGATTGTCTGACTCTCAACTTCTAGAAATGTGGTCAAAAAAATCCATTTCTTCTCTAGAGGGAGTTTATGTAACCAAGGAGGTTTAATCTCTATTGAGACAGTCACAATAATAGTATTGGTGAGGATGTAGAACCACCTTGAAATACAGTGTGACAACTCCTCAAAGATTTACCATATGACCCTGTAATTCCGCTTTTAGCTATATACCTGAGAGACATAAAACATATGTCCACACAAACTTGTACATAAATGTTCAAAACAGTACTACTCATAAGAGCCAAAAATTATAAACAATCCAAATATCCATCAACTGATCATTAAAATGTGGTATATACCATGCAATAAAATATTATCCAGCAAAAAAAAAAAAAGGAATGAAGTACTGATACATGCTACAATATTTATGAATCTTGAAAATATTATGCTAATGAAAGGGGCCAGACACAAAAGACCACCTATCATAGGATTCCATTTATATGAAATATCCAGAAATCTGGATATTTATATTTCATATAAAATCTAGGCAAATCTCTAGAGAGAAGATAGACAAAGTAGGTACCAGAAACTTGGCAGCGGGGGATGGCAGGGGCAGTGTAAGGGGACAGGAGGGCCATGGGCAGTGACTGCTAATGGGCAAAGCTTTTCTTTCTGAGATTTTGAAAATGTTATAAAATTAAAACTGTACATTTTAAATGGGTGAATTTTATGGTATGTGAAATATACCTCAATAAAGTCATTAAAAAAAGAGTTGCAAGATACAGTAGGGAGTAAATATAAAGGAGAGAGAGCATTGCTGGAATTATATTTATGGTATATCTCTACAACTCCTTTTTTTTTTTTTTTTGAGTCTCACTCTGTCCCCCAGGCAGTGTGCAATCTCAGCTCACTGCAACTTCTGCCTCCCGGGTTCAACTGATTCTCCCACCTCACCATCCCAAGAAGCTGGGACTACAGGCACGATCCACCACGCCCAGCTAATATTTTGTATTTTTAGTAGAGATGGGGTTTCTCCATGTTGGCCAGGCTGCAGCCTCTACAACTCTTATGCAATCCTGGGGAAGGTTTTATTAACTACAAATATTCTAAGCACATAAATACCTACCATTGGGCTAAATCTCTATTCTCTGAGAAAAAGTGGTTCAAGATTAGATACTTTGCTGACTATATCATTCATTTGGTTATACCATACCATCAACAAATTTTGATATACTGTTTGATATCCTGTCTCCTTTACCAGCTCTATTCTCCTGGGAACTTTATTCTTCCCATGTTCTACCCTCTTCCAAATGGCTATTAATAGAGCTGCCATGTTCTCCCAAAATAATGGCCAGATTTAGCTGATACAGGGTAGGCACTACTTTGCTGAGCTCATATATCTTTTCTAAGATTTTTAAACTTGGAATCTAGAAGGTAAAAATCAGTCCTTGTCTCCCACCATGAAATCTGTAAGATAAAATTCTGGTGCTGTCGGCAGCCATATATCCTGCTACATGGAGGAGACAGTGTGCAGTGAAAGGTGGTAAAATCTGTAAGACAGAAGAGATGGCAAGGATACTAGAGGCAATTAGTTCTTTTATTCCTGTTCTTCCTCAGATTTAGCTGCACCTTGCCCATTCCAGGCTTAGCTGTTTAATCTTTCCTTCCATTTAACAAACAAATAATTCTACACCCAAACAAAAGAAAACATAACTGGTTCCAAAGCACCCTAAGGCTTAAGAATCAACAAAATGTATACTATATGGGTCAACCCAAAGTCCTCAAAGCATCTTACCTTCTACCTTCTACTCATTTCCCCTCACTAAGATTTACATAAGTTCAATTAAATTTAAACATCCTAGTCTTGGTGCTTTTCAAGCTGCTCTTTTTAAAAAATTGAAGGAAAAAAAAAGACTCAAATTACTAAAATCAGAAGTGAAAGTGAGAATATTATTGCTGATTTTACAGAAATAAAAAAGGTTATAAGAGAATACTGGCTGGGTGCGACAGATCACACCTAATCCCAGCACTTTGGCAGGCTGAGGAAGGGAGATGGCTTGAGCCCAGAAGTTCAAGACCAGCTTGGGCAACATGGAGAAACCCTGCCTCTACAAAAATACAAAAATTAGCCAGGCATAGTGGTGTGCACTTGCAGTCCCAGCTACTTGGGAGGCTAAGGTTGGAGGATCATTGAGTCCAGGAGGCAGAGGCTGTCTCAGAAAATGTATGTATGTATGTATGTGTATGTGTGTATATATACATATATATATGTATATATACACACATATATATACACACACATATATATGTATATATACACACGCATATATATATACACATATATATATGTATATATGTATATTTCCTAACAAAGAAAAGCCCAAGAACAGATGGCTTCACTGGGGAATTCTATTCAACACTTACAGAAGCATTAACATACATTATCTCAAAATCTTCCAAGAAACTAAAGAAGAGGGAATGCTTCCTAATTCATTCTATAAGGCCAGAATTACCCTGATACCCAGGCAGACAAAGAGATGGCAGAATATATGAAGAACTCTCACAACTCAAAAAAAAAAAAACCCCAAACCACTCAATTCAAAGACGGGCAAAAGACTTGAATAGACATTTCTCCAAGAAGATACAAACAGCAATAAGCACATGAAAGATGCTCAGCATCATTTGTCATAAGGAAAATACAAAATCAAAACCACAATGAGATACGACTTCACACTCACTAAGATGGTTATATATTTTTTCTTTTTTTTAAACACAGAAATTCACAAGTGTTAGTGAGAATGTAGAGAAAATGGAACACTAGTGCATTGCTGGTGGGAATGTAAAATGGTACAACTGCTACAGAGAACAGTTTGGTAATTCCTCAAAAAATTAAACATACAATTATCATATAGCCCAGTAATTCCACTTCCAGGTATATACCCAAAAGAATTGAAAACAAGAACTCAGATACTCATACACCAATGCTCATAGCAGTATTATTCACAATAGCTAAAAGGTGGAATCAACCCAAGTGTCCATCAACAGATGAATGGATAAGCAAACTGTGGTATATACATATAATGGAACATTCAGACATAAAAAGGAATAAAATTCTGATATATGCTACAATGTGGATGAACCTTGAAAACATGTTCATAGGCTGGGCAACAGAGTGAGACCCCCAACTCTACAAAAAAAAAATTTTAAAATTAGCCAGGTGTGGTGGTGCACATCAGTGGTCCCAGCTGCTAGGGAGGCTGTGGTGGGAAGATCGCTTGAGCCTGGGAAGTTGAGGCTGCAGTGCACCACTACACTTCAGACACCGTCTCAAAGAAAAACAAACAAAAAAAACCCCCAAGCTTGGCTGGGTGTGGTGGCTCACGCCTGTAACCCCAGCACTTTGGGAGACCGAGGCGGGTGGATCACGAGGTCAGGAGTTTGAGACCAGCCTGACCAAACATGGTGAAATCCCGTCTCTACTAAAGATACAAAAATTAGCTGGGCGTGGTGGCGCGCGCCTATAATCCCAGCTACTCGGGAGGCTGAGACAGGAGAATCATTTGAACCCAGGAGGCGGAGGTTGCAGTGAGCAGAGATCACACCACTGCACTCCAGCTTGTGCGACAGAGCGAGACTCCATCTCACAAAACAAAACAAAAACCCCAAGCAAACAAAAAGAAAACATTATGTTCAGTGAAATGAGCCACAAAAGGACAAATATATGATTCCACTTATATGAAGTATCTGGAATAGGCAAATTCATAGAGAAAGAACATAGAATAAAGGTTACCAGAAGCTGGGGGAAGGATAGAATGGGGAGTTATTGCTTAATAGCTACAGAGTTTCTGTTTGGGATGATGAAAAAGTTCTGGAAATAGTGGTGATATTTACGCAATACTGTGTACAACATTAAGTACACTGTGAATGTACTTAATGCCACTGAACTGCACACTTAAAATGACAAAAATACTAAAAATTTTATGTTTATTTTACTAAAATTAAAAAAACAACTTTTTTTATTCTAAAAGCTTGAAAAGAGGCTCAATTACCAATCCTACATTGGTAGCAAAGGGAAATGATGTCTAAAGAACTGCAGGCTGACTTTCACCATGACTGGTAGAAATAAACCAGTGTTTCTCAAGAGGAACAACTACAGGAAATCATATCAAAACCTGTTAGGTAATTATGTAGCCTATTGATAAAAAGGCTCTGTACTTTAGTAACATGAGCTGTAAAAAATATGAAAGAAATCAAATGGATCTGCCTTTGAAAGGCTTAGATATCAGATCTATCAGGGCTCATAATATTACTAAGGCTTCTGGGAAGTAATGAAGGAAGCTTTTCAGGGACCCTATGACAAGGTTGCTCAAGTTAGAAACAGAGATGATCTTTGCTGGCAGAGCCCAGGTGAATGCCCCTTAAGTGGTAACAGTGGTGGTGGTCATGAGGCAAATACAGGGTAAATGAGTCTACTCTGAACCCAATTACAGTTGATGTGAGGCCTAAAGTGGTCTGACAGTCATCAGTGGGAACAACTGACCACAGTAGGTCCCACAGGGCTACAATAATTTGAGGACTAATATATTTAAAACCAACAGAAAGAAATACAATTCCCTGACAGAGGAATTAGGGAGAAGGAAACCAGTGCAACACAGGGACATTGCCCAGAAGTAAATTATATAAATTGTAGTAATTATTGTCAATGCTACTATTGACTTTGTAGCACAACCAAACCACCGGTAGCATTCCTTGTCAATCTAGTCAAGGCTAGCCCTTCCCATAGGTACTTAGCTAAACTTATGTTACTCAAGATGCCAAGTCAACACCTTCTAATAGATTTCTAGAGACTTAGTCTATGTCTTTCACAGCTACTTGCTACCATTTCTTGATTCTAGGGAGTTCAAAGAAGTTTACAGGGGTGTATGTAAAAAAACAGAGAATCATGAATTAAGACCCAGCTAGAGGATCTTCAAGAGCATAGAAACTATTTGAATTAAAGTTATGCTCCATTATTTGAGAACACAGTGGAAGTTAATGATTAAGAGTCCTTACCATTAGCATTCATGTGTGCCAGATTAAATATGTAATTTACATATATGTCTCTCCTTATATATCAATCAACTCCATAAGTTATACATTTTCTAGAAGATGAAATTCCGGCTCAGATTTTTTTTTTTCCTTTTTTTTTTTCCTGAGATGGAGTCTCGCTCTGTTGCCCAGGCTGAAATGCAGTGGCATGATCTCAGCTCACTGCAACCTCTGCCTCCCGGGTTCAAGGAATTATCCTGCCTCAGCCTCCCCAGTAGCTGGGATTACAGGCACGCGCCACCATGCCCAGCTAATTTTTGTATTTTTAGTAGAGATAGGGTTTCACTATGTTGGCCAGGCTGGCCTCAAACTCCTGACCTCAAGTGATCCACTCGCCTTGCTTCCCAAAGTGCTAGGATTACAGACATGAGCCACTGCACCCTGCCCAGGGATTTAAGTAATTTGCTCTCAGTCACACAACCAGTAATGGTACAGCCAAAACTTTAACTGTGTGACTCTTAAGCCCATATACTTTCTAATTTTCCACTCTATTATTAGAGTTGAAGGGAATGGAAGCATTATGTTGACCCAAGGGCGTTTCACAACTTTAAGCCCAGGCAATGCGAGGCTCCTTAAAGTACTAACAACTTAAACATATTTCAGAGTGAAAGCAAGACTATGGAACAGGAGCAAGTACAGTATAAGGGCACAACATTAATTAGTCATAAATCTGTAATAAGCTGAACATGGAAATAGTTGTTTTTTTTTTTCCTGAGACAGAGTTTCGCTCTTGTTGCCAGGCTGGAGTGCAATGGCGCGATCTCGGCTCACTGCAACTTCTGCCTCCCGGGTTCAAGCAATTCTCCTGCCTCAGCCTCCCGAGTAGCTGGGATTACAAGCATGCGCCACCACGCCCAGCTAATTTTGTATTTTCAGTAGAGACGGGGTTTCTCCATGTTGGTCAGGCTAGTCTTGAACTCCCGACCTCAGGTGATCTGCCCGCCTCAGCCTCCCAAAGTGTTGGATTACAGGCGTGAGCCACTGCGCCCAGCTGGAAATAGCTTTTTATGAGGATAGTCTGGAATGTATATACCTTCCCCTAAAAAGCTATTTTTAGTAGCCATTTAAATTTATATCTCAAAAATTCAATGGACCAAAAGCAAATTATAAAACTTTCTATAACTGAGACACATGCAGAATTTCTACAGGGTATTTGGGGTAGAAGGTAAATAGTTAACAGCAAAGGGAAAGAAGATCTAGAAGCCTGGGAAGACCTACTTGAAATAAGAGACCGACCCTCTGTTTGGGTCTCTAAAAATTGAATATGCTGAATCTATAGCATACTTCACAACTGCTCCCCATTCTGCCTCATTAACCTTTATTTTCTAGTAATACAATTGCAAGAATATTTATAAAAAATACTATGCTTGGACAATTAAGTCAATATTTTCTAACAGTGAACTGATTAATTTGAAGTTTAGAGTTAAAAAACAAAAACCTTAAATTAAGTTTATGTGATATCTCATTTTAAGTGGAAGAAACCAGAGCATTTGAGCGAGTCAGCTATTCACACAAAAAGAGTGTGAATTATGTCAATTACTTGTCAATGAGAAAAAAGGAAAAGATTGCTTTGTTTATAATTCCTTTTTTAGAGAAATACGTCAATGTAGCTCAAAGAATGTTTCCTTTTAAAAAAATGTATTATTTTTAGTAGACACATGGTCTTGCTATGCTGCCCAGGCTGGCCTCAAACTCCTGGGTTCAAGCAATCCTTCCACCTCGGCCTCCCAAAGTGCTGGGATTACAGGCATGAGCAACCATGCCCGGCCTAAAAGAATGTTTCATTTTTAACTGTTCTGAGACCCTTTATGGACTACAGAACCTTATTATTTCTCCAACTGGCATTTGACCTATTATAAGTCTAAATATCACAAGATGATAATCACTAGATTCTTACTGAAGACTAAATCCATTATTAAAAGATATATATAATACTAATAAGTCTCTTTTTTTCTTTTTTGAGGCAGGGTCTCTGTTGCCCAGGCTGGCGTGCAGTGGTGTGATCTTAGTTCACTGCCATTTCCGCCTCCCAGTCTCAAGCAATCCTCTAACCTCAGCCTCCTAAGTAGCTGGGACTACAGGCGAATACCACCACCCCAGCTAATTTTTTTTTTTGTAGAGATGGGTTTTTGCCATGTTGCTTGGGCTTGTTTTGAACTCCTGGCCTCAAACAATCCTCCTGCCTCAGTCTCTCCAAGTGCTGGGATTATAGGCATGAGCCACTGAGCCCAGCCACAAAAATCTTTAGAAAGAAAAATTCTAGACACAAAATCCATGGCTTAAAACCTACATATTTCTAATTAGTTTCCAAATATCTGGATATTATTAATATGCTGCTTAACCTCTTTAGTATTCAAAAGTATCTTATTAAAGCCTTATTAATTAGTGTGGCTGCAGAATCAACCAAATTAATTAAAACTACCAAAAACTTTAAAATTCTAAGTAGTATATTCAAATAAATAGGTATTCAATTGTTTGTGGGCTCAGCTTTGTGCCGGCCAGCATATTGACACAAACATGTAAGATAGTCTTGCCTCCTTACAGCAAGGTTAACATTTTAAGATCAGAGACAACAACACATTAAGTATGCAAAGCCACCACAGATTTGACATGTGATCTTTTGTTTCAACATAGTAACAGTATTTTGAAACTAACCGGCCTCAATGTGAAAAATGCATAGGAAAAGGCTTCTTGTCTTTCCTCTATTTCGAGCCATCCTGAACAATGAAAACGATTGTTACAACAACAGGATGATGAAGCAGAAAACAAATAAAAGCCTGAGTTCCTGACAACTTTGTGGACCTATCATACCAGCCCTACACTACACACTTCTGGACTCATTTTACACAAGACAAAAACTTCCATTCTGTTTATGCCATTAAACACTTCCATTATATGCATCCAAGGCAAATCCCGCTGTTAAGGAAAGGCAATCTATTAGGTGTGCTAGATATTTATTAAACACTGATCACTTTATAAACATTTGTGTAAAATTCACTTCATGAATCACAGAACCTGAATAAGGTTTTTAAATTTGAAAGTTACTGGCAATATAGATTTCAAGTCGTATCTGTTTCAGAAAATTGAAAATCTGAAGAGAAAGAGCAATATGAGGGAGCCCTGTAGAAATGTTCTGTATTATAACTATATCAATGTCAGTATTCTGGTTGTGATACTGTACTATAATTTTGCAAGATAATATCATGAGGGAAACTATTTTTTTCTTTTTTTTTTTGGAGACAGAGTCTCCCTCTGTTACCCAGGCTGGAGTTCAGTGGCGCAATCTCGGCTCACTGCAACCTCCTCTGCCTCCCAGGTTTAAGCGATTCTCCTGCCTCAGCCTCCCAAGTTGCTGGAATTACAGGCGTCCACCTCCACGCCCGGCTAATTTTTGTATTTTTAGTAGAGACAGGGTTTCACCATGTTGACCAGGCTGGTCTTGAACTCCTGACCTCAGGTGACCCACCCACCTCGGCCTCCCAAAGTGCTGGGATTACAGGCATGAGCCACCATTTCTGGCCAGGAAACAATGATTTTACAACTACATGTGAACCTACAGTAGTCGCAAAAAAGGTTTAATTTTAAAATACTGATGATAAACATTAACAAAATATTAACTCCAATTAAAAGTATTCATTCCATGAGACAAATAAATACACGATGAAAGTAATAAATACTACACAAAGCTACAGTAATGATGACACTGTAGTATTGGTGAAAGGATTGCCAAACAGATCAATGGAAGAGAATAAAGTCCAGAAATAGGCTATAATTCAATTTATATTTTATTCTGGAAAAGGCAAACTTCAGGACAGAAAACAGATCAGTGGTTTGTCAAAGGCTAGAAGGTGATGCAAGGGTTAACTACAAAGCGGCAGAAATGAATTTTGTGGAGGTTCATAGAAACGCTGTGTGTCCTGATTGTGGTGAGTTACATGACTGTGTCAAATTTCAGAACTTGGCCGGGCGCGGTGGCACACACCTGTAATCCCAGCATTTTGGGAGGCTGAGGCAGGTGGATTGCTTGAGCTCAGGAGTTCAAGACCAGCAACATGGTGAAACTCTATGTCTACAAAAAATACAGAATTTAGCCGGCATGGTAGTGTGCGCCTGTAGTCCCAGTTACTTAGGAGGCTGAGGCGAGAGGATGGCTTTAGCCCAGAAGGTGGAGGCTGAAGTGAGCTGAGATCACATCACTACACTCCAGCCTGGGCGACTAAGCCAGAACTATCTATCAAAAAAAAAAAAAAAAGTAGGCCAGGTGTGGTGGCTCACACCTGTAATCCCAGCACTTTGGGAGGCCAAGGTGGGCGGATTATGAGGTCAGGAGATCTAGACCATCCTGGCTAGCATGGAGAAACCCCGTCTCTACTAAAAATACAAAAAATTAGCTGGGCGTGGTGGCGGGTGCCTGTAGTCCCAGCTACTCGGGAGGCTGAGGCAGAATGGCGTGAACCTGGGAGGCGGAGCTTGCAGTGAGCCCAGATCGTGCCACTGCACTCCAGCCTGGGCGACAAAGCGAGCCTCTGTTTCAAAAAAAAAAAAAAAAAAAAGGAAAAATGAGCATTTCCTAGTTTTAAAATTAATTTTTTAAAAAAGAAAAGAACAATTAAAAAAAATTTTTTTAAGTCAGAACTCTACCAAAAAGGGTGAATTTTAGCTTAGGCAAATTCTATAAAACTGATTTTTAAAATAAGAGTGAAAGTAACACATTTAGCAAAGTTTTATTAGTTTAAACTACTTAGAATAAAAGCTTATCTGAATACAAGTTTTTATTTGATTTAAATTATTCTTTAACTTAAAAGAAAAATAATTACTGCTTTTCTAAAAACCTGGCTAATTGAGGTAGGTCTACTTGTTAGATCTCATTGAAGTATAGATTGGTCCTGCCTATACTTATTAGAAGAAAAGCCACAGAGTTTTGTGTAATGCAAAAAATATGTAAAGGGAGTCCTAAAGTTTGTCTCCATCTCAACCGTAAGCATATCAAAATCAATCTTAAAAATTCCTGTTTTTTCAGAAAGAAGCATTATACCGGTGTTTTCTCTCTTACAACCTGAGTTAGTCAAATCAAAGTCAGGTGATTTATGTACATCAAAATAAAGTACATAAAAACAACTGAAAGAATTTACAATGAAATTATTATATGCACAACTACCTAAGATGATAAAATTAGGCTGGGCGAGATGGCTCACACCTGTTATCCCAGCACTTTAGGAGGCCGAGGCAGGTGGATCACCTGAGGTCAGAAATTCGAGACTAGCCTGACCAACGTGGTGAAATCTCGTTTCTACTAAAAATACAAAAATTAGCCTGGCATGGTGGTGGGCCCCTGTAATCCCAGCTACTCGGGATGCTGAGGTGGAGAATCGCTTGAACCCAGGAAGCAGAGGTTGTGGTGAGCCAAGGTTGCACCACTGCACTCCAGCCTGGGCGACAGAGTGAGACTCTGTCTCCCACCCCCCAAAAAAAAAAAAAACCAAAAAAAAACAAAAAAAACTTATACTTATTACTCCCTTCTCAAATTCTTCTAGCTGGTATTTTCTAGCTAGACCACCTACTTGTAGACCCCTTTTGGGGAGCTCAAACATAACCTTTTTGTTTGTTTGTTTAACCATCCTTAGGGTACATTTATAACAACAAAATCAATATATTTTTTTTTTGAGATGGAGTTTCGCTCTTGTTGTCCAGGACAGAATGCAATGGCGCAATCTTGGCTCACTGCAACCTCCACCTCCCGAGTTCAAGCAATTCTCCTGCCTCAGCCTCCCAAGTAGGTGGGATTATAGGCACCCGCCATCATGCCCTGCTAATTTTGTGTTTTTAGTAAAGATGGGGTTTCACCATGATGGTCAGGATGCTCTCAAACTCCTCAAAATCAGTATTGTTAACTGACTCACTAACTGGAAGGAGATGAAGGAAACTGCAAGCGTATCTTTGGAGAGAAAACTAAAATGTAAATATCAGCCCATTCTGATTGCCAATCATAGCAAATTATTAATGTAGGGCTAAATTATTTGGCACTACAATGCCCTTTATTCATTCTATTTGAATATTAGTAACATAATCACTAGCCAAATAAGACTTACCTATGTTTTCTTTTTTTTGGAGACAGTCTCACTTTGTCGCCCAGGCTGGAGTGCAATGGTGCAATCTTGGCTCACTTGCAACCTCCACCTCCTGGGTTCAAGCGATTCCCACCTCAGCCTCTCAAGTAGCTGGGATTACAGGCATGTGCCAACATGCCCAGCTAATTTTTGTATTTTTAGTAGAGACAGGGTTTCACCATGTTGGCCAGGCTGGTCTCAAACTCCTAACCTCAACACACCTGCCTCGGCCTTGCAAAGTGCTGGGATTACAGGTGGTGAGCCACCGCGCCCAGCCTTATTTATGTTTCCTTAATGCATTTACCTTATTCAGTCCTATATCAGTTATTCATATGTATTTCACTTATCCTTGCCTTGCAAACTCTATCCCTACTACAAATATAAACACCAATATAATGTCTGAGAACAATTGAGTACTAATCATTTACTCATATTTAATTATCCTGTTGCATCTAGCACCATGGTTTTCAGAGAAGATACTTAAGTGGCTGAAATAAAAAATATATGATTCAAGACTCCATCCTATCAAGTTTTATTTTAAAAAATTTTTTATATTTTTTAACTTTTCAATTATTTGGCATGCAAAGTTTTGTTTATAGCACCAATAAATATCTAAAATTATCCTTTTGTGTTTATCTCCCTTGCACTAGAATCTAAGTCACAAGTCCCTGTCTTATTCATAACCCTTTTCCCAATGCCTACAACAGCAGCCAGCACACAATACTTACTGAATGGATTATATAAAATTTGCCTGTGTGTACTTTAAAGTACTAACTCAGAATACTGCCTACTACCTTCAAAGAAAAAAAAAGGCACAAACAATTGCATTTTTCATCCCTGGAAATTCAAGTCAAAAGACAGAACGACAACAAATAAATGAAATATTTGTTTCCCCCATACTTGCTGTCACCTTTTGTTGCCACTAGACAGCATTCTTTCATCTGCTAGCAAAATACTAGAAAAGAAAAAGGCTTAAACATTGCAGAGTACGCAAGTAAAATAATGAAGATACCCTTTGATTAGTACAATGGTTAAGAATTTAAGCAGCAGGGCAACCCATTTATTGAAGCATTTTTCTCTTTGCTTCAATGATCAGATTAAGATGCTGACTTTCAAACCCTCAACAACATAACCTGAATCATTAAGAGCGAATGATTAAAAGCTTAATCTGACCACGCTTTGACAAAAATTATAAAATAGTCAAGTAAAGTGAAAAGTAAATCGTACGTGTTCAATAAATGCATTTAACTATAATATCTTTTAATCCTGCTTAACTGCTATCCTTTAGTATGTTGTCATACACACTTATTCCTCCCAAACAGAAGCACAGAACAGGGCTCTGGTTCTGATACTGCCTGTGCTTGAAAACATCATCACTCATGACCTTGGGCAAATTTTAATTAATTAACATCTGTGTATGGGCTCTTCAAACTGTAAAATGACCAAATAAGCAACTATCACATGGCTATCCTGGGAATTAAATAATAGTACATGTATGCTCTCCCAAAGCCCTAGGGCTCATTCACATTTGAGGGGTGCCCACTCATTGAATTTACGGGAAAAAAAAAGGGGTATATGTCAAAAACCTAGAATAGTTCCTGCACATGGTCAGCTCTCAAAAGTTTAGTAGTCTTGTCTTCATCTCCCTAAAATGACATACAGCAAGTTTCAAGAACAGTGACTATAATGTAAGAAAACTAGGGACTGGCTAAAAAAAAAAAGATGAGTCATCACAGCTGGCAGATTCTTCACTTGTCTGACAAATGTAAGGAGGATCTAAAATTTACTGAGTTCCTTAGGTGCTAGGCACCGTGGCAGACTGCCGCAGTTACTGAACTGAATCACACCTTTCTGATCCCTTCCCACATTAACTCTGGATTTACTCATGTGACTTCCTTTGGCCAGTGTAACACTAACAAACATACAGCACGCTGACGCTTGTACTTTCTTGCACTTTGGGGCTTGCTCTCTCTTGCTGCTGGGATCTTTCTACCATCTTGTGAACAAGTTAGGGCTAGTCGCCTGTAGAATAATAGGTCACATGGAAGTGGACTTTAGCTACCTCAGTCTGAGGCCCCAGACATGTAAGGCTATCTTAGATTCTAGGACCTAGACAATCTAGTCCTAGCCAGGTCAGCCCAGACTCTAAGAACATTGCAGCCAACCACAGAATTGTAAGAGTAATGTTTACTGATTTAGGCCACTAACTTTTAGGGGTGGTTTGTTATACAGCAAAGGTAACTACTACAACCACCATATAAATATAGCTATTTTTTTCCAGTTTTACAGATTAGGAAAGAAGATTCCCAAAACTAGCAAGTCAGTTTGGCCCCAAAGACTCTTTCTACTATATCAAGCCATCTTTGCGTGCCATTCTCTGAGGTTTTAGGCTCTGGTGGTTTTATCCTACAACCCTTATTTAACCCTTTCCTTTGTACCAGGAGACAGTATACTATGGTCCATGGCCAAATCCAGCTCATCACCTTTGCAAGCTAAGAATGGTTTAAACACTTATTACCTGAAAAACAAACCAAGAGAACAGTAGCTATAAAAATATAAAATACTTAGGAATAAATTTAACCAAAGAGGTGAAAGACTTGTACACTGAAAACTACTAAAACACTGATGAAAGAAATTGAAGACACAAATGGAAACATATTCTGTGTTCATGAATTCGAAGAGTTAATATTGTTAAAATGTCCATCCTACCCAAAACAACTTACAGACTCAATGCAATCCCTATCAAAATTCCAAAATTGGCTGGATGTAGTGGCTCAAGCCTGTAATCCCAGCACTTTGGGAGGCTGAGACAGGAGGATCACGTGAGCCCAGGAGTTTGAGACCAGCCTGGGCAACACAGGGAGACCCTGTTTCTACAAAAAAAAAATTAAAAATTAGCCAGGTGTGGTGGCATAAGCCTACAGTCCCAGCCACTCGGGAGGATAACCTGAGCCCAGAAGTTCGAGGTTACAGAGAGCTACTACATTCTAGCCTGGGCAACAGAGTGTGACCCTGTCTACACACACACACACACACACACACACACACACACACAAAATCCAACATTATTTTTCATAAAAATAGAAAAATAATCCTAAAATTCATATGGTTAAAACATTTTAAATGGTTCAAAATAAAAATCAGAAGACTATTTTGTGATATGTAAAATAATACGCAACAAATTTTAGTGTTCCTTAATATTTTTGGAATACAGCCATATTCATTCATTTATCTATTATATATGACTACTTTTGCATTATAATAGCAGAGTTGGATAGTTGTGACAAAGACCATATGGACCACAAAGCCTATGATATTTACTATTTGAACCTTTGTGTTTTTAAAATGTGCCAACTCCTGCTCGGAATTATTTAGAGCATATGTTTTTAATTTTAAAAGATTTTGCTCAGCCTTTAATGATGAGTAGTTTTGTATTTTTTCATACTTTTACTACTCTTTTCATTTTATTTAAAATTATTTTACACGTGTTATTTCTCTTAATTCTTCTTTAACTTTTTCTTTTTTTTTTTTTTGGAGGGGAAGAGGGGCTTTCCAGCAAAAACTGGAAAGCCTGCTAGACAATTCTAAAAGAGCTGTAACACTTCTCTCCTTTATCTTTGGATGACCTCTGAATTTGTCTAAGAAAGACAATCCCAATTTTTAAACTAATTCTGATGCATACGTCAAATGAATTCCACTTGCATTCAATAAATACTACAAGCCTCCCAGGCAGCATGGAAAACAAATGACAGTTTTACCTTGTCCTCAAAATTATTTCAAGTTTATCTATGAGAAAAGTTTTTTATTAAAAACTGGGATCTTGGCTGGGCGCAGTGGCTCACGCCTGTAATCCCAACACTTTGGGAGGCCGAGGTGGGCGGATCACGAGGTCAAGAGATCGAGACCACCCTGGCTAACATGGTGAAAAACACCGTCTCTACTAAAAATACAAAAATTAGCAGGGCGTGGTGGCGTGTGCCTGTAGTCCCAGCTACTTGGGAGGCTGAGGCAGGAGAATCACTTGAACCCAGGAGACGGGGGTTGCAGTGAGCTGAGATCGTGCCACTGCACTACAGCCTGGTGACAGAGCAAGACTCTGTCTCAAAAAAAAAAAAAAAAAAAAAAAAAACTTTGATCTTATATGGCCCAACAGGAATGGATCATGATGGAGGCAGAAAAAGATGTAGGAGAGATTATTTTATCCAGAAGAGCCTCTAATTCCTCAGATCTGAAACTGTAGTAACCATGTAGATATGAAATCCCCAATGGGGATTTAAGGTCAGAAGTAGCTATACAGTCTCACCTCTTTCATGTGATGAGCCTATTATAATATTTGCCTGCCACTGATAACTAAGAACTTCAGAACCATTACTATTCTACTTCACCACCCTGCTGCTAATCAATTCTGAAAGACACAAAATAAAGCCAACGCTGAATATCCTTTCACATTAGAAAGGAGGTGAATCTCAATTTACTTGCCACTCCCCATTTTAATCATCTTTCTTAAATAAGATCTCCACAGTAATGACCGTAAGTCCTGGTGGAGACTCAGCTGACTGCATATGGCATCAGTGTAAAGAATAAAGAAAATGCCATAAAAACTAACCACTCTCACCCCCAGCATTTACCAAGGACTTTCTTATGAGGCATTAGACAGATGCTCCTGATAGCCACTACAATTTGGAAGCCCTTAGAACACTGAAGAAATTTGTATGGTAAGTCTAAACTTCATTGAACTATTTTGTGAAGCATAAAGCAGTTGAGTCCATGCAGAAACATTTACAACATAGCTTTATATGCTATTTGAATTAAATGTTTAGAAACAGAATCATTTTCCATTTTCATTTGTTTTTGTGACTATGTATGAATTTTTAACGTATAAAAAAAGGGTTTCCCAGAAATGACTTCCCAATTTATACTATTATGCATAAGGGTTCTAAATGTTAACTATTCAACTTGCAATGACAATCCAGGAGCCAATTAGGTTGGATGGTCTCTGGTACATACAGCAAACCTAACGATATATACCTAAAAAAGATAGTTCTACTCTAACTTAGATTCCAGAGAAAGAACAGTTATCCCTACCTGTGTAACAAACCTGCACATCCTGCACACGTACCTCAGAACTTAAAAAAAAATTAAAAATATAATAATTTTTAAAAAAGAACAGTTATCCCAAGTAACCCTTTTTTAAGAAATTAAAAATTGTATCATCAGCCGGGCATGGTGGCTCACACCTGTAATCCCAGCACTTTGGGAGGCTGAAGTGGGTGTATCACCTGAGGTCAGGAGTTCAAGACCAGCCTGGCCAACATGGTGAAACCCCATCTCTACTAAAAATACGAAAATTGGCTGGACACGGTGGCGCATGCCTGTAATCCCAGCTATTTGGGAGGCTGAGGCACGAGAATGGCTTGAACCCAGGAGTTAGAGGTTTGCAGTGAGCCGATATCCAGACTGCGTGACAGAGCGAGACTAGTCTTAAAAAAAAAAAAAAAATTGTATCAACATATTAGGGTCATCAGGGTTTACTGAAAACAATGCTGAGATGTTGCTTAAGACTTTTTTGTCCTGGAACTAGCAATTTTTATCTTACGAATTCAGTAGTATATACAGAAGGAGCAGGATTGAGGAAAAAAAAAGGTAGTGTAAGCTGACCAAATGAAAGCTTTCTTTCTGAAAAAGAACTACAATAAATTTAATGTGTTGCTAAAAATCTATACTATCTTTGAGCCGAGATAAGAAGTCCCCCTCCTGTAATCCTTTCTGCTAATCTATATTTTTTTCTTCATATTTCTACTCAACCCTTTCTCAAAAACTTCTACTTGATTAATCCCACATGTACCCAATCACTGGCATCCAAGCATGCATATTTAAATCAAAATAACTGTATTTGTTTCTCGCTTGAATCTTTTATGTTCATCTTACCGCATCAAAATATTTAGCAGCTCTCTTTTGTCCTGAACATTAATGCATTTTATGATTCATTAACAGCATTTAATTTAGGCTAGCAATATAAAAGTACCCAAAGATAAAAAATCAATTTTCTCATTTTTAATTCTAATATACCCTGAGTACTTAACACTCTGTATCATAGGTTTGTGTGCAAATTTTCTCTCTCTTTTTTGAGATAGTGTCTCGCTCTGTCACCCAGGCTGCAGTGCAGTGGCACAATCTTGGCTCACTGCAACCTCTGCTTCCTGGGCTCTAGCAATCTTCCCACCTCAGTCTCCCAAGTACCTGGCACTACAGGCACGTACTACCAAGCCCAGCTAATTTTTGTATTGTTTTTATAGAGGCGCGGTTTTGTCATGTTGCTCAGGCTGGTCTTGAACTCCTGAGCCCAAGACATCCACCCACCTTGGCCTCCCAAAGTGCTAGGATTACAGGCATGAGTCATTGCACCCAGCTAATTTTCTTTTACTTCATCTAAATTGCTTAAAGCATTCTACCAATGCAACATAGAAAGTCCACAGGAATATACTTTAATGGCTGAATAGTTAAGAGCCCTAATTGGTTTATTACCACTTGAGGCCTAAATTGATATCAGCTTATAAGATTAAAAATAACTAAGGCCAGGTGTGGTGGCTCGTGCCTGTAATCCCAGAACTTTGAGAGGCCAAGGCAGGAGGACCACCTGAGGTCAGGAGTTCGAGACCAGCCTGACCAACATGGTGAAACCTCGTCTCTACTAATACAAAAATTAGCCAGGCATGGTGGCAGGCGCCTGTAATCCCAGATACTCAGGAGGCTGAGGCAGGAGAATCACTTGAACCCAGGAGGCGGAGTTGCAGTGAGCCAAAATCGCGCCACTCCAGCCTGGGCGACAGAGCGGGACTCTGTCTCAAAAAATAATAATTATATAATTTTCATTTTACAAGGCAGTTCTAAAAACAATACTGAACCATAGTCTCATGCTCACTTTGGCAGCACATATATTGAACAATAATCTGTTATGTTTCTTGACTTGATAACATTTTATACATTTTAAATCCAAATACTACGGGGATAATATTTGGGGAAACCTAGCTATAAATGAAACTCTGATGCAAATCCAATTCGGCCATTTTACTGATTTAACCTATATTAGGGAAAAAGTCTGTTAGTCAAAGCTGAAAGAAAAGGCAGCTTATTATCTTCAAAGAGAGAACTCACACCAGGCTAGCAAAAGAAACTTTATCCGTCCTCAGAAAAAGGCAATATTACAAGTAAGCTTTTTAGGAACAGTTTAACCAGTTCATGTAAAACCGATCAGAAACAGCACACGTGGCTAGGTGTGGTGGCTCACACTTATAATCCCAGCACTTTCAGGAGGCTGAGGCAGATCGCACAAGGCCGGTTGAAGACTAGCCTGAGAAACATAGGGAGACTATCTATAAACAATTTTTAAAATTAGCCAGGTGTGGTGGCACATGCCTATAGTCCCAGCTACTCGGGAGGCTGAAGCAGAAGGATTGCTTGAGCCTAGAAGTTCAAAGCTGCAGTGAGCTATGGTCGCTGCATTCCAGACTAGGTGACAGAGTGAGACTGTCTCTCAAAAGAGGGGAAAAAGAAGACAAAAAGGCACACATCTGTGTGTTCTGATACGAGAAGACATCCAAACCATTACTAAGTGAAAAAGCTGCTTGCTAATTTTTTATGTTAGTATAGTATAGAAAAAACGGTTGAGAAATATGCACTAAATTTCTGATAGTGGTTATCTCTCAATGGAATATTTGGAAAATGAACTCCAGGTTTTCATCTTTTGCATTTTTCTCTGATACATGAATCTTTTACTTTAATAGAAAAAAAAATTTTTTTTTCTATTATTAAAATTTATTAAAATAAATTTTAAAAAATTTATAAACTTTACTTCTGATGAGTGGAGCAAATCACATTTGAAAGTTCTGGGTCACTCATTATGATTATGAGGACTGAAATGAAAGCATCTAGCCCACTGCCTAGCATACAGGAAAAGCTCAATAAATGTTAGTGTACTTCCAGTTCTGCAATGTGTTCTAATGCAACCAAGTTTTATACCAACCCGCCAGTAGAGTTTTTTAACTGCTGCTTATTCCAGCTTCTCCTTTGCTATTAGGTCCCACTTTTGCTGCTGTCAGTATACCCACCTTTAGAAGTACCTTCTACCACATATTGCTTCAAATCTGCCACAAACTCTTTCAGCTCCCAGAACATCTTAACTGTGCCTCTTTTATAGCAACTTATTCTCTTTCAGTTATTCATAAACCTTTATTAGCTCCTTCAAACTTTGAGTGTCTACACAGAAAAATACTTGTATTCATTTTTGTATCCCCCATCAGAGCCCTACTATGACAGTCACTCAAATATCTGTACGCACAAATAGACATAAGCTATCCCTGTGACCAAAAAAAAAAAGGTCAGGCCGGGCATAGTGGCTCACGCCTGTAATCCCAGCACTTTGGGAGGCTGAGGCTGGCACTGCTTGAGCCCAGGAGTTTGAGACCAGCCTGGGCGACATGGCGATACCCCATCTCCACAAAAGATACAAAAATTATCCAGGTGTGGTGGAATGGGCCTGTAGTCCCAGCTACTTCGGAGGCTGAGGTAGGAGAATTGCCTGAGCCCAGAAAATGGAAATTGCAGTGACCTGAGATCCCCCCACTGCACTCCAGCCTGGGCAACAGGGCAAGACCCTGTCTCAAAAACAAATGAACAAACAAAAAGTTAAAAGAGGATCCCAAAACAACTTGGGACAGTTTAACACTAATGTTTTAATTTTAATATAGGACTTAGGTCAATAGGCTCTTGAATAGTTTTTATAGTCTAGTCAGAGGTAAAGCACATGGATGAACACTGTGGCAGTTACTTTCCTATCCAGTTTTAGATTTTCAGCTTACTTTTATGTCTAAAGTTGTATTCCAAAGAATTTGAACTATTAAGTAGTCTGTACGCTAGCTAAATAGAAGATTATGTACTACAATATTACAGAGGTTCCTTAAGGGTAGTGCTGACTCTCCAAGTAGTCAAAATTTTAGAATCTCTGCCACTTCTCTGTAGCAAGTATCTTTTCTCTTGCACACACTCAACTTTCTCCCAGATGGAATTAGTATGTATTCCATAGCCATTACTGTGGTTGCAAAATGTAGACTTTCACAGACCCGGAAGATATCTACGTTTTGACAGATACATAGATTCCTTCCAGACCCAAAGAACGATAGGTAGAACTGGTGAAGTAGAAGAGGTTAAAGGTGGAAATTATGCAGAAAAACAGCTACCTATCCACAAATTAACCATTTTGATATCTACTTCAAAGACTACATCAACATGCCAATTCTTATTTAAAAAGAGATGCTTGTAAAAAGGTCCGAAATGGCTAGGTACAGTGGCTCATGCCTGTAAATCCCAGCACCCTGAGAGACCGATGCTGGTAGATCACTTGAGGCCAGGAGTTCAAGACCATCTTGGCCAACGTAGCGAAATCCCATCTCTGCTAAAAACATAAAAATTAGCCAGGCATGGTTGCAGGCGCCTGTAGTCCCAGCTACTTGGGAGGCTGAGGCACAATAATCGCTTAAACCCAGGAGATGGAGGTTGTGGTGAGCTGTGATTACACCACTGCACTCTACCCTGGGCAACAGAGTGGGACTCTAGCTCAAAAAAAAAAAAAAAAGTCTGAAAATGGGTTGCCCAAAGCCCACTTTAATTTTAAAAATTACCAAATTTATGATTATAGTTTGACTCAATTTTTCAGATTCTCTCAAACTCTAATTCTATCTTTGGACTGAATGATGACTACACAATGAGTCCAAAATGTTCCTTTGTTGTATGATTTCCACATCTTTTTTCCTGATTTAATTCTCCAGTTCCAGGGGAGGGGACAGAAGATGGGTGAATCATCCAAGTATTTGAGTTCCAGTTCACCATTCTTCCAGCGTTTCGTTAAACAATGATTGTGTTTGCTCAAAAAAAAAAGACAATGAGAACAAGGCACAGTGGCCCATGCCTGTAGTCCAAGCTACTCAGGAGGCTAAGGTGGGAGGGAGGATCCCTTGAGCCCAAGAGGCCATCTGGGCAACATAGTGAAGTAAAAAAAAAAGGAAATAATACTTAGATGCCTTAAAATCTGTTTGCATGGTGTTCTTAGAAGACCACATAGGCCGGGCGCGGTGGCTCACGCCTGTAATCCCAGCACTTTGGGAGGCTGAGGCGGGCGGATCACGAGGTCAGGAGATGGAGATCATCCTGGCTAACATGGTGAAACCCTGTCTCTACTAAAAATACAAAAAATTAGCCAGGCGTGGTGGCGGGCGCCTGTAGTCCCAGTTACTCGGGAGGCTGGGGCAGGAGAATGGCGTGAACCCAGGAGATGGAGCTTGCAGTGAGCTGAGATCGCACCACTGCACTCCAGCCTGGGCAACAGAGCTAGACTCCGTCTCAAAGAAAAAAAAAAAGACCACATAAAAATGTGGGATGATCATCTTAAAAAACAAACAAAAAACTATGTCTATCCACTATATAGAAATTGTTAACTTTTGGAGTTTCCTTCCAGTTACAATAGGGGAATTTGATTCCAAGTTGTAATGGCAAAGATAGCTATTGCAGCCCTTACATCACCACTGGCATGTCTCAAAAAGTGAAATAAAATCAGCAGGGCGCAATGGCTCATGCCTGTAATCCCAGCACTTTGGAAGGCTAAGGCGGACAGATCACATGGGGCCAGGAGTTCGAGACCAGCCTGGGCAACATAATGAAACTGTCTCTACTGAAAATACAAAAATTAGCTGGGCATGGTGGCACGCACGCCTGTATTCCCAGCTACTTGGGAGGCTGGGGCATGAGAATGGCCTGAGCCTGGGAGTCGGAAGTCGCAGGGAGCCAAGATTGCACCACTACACTCCAGCCTGGGTGACAGACCGAGACTCTGTCTCAAAAAAGATAAAATAAAGTGCATGTTCCCCAATGAAGACACTGAAATATTAATAAGACATCTACATGAATGGCAACATTCTATAATATAGCTTTTTAAAAAAATCAGATTTATTACATCATTTCATCCTGAGAAGCAACCCTATAAGGCGGGGGGTTCATTTAATACGTGAAAAAAGACTAAAGCTCACAGAATTTAAACTACTTGTTCAAAGCCATACAGCTAATCATAAATGGCAGAACCCAAAACCAAGAGCACAGTGAAAGAAATGATTTTGTAAATCAGCCCTCCTTGAATCTAAATCCTGTCTACTACCTGTGTTAAGACTGGAAGGAAAGCTCCATGACTTGGTTTTTTGTTCACTGCTCTATTTCCAGCATCTAGAACAGTGCAAGCGTACAGATGATCAATAAATACATGTTGAACAATTACAAAAAAAAAAATCACTTCTTTTGATCTGTTTCCTCATCTGTAAATGGAAATATTAAGTTCTTGCCTCCCATCTACTGATATAATATAGACACAAAACATCTGGTAAGTATTTAAGAACAGACTCAACTTCCAATTTAGTGTTCCTGTCACAAGACTTCTCCTGTAGGCTCTAAGGAAGTAGCAGAGAACAAATGTCAGTGCATTTGGCAGGCAAGCTAGGTGGTAATCAGGGTGTGGAGGAGAGTTGAACAACTAAATAATAACTAAATCATGCTTTCTTTCCCCTATCTTTGCCAAGTAGTCAGCTATTCTCTTTACTACTCTGTCACAACAATAACAAAGGATCTTTTAAAATAATCTGTTACCTGATTGCTTCTTTGAAAGCATAAAGTCTTGGTGGAGAGGAGGAAGCACCTAAGGTATACTTGTAAAGATGCAAAAAAGACAAGGGGAGGTCAGGTGCAGTGATTCACGCCTGTAATCCCAGCACTTTGGGAGGCCGAGGCAGGTGAATCATTTAAGGTCAGGAGTTTGAGACCAACCTGGCCAATGTGGTGAAACTCTGTCTTTACTAAAAATTCAAAAAAATTAGCCAGGCGTGGTGGCACACGCCTGTAATCTCAGCTACTCAGGAGGCTATGGCAGGAGAATTGCTTGAACCCAGGAGACAGAGGTTGCAGTTAGCTGAGATGGTGCCACTGCACTCCAGCCAGGGCGACAGAGCAAGACCCCATCTCAAAGATAAAAGACAAGGGGAGATAGTTAAAAGTAAATGAGACAATAAGAAAAGAATATTGAAGCGAGCAGATGTGAGTACCTATACCAACTAATTCAACACAAGAATGGTCTCTATCTCATTTCTCTGTAATTCTGCAGTCCCTTTACTGGAAATCTAGGAGATAAGTGATGTTAAATAACTTGCCAAAAAGTTATACAGGTAGTAAGTATGTGGTGAAGGCACAATTCAAACCAAAGGAAATCTAGTCAATTTAGGCAAGTTTATATCTTAAAGTTATTTTAACTGAAATTTAAGTGAAAGGGATAGAGAGAGAGAAGGATATATGATGCGGAACTCAGGATCTAAAGTTAAAATTGTGGGCTGGGCGCGGTGGCTCACATCTGTAATTCCAGCATTTTGGGAGGCCAAGATGGGTGGATCACTTGAGGTCAGGAGTTCGAGACCAGCCTGGCCAACATGGCAACTCCCTGTCTAAAAATACAAAAATTAGCCGGTCATGGTGGTGGATGCCTGTAATCCCAGCTACTCAGGAGGCTAAGGCATGAAATTCGCTTGAACCCGGGACGCAGAATTTGCAGTGAGCCGAGGTTGCGCTACTGCACTCCAGCCTGGGCGACAGAGTGAGACTCCATCTCAAAATAAAATAAAATAAAATGTTAAAATTACAAGTCATCTTTGAAGTTTAATCATAACATAAAATTTAACTTTCAATAGAAAATTAAAGTCAATAGAAAAAAAAATTAACTACCACATAAGCCTCAAGTCAACAGCAGTATTATTCCCCCAGTAAAATGCTACCATATTCTATAGCAATTCAAAATGTATACAATACACACATACATACATATACATTTTCATTTTAATCTCGCAATAACCCAAAAGGATGTCATTTGTCCAACAAAGTCTAACTCCAAATCCTGCCCTTCGCTATCACTACCTCCCTCCCATAAAACTTTTCTCAAACTATAAACAAAAAGCAGAGATAAAGGTATCCTATTAAAACCAAGTGTTGGCTCGGCACAGTGGCTCATGCCTGTAATCCCAGCACTTTGGGAGGCTGAGGTTGGCGGATCACCTGAGGTCAGGAGTTCGAGACTAGCCCTGCCAAGATGGCAAACCCCCATCTCTACTAATGATACAAAATTAGCTGGGCTTGGTGGTGCGGGCCTGTAATCCCAGCTACTCAGGAGGCTGGGGCACAAGTATCACTCGAACCCAGGAGGCGGAGGTTGCAGTGAGCTGAGATCGCGCCACTGCACTCCAGCCTGGGCGACAGAGTGTAACTACGTCTCAAATAATAATAATAATAATATAATAATACCAAGTGTTAAGTTTAGCCTAATGCTGCTTCCTTATATATTTTAAGTTCAGCCTAAAGGTTTCTCTGTACGTGGTTAACTATAATCTAACTGGGTGTATACACAGACTATAACCTACTCTTGTAACAAGTAGCTAAGTCTCAGCCAATCACAGCAGCCATACTTCAACCACTCACAGGCAGCAAACTGTTCAAACCGTGTTCAAATAAGGCAAACGACAAGCTGCAACCAATCTGGCTATTTCTGTACCTCACTTCCATTTTCTGTATGTCTCTTTTCTTTTTCTGTTCATAAATCCTCTTCAACCATACAGCAGCACCAGAGTCACTCTGAACCTATTTCTGGTTCAGGGGGCTGCCTGATTTGCTAATTGTTCTTTCGTCAGTTAAGCTCTGTTAAATTTAATTTGTCTTAAGTTTTTAACACAAGTGGAGAATGCATGGATGTTTATTGTATTTTTATTCTTTATTTCTTAATTATTTGTTACATATATTTAAAATGTCTTGGGCCAGGCATGGTGGCTCACATCTGTAATCTCAACATTTTGGAAAACCAAGGCTAGCAGACTGCTTGAGCCCAGGAGTTCGAGACCAGCCTGGGCAACATGGCGAAACCCTGTCTCTACAAAATACAGAAAAATTAAAAGGTAGCTGGGTGTGGTGGCACACATCTGTGGTCCCAGCTACTCAGGAGGCTAAGGTGGGAGGATCACCCAAGCCCAGGAGGTCAAGGCTGCAGTGAGCCGTGATCACGCCACTGCACTCCAGCCTCAGTGACAAGAGTGAGAAACTATCTCAAAAAATAAATAAATAAGTAAAGGGCTTTTTACCCTTATTGCACACTTAAGAAAAAGAACAAAAAATGGAACAGAAACATACTTGTAGCAGTATAACAAAGAGCTTAATATGCCTAGTATTTAATATAAATCTCCCACAAACATACTAATAACAAGCCAAAAGAAAAATGAGCAAAGGATTGGAACAAGCAAGCTAAACACTGAGATATCATTCAATCTGGCAAAGGTTAAAAGACTTATTCAGTGTTAGTTAAGTGTGGGGAACCTAGGCCTAGCCTCAATGCCACACTGAACTTGGATGCTCTTGAGTTACCTTATTCACAACTTTAATATTTAGCAAGTCTGCATGTTTGTCTCTCTCTTAACTGAACTCAAGAGCATCTTTTTTTTTTTTTTTTTTGAGACCAGATCTTACTGTCACCTAGGCTGCAGCACAGTGGCGCAATCATAGCTCACTGCAGCCTAGAATTCCTGGGCTCAAGTGATCCTCCTGTTTCAGCCTCCTGAGTAGCTAGGACTACAGGCACATGCCATCATGCCTAGCTTTTTCATTTTTTAATTTTTGTAGAGACAGGGTCTCACCGTGTTGCCTAGGCTGCTTAGAGCATCTTAATTCTTTCCAAAACCCCAATATACCCAGCCCAGTATCTAGCCTGTAAGAAGCAATTATGAGGCCGGGTGCGGTGGCTCATACCTTTAGTCGCAGCACTTTGAAAGGCTGAGATGGGTGGATCACCTGAGGTCAGGAGTTCAAGACCAGCCTGGTCAACATAGTGAAACCCCATCTCTACTAAAAATGCAAAAATTAGCTGGGTGTGGTGGCGGGCGCCTGTAATCCCAGCTACTCGGGAGGCTGAGGCAGGAGAATCACCTGAACTCGGGAGGCAGAGGTTGCTGTGAGCCAAGATTGCGTCACTGCACTCTAGCCTGGGGCAGTGAGAACGAAACTCGGTCTCAAAAAAAAAAAAAAAGTCACTTATGAGTAACACAAATATGTCCATGAAACACAAAATCAGAGCAATCAGAAAATAACAAGGCCTGATTTGAGTGCAAAGATGGCTAAACTGATACATTACTTTCTGAGGCTTCTGCATCTTTTTTCTTCTTTTTTTTTTTTTTGAGACAGAGTCTCACTGTGTCACCCAGGCTGGAGTGCAGTGGCGCAATCTCGGCTCACTGCAAGCTCCGCCTCCCAGGTTCACATCATTCTCCTGCCTCAGCCTCCTGAGTAGCTGGGACTACAGGTGCCTGCCACTACGCCTGGCTAACTTTTTGTATTTTTAGTAGAGATGGGGTTTCACCATGTTAGCCAGGATGGTCTCGATCTCCTGACCTCATGATCTGCCCGCCTTGGCCTCCCAAAGTGCTGGGATTACAGGCGTGAGCCACAATGCACCCAGTCTTTTCTTCATTTTAGAGATAGGGTCTTGCTGTGTCACCCTAGCTGGAGTGTAGTTGGCATGATCATGTAGTCGGCTCACTTGCATTCCTGGGCTCAACTGATCCTCCTGCCCAAGTATAGACATGAGCTAAGGGACAATAGGCATGAGCTAAGCTTCTCCATCTTACCATCCACTAAAGGCAAAAAATTGAGATCATCCATGATTTCATCATCCATGATTTCTCCTTTCCCACACATTCCCCTGCCCAAACCAGCATCCATCCAATCCATGAATAAATCGTGTTAGTTCTCCACCCAAAATATCCTGAATCCATCCAATTCTCTCCATTTGTACTGCTGCCATCTGATTCAAAGTTCTTATCTGCACTAGAAAGCCTGTTGTAGTAGCCTCCAAACTGGTTCCAGGATTTCCATGCTTGACCTCCTTTCAATCATTTCACCAAACAGCAGCCAGAGCAATATTTTAAATTATTTCCACTTCAGGCCTTTCCCTCTGTCTAGAGAGTTCTTGACATGTTTGGTTCCTTCTCCTTCATTCTGCTCTCAGAGTTAATGTCACTTCCTCCACAGCAACATTCTCTGACCACCCTAGCTCAAGTGCCAACCACTTCCTCCCCTCACTCTCTACCATACCACTGCCTTCAAAGCACTTCTATTTGAAATTTGTTTTGCATTATTTATACTTCAACAAATACCTGCTCTGCTCACATACTATGTGCCATTTTAAGTGCTAGCAATACAGCGAACAAAAATTCCTGAGCTCATGGAGCTTACATTCTGGTGGAGGAAACCACCAACAAACAAAATAAATAAAGAAAATATGTTAATAGTGCCAAGGTGAACAAAAAACAAAGCATGGAAGAGAAATATAAAATGTTGAGGCGATGACTGAACTGTATCCTCGAAAATGGTTAAGATGACTAATTTTATGTTGTGTATTTTTCCACAATTAAAAAAAAAATTTTTTTTTGAGACAGACTCGTGCTTTGTTGCCCAGACTGGAGTGCAGTGGCGTGATCTCGGTTCACTGCAACTTCCACCTCCTGGGTTCAAGCAATTCTGCCTCAGCCTCCTGAGTAGCTGGAATTATAGGCACATGCCTGTAATTGACTATTGACTACTCCCTTGTCAACAGTGCTCACAGCAAGTTACAGAGAAGACAAAACACCCAGCTAATTTTTGTATTTTTTGTAGAGATGGGGTTTTGCCATGTTGACCAGGCTGGTCTCGAACTCCTGACCTCAGGTGATCCACCTGCCTTAGCCTCCCAAAGTGCTGAGATTACAGGCTTGAGCCACCACACCTGGCCCACAATTTAAAAAATTTTTATCAAGAATGTTTTAAAAGTTGGGGCGAGGGTGGGGAGGCAAAAAATAAATAAATTTTAAAATAAAATAAAATAATTAAAAGTTGGGGCGAGGGTGGGGAGGCAAAAAATAAATTTTAAAATAATAAAATAATTAAAAGTTGGGGCAAGAAAATGCTAAATTTCAGATAGGACAGAAGGCTTCAATGAAAGTGATATGGAGGAAGACATGAAGAAGTAAAAGAACTCACCACGTTGATATCTGGGGAAATAAATTCCAGACAAAGAGAAGAGTAATGCAAAGGCCCTGAGGCAGGGATCATGCCTGGCATATTTGAGAAGCAGCAAGTATGTCTGGCTTTGTGAGTCGGGGAGCCATTAATCCATAACACCTAAATCAGTGTCTGGTATAAAAAAGGAACTCAAATATATGACTACTGTATAGCAGCAAGACTGGTATAGGTACATCCCTTTAAAAGGTAAATTATGTTGTTATTTCACACTTCATAGGACAGTGTGGTTGATTTATAAGATCCACAGAAAAGGCCAGGTGCAGTGGCTCACATCTATAACCCTAGCACTTTGGGAAGCCGAGGTGGGATTATTGTTTGAGCTTAGGAGCAACATAGCCAGACCTCATCTATACTAAAAGTTAAAAAAATAAATAAATCAGCCAGGTGTGGTGGCACATGCCTATAGTCCCAGCTACTCAGGAGGCTGAGGCAGGATGACTGCTTGAGGCTGAGAGATTGAGGCTGCAGTGAGTTCTGATTGTACCACTGCACAGTCTGGGCAACAGGGCCAGACCCTGTCAAAAAAAAAAAAAATCCATAGAAAAACAACAGCGTAACTTAATTTTAAAAGGGAAAGAGGTTTTCAGTTATTTCTAAATTCCTGATGATTTTCTGCTATTGGTTGAAAAAATTTAATTACTTAGCTTAAAAACTTACTAGATTATCCACTGGCATCTTGAGACCCCTTTTCTACTTAACTCTTAACTGAGCCTCCTTTAAATCATGATTTTCCTATAATTCATCATCCCCAATTAATCTTTTTCATATGCCACCTCTTAGTATTTTGTTTTTACTATTCTTACCTTACTTACTACTCCCTTGTCAATGGTGCTCACAGCAAGTTACAGAGAAGACAAACAAAATGGCTTTGTAAAAGATGCCAACCTTAAGGATATATTAGTAAAATATACATATGAATTCTAATTCGTGCTGTCTCCAGTCTTTGGAGGAGTTGAGGAGTTGGGGAGTCTCTAGTCTCAAGTTCCACAACCTCCACCCTCCCCAAACGCCCCAACCCTACGGTACTTATAATCTAAGTGATCATGGGAACAAAGGACCTAAGGAGTGGATCTAATAACTGTAACCATTCTTAGTTTTTAGATAAAAATAACTAATAAAGTACTGTTCTCTTGTTCTTACAGGCACATTTCAGATTAACCCAATTCTATGCTTAATTATTTAAATGCATTAGGACAAGAGTTCCATAGTTTTTTGTTTTTGTTTTTTAACAGAGTACATTCAGAATGTTGTACTTAAGGGAGGAAAACTTCAGGCACAATCACCAATTACGAATGGCCAATATAGGCTGGGCTTGGTAGCTCAGCCTGTAATCCCAGCACTTTGGGAGGCCAAGGCAGGTGGATTACTTGAGCTCATGAGTTTGAGAACTGCTGGGGCAACATGGTGAAACCCCGTCTCTACAAAAAATACAAAAATGAGTTGGACATGGTGGAATGCACCTGTAGTCCCAGCTACTCAGGAGGCTGAGGTGGGAGGATGGCTTGAGCCTGGGAGGTAGAGGTTGTAGTGAGCTGAGATGGAGCCACTGCACTCTAGCCTGGGCAACAGAGCCAGACCTCATCTATACCAAAAGTTAAAAAAAAAAAAAAAAAAAAGCAAAAAAAAACCAAACAAACCCAGAGCCAGACCTTGTCTCACACAATAAAAAGAATAGCCAATATATTAAGAAATTAAGCCTTAGGCCAAGCGCAGTGGCTTACACCTGTAATCCCAGCACTTTGAGAGGCCAAGGCAGGTGGATCACCTGAGGACAGGAGTTCAAGACCAGCCTGATGAAGTCCCGTCTCTACTAAAAATACAAAAATTAGCTGGGTGTGGTGGTGGGTGCCTGTAATCCCAGCTACTCAGGAGGCTGAGGCATAAGAATCACTTGAACCTGGGAGGTGGAGGTTACAGTGAACTGAGATCTTGCCATTGCACTCCAGCCTGGGCAACAAGAGCGGAACTCCGTCTCAAAAAAAAAAAAGAACTTAATTACTTGCCAAAAATCAAACCCAAATAAATTATATCTTAATATAAACACATTTGGTTGCTTGGCTTTTTAAGATTCAAGTAGAGTAGCACCTAACAATTAAAATGGATTATATTAATTTGTTAAGACATTAATTCTAACATTACATACAAACTTATAATGATAATAAGATAATAGTAACAACATAAATAACTTTTGGCTTCTAAAGTTTAAAATCCAGAAAAAAAAAATTTGTATTCAGGTCAATAATGGGGGCAGGGCATCCAAAAAACAGTTAATACCTAAAGTCAAGAGGCTACAAGAGGTTTTAATGCATATAAAGTTTATTATTATAAATGTCAGTGACTAGCCAATCACAAAGCTTCAGACTTGAGGAAAACATTGATAATTTTTCATTTATTGCCATAGATTGTGTCATTTTCAATGTTCATATAAAAATCCACTTTATTTCTGAAGAGCTCGGTGAAAGGGAAGAGCACTAACCCTGCATTTGTATACTACAGAAAGGAGAAGTGTATTGTATGTGAGTTACAGCTCAATAAAGCAATGTGAGAAAGTATGAAAGAAGGAGAACTTAGTGGAGTATATAAAACTCAATCCTGGTTTTGTTAAATAAAACACTAAAACCAATAAATAAATACTGGCATATTTAAACTATTAGGTGACATAATGAGGACACAGTAGATACCATTAGCTAAAGATTTCTACTCCTAAAGATGGAACTTCCATATAATAGAACTTTATTATACAGTAAATTAAAGAGAAGGAAGGTGGCTTATGTAACAAAGGACTAACCTTCAAGATCTTTTAAGTGAAAAGGGATCTAGAGTACATATGTTCTTTTGCATTAAAAAGGGAAGGAATTTGTGCACGTTTGTTACATAAGACACATGTTATATATACACATACAGACGCATGCATGTATATGTTTTTGGTGGCATATATATAAATTAGCTTTGGAAAGATATACAAGAAACAGCTAACACCGGGGCTATCTGTGGGTTAACAGAATAGCTAGAGCATAGTAAAAGGGAAGATTTCCTTAGGTCACCACTTTGTGTGTTTTGGATTTTGAGCAATGTGAATATAAACTTACCAAGAGGAAAAATTAAAAGTACTTTACCTTGCACCATTGTTCCTAATGACTTCCACAGTTTCTTCGACAAAATATCGATCCTTGACATATGCAAAGATATCATCACAAATTTCATGTAAGCGCGAACGATGGGTAAGGCTGGTCAAGTATAAAACTGGAATAATTAGTGGTTCTGGAAAACTCTGAAGATTCTGTCTTGCTTTTTTTTCTGACTCAAGTGCTTCCTGATACGTCAGTCCAGGTCTACCCGTCACAGCACAACTCCACACAAGGCTGTTGCACAGAATGGTTCGTTCAAAAAAGTCACTGATTAAAAAACAAAAACAAAAACAAAAGCCCATTACCTATCATTTCACAAATTTTACATTAAAAACTGATAGCATTATCAGGTTATTTTTGTGCCTTTAATGCAAAATTTTATGTAGACTCACAGAACTCAAGGGTTTGGTAACTGGTCAACTTATAACATTAATACAAACATAAGAAAAAGTATATTTAAACTAAATATTTATATTTTGCAATTTAAAGGTACATCAGTCAAAACTAGACTTTGAGTTCCATCTGCTTTTCAGTGAAAAACTGAAAACTTTGAGCAGCTAACAAGAGAAAAGCTAAATAAAGTAGTACTTCATATAATGAAAAATCAGTCATTAAAAAGTATAAAGTTCTTAATTAACATTTCCATTAATGTTAATAGAAAAATACCTATTTTCAGTTTGATCTCTCCTGTATTTTCTTGAAACTATATGATGATCTCATTTGTGTTATTAAAAAAAAAAGAGGAAAAGAGAAAAAGGAAAGAAAATAAAAGGTACCTATAGAAGCATAGGTTTCTGGAATGTCATACAAAACTCGAGGTAACAGGCAGTAGTGATAAGACTGGGGAACCATTCTATTCAGTGCTCTTCTATTCTGCTGGAATTCCTTAATACGTGCATTTACCTATTTTCAAAAACTCTATCCACTCTCTTTTTTTTTTTTTTTGAGACGGAGTCTCACTCTGTCACCCAGGCTGGAATACAGTGGCCAGATCTCGGCTCACTGCAACCTCCACCTCCCAGGTTTAAGCGATTCTCCTGCCTCAGCTTCCCGAGCAGCTGGGATTACAGGTGCCCGCCACCACGCTCGGCTTTTTTTTTTTTTTTTTTTTTGAGATGGAGTTTCACTCTTGTCGCCCAGACTGGAGTGCAATGGCGCGATCTCGGCTCACCACAACCTCTGCCTCCCAGGTTCAAGGATTCTCCTGCCTCAGCCTCCTTAGTAGCTGGGATTACAGGCATGTGCCACCACGCCCGGCTAATTTTGTATTTTTAGTAGAGACGGGGTTTCTCCATGTTGGTCAGTCTGGTCTCAAACTCCTGACCTCAGGCGATCTGCCTGCCTCAACCTCCCAAAGTGCTGGGATTACAGGTGTGAGCCACCGCGCCCGGCCATGCTCATCTAATTTTTATATTCTTAATAGAGATGGGGTTTCCTCATGTTGGCCAGGCTGGTCTCGAACTCTTGACCTTGTGATCCACCTGCCTCGGCCTCCCAAAGTGCTGGGATTACAGGCGTGAGTCACCATTCCCAGCCCTATCCACTCTCCTTTAAAATGCAAGAGATCTATATCACAGAAAGATTTCTAAGACATAATGGGTAGGAAAAACATGAATCAATGAATACACAATCCCATGTACATTAATTATAATAATCACAAAAATGTATGTACTTATGTATATACTGTAAAGATATTCCCTATGGAGAAAGGAGGGGAGACTGGGAAGGAAGGAAAAGGAAAACTTTTTTTGTGATTCTAAATAATTCTATATTGTTTGAATTTTTTTTTTCTTTTTTAAGAGAGTCTCACTCTGTTGTCCAGACTGAAGGGCAGTGGTACAATCACCTAGGATCAAGCATTCTGTCTTGCCTCAGCCTCCTGAGTATTTGGGACTACAGGTGCACACCAGGACACTCACCTAATTTTTTTGAGAGTGTAGAGATGGGGTCTCACTATGTTGCCCAGGATGGTCTCAACCTCCTGGGCTCAAGCTATCTTCCCACTTCAGCCTCCCAAAGTGTTAAGATTATAGGAATGAGCCACCACGCCCAGCCTGTTTGAATTTTTATTTTTATTTACGTATTTACTTTCCAGAGACAGAATCTCATGCTGTTGCCCAGGCTGGAGTGCAGTGGTACGATCTTAGCTCACTGCAAATTCTGCCTCCCTGGTTCCAGCAATTCTTGTGCCTCAGCCTCCCAAGTAGCTGGGACTACAGGTACATACCACTATGCCTGGCTAATTTTTGTATTTTTAGTAGAGATGGAGTTTCATCATGTTGGCCAAGCTGGTCTTGAACTCCTGGCCTCAAGCAATTCACCACCTCAGCCTCCCAAAGTGCTGGGATTAGAGGCATGAGCCACCGCATTCAGTCCTGTTTAAATTTTTTTAATGAGCATTACTCATATATCATTTTGCAATAATTTTTTTTGAATGGAGTCCCACTCTGTCACCCAGACTGGAGTGCAGTGGTGCGATCTCAGCTCACTGCAACCTCCGCCTCCCAGATTCAAGTGATTCTCCTGCCTCAGCCTCCTGAGTAGCTGGGATTACAGATGCGCGCCATTTTTGTATTTTTAGTAGAGACGGGGTTTCACCATGTTGGTCTCGAACTCCTGACCTCGTGATCCACCCACCTCAGCCTCCCAAAGTGCTGGGATTATAGGCGTGAGCCACCGCACACAGCGCAATAAATTTTTTTTTTTTTTAAAGACAGAGTCTCGCTCTGTCACCCAGGCTGGAGTGTAGTGGCATGATCTTGGCTCACTGCAACCTCCGCCTCCCAGGTTCAAGGGATTCACCTGCCTCAGTCTCCCAAGTAGCTGGGACTAAAGGCACATGCCACCATGCCTGGCTAGTTTTTTGCATTTTCAGTAGAGATGGGGTTTCACCATGTTAGCCAGGATGGTCTTGATCTCCTGACCTGGTGATCTGCCCACCTCAGCCTCCCAAAGTGCTAAAATTACAGGCGTGAGCCACCACGCCCAGCCAATATAATTTTTTTTAAATGTAAAAAGCCCACTGTGGTAGCATGAGCCTGTAATTCGAGCTACTCCGGAGGCCGAGGCAGGAGAATTGCTTCGGTCCAGGAGTTCAAGGCTACAGTGAGCCACAATCATGCCACTGCACTCCAGCCTGTGTAAGAATGAGACTGTCTGAAAAAAAATTTTTTTATATATATGCATATGGTTATACATATGCAAAAGGGTTAACAATGGCTGCCTCTAAGTGGTAAGATACAGGTAAAATTTTTTCCTGCTTTATACTTTGTACTACTTTTCTATAATTATATGTAACCATATAATTCATTATTCTTCAATTTTTCTCCTTCCTGAAATCTTTACTTCTCCCGTCATTCTAAAAGTACTTAAACTGTTATATGTCTATTTCCTGGTTAGCACATCTATCTGTGTAGGTTATCTCTATTAGTTTGATCTCCAAAAATTGGGGGCAATTCCATTTAGATTGTTTCCTTTGTACATCTCTATAGAACAACTTTTTAAAAAGGTATCTATGGAAATAAAGCAAGAGAAACTAATCATACCTTAACTTAAATGAGATCTACAGAAATAGCATGCATATGCCAAGTTATATGGCTCTTAATTCAGTACAAAGAAGATCCTTTTGAACTAAAGTTTAGTTCAGGAAATAATCGGTGTATATCATCAAAAATACAAAGTAAAAAGCAGTTATCCTTATAAGATAGAAGGCAGATATCCTAAGAATTCAGAGAAAGGGAAGGGAAGAATTCAGAAGGTAAAAAAAGATTTTTAAAAATACTATTAGAACTTTTTTGGGGGGAAGTAATGTTAACAGGTAGGTCTTAGCCAGACACGATGGCTCATGCCTGTAATCCCAGCACTTCGGCAGGCTGAGGCAGGAGGATCACTTGAAGCCAGGAGTTCGAGACCAGACTGCGCAACAAAGCGAGACCCTGTCTCCACCAAAAATTGAAGAAAAAAATTAGCCAGGGGGCGCACATCTATAGTCCTTGCTACTCAGGAGGCTGAGGTGGGAAGAGCACCTGAACCCAGGAGTTCAAGGCTGCAGTGAGCTATGATTACACCACTGCACTCCAGCCTGAGTGACAGAGCACAACCCTGTTTCTTAAAAAAGTTCTAGTTCAGGCACGGTGGCTCACATCTGTAATCCCACCACTTTGGAAGATTGAGGCAGGAGAAATGCTTAAGCCCAAGAGCTCAAGACCAGCCTGGGTGACACGGCAAAACCCAGTCTCTACTAAAAACGGAAAAATTAGCCAGGTCCACGTGGTGGCACATGCCTGTAGTCCTAGCTACTCAGGAGGCTGAGGCAGGAGGAGCACTTCAGCCCGTGAGGCCGAGGTTGCAGTGAGCCAAGATCGCACCATTGCACTCTAGCCTGGGTGACAGAGTAAGACAATATCTCAAAAAAAAAAAAAAAAAAAAAAAGAAAGGAAAAAAGTTCTAACTTTTTCCTATAGAAACAAACATATCTATAATATTTAGCTTCTCAAACCAGTACATAGTTAGCACATAATGTACATTGGTATACTTTTTTCCTCTTTTTTAAAATTGATATATAACAGTTATACATATTAATACCTGTATACAATGTGTAATGATCAAATCGGGGTAACTGGGATATCCATCACATGAAGTATACTTCTAATAACTTAAACAATACTTAGTATTGCTTGAGAAAATTATACTTCAAATCTAAATATCTTATACTTTAGTCTGTAAGCCAGTGCTAGTAGAAATAGAATGGTTAGTCACATGTATAATTTTAAATTTTCTAGTGGTCACATTTAAAAATTTTAAAATAAAAATAACCCAATATATCACAAAATAATTTCATTTCAATACGTAATAAACATTTTAAAAATTGAGATACTTTACTTACATTCTTCTTTAAAAAAAAAAAAAAATCCGCCGGTCATGGTGGCTCACGCCTGTAATCCCAGCACTTTGGGAGGCCGAGGCAGGCAGATCGCGAGGTCAGGAGATCGAGTACATGCTGGCTAACACAGTGAAACCCCGTCTCTACTAAAAATACAAATAATTAGCCAGGCGTGGTGGCACGCGCCTGTAGTCCCAGCTATTGGGGAGGCTGAGGCAGGAAAATCACCTGAACCCGGGAGGTGGAGGTTGCAGTGAGCTGAGATTGTGCCACTGCACTCCAGCCAGGGCAACAGAGCGAGACTGTCTCAAACAAAAAAAAAGAAAAAAAAATCCAATGTATATTTTACATTTATGTCTATCTTAATTCGGACTAATCACATTTCAAGTACTTAATAACCCATCTGGCCAAGTAATGGCTCCTGTTCTGGACAGCACAGCTCTAGCCACAGCAGCTAAGTGCCTGGGGTATTGAGTAGGCCACGCATGGGATATTTCATGCCATGGCAGGGGGACAGCTAAACGCAGTGAAGTGCAACAAACACGATTTAGATTTAACACTGCCTAAAAATACCAAGAACAGCAATGGCACAAATGCCACAACCAGTGATGTACAGCTGCCCTTTTATACCCCAAGGTTTCTACTATCTCCTACAAAATGTTTGTGCCATTTGTTTCCTTTGTGTCTATTTACTCTACAAAGTTATTGTTACATTATAGCTTCACTGTGCGCAAAGACTTACCCTAAGGAGGCAGGACATGCTACCACAGTGGCCAATTTAAGGGAGAAAAGTCCAAGGGTCATCTCTCCCCTACTCATAACCCCCTAACAGCACAGCACCATCTCTAACATTACACACCTTCACTTTCTCCCACTTCTGTAATTCTGCTCACACTTTACCCATTTATCATACACATTTAAATGTGCAGAATTTGTTAATACTGAATTCTAGGGGGTTGGTTACAATGCCTCTTCAATTTCTACATTATTAAGAATGTAACTAATGAAACTTACAAGAAATACATTTTACTACTGTGAGCAAAAATGATAACATACAAAGTATTTTTATATGAATGTAAATTTAGGCTAATACAGGTTATTAATGTCAGATTTATGACTGCGCTCTTTCAATCATCCTCTTCACTAAAGATGGGCATCCTACTGGCACAGAGACCAAACCCTGCCCTCCACCTGTTTTTGTAGATTTTTTGGGGAACACAACTATACCCGTATTTTTAGGTGTTGTCAATAACTGCTTTCTCACTACATTTGCACAGTTGGATAGGTACAAGAGACCCTATGGCCAAGCAAAGCCTGAAATACTGATTATCTGGCCCTTTGTGGAAAAAATTTGATGACCCCTCCTCTTTACCATTATTTCATAAGGAAAAGTTGCTGAGTTACAAGGGACTTTCTTAAGAACGCACCTGTAATATGAAGTCAACCAACACTCTGGTGAACAAACTGAGGAACAAAGTGCAACATACTATTAATTTGTTGGGTATTGGGAAAACTAAAAAACTAAAAACCTAGTAGGGGAAGATTAAATTGTGACATAAAAATCAGAAACTAGGCCGGGTGCTGTGACTCACACCTGTAATCCCAGCACTTTGGGAGGCCGAGGCGGGTGGATCACAAGTCAGGAGGTCAAGACCAGCATAGCCAAGATGGTGAAACTCCGTCTCTACTAAAAATTCAAAAATTAGCTGGGCACGGTGTCAGGAGCCTGTAATCCTAGCTACTCGGGAGGCTGAGGTGGGAGAATCGCTTGAACCAGGGTGGCAGAGGTTGCAGTGAGCCGAGATGGAGCCACTGCACTCCAGCCTGGGCGACACAGTGAGACTCCGTCTCAAAAAAAAAAAAAAACAGAAACAAAGTACAATTCAGATAAAAACAAAGTGTACTCTACTTAGGGGCCAAAACACACTCATTCTCTCTATGTATGTAAGTATGTATGTATGTATGTATGTGTGTGTGTGTGTGTGTGTAATACATGTATATATATAATATATACGTATATATTATATACGTATATATAATATATACATATATATAATATATATACGTATGTATATATGTATAATATATATGTGTGTATGTATATATATAATATATACGTATGTATATATGTATAATATATACGTATATGTACATATATATGTATATATAATATATACGTATATGTACATATATATGTATATATAATATATACGTATGTATATATGTATAATATATATGTGTGTATGTATATATATAATATATACGTATGTATATATGTATAATATATACGTATATGTACATATATATGTATATATAATATATACGTATATGTACATATATATGTATATATAATATATACGTATATGTACATATATATGTATATATAATATATACGTATATATTATATATGTGTATATATACTCGATCTCGGGAGATCGAGACCATCCTGGCTAACACGGTGAAACCCCGTCTCTACTAAAAATACAAAAAAATTAGCCAGGCTTGGTGGCATATGCCTGTAGTCCCAGCTGCTCGGGAGGCTGAGGCAGGAGAATGGCATGAACCTGGGAGGCGGAGCTTGCAGTGAGCCGAGATCTCATGACTGCACTCTAGCCTGGGTGGTAGGGCCAGACTCCGTCTCAAAATAAATAAATAAATAAATAAAATAAAATAACATAAAATCAGATAATTCTTAGCAAATGCCCCTAAAATGTAAGTGCACTCAATAAATATTATCAATTCTTATTGTTCAGGTACCACATGTGCAGAGAGATCCTAGAAGAATAACCAGTATGGTAGAGAAACAATGTCAGAAAAACTCATGTTTTCAAGAGAGAAAGTTAGACATTTGGAAGGGGAGCAGAAAGAGACAGAACTATCTCAAACATCTGAAGATATTTCTTCTTGTCAGCTCCTGAGGGCAAATGTAGGAAACAACAGAAATTCTAGGAAGAAAGAGTTTTTGAATCATTATTATAGGTAGTATGGGGCAAACAACAAGGCAGGTCCACAAGTTCTTAGGATGGTTTTCATTGTGTTTTGATGGATAACATATATTAGACTATCAGTGAACACACAAAATCCAATCAGGATGACCCAACTATAAAATTGTAGCAACTGCTTGTGGTAGACTGTTTGCAAAGAGGTCTAAAGGTGTGCAGGCTCCTTTGAAATATGACATTCATGCTCTTCTCACCAAGAGCTGGAGTCTATTTCATGACCTCTTGAATCTGGGCTGACCTTGTAATCTGTTTTGACCAAAATAATAAAGAAATGATATTGAGTGACTTCCATTCTCACCCTCTTGAAACTCTAAGACCACCATGTGAAACAGCCTCTTTCTGAGGTTGAAAGACCACACGGTAACTAAAACCATCCCAGCTGAGTTCCCAGACCTGTGACTGAGGCTCTTACTCCAACCTGCCTCAGCCTAGCCTCCAGCTGACTGCAGCTAAGTGAGTGAGCCCAGAGGAAACCAGCAGAAAACAAATTGGCAATCCACAGAATAGTGAGCAAATAAAATGGGTTGTTATTTTGAGCCACCAAGTTTTGGGGTAGGTTGTTACTACAACCTACAATATTGCAGTAACTGATCAATGTATTGTCTGAAGAAAAAATGTATTTAAAACATCTGAAACTAAGTACGTGTCTGCTAAGTAGACAAAAGATAAAATTCAAAAAGAAAAGCATTTAGGAATCTCTGCTATACCATCCAGGAAAAAAGGACTCATGGATCCAAGTATCAGGACAATACGGCAGGCTTATTCCTTAAAAAGGAGCTAAACATCTCATTTAAAGACACTAGCTAGGAAAATTATCCAACTTCCTTTGAAAACCCCATGCTCACCAAATAGCCTTTGATTATAACTAGATTTCACACATAACTGACCATTAGTGTAGGAATTGGTCAGTATGAAAGACATTCTTCCCTACTATAAATTGATGATGTTCTGATATGTCCATTGAATACCTAGAGCTTAATCATTTGGGGTATAGTAAAAAATCAAATGTCTAAGCAGACAGTACAGAGTGGTATCTACACAAAGATCTAGGCAGCCAGTTTAAATTCCAGGCAATGCCCCTATTTTCTTAGTGCATACTTCAACAGATATTAGGAAGAATTTTCCATAATAAGCACTATGTGATAGTAAACAGTAAAAAGAGCATAAATGCTAGAATAATTGATGTTAGAGTCTAGCATTATCAGTTACTAGAAAAATAATTTTGGACACCGTAATCTTGGATTTACTCCCCACCCCAACTTCAGTTTCCTCACCTGTAAAAGGAGGCTGTTGAAAGGACTGACTTATTAACAAGAGAGAGCAGATGAACAATGAAAACAGGATGCCTTGTAAGCTAGTTAAACCTCTTCCAATGAAAAGCCAGTGTGAAACATAATTTGGACCACCTGTTAGTGATGTTGTGGAAGAGAGTTATACATTTTGTATTGAAGGCTGAACTCACTCAAAGATGGGAAATATATTCCAAGTGTCTACATGGCTAAAAAAAAAGTTATTTTATTTATGAGATTAAGTCACTAGGTAATACAACAAATCATTTTCCTATCCCACAAGTCAAGAAATTCTGTATTCAGACCTGTTCCATTTTTTAACAATCCACAGCAAAAATAAACAAAATTGTTGTCGGCTAGCCAAAATTAAAGAATATTTTTATTTTTGTAGAAACAAGGTCTTACTATTTTGACCTGGCTGATCTCAAACTCTTGGCCTCAAGTGATCCTCCCACCTCAACCTCCCAAAATGTTTGGATTATAGGCATGAGCCACCGCACGCAGCCAGAATAAATCGTATTTAAGAGACTACATTATGCACCTTAGCTTACGCATTTGTCTGTAGTTGATGTGCTATTGAGTCTTCTTTACCTATGAAAAAGCAGGTCAATCAAGAGTTAGCAATTAGTTAAGGAGAATGTAGTAAGGAGCTTCTGCTACATAATCACTGAGGATGCATCCTGGCCAGTCACTGTCTCAAAGAGTTCAGGTTCTTGGAGAAGACAAAATGTGAGGCACAGGCCAAGTGCGGTGGCTCACGCCTGTAATCCCAACACTTTGGGAGGCCGAGGCAGGTGGATCACCTGAGGTCAGGAGATCCAGACCATTCTGGCCAACATGATGAAACCCCGCCTCTACTAAAAATACAAAAATTAGCTGGGCGTGGTGGCAGGCTCCTGTAGTTCCAGCTACTCGGGAGGCTGAGGCAGAGAATGCTTGAACCCGGGAGGCAGAGGTTGCAGTGAGCCGAGATGGCACCACTGCACTCCAGCCTGGGCGACAGGGTGAGACTCCGTCTCAAAAAAAGAGCAGCCTGCAGAGGTTTCCGTCATAGTTTTTCCAGAGTTGTTCCAAAGGTCAGGTTACCATACTACAGACCACCATATCCACGTACCACAAATGCATTTTTGGAAAGATCTCTTTGTAATCATTTGCGAGAAACAGAAAGTAATTCAAAATGTAACATGATTAAATGGCAGTCTTCTTCCAATTTTGTCAAAATTATTTCCGTTCAGTCATAGAAACCTAAGAACATCAGCAATACTCCTTAATTCAGGGTAAATGGTCAAATACCTTTGCTCCCAAACCAGTAATCTCTCTGGGACTGCCTGTAATTTCCAAAAGCCCAAACACTTCAGCATAAGGGAAAAAACAAAAATTGAAAATAAAAACCTAGTTATTTAAAATGTTTAAATGCCCTAAGACTACAAAGGATACAATTCCTTAATATTAATGGAAGATAAGACTAGGCTTGGTGGTTCACGCCTATAATTCTAGCACTTTGGGAAACCAAGGCAGGCAGATCACTTGAACTCAGGAGTTCAAGACCAGCCTGGGCAACACGACGAAACCCCGTCTCTATGAAAATACAAAAATTAGCCAGAGTGGTGGCATGCACCTGCAATCCCAGCCACTCAGGAGGCTAAGGTGGTAAGGTGGGGGGGATTGTTTGAGCCCACGAGGTGGAGGCTGCAGTGAGCCAAGATTGTGCCACTGCACTCCAGCCTGGGCGACAGAGCGAGAACCTGTCTCAAAATAAGTAAATAAATAAAAATAATGGAAGACAGATAGTTCTGGAACGCGAAAAATCTGTATTTCAGCAATTCAGATTTCTCCATGGTTAGAATAATTCAGCTCAAGAACCAAAGTGCCTTAAGAGTGTTTAATTCACAAAGGATAACAGTCATATTCATCCGACCCTCTAAAAGTGAGAAAAGCCTCTTTAAAAGACTGCTTACGTGGAAGGAGAAAGCAGTTTGAAATTTAAGCCTATTTACTATTTTGTTGATACTCTTAGTTTTTTTTTAATCATAATTGTTAGCAAGGCCTGTAGCTTTAAAATCCTAAAAAAAAAAAAAAAAAAAAACAAAACAAAAAAAAAAAACCTTGTCCAATTACCTAATCCAAGTTCACTTAACTAGTTACGAGAACTCTATTTGAGTAACAAAACAAGTCTCTACAGGAGCAGAGCGAGACGTGCACTCCTACTTAAAAGTACTGTCTGACGAAAAGTACTCTACTTCTCTGGATATAACATGTTTAACGTGTAACCCTTTCTGTGGAGCTGAAGAAAAAGGTTTACTTAAAATAAATGCTCAAAGGAACTTTTCTAACCTCACTATTCATTTCTTAGGTACAGTTTGCCCAAAACCCTCCCTTGATCAAGCCCCCACTCAGAAAAGGTGCCTCCTTACACGCGACGTTACTTGGTTGCTATTACACTTGGTTTGCAAGCTACAAAGGGACTCCTTTTGAGTGCAGAGGATAAAGCATAAGAAAAAGAGAGGATCACCCTCTTCGAGTGATTGATCAAGTCAGGTTCTCACTTAGAGATCCTGTTTAAACACAAGACGCTAAAACACACCCCCTTGCTCCGTGTCACAGGACTAGATCTCTTGGGATAAATTAAGCGACGGGCTGAAAATGTAGGAGCTGTAACTACACCAGCAGCTCCGCGTTCTTATCAAAACAATAGCGAGTGGCACATGTCAGGCAGCCCACATGCGCAGGCGGATAAAGCGGCGCCTGGCTGAGTCTGGAGTTGAACTTGTCTTAACCCCCTCCCCCAACACCCTCCACCGCGCTCCCGGCTATGCGAAAGTGAAAACGAGGGGCGCCCAAGGCCCTGCTTCTTCCCCCTTCCTCTTCCCCTTGCCCAGCCGCGACTTCTTCCTCACTGATCTCCCGGGGGCGGAGACGCTGAGTTCCCCGGAGACGAGAGTTAGTCACCAAGAAGAGGCGGTGACAGACAGCGCGGCTCGCGTCGCACTCCGAGGCCTAGCAGCGCCGGACCGGAGGCCGCGGACGGAGGCTCTCGCGTCCCGCGCCCTCCACCCCTGGCCCGTAGGGACGCCCCCTCCTTCCCTTCTAGAGCGAGTCTCAACTCCGCTCCTCTCTCCCCTACCCCAGGCAGCTCCAACGTCAGACCCCACTCCCGACTGAGAAAACGAAGCCCAGCCCAGTCGTTTCCTGCCCGCCGGGGCAGGAATTCCCTTCCCCGGCCCAGGGACTGCGGCCCCACGTCGCTGACCCTAGCGGGGATCCCCTCGGCCGCCGGGAGGGGATCCCGGAACTGGCCCCGGAGTGCGCGTGTGGCCGCGGCGGGGAGGGGCGAGGCGGGGAGTTTCCGCCGCCCCGCGGCCAGGAGGGCGGGAGGGCGACAGCAGCGGCTAGGAGCGGTCCCCGAGGCCGGCCAGGGACCCCAGCCTCCTCCGCCACTACCAACCCGCGTTCCCCACGCGCGCCGCCGCCAGTTGGCCCCGCGCGTTCTCCAGGTGGAGGCCAGGAGGCAGAGAACCGCGGGCCCGGGGGCCACCCGTCACTTTCAAGTCGCCCCGCCAGAAGCCCAGGGCGAGGAAAAGGAGAGAGACAAAAGGGCGCTGCGGGGGGAGTCCCCACACCCCCCGCGGCCCCGCACACGGCCCGGCTCTTACTCGTAGTGGCGGAAGATCTCGTTGGTGACTTTACAGTAGAAAACTTCCTCGTCGGGCCGCAGGTCCGCGGGCGGCTTCTGTCTCACAAACGGCTTTCGGTGTAGCAGCGGCATCTCCCGTCCGCCCGCGGGCTCGCCTGGACCCTCGGCCGCCCGCGCCGGCCCCGCTTCCCTATCAAAATTGGAGGGAAAGGAAAGCCGGTAAGGTGGGGAGCCCTCGGCGGCAGCGTGGGCCGGTCCGCGCGCTGGGAGAAGCTCGGCTGCCTTTTGTGTGACTGACGCGCCGCGGCCGCTACCGGAGCCGAGTTCGTTCCTGCCGCTGCCCGGGTGTCGAGCGAGCGGAGCCGCCGCCGCCCCTGCCCCCCGAGCGCGCCCTACCTCCTCTCGGCCTGCCGCCGCCTCACAATGGGGCAGGACGCCCCGCCGCGGGGGGCAGTGCGGGAGCGGCGGCGGCCCCCTCCCCCAGCGCCGGCTCCTCGCCCGCCGCCGCCGCCAGGCTCACAACGTGCTCGGCGCGCAGCTGGCCGGCCGGCCAGCCCAACGCCGCCAGAGCGCTCGCCGCGGGCGGACCCCGGAGCTGCTCCGCTTTGTTCCCGGCTCGCCTCCACTTCCCGGCCGGCGCCGGCCGGCTCCCGAGCGACCCTCACCTGCGATCACGCCGACTGCCACTTGTCCACCTTCTCCACTACAAAGGCAACGAGGGGAGACCCCGTCCTCCCAGGGGACCGCCTCTCTCCGGCCCCGCCGCGCCCCTGGCTGCCGCTTCTCCCGCTGCCACTGCCAGACTCCGCGCGGGGAATTGCGTCCCACCGCCACTTCCCCGCCTCTCGGAGCTCCTGGGAAGTTTCTGATCTACTTTCGGCTCTGAAGGAGGAAGAGCTGTTGGGAGGAGCTTTTCACTCCTCGCTTCTACCTTTTTATTGGCTACTCGATGACTTTTACAGCCTGTCACTGATACAGGAAGAGACAGCGGAGAGCCTGGGAGAACTACATTATTAATTAATGGAGCAACCCCTCGTGAAGATTCAGAAGCATCCTCCATGTTTGAGATTATCAGCCAAAAGATCTAGGGAAAGCGCTGGGGGTTCATAAACACATGGCTAACAAAGTAAAGCCTTCAAGTCTGGCACAGACGCTTGACTACACGATGGGAAAAGGGATTCCAATTACGATTTAACTTGTATTTTAAAGATGAGAAAAGAAATGAATAAGAAAATTTGTTGCTATTTTTCTTCTTCCAAATTAGAATCTATATCTCTAAAAATACTTTGCATGTTTAGTAAACATCCATCTTGAACAGAAGATACCTTGACATCAGTTCTATTTAATACTTATGGCAATTAAGAGATTTAGAGAGCAGAGGAAAAGACCAAAAAAAAAAAGTATGTGTTACAAAGTGTCATCATGCTTGTAGGACCCCAGCATTCTTGAAACTAACGCACCTTTAAAAAGTAATATTTACACTGCTGTAAATATTTGCAAAGTATCAATGTTTAATTCACTTAGAATTTTAAGGATTATGGATTTACTAGCGAAAATTCCCCTAAAGCAACTTTCCCATATCAGTAACTTTTATTTAGGGAAACAAGTTTAATGTACATAATACATGTGACCTTGGAATTCAATAGAATTTTCGAAACTAGAAGTAACTCAGAACGTTCACTAGATGTGTTTTAAAGTCTTTTTTGATACTGTCCTTAACATTTGCTTATTTGCAAATTAATATGTAAGAATGAGTCTAAAAGTAAGTTTTAGGAATGGTTATTCGACAAAGATGTTATTCCTATTACCAATACTGCGAAATGATAATTACAGAAACAATGTGGGATCCGTTTTATAACTTCAAATTTAAGTTCCTTTGTACTTTGGAGCAGAAAATGTAAGAAATCGAAATCAAGAGTTAGTATTTTTTATCTTTCAGGCTGGCTTTAACTGTTCATACACCTAGCGAAATAAACATTTGTGAAAGGCGTTATTCTTTGGGTGTTTTAAATTTCATTAATACTATTAATGCACCTTACTGTACAGAAGTCACAGAAGTTTGGAAATGCTCCTGTAAGTAGTAAGTATATACTTTAGTATCGGTAAACTCTTCAAATAAGAGTTTACAGATTTAATTTTTTTTTTTTTTTTGAGACAGAGTCTCACTCTGTCCCCCAGGCTGGAGTGCGGTGGCACGATCTCGGCTCACTGCAACCTCTACCTCCTGAGTTCAAGCGATTCTCCTGCCTCAGCCTCCCAAGTAGCTGGGATTACAGGCGCACACCACCACGTCCAGCTAATTTTTGTATTTTCAGTAGAGACGGGGTTTCACCATGTTGGCCAGGGTGGTCTCAAACTCCCGATCTCAGGTGATCCGCCAGCCTTGGCCTCCCAAAGTGCTGGGATTACAGGCGTGAGCTACCGCGCCCGGCCAAGATTTGATGTTTTAAACCTGTCTCCAACTAGTATACTGAGTGACAAGTTAGAATTCCCTGCCTACAAAGTATTTATTGGGCCGGGCGCGGTGGCTCATGCCTGTAATCCCAACACTTTGGGAGGCCAAGGCGGCCGGATCATGAGGTTAGGAGGCTGAGACCATGCTGGCCAACATGGTGAAACCCTGTCTCCACTAAAAGTAAAAAATTAGCTGGGCATGGCGCTGGGTGCCTGTAATCCCAGCTGCTCGGGAGGCTGAGGCAGGAGGCGGAGGTTGTCCTGAGCCGAGATGGCGCCACTGCGCTCCAGCCTGGGCGACAGAGACTCCGTCTCAAAAAAAAAAAAAAAAAAAAAAAAAAACGTATTTATTGATCTACCAGGTGAAAAATTTAGAGCCCACAAAGGTAAACTCAAAAGGGGGATTGGGAAAATGGATAATTTTCAAGCTATATTGAAGCATCACCCTCACAACTCAAAATCCCAATTTAACAATTAAGCTAAATAAAGATGAAATTCTTTCTGAATACGTCAGTATTTATATTTATTAGATCTTACTGTTCAATAAGTCATTCAAATCATGATCAAAAGTCGTTATTTTATTATTAAATACAAATATTTAAGTTGGGTTTTTTCTTATACTAGCTTAAAATTTTATTCTATTCCATCAAAAGCTATCATGCTCAGTTTTCTCATGATCATACTCAAATTTCAATACTATCGTAACTTATTTCTCTGAATTATATACATATGGTTTATTTTAATGATTTGTGGCATTTAATGAATGTTATACAGTTGTTCATTGTTATTTCAGAACAATGTAAGTTTAGAAAATTATAATTAACATGTTCAAAAGTTTAATTTTAATGTGTTTATAATACTCAAATGAATAGACTACCTAAACTACCTCATGAAATAACATTTAAAGTATTCTACACATTCACAACTAAAAGCTTACCTAATTTATGATCTATTTCTGTATTTTGGTATCATGATTTCTTCCCTGCTTTGTTAATTACTACTTCTTGGCTTTTGAGAATAAAAAGCTCATTGCTGTATTCAGAAAGTAGTTAAAGGATACTGTCATAACATAGGACTTTGTGTAAAAAAATTTTTTTGGAAATATTGTCAAGGAAACAAAGCTGAAGTGGCACACAAAAAAAGAAAGCAATGATATTAAAATTATTTAATTTTTAACAATTTAATTAAACATTTGTCAAGCTCCTTTTGTGTGCCAAGACACTGTACTAGCTCATGTAAGGGATACAATGTAAATAAATGTATCCTGGCTTCAAAAAATGTATAATCTTATAGGAAAGAGACAATGCAAATACAACCAATACAAGAATTATGTGAATCCTGATGATCACAAGTAATATAATGCAAAAAGAGAAGTAGAAAAGATTAGAATAAAATGTAGAAGGAAGACCCCAGGATCAGTCCTAAATGAAGTCATCTACAGGGCATGATTTGAAGGGCAACAGAGAACTCATGCTCCAACATATCCTCGCCAGTCTCAAGCGACAACCCCATCAATCTCCATTAGTCGTCCTTCAGCATGAAGACACGTAAAATGGGAATATTCTAGTTAGGCAGAACATATATTAATCTAATACTATCAAGACATAGTTTGATTAAAATATCAATTTTGAGACACATACTGCCTTAGAAGTAAAGACAAAACAAGACTATGGGCCAGGCGAAGTGACTCACACCTGTAATGCCAGCACTTTGGGAGGCCAAGGCAGGTGGATGAGGTCAGGAGTTCAAGACCAGCCTGACCAACATGGTGAAACCCTGTCTCTACTAAAAATACAAAATTAGCTGGGCATGGTGGCACACGCCTGTAATTCCAGCTACTTGGGAGGCTGAGGCAGGAGAATCACTTGAACCCAGGAGGCAGAGGTTGCAGTGAGCCAAGATCATGCCATTGCACTCCGGTTTGAGCAACAAGAGCAAAATTCCATCAAAGAAAAAAAAAAGACTGGAATTTTAAGTTTTATTATTTATTTATTTTTGAGACAGTCTCTTGCCCTGTTGCCCAGGCTAGGGTGCAGTGGCACGATCTCAGCTCATGCAACCTCTGCCTCCTGCGTTCAAGTGATTCTCCTGCCTCAGCTTCCCGAGTAGCCGGGATTACAGGTGCTTGCCACCATACCCAGCTAATTTTTGTATTTTAGGTAGAGACGGGGTTTCCCCATGTTGGCCAGGCTGGTCTCGAACTCCTGACTTCAGGTGATCCACTCGCTTTGGCCTCCCAAAGTGCTGGGATTACAGGCATGAGCCACCGCACCTGGCCCGGAACATTAATTTTTAAAGTTTGAGGCCAGGCGTGGTGGTTCATGCCTGTAATCCCAGCACTTTGGGACGCCGAGGCGGGTGGATCACAAGGTCAGGAGTTCGAGACCATCCTGGCTAACATGGTGAAACCCCGTCTCTAATAAAAATACAAAAAATTAGCCAGGCATGGTGGCAGGCGCCTGTAGTCCCAGCTACTCGGGAGGCTGAGGCAGGAGAATGGTGTGAACCCAGGAGGCAGAGCTTGCAGTGAGCCAATATCCAGCCACTGCACCCCAGCCTGGGCGACAGAGTGAGACTCTGTCTCAAAAAGAAAGAAAGAAAGAAAAAAGTTTGAACTAGAACAATTTTCCTGCAGCTTCTATTAATATTGACTGATTAACTTAAGAAAGGCTTTATACTTAGGTGGTTTAGTGAGACAGTAATCACTTACACCTGAAAGAAACCTTTGGGACCTCTGTTAATTCTTCCATTTTGCACCTGAGGAAATTGAAGCTGAGGAACCAGAATCCAGGCCTCCTGAGTCTCCTTGTCCAGTCAGTGTCTTTACACCACACTGCTCTTTCTTTGGATTCAATAATAGCTAATTTTCTTATATACCCTACTCCCACCCCATTAATGAGCTAAAATACCATTATACATCCTTCCTAAAGTGCTCATATAGGGATAAGCTATATTACTGATGATTAGAAATAATTATTTTTGTTGCAGCTGTGTCCTTAACATTAAAAAATAAAAAGTAAAGAAATAATTATTTTTGAGAATCATCCAGGAAAGCAATGGGGTAATAAAAGTCATAGGCCGGGTGAGGCTGCTCATGCCTGTAATCCCAGCACTTTGGGAGGCTGGGGCGGGCAGATCACCTGAGGTCAGGAGTTCAAGACAAGCCTGGCCAACGTGGTGAAACCCCGTCTCTACTAAAAGTACAAAAATTGGCTGGGCGTGGTGGTGTGCGCCTGTAATCCCAGCTACTCGGGAAGCTGAGGCAGGAGAATCGTATGAACCTGGAAGGTGAAGGTTGCAATGAGCTGAGATCATGCCGTTGCACTCCAGCCTGGGGACAGAGTGAGACTCCGTCTCAAAAAAAAAAAAACCATAAATTTCTCTAATTGGACAGCTGACATGAGACCTATCTCCATGCTTCCATTAACACATCTAACAGATAGAAAATTTCATTTCCCTTACCTCTCAGCAATATTATAAAAGTACTTACAGTATAGCTGCCCAAGCTTTTCTGAGAAAGATGCCTTACAAATATATACAAGGAACATCTTTAGTTTTGCAATTCCTTTTCTCACATATCTCTAACATTTGTCTCAAGTCTTCTATGTTCTTTATAATGTCTTTCTAATGAATTCATGGCATTTTACCCATAAAAGATTTCTATATACAGTACTGTTATTTAGAAGCAATGTGTTTTCCTTTATATCTGAAACCAGTGGCCTAGTGTTAGAATAGTGGTTCTAGAACTTGGCTGCCCATTGGAAACACCTGAAGGGTTTTTGAAACATACTGGTGCTTGGGCCATATCCAGGCCCCAGGTCTCTGGGAAAGAGACCCAGGCATTGGGAGTTTAAAAATCTACTCAGGTAATTTAATGGACTGCCAAGGCTGAGAATTATTACTGTGCTCGGACTGTTGATGTTGAAGTGGTAATGTGGGCAAATTGGGAATTCATCTTTTTATTCAACCCCTTCTGATTAGAGTCATGAATTATGGGATGGTAGTTAAAGTTGAGAGAGTAGTCTATGGTCATCATCTTTATCACAGTAATACTTTACATTTAATGACTGTTTCCAGCTTGTCAAGGATTGTGCTAAGGGCTTTAAGGGAATCATCTCATCTCATGCAATTTTCACCTCAAACTAAGAAGTACTTATCACCATTTTACAGATGAAGCCAGTGAGGCTCTGAGACGTTAATTAAGTAGCATGCCCCAAACCATACAGTTCAGAAACAGGAAGGCCTAAATTCCAATCTTATCAACTCCAGAATCCAAGCTTCTTACTACTATTCTATATTTCCATAGGACTGACTTGCTAATCTAGCTCAGATATAAACTGAAACAGGGAACTCAGTACTATCCACTGAACAATTTAGAACTTGTAATGATTAAGAAGGTTTGTTAATCATAAAAGTACTAACGAAAACCATGGAAGATTTTTTAAAAAATTATCTCAAAAGAAGGAAAGCCTACTTATAAGAGAAAATACACAATATATAATTCTACAAAATAAAAATTTAGGCTGGGCACAGTGGCTCATGCCTATAATCCCAGTATTTTGGGAGGCCGAGGCAGGTGGATCACTTGAGCACAGGAGTTCAAGAACAGCCTGGGCAACATGGTGAAATCCCATCTCTACTGAAATACAAAAATTAGCCAGGTATGGTGGCACACGCCTGTGGTCCCAGCTACTCAGGAGTCTGAGGTGGGAGGATCATTTGGGCCCAGGAGGTTGAGGCTGCAGTGAGCCAAGATCTCACCACTGCACTCCAGCCTGGGCAACAGAGTGAGACCCTGTCTCAAAAATAAAATAATAAATAAAGTTCCGCATATAAAAGTTAACACAGGTCAGGCACAGTGGCTTACACCTGTAACCCCAGCACTTTGGGAGGCCGAGGCAGGTGGATCACCTGAGGTCAGGAGTTCAAAATCAGCCTAGCCAGCATGGCAAAAACCTGTCTCTACTAAAAATACAAAAATTAGCCAGGCTTGGTGGTGGGCTCCTGTAATCCCAATTACTCAGGGAGACTGAGGCATGAGAATCGCTTAAACCTGGGAGGCAGAGGTTGCAGTGAGCCGAGATCGTGTCACTGCACTCCAGCCTGGGCAACAGAGCAAGACTCCATCTCAAAAAACAACAACAACAAAAACAACGAAAAAAAGCTACCACAAAGTTGAAAGACAATAGCAAATTGGGGAAAAAAATCTTTGCAACTCGCTGACAAAGGGCTAATTTCCCTAATATATAAAGAGCTCCCATAAATAATAATAATAAATCACAATAACCCAACATAAACAGAAAAGGAAGCACAAATGGCTTTTCAAACATAAAAAACACTTTGGGAGGCTGAGGTGGAGAGATCACTTGAGGTCAGGAGTTTGAGACCAGCCTGGCCAATGTGTCGAAACCCCGTCTCTACTAAAAATACAAAAATTAGCCAGGCGTGGTGGCGTAGGTCTGTAGTACCAGCTACTTGGGAGGTTGAGGGTGGAAAATCGCTTGAAACCGGGAGGTGGAGGTTGCAGTGAGCTGAGATTGCACCACTGCACTCCGGCCTGAGAGGCAGAATGAGACCCTGCCTTAAAAATAAAAATAAAAGATATTCACTAACAAGACAAGTATAAATTAAAACTACACTGTGAGGCCGGGTATGGTGGCTCACACCTGTAATCCCAGCACTTTGGGAGGCCAAGGCAGGTGGATCACAAGGTCAGGAGTTTGAGACCAGCCTGGCCAGAATGGCAAAACCCTGTCTCTACTAAAAATACAAAAATGAGCTGGGCATGGTGGCACACGCCTGTAGTCCCAGCTACTCAGGAGGCTGAGGCAGGAGAATCACTTGACCCTGGGAGGTGGAGGTTGCAGTGAGCCGAGATCGCACCACTACATTCCAGCCTGGGTGACAGAGCAAGATTCCATCTCAAAAAAAAAAAAAAAAAAAAGAAAAGAAAAAGAAAGAAGTAAAATAAAAACACACACAAGGTACAGAAAAGTGTGTACGTTGTTTAAAAAATATTATAATATATATTTGCCTGATACATAAAATACATCTGGAAGGATATGTAAGAAAATAACACACTGGTTGCCTCTGAGAAAGGGGTGGCTAGGAGACAAGGATGAAAGGGAAACTTTTCAGCTGGGCATGGTGGCTCACACCTGCAATCCCAGCACTTTGGGAGGCCGAGGCGGGTGGATCACGAGGTCAGGAGTTTGAGACCAGCCTGACCAACATAGTGAAACCCCCTCTCTACTAAAAATACATATTAGCCAAGATTGCACCACTGCACTCCAGTCTGGGTGACAGAGCGAGACTTTGTCTCAAAAAAAAAAAAAAAAGAAAGGGAAACCTTTCACTGTTGAAAGATGAATAAAAAATTTAAAGACACAGAGGTTAGAAGGTAAAGAGGCAAGTCAGGACAGATAGCTGATGTAATAAAATCTTTCACTTCACAATCAGAAATATAAAGTTTAGAACTGCAAATAGAAAGTAAAAAATGTCTGTGTTAAATATTTTACAGGGCCTACCATAGTGTCTTTCCCAAGATAGGAGTTCAATACATATCTGTTGGATGGATGAATGGTTACATGGATATATAAAACACAAATTTAACTTGATTATAGTGAGAGAAATAGAGTCAGATAACTGCTTTCATCTTAACCTGGAAATAGAATTGAGATTACACATTTCTGAAAAATTCTATCTAGATCACCTACGTTTATAGTTATTTACCAACTTACAAAATAAATCATACTATGTTCAACCAGAGAGATTTTTTGTTGTTTTTAAAAATAAGACATATAAGGAATAATCAGACATAAAAACCGTTTGACTCCAATAACTTACAATGTGCTTTAAAAGAAGAGTCCTCACATTGCACTGCCTGTATCCACAGACTACCTGGCCATTATGGAAGGAGAGGTAGAACTAAGACAAAATTCAGAACCCAGGTCTGAAAGTATTTTTGCTAAATTCTAACCTAAGAGTTCCTGACAAAACGTGCTAATGCTATAGGTTCCTATAAAATAAAAACATTTAGGATTTTCTCCTTTTTATTTTTGTTGCCATCATCACACCTGGAAGCCAGGAATCATAATAACCGCTCTATTTTCTCTAATTCAAATGTTTGGACTGGGTGTGGTGGTTCACGCCTATAATCCTAACATTTTGGGAGGCCAAGGTCAGAGGATTGCTTGAGGCCAGGAGTTCAAGGCCAGCTTGTGCAACAAAGCGAGACTCCATCACTAACTCAAAAAAAATAAAAAAAAAAAAGTTTGTGTTGAAACACCATCTCATTTCCTTACCACAACTGAAATTTCTTTTTTTTAGCTGAAAAAAAGATCATTTCATTTCAAGCTACCAGTAAACTGTTTCTCAATCACTTCTCAGCATGTAGACGCCACATTCATGGCCCCTGGAAGCCAGTTTATCTACCAGAATAAGCATCTTGCCCGATTCAAGTACAAAAACCAAATTTCTCTATACTAAACACCTTTCTTTGTCCCATTTCTTTCCTTTTCTTTTCTTTTCTTTCTTTTTTTTTTTGAGACAGAGTCTCGTTCTGTTGCCCAGGCTGGAGTGCAGTGGCGTGATCTCGGCTCACTGCAACCTCCGCCTCCCGGGTTCAAGTGATTCTCCTGCCTCAGCCTCCTGAGCAGCTGGGATTACAGCTGTGTGCCACCATGACTGACTAATTTTTGTATTTTTAGTAGAGACGGGGTTTCACCTTGTTGGTCAGGCTGGTCTCCAACTCCTGACCTCGTGATCCGCCCTCCTTGGCCTCCCAAAGTGCTGGGATTACAGGCATGAGGCACCACGCCCGGCCCCTCTTTTTCCCATTTCAAACTCTCCTCTTAAAATAAGGACTTCACAGTCAGTTCCAGTGTAGCAGGCAGAATAACAGCCTTCAGAGATGTCCACATCCTAATACCCATAACCTGTGAATATGTTATCTTATATGGCAAAAGAAACTTGCAGATGTGATTAAGCTTAAGAACTTTAAGGCCGGGCGCGGTGGCTCACGCCTGTAATCCCAGCACTTTGGGAGGCCGAGGCGGGCAGATCATGAGGTCAGGAGATCAAGACCATCCTGGGCAACATGGTGAAACCACATCTCTACTAAAAATACAAAGGCTGGGCACGGTGGCTCACGCCTGTAATCCCAGCACTTTGGGAGGCTGAGGCAGGTGGATCACGAGGTCAGGAATTCGAGACCATCCTGGCCAACATGGTGAAACCCCGTCTCTACTAAAAATACAAAAATTAGCTGGGCATGGTGGTGGGCGCCTGTAATCCCAGCTACTTGGGAGGCTGAGGCAGGAGAATGGCTTGAACCCGGGAGGAGGAGGTTGCAGTGAGCAGACATTAAGCCACTGCACTCTAGCCTGGGCGACAGAGCAAGACTCTGTCTCAAATAAATAAATAAATAAATAAATAAATAAATAAAATAAAATAAAAATACAAAAATTAGCTGGGCATTGTGGCACGTGCCTGTAATCTGAGCTACTCGGGAGGCTGAAGCAGGAGAATCACTTGAACCAGGGAGTCAGAGGTTGCAGTGAGCCGAGATCGTGCCACTGCACTCCAGCCTGGCAACACAGAGACTCTGTTTCAAAAAGTAAGAAAGAAAGAAAAAAGAACTTTGAGAGAGAGAGAGTAGCCTGTATTACCCAGGTGGACCCAATCTAATCACATAAATCCTTGAAAGTGGAGAACATTTCCTGACTATGTTAGAGAGAGATGCGATGGTTGAAGCAAAGTCAGAGATGTGACATTGCTCCTTCTGAATGAGAAAGAGGGCCACACGCCAAGTCTCTAGAAGGTCTTCCAGCTTCTAGAGACCGCTTCAAGCTGCAAAAATTCATCTAGTCATTTCATAATACACTATTACCTTAGCCATATACAACCATAACATATATACAAAATTTGCATGTATATAGTAAGGAGATTATTATAAATGGACAAAGACTTTTTTCCTGATTGGATTCCATCTCCTCAGACCTCTTTAGGGAACTTGCTCCATCAGTCAGTTTTCCTCTAATATCAACCTCTCCTTCACCCCTAAGATCTCTGCCCTTAGACTGTAAACTAGTGTAGGTCCATTTCATTGGGGGGGAAAAAATTAAGTACAATCCTCAGCACTGTTTCTGTTCTCAACCAACATTTTAAAAAGGAAATCTGTATTCTTTATTTCTCCTTATTTTCCAGCTCACTATAGCCTTTCTACTCCCTACACTCCCCTGAAGCTGCTTTTGATTCTGACCCCCTAATTGACAAATCCAAAGAACTCTTCTCCAGGAAAGAGTCCACCTTACTCACTCAATCTGTTCCTTGGCATCCTCTCCTACCTTGGTCTCTGTGATACAAATTTTCCTGATTCTCCTCCTACCTCCCTGAGCTGTTCTGAGTCTCCTTGGCATCACCTCTTCTCCCTCAATCTATTCTCTAAAGCCTGGCATTTCCCAGCTTCCTCCCATCCATTCTCTTCTCTTGTCATTCCTCAGGGAGGCCTTCCCTAAATCAACATCTCTTCCTCACAACATTAACTGCCTCCATTCTCGTTGGAATATGAGCTCCTCTGGGGTCTTGTTCTTTCCTTGAGGACTCTGCCACAGTTCCTAGAAGATTTTTGAGATGATGAGTGACTCCCCAAACTGACATTTTATAAAGATTAATCTGGGAGGAAGTGGTGTGTAAGACTGACTGGACTGGGTAGTGCCTGGAGATAGGAACACTTGTTGAGAAGGCATAGAAATACCAGCACGAAATGAAATGAAGCCTGAATTATTGCCTTGGCAATGGAAGGGAGGAAAAGTCAGGAGAAATATTTCAGAGGAAATATTTGGTGACATAATTTGATGATACACTAAGGAAGAGAGAGGAAAAGTCAGAGATGATTCAAAGGTTTCAGGCTTGGGAGACCAGAAAGATAATAACATCATGAACAGAAATGGGGTAACAAGGTATTAAATTAGGTTTGGGAGGGAGATGAAGCATTCAGTTTTAGATATGAAGCATCAAATCAGACCTGCCCTGCAGGCAGTTGGAAGACAAGGCTCTGAAATCAAAAGAGAAATCAGGCCGGGCGCGGTGGTTTATGCCTGTAGCACTTTAGGAGGCCAAAGTGGACAGATCGCCTGAGGTCAGGAGTTCGAGACCTGCCTGGCCAACACAGCAAAACCCCTCCTCTACTAAAAATACAAAAACTAGCTAGGTTTGATGGCACTCGCCTGTAATCCCAGCTACTTGGGAGGCTGAGGCAGGAGAATCACTTGAAGCAGGGAGGCGGAGGTTGCAGTGAGCCGAGATTGTGCCACTGCACTCCAGATTGGGTGACACAGCAAGACTGACTCAAACAACAACAAAAAACAAACAAACAAACAAAAAAAAACAAAGAGAAATCAAAATTCAGTCTATAGATTAGGGGATTGTTTCCAGAAATGTGATAACAAAATCTACTAGAGTTGATGGATATATAGTAGGTAATTATTTGCTGAACAAATACATTTCTTTATACTCTTCCCTCTATTCAGGCACCCAGCTCAAGTACCAAGACACTCAAGACCCCTCCTCGGCACTCCAGAATACCTCACTGAGCCACTGAGTAACCATCGGCATTTGTTTTCTCCGTTCCTTCTTCTGGGTTGATTATTGCTAGATATTACAAAAATATGCTCTCTAATCTTAGGGGCCTTTGCTGACACTCTAAACTCCTTTTACATCATCTCATATTGACATTCTGTTGAACGCCCTATAACAGGTTTTCCGAACTTCTTTTCATTTTTTCAAGCCTCCAACCTGGCCTTCCTTTCTTAGCCTTACCTTTGCTCTCAGCAATCACCTTGCCTCCTAATTTATTTACAAAATCTGAGCCATTCTGAGAACTTCTGTTCTCAACCCAGTTTTTTTTTTCACCACATCCCTTTTTCCTTCCCTATTGTTTCCTCCTCTCCAAGACTATATCTATGCCTTTGATCGTATTTGTTTCAACCCCTAGGAGCTTATTCCTTGACTTCCTTAATATCTCCTCCCTTTGGTTGCTCTTTTCTTTTGGCCTATTAACATATTCAAGCTTCCCTGATCTTCCAAAAATGTTTTTCCTTCACTTTGATTCCCTCAGATGTATCATCTTATCACTCTCCTTTTTTTATTACTAAGTAATATAAACTTTACAACTATTTGTAGTCTTGATTAGTAGTTCGAATTCTTGCTGTAACAGTGTTGTGTTGGTATGTTCTATATATTGTGTCAGAGTCTCCAAAATGTAAGTTTCTATAGGGCAGCAATCATCTGATAAATTAATCTTAAAATGTTTTCAGCTATGACTAATCAAATATTTGTACCATTTGGGATGCTGACTTTCAAGAAGCAACAAATAATCTAATACTACTTTGCCTTTATTTGTTTCCAAGGAATTGGAATTGTAAATGCACTTAGAGTTATCATATGATGATTATCTCTTAGTCATAAGTCAGGATTTTTCGCTCTATAACAATAGCAATTACACTCATTTAAGGCTGTAAGCAAGAATCTTGGGCAATTCCTATGGCAACAAACTTGAGTGTTAGCATGAGAAGTGGGCAGTCAAGTTTTAATTTAGAAAGTGCCAATAAGAACACCGCATTTTTCCATTATTAATTTAAATACAATCAATCTTACTTCACAAAATATATTTATGTTTTAGAACTTTCTAGCAGGAAACTTAGCAATGCCTTCCCCTCTGTACTCTACACATATACCTACATTTCTCCTTCAATCATAAAAAGCTACCTCATTCCACCATAGCTACCGTCTTAATTGTTAATGAAGTTAGAGAAAACACCAGAGGCCAGGCGCGGTGGTTCACGCCTGTAATCCCAGCACTTTGGTAGGCCCAGGCAGGCGGATCACGAGGTCAGGAGATTGAGACCATCCTGGATATCACGGTGAAACCCTGTCTCTACTAAAAATACAAAAAAATAGCCGGGCGTGGTGGCAGGCGCCTGTAGTCCCAGCTACTTGGGAGGCTGAGGCAGGAGAATGGCGTGAACGCGGGAGGCGGAATCTTGCAGTGAGCCGAGATCGTGCCACTGCACTCCAGTCTCTGGGCGACAGAGCGAGACTCTGTCTCAGAAAAAAAAAAAAAAAAAAAAAAAGAGAAAACACCAGAATGTGATGCCAGGTATTTGGATCTAAGAGCTAAAGAATGAAATATTTAAAACTTAAATGCATCTTTATAACCGACTTTTAGAAAAATTTATTTTTGGCTGGGCGTGGTGGCTCACGACAATAATCCCAGCACTCTGGGAGGCCGAGGTGGGAGGATCATTTGAGGTCAGGAGTTTGAGACCAGCCTGGCCAACACAGCGAAACCCTGTCTCTACTAAAAATATAAAAATTAGCCGGGCTTGGTGGCAGGCGCCTGTAGCCCCAGCTAGTCCGGAGGCTGAGGCATGAGAATCACTTGAACCCAGGAGGCAGAGGTTGCAATGAGCCAAGATCATGCTACTGTATTCCAGCCTGGGTGACAGAGCGAGACTCCGTCTAAAAAAAATACGAAAAACAAAAACAAAAACAAAAAAACTTATTTTTGTGATTTTACAAAAACCAAGTATGTGTTATATCACAACAAATGAAGGTTCCACAACTAGAAAATTGCTGAAAATATTTAAAGATATTGTGATTTATAGTAAAGCAAATGTATTCCTTATGTATAAAAATTAAATGAAAAAAATCACAGAGCAACTTTGCCAATCACTAAATTTAAGAACAAGAAAGTCATAGTGGCTCAGATTAAAAATCTGACAGGCCACAGTGGCTTGTTCCTGTAATCCCAGCACCTTGGAAGGCCAAGGTAGGTGGATTGCTTGAGCCTGGGAGTTGAAGCCCAGCCTAGGCAACATGGCGGAACCCCATCTCTACTGAAAATACAAAGATTAACTGGGCATGATGGCGAGTACCTGTAGGCCCAGCTACTTGGGAAGCTGAGGTGGAAGGATCACCTGAGTCTAGAAGGTCGAGGCTGCAGTGAGCCATGATCAAACCACTGCAGTCCAGTCTGGATGACAGACTGAGACCCTGTCTCAAAAAAAAAAAAAAAGTCTATGTCCCAAACATTCTGTGTTATTATTCTCATTTTACAGATAATAAGAGTAAGGCTTATACTCTTACTATAAAATACTAAGAGTAAGGCTTAGCAAGGGAAAGAAAATGTCCAAGATTCCACAGTATGCAAGTGGAAGAACTGGGATTCAAATTCAGATTGATTATATGTCAAAGTCTGTTCGTTCAACAAATATCTCAGTGTCTTCTAGCTGCCAGACATGGTTCTAGGGACCTTGGGATATATCAGGGAATAAAACAGAAGATCCCTGCACTCTGGGTGATTACATTCATTAGATGACAATTTCTCTATATTCTCTCCTGCTACCTACATCCACAAACAAAGAAAAATTTACTTTCCCAAAATTAACTCTTCTACTTATGTTCTTGATTTTTATCAGCTCAAGTCTCCTTTAAAACATAGAATACTCAATTATTGCCTCTTCCACTGTTCCACTGACCCCATCTAACTATATTAAATATACACAAGTATTATCTTTTTTTTTTTTTTTGAGATTGAGTCTCGCTCTGTCACCCAGGCTGGAGTGCAGTGGCGTGATCTTGGCTTACTGCAACCTCCGCCTTCCGGGTTCAAGCAATTTTTCTGCCTCAGCCTCCCGAGTAGCTGCAATTACAGGCACCCACCACACGCCTGGCTAATTTTTATATTTTTAGTAGAGACGGGGTTTCGCCAAGTTGGCCAGGCTGGTCTCAAACTCCTGACCTCAGGTAATCTGCCCACCTTGGCCTCCCAAAATGCTGGGATTACAGGCGTGAGCCACTGCGCCCAGCCAAAAAAAAAATGAAATTTTAGAGTCCCTGGTAGGCCAGAACTTTATTGGACCCACCTAGGATGCTCTTTCCAAGGAACAATGGGACTTAAAAAAAAAAATGTAAAGGTATATTAATTCATTGTCCTATCTAGAATGAAAGTTTTCCATTCTAAATTACCACAGCCATCACAAACTCCCTACATTTCTATCACAGACAGACCACCCCCACGGTTTTGCCCTTTAGTGAATCAGTAAACTAATTTTTTTACTGGTTTGGTTCTCTTGTCTGGCAAGTAAACTCAGTTTGCCTTCAAAGGGGGAGGGGAAATAGATAAATCAATGAAACAAAACAGGAAGTCCAGAAATAGCCCAGTATAGGTAAGAATTCAGGATACAAAAAGGTAGCATTTTGAAACAGGGAAAATGATTCAGTCAAAATGACATTGAATCAACTGGCCAACTGTTTGGGGGGAAAATCAATTATATCTCTACCTATGTCTTACTTCAAAATAAGTTTCACATGGAATAAATATTACATGAAAAAGAAAACATACGCATGTAAGGCAGAGTTTCATTCTGATGTAAAGTCTGCTATTAAGAGAAAATGTGTGTAAGTATATAACCATGGTGTGGAGAATGATGCATAAGCATGATACAATGGGTGGAAATAAAATTGAATAGACTAATAGATTTAACTATATTAAAATTAAAAGTTTTCTAACTTCAAAATAAAATTAAAGAGCAAATAGAAAACTTACCAAAATATTTGTAATAATTATGACAGGTAAAGGTTTAGGATCCTTAATATATAAAGAGCCCTTACAGGCAAAAAGAAATAACTTAATAGAAAAATGAACAAAGGATATGAAACCCATTAGTAAAAAAAGAAACAATTCAAATATTTAGCAAAAGGATATAAAATAAATATCTAAACAATTAACTACTATGCTGCCATTAACAATGATGTTGTACAAACATATTTTATTCCCATGGAAAGTTTTTTTATTTTTGTTTTGAGATAGACAGCTCTGTTGCCCAGGCTGGAATGCAGTGGCACAATCTCAGCTCATTGCAACCTGCACCTCCAAGGTTCAAGTGATTTTCCTTTCTCAGTCTCCCAAGTAGCTGGGATTACAGACATGTGCCACCATACATGGCTAATTTTTGTATTTTTAGTAGAGACAGGCTTTCGCTATGTTGGCCAGGCTGGTCTCAAATTCCTGGCCTCAAGTGATCTGCCCATCTTGGCCTCCCAAAGTGCTGGGATTACAGTGATGAGCCACCACACACAGCCTCTCTAAAGATATAACAAATTTTTATTACTAGTCAGCAGTTATTTCTGGATTGATTGGTGTTTTTCATTTTCATTTTTAGTTTTTCTGATTTGATTTTTCTGTAATGAGCATACAGTATTATTATTTATTTATTTATTTATTTATTTTTGAGATGGAGTCTCACTCTGTCGCCCAGGCTGGAGTGCAGTGGCGTGATCTACGCTCACTGCAACCTCTGCCTCTTGGGTTCAAGCAATTCTCTGCCTCAGCTTCCTGAATAGCTGGGATTGCAGGCGCCTGCCACTACGCCTGACTAATTTTTTTTTTTCTTTTTGTATTTTTAGTAGAAACGGGGTTTCACCATCTTGGCCAGGTTGGTATTGAACTCCTGACTTCATGATTCACCCGCCTTGGCCTCCCAAAGTGCTGAGATTACAGGCGTGAGCCACTGTACCCGGCCTATTATCTTTTTATTTTTATTTTTATTTTTTTTGAGATGGAGCCTCATCCTGTTGCCCAGGCTGGAGTGCAGTGGCGTGATCTCGGCTCACTGCAACCTCCGCTTCCTGGGTTCAAAGAATTCTCTTGCCTCAGCCTCCCAAGTAGCTGAGATTACAGGCACCTGCCACCACACCCAGCTGTTTTTTGTATTTTTAGTAGAGACGGGGTTTCACCATGTTAGCCAGGCTAGTCTGGAACTCCTGACCTCGTGATCTGCCTGCCTTGGCCTCCCAAAGTGCTGGGATTACAGGTGTGAGCCACTGCGCCCAGCTGAGCACATACTATTTTTAAGATAAGAATAAAACAAGGGGCCAGTCGTGGTGGCTCACACCTGTAATCCCAGCACTTTGGGAGGCCGAGGCAGGCGGATCACAAGGTCAGAAGTTCAAGACCAGCCTGACCAGCATGGAGAAACCCTGTCTCTACTAAAAATATAAAAATTAGCCAGGCATGGTGGCGTACACCTGTAATCCCAGCTACTCAAGAGGCTGAGGCAGAAGAATCTCTTGAACACGGGAGGCAGAGGTTGCAGTGAGCTGAGATCGCGCCACTGCACTCCAGCCTGGGTGACAGAGTAAGACTCCCTCTCAAAAAAAAAAAAAAAAAAAAAAGAATAAAACAAGGTTACCTGGGTTTTGTTTGTCTTAAACTGCCGCAACTCATTAATTTTTATTACAACCAGAAGACATCATTAAAACTATGGTAGGTCTGGGGAAAAATGTTTACCATACATGATGAAATAGTTTGTCTTTGGCAATATAATTACATATGAAGAATATAAACTGCAAGTAAGGATGCCCCCAAAGCAACACCATCCAAGTCTTTAAAGTATGGCTGCCTACACCTGCCTCCACACTTTTCCTTTCAGTATCACCAACACAACTGAACATTACTTTTCTTTTCCTTTATAAGTCTTTCTTTCTGTTAATGATGATGGTTATTTCATTCAGAAAAAATACAAGAAAATGACTAAAAAATTATTGCTCTAGTAAATTAATTTGATCACTGGAAGTCTAGTGGCTAGCAAAGGTCAAATGACCCTAAGCATTGATAAGAAACTTCTCTAGTCTGCAAATTGTTTGCTTTCAATGAGAAAGTTAATTGTTACCTTTCAGAGAAAGTGCCTAAGCACAGTGTCTGGTCCATAACGGGCACTTAGTATCCCCCGTTCCCCTCAAGCAGTGTGTTCATGTTTATCCAGACCTTGAAGGGCCGAGCACGGTGTCTCATGCCAGTAATCCCAGCACTTTGGGAGGCCAAGGCGGGAGGATCACTTGAGCCCTGGAGTTTGAGACCAGCCTGGGCAACATAGTGAGACCCCATCTCTATATTTTTATTTAAAAATAAATAAATAAATAAAACCTTTCAGGAGTCTTTCTTTCTTTTTTTTTTTTAGACAGAGTCTCATTCTGTCACCCAGGCTGGAGTGCAGTGGCCTGACCTTGGCTCACTGACGTTTCTGCCTCCCAGGTTCAAGTGATTCTCGTGCCTCAGCCTCCCAAGTAGCTGGGATTACAGGCGTGCGCCACCATGCCCGTCTAATTTTTTGTATTTTTAGTAAAGACGGGGTTTTGCCATGTTGGCCAGGCTGGTCTTGAACTGCTGGGCTCAAGTGATCCTCCCGCCTCGACCTCCCAAAGTGCTGGGATTACAGGCGTGAGCCACTGCGCCCAGCCAGGAGTCTTTCTAAACAGCAGCAAAATCAAACTGGCCAATATTTTTATTTACTCTTCCACCAAGGAAGACTGATCATGCCTTATCTCTACAACCTGAGAGACCTCTCTTGTACTTTCAGGCTTTGATGTTCTTTTTTTTTTTTTAAGAGACCAGGGTCTTACTATATTGCTCAGGCCAGTCTCGAACTCCTGGCCTCAATCGATCCTCCCACCTTGGCCTCCCAAAGTGCTGGAAAAACAGGTGTGAGCCACCACATCTGGCTGATTTTCTTTTTAAAAAGCCTGGGTGGGTGTCCAGTATAACAGCATCTAGGACCAAATCTCGATAAATTATCTTGAATTTAGCCACTCAAAGTTATGGCACCACCCACACATTTAACCTCCATTCCTATGCTGTTGTTTTGGTTATTTCCCAGAGCTCATGTAGGCCACCTGATCTCAATCTAACTCAGTAAAACATCCGCTCTGATGTCCGTACGCTACAGTAATAGCAATACTCGAGGCTTCTTTTCAGTTCTCTAGGAAGGTCCCTGGTTCTTATGTTAGCTCTATCCTACTCACTTTAAAAGTAAAATTCTTGGCCGGGCACGGTGGCTTGCGCCTGTAATCCCAGCACTTTGGGAGGCGGAGGCGGGCGGATCACGAGGTCTGGCTAACACGGCGAAACCCCGTCTCTACTAAAAATACAAAAAATTAGCTGGGTGTGCTGGCGGGCGCCTGTAGTACCAGCTACGCGGGAGGTTGAGGCAAGAGAATCGCTTGAACCCGGAGGACAGAGATTGCAGTGAGCTAAGATCACGCCACTCCACTCCAGCCTGGGCGATAGAGCAAGACTCCATCTCAAATAAATAAATAAGTAAATAAATAAATAAATAAATAAATAAATAAATATAAAAGTAAAATTCTCTGGGGCTTGCTATCTATGGAGTATTTATTCCCCGTCTTTCTTAGGATTTAGCTTCCCAACAAGAAGTGCATTCTCTTTGTTCTAACAAAGTAGCAAGTTTTGTTTTAGCCTGAATATTTCTTCTCTGGCTTTTGAATGACTTCAGGCTCATAAATTATCTATTAGGTAACACATTGCTTTTTATGCATATCCTCAAGGACAGTCTTCAAATTTTTATTTAGCTGTAATTTTCTTCTTCATAATAACGTGGTTGCAGCTAGGTAGGGCCCCTGTATCTTCTGGAGTCCACTCCCTACTCCATGCTTCCACACTGGGAAGTATATTCAAATGTTAAAATTCCCAAGAGGCAATCAACAAAGAAGGTTCTCTGCAACTGGTACTTATCTATTTCTTGTGTTATCTGGGTACAGTTTAAAGTTTGAAGCAAAGTAGCAGACCTAATAAAAAGCCAGTTTTGAACTGTAGTGTTTTGTGTTTTTGTTTGTCGCTTAATTTGACAAACACATTCCAAAGCTGTTGCAACAGTCTGTGCAGAACAGTGTGTTGTTCCTTAGTGTGTCTCAACATTCAGATAAAACATATATTGCATTATGTAGAGCTCAAATTTACAAAATAAGTAGGACCCAGAAAAATTTAAGGGGTTCCAAAGTTCTACATAATTTTAATTTGCCAGCATAAAAACTACTACCGTCCCTAAATTATGTTTTGTACAAGTCAAATATCGTTATGTGGACTATTGTTTTACAAATACAGATTAAGAATATGTATTAGACTAAACACATATTTTATTCTATAGGAAACACTTCTTGCATCCCTAGTCCCACAAACAGCCATAAAACTCATGGCTTCTTTCTTGGTACTCTTATTCCCCTATGTATCTCCTATAACACACTGTACCAATTTGTTTATGTGTCAATAATCCTGGGATGGGGATGGGCAAGGACAGTATCTTTGTCCTCTAAAACAATACCTGACACATTGTAGTTCTTTATTTACATATTCTGAATAAATGAGTGAATGCTTTGAAGAATCTGGGTTCCGTTTTTTGCATCTTTTTTTTTTTGACACTAGCTCTGTCATCCAGGCTGGAGTGCAGTAGCGCAATCCCGACTCACTGCAACCTCCACCTCCCGGGTTCAAGCAATTCTCGTGCCTCACCCTCCTGAGTAGCTGGGATTACAGACACGCACCACCACGCCAGGCTAACTTTCGTATTTTTAGTAGAGACGCGGTTTCACCAGTTTAGCCAGGCTGGTCTCGAACTCCTGGCCTCATGTGATCCGCCCACTTAGGCCTCTCAAAGTGCTGGGATTACAGGGGTGAGCCACCGCACCCGGCCGATGCTGACAATTCTTATGTATGATTGTGTAGCCACCGTTAGCACAGTGTCTGATACACAGTGTCTGACACACTGTGGGCCTCCAAAAATATTTTTTGAGGAATGAATTTTTAATATTCTAGGTTCATCTTAAACTCATTCAAGCATAAAATTTCACACATTTCTAAAATAGGTCTATTTTTAAATTTAGAAGTTTTTTTCATGGTGATTTTAAACTCCTTTGTATTTCTCTGGCGCTTGTGCCATTATTACTGCTATTTAAATTTTTTATTTCATTTGAAATACGTAAAAGAGTATTAACTAAGAACTGATTCATATATCAAGTGGGTAGATCACAGAGTTTAATTACCTATAAGCTGTCTGTCAGGGGTGTTACGAACTTTAATACCCATAAAGGCTTCTACCACGCTGGGATGAAAGACGTTCACGAGTAATGACTAATTATCAACAGTGCAGCCACAATTTGCAAATTTAAAAATACATCTGAAAAACCATTTCAGGCCGGGCGTGGTGCTCATGCCTGTAATCCCAGCACTTCAGGAGGCAGAGGCAGGCGGATCACTTGAGGTGAGGAGTTCGAGATCAGCCTAGCCAACATGGTGAAACTCCGTCTCTACCAAAAATATAAAAATTAGCTGGGCATGGTGGCGCTCGCCTGTAATCCCAGCTACTCAGGAGGCTGAGGCAGGAGAATCGCTTGAACTAGGAGGTGGAGGTTGCAGTGAGCTGAGATTGCACCACTGCACTCCAGCCTGGGCGACAGAGTGAGACTTTGTCTCAAAATAATAATAATAATAATAATAATAATAATAATAATAAAAATAAAATAAAATAGGCCAGTGCAGTGGCTCACGCTTATAATCCCAGCACTTTGGGAGGCCGAGGCGGGTGGATTACTTGAGGACAGGAGTTCAAGACCAGCTTGGGCAACATGGTGAAACCCTGTCTCTACTAAAAATACAAAAAATTAGCTAGGCATGGTGGCGGGTGCCTGTGATCCCAGCTACTCAGGAGGCTGAGGCAGGAGAATCACTTGAACCTGGGAGACGGAGGTTACAGTGAGCCAAGACCGTGCCACTGCACTCCAGCCTGGGCAAAAGAGCAAGCCTCCATCTCAAAATAAACAAATAAATATAAATAAAATAAAATAAAAATAAAAACACAAAATTAGCTGGGCATAGTGGCATATACCCGTAATCCCAGCTACTTGAGAGGCAGAGGCAGGAGAATCACTTGAACCCAGGAGGCAGAGGTTGCAGTGAGCCCAGATTACGCCACTGCACTCCAGCCTGGGCGACAGGTGAAACCCTGTCTCAAAAAACAAACAAAGAAACAAAAAATAACAACAAGAAAAACTCTTTAACACAGCCTTCAAAACAGTGGCCACTCTGTCTGTCATCTACTCATTAGCTTCCTATACATTCTTTTGGCTTTCTTCTCTAGCCACACTCCCCACTCCTTCCCCTGCCCCCTGGCTTTTTTTTTTTTTTTTTTTTTTTTTTTAGACAGGGTCTTGCTCTGTGGCCCAGGCTGGAGTGCAGTGGTAAGATCTTGGCTCACCGCAACCTCCGCCTCCCAGGTTCAAGCGATTCTCCTGCCTCAGCCTCCCCAGTAGCTGGGACTACAGGCATGTGCCACCATTTCTTGCTAGGTTTTTTGTTGTTGTTGTTTTGTTTTGTTTTGGTAGAGATGGGGATCTCACTATGTTGTCTAGGCTGGTCTTGAGTTTTTGGCCTGAAGCAATCCTTCTGCCTCGGCCTCCCTAAGCTCTGGGATTTCAGGAATGAGCCATCAAGCCCGGCCAACGACAACATTTTTACTAGAATATATCAATGTCACTTTTAACTGCTACTATAAAATCACAACAAAAATAGCAGATAGCAATTTTTGATTGCTTAGTATGTGCTAGGCACTGTGTCAAGGGTAATGCATACAATATCTCATTTAATCCTCTGAGTATCCTTTGAAGTAGCTATTACTAAGCACATTTTACTCAGAAAAAAATGAAGGCTTAGAGATGTCGTGCCAAAGTCATACAACTATTAAGTGATAGAGACAGTATAGCCAATATTCAATCCAGGTCTATCTGACTCACTCCTGAATTCCCTCTTCATCCTTTCTTAACCACAAGTATCTGTATGCTAGGACTCACTAGGACATCATAAGTTATTTGAGATAATAGGCTGTTAGAGAAGGAGCACGGGCTTTGATGTTAGACCAGCTTTGAATCTGAGACCCAGCTAGGTCGGGCGCGGTGGCTCACGCCTGTAATCCCAGCACTTTGGGAGACCGAGGCAGGTGGATCACAAGGTCAGGAGTTTGAGACCAGCCTGGTTAACATGGTGAAACCCTGTCTCTACTAAAAATACAAAAAAATTAGCCAGGTGTGGTGGCAGGTGCCTGTAGTCCCAGCTACTCAGGAGGCTGAGGCAGGAGAATGCCATCAATCCGGGTGGTGGAGCTTTCAGTGAGCTGAGATTGTGCCACTGCACTCCAGCCTGGGTGACAGAGCGAGACTCTGTCTCAAAAAAAAAAAAAAAAAAAAATTTGAGACCCAGCTCTGGTACAGAACAGCCATTGATCTTAGATAAGTTATATAAACCTCTCCCTCCACTCCTACCCCAAAACCTTAGGTTCTATATCTATAAAATGGAAATAATATCAGCCATCTTGCAAGATTGCCATAAAAATTAGGTATAATATATATAAAGTGCTTGACACATTATATGCATTCAATAAATTGCTTTTTATCATTGTCCTATACAATGACTTTATTTTTTCAGTAATTCATATATTTGGCAATATTGTGTTTTAGATGTTCCAGGATAGTCCATTCTGTGATTCAGAAACACTGTCACCAGAGATACATTTGTCAGAGTATGTATCCTTTTTTTTGTTGTTTAGAAACTAAAATTATCTGGCCTGGCTAGTGGCTCATGCCTGTAATCCCAGCACTTTGGGAGGCCGAGGCAGGCGGATCATGAGGTCAAGAGATTGAGACCATTCTGGCTAACATGGTGAAACCCTGTCTCTACTAAAATTACAAAAACAAAATTAGCCAGGCGTGGTGGTGGGCGCCTGTAGTCCCAGCTACTTGGGAGGCTGAGACGGGAGAATGGCTTGAACCCAGGAGGCGGAGCTTGCAGTGAATCAAGTTCTCGCCACTGCACTCCAGCCTGGGCAACAGAGTGAGACTCTGTCTCAAAAAAAAAAAAAGCCACACAAAAGAAACTAAAATTATCATACATTTCTCTTAGGCAAGTGGTAAGCCTATAAAACATACCTAATAAATCCATAATTAATAACTGAATGATTATCATACAGCATAAATAAATGCATGAAGAATCCACAGGTAATCAAAAGATCTACTTTTTTTTTTTTGAGACGGAGTTTCACTCTTGTTACCCAGGCTGGAGTGCAATGGCGTGATCTCGGCTCACTGCAACCTCTGCCTCCCGGATTCAAGCGATTCTCCTGCCTCAGCCTCCCAAGTAGCTGGGATTACAAGCATGTGCCGCCATGCCCACCTAATTTTGTATTTTCAGTAGAGACGGGGTTTCACCATGTTGGTCAGGCTGGTCTTGAACTCCCGACCTCAGGTGATCCACCCGCCTCGGCCTCCCAAAGGGCTGGGATTACAGATGTAAGCCACTGCGCCTGGCCGGAAAGATCTACTTTATATGGATCAGAAAGAATAAGTAGAGTTCACCAAATTACATGAGTTTTATCTCTGATTTATTAAGTTCTGATATATAGGTACAATTTAATGTTCACAATTTAACCAAATAATGAAAAGGGAACATCACTGTCTGCACCCTTAAATGTATAGTTACTAGTCAAAAAGTTTTGGTCACCATTTATATAAGCAAAATAAGTGAGCAAATACGTTTACTAAATGATGCACAGTATATGTTCATATACACGTGGAAATTTTTAAAATTTATTTAATTGAAAAGAATAGGCCAGGTACGGTGGCTCACGCCTGTACTCTTAGCACTCTGGGAGGCCATGACAGAGTGACAGACTTGAGGCCAGGAGTTTGAGACCAGCCTGACCAACAGGGTCAGGCCGTCTCTACTAAAAATACGAAAAAAAATTAGCCAGGTTTGGTGGTGTATGCCCGTAATCCCAGCTACTTGGATGGCTGAGGCACAGAATCGCTTGAACCCAGGAGGTGGAAGTTGCAGTGAGCCGAGATTGTGCCACTGCACTCCAGCCTGAGTGACAGAGTGAGACCCTGTCTCAAAAAAAAAAAAAAAAAAAAAGTATATATAGGATATCTAGCAGCAACAAAGCTAGCAAAAAAGATGAGTTTCTGAATCTGTGATTTTGGAACTAGTCTCCTAATGCTGACTTCAACTCTGAATTAAAAAAAAAATTTCCACATGGAAGACACAAATCTAAACAATGGCTCCCTAAATAAAGAACTACTTTATGTTTAAGCAATCTAATCTTTTTCACTGTACAGTACTTGTCAATTAATTTGATTAGGAACACTCTTGGAGATCAGCTAATTAAGTTGTTGCCCAGGTGGGAATTTCAAAGCTGCAGGGAGAGGCCTTTCCCAAACCTCTTCTAATTCCCCTGGCAGCTGTCAGTCATTAATATGTAAATATGAATCAGGTTACCAACTTGTATAAGACTTGTAGGAAACAAGACATGGGAGGTCTGTGGGGAGAGAGAAAGAAAGGGCAATTGCCAGGCTAGTAAGTCTGCAGTGGACAGCAATAGGCAGTTTGGGGAGTTGCAAAAGAACATAAGTGCCTGGAAGCATAGAAGATGCAGGCCAGGCGCGGTGGCTCATGCCTGTAATCCCAGCACTTTGGGAGTTCGAGGCGGGCAGATCACCTGAGGTTGGGAGTTTGAGACCAGCCTGACCAACATGAAGAAACCCCATCTCTACGAAAAATACAAAATTAACTGGGCATAGTGGCGCATGCCTGTAATTCCAGCTACAGGGGAGGCTGAGCCAGAAGAATTGCTTGAACCTGGGAGGCAGAGGTTGTAGTGAACCGAGATCATGCCATTGCACTCCAGCCTGGGCAACAAGAGCAAAACTCCATCTCAAAAAAAAAAAAAAAAAAAAGAATGGAGGATGCAGAAAGCCACCCCAGAAAAGAGATAAAGGATTCATGGGGGGGTGGGGGGGGTGGGAGGGGCGAACTTCACCTATTTCACAATTTTTCAAAAATATCTGGAGTAATTTATACAGTTGATTCTAAACAGAATTCAAATGAGATAGTCAGGTCTTAAATGCCAAATACAGTTACAGGCAACAAAAGCTCTAAATAGCTAAGAAATACTTAAATAATTACCTTTTTTGGGCGGTGTTGGAAAGTTATAGGCTGAATTTCATATTGCTGCGAATATGTTCTATTTACTGGCTTCCTTACAGCAGTTAAAAACCAGTAACCCACAGGATTATACAGTAGTATAATCTCAACATTCTATTAAACTTGGTCATGGCCAGGCGTGGCGGCTCATGCCTATAATCCCAGCACTTTGGGAGGCCGAGGTGGGCAGATCACCTGAGGTCAGGGGCTTGAGACCAGCCTGGCCAACATGGCGAAACCCTGTCTCTACTAAAAGTACAAAAATTAGCTGGATGTGGTGGCGCGTGCCTGTAATCCCAGCTACTCGGCAGGCTGAGGCAGGAAAATCGCTTGAACCCAGGAGGCAGAGGTTGCGGTAAGCCGAGATTGCACCACTGCACTAGTAGTTGAGCCAATACTGAAGTGGTAAGGTCAGTTATTGTAATTTATAGTGAAGTGAAGGTGTATGTGTGTTTTGTAAATTTTTCTTCTTTTGAATAGAGATGTGGGGGCGGGGGTCTCACTGTGTTACCCAAGCTGGTCTTGAACTCTTGGGCTCAAGTGATCCTCATGCCTCAGTCTCCCAACATCCTAGGATTATAGGCCTGAGTCATCATACCTGGCCAGGTGTGGCATGCTTTTAATCCCTTTTATTAGAGAAGATGAAATTACTGAATGTTTAAATAAATTATTAGAGAAAAACATATTCTCCTTTCTAAGAATTCATTATATGCAATTCTAATAAATGGGCTACAATCATGTATTGAGTTCAAAATCTGAAAATGCAATATAAGATAGAGTACTTGGGGGAGGGTACATGTCCATATTTCTGTCTGTTTCAGATGTATACAGGGATGCCAGGGACAGAAAAAAAAAGCATATATTCGAATAGGTCCTGGGGAGACAAATGAGTCCATAAACCTCTCCTCAAAGAGCAAAGGCCCCTCACTGTTTTTGGTTTTTATTTTCATATATCACTGACAGAAAAACATAGGGCTTTAGAAAACCACCACCACAGACACACGATAGGGATGAAATTGCTTAACTGAGGGCTTCCAAGCATCATTTCAAGTGTGAATCTGGAATATCCTGTTGGCAATTTGAAGAAAGGTAGAAAGGTGAGCTTTACCTAATAGTGTAGCAAAGAACGACAACAGATAAAAAAAGTAGTTTTTATGGTGGTCATTCATTTATCCCCTGAAGTCAGGTAGGCTTGGATTTAAATTCTATCTCTGGCACTTCATGGCTACAACTAAACGGTGTGTGTATATCATTTAACGTCTGTGCCTATTTCCTGATCTGTAAACGGAGTTAATAATAGTGCCTACCTCAGAGTGTTGTTTTGAGGATAAAATAAAATAGGTGCCTGGCATGAGCAAATTTTATTTATTTATTTTATTGAGATGGAGTCTCGCTGTGTTGCCCAGGCTAGAGTGCAGTGGTGCAGTCTCAGGTCACTGCAACCTCCACCTTCCAGTTTCAAGGAATTCTCTGCTTCAGCCTCCCTAGTAGCCGAGACTACAGGCGCCCACCACCATGCCCAGCTAATTTTTGTATTTTTAGTAGACACGGAGTTTCACCGTGTTGGCCAGGCTGGTCTTGAACTCCTGACCTCGTGATCTACCTACCTCGGTCTCCCAAAGTGCTGGGATTACAGGCATGAGCCACCGCACCCAGCTCGCAAATTTTTTTATTAATTATTTTCCCTACCACTGTTCTTAAGTTGGAAAAGGCAGATTTTAAGGCAGATCATAAAATATGTTACAGGTGACTTGTTGATAGATATTTCTTTCTTTCTTTTTCTTGAGACAGAGTCTCACTCTGTTGTCCAGGCTGGAGTGCAGTGGCGCGATCTCAGCTTACTGCAACCTCCGCCTCCCAGGTTCAAGTGATTCTCCTGCCTCAGCCTCCTGAGTAGCTGGGATTATAGGCGCGTGCCACTGTGCCCGGCTAATTTTCGTATTTTTAGTAGAGGCGGGGTTTCACCATGTTGGCCAGGCTGGTCTCAAACTCCCGACCTCGTGATCCACCTGCCTCGGCCTCCCCAAGTGCTGGGATTACAGGCGTGAGCCACTGCCCCCGGCCATTGGTAGAAATTTCTAAAGTCAAATCTGCCTTTAGTATTGACTGTATGCCCTAAAACTGAAATTTACATCATAATACCAAAATGTTTAAATGGCTATCTTGTTATATCTCTACCTTAATATAAATTGTTTTTATCTTCCACCTGCAGATTCTTTAGAAATTTGTAGGCCTGGCGCAGTGGCTTACGCCTGTAATCCTAACATTTTGGGAGGCTGAGGCGGGAGGATCACTTGAGCCCAGGAGTTCCATACCAGCCTGGGCAACATGGTGAGACCTTGTCTCTACAAAAAAAACTTTTTTTTTTTTTTTTTTTTTTGAGACGGAGTTTTGCATTTGTTGCCCAGGCTGGGGTGCAATGGTGCGATCTTGGCTCATTGCAACCTCTGCCTCCTGGGGTCAAGCAATTCTTCTGCCTCAGCCTCCCGAGTAGCTGGGATTACAGGCATGCGCCACCACACCCAGCTAATTTTGTATTTTTCGTAGAGATGGGGTTTCTTCATGTTGGTCAGGCTGGTCTCAAACTCCTGACCTCAGGTGATCTGCCCGCCTTGGCCTCCCAAAGTGCTGGGATTACAGGTGTGAGCCACTGCACCTGGCCCTACAAAAAACTTTTGAATATTTAGCCCGGTGTGGTGTCGCACACCTGTAGTCCCAGCTACTTGGGAGGTTGAGGTGGGAGGACTGCTTGAACCTGGGAGGTTGAGGAAGCAGTAAGCCAAGATCACTCCACTGCACTCCAGCCTGGGTGACAGAGTGAAACCCTGTCTCAAAAAAAAAAAAAAAAAAAAAAAAAAGAAGAAGTTTGTAGGAAGAAATACTTCAGAAAAGAAATAGACTTACTTTTCGAGGAAAATAATATAATTTTAGCAGCTGAAAAAAAGAGTTTAGCAACTTGATTACTATATTGTTTCCATCTTCTAAGCAACAAGCAATATTTCAAGCTGGAAAAAAAATCAAAATACTTCCGGGAAACTGCCCTCTAGGTCCCCCAGATAAAACTCTTAACATTGTTCACATCCCTGGGACAGATGTTAAAATTTGCATATCCGTAATACCAGTAGAGTATTAGAAATTCCAAACTTTAAGACCAGCTATTTTCACACACAGAACTTCATCTGCCCCATCCAATCCATTTCATTCATACTACATTCAGTTTGTATTGGTTGGAGATATATTTCTTCCTCCATATGGAGAACTAAACTCCTTGGTTACTCAACTTTGTCCAAGTTCAGCACATCATGATGCTTCATTTATGTATGTTAAACGGACAACTAAGGCCGCAATATATGAAAAGATAATAAATTTATCTCTCACTTCTACAGAGTTCAAGACTCCAGCACTCTGGAGAATTATACCTAGATACTGAAAGAATTTGCCCAGTGATTTCAGAACCAGCATTAGTAGTTTCTGAGAAATTATGTTAAGAACGAGGTAGGAGCAATCAGGTTTCTAGAAAACTGTAGACTGACAACCTTCCAAATTTTCAATAGTCTAATAGTCTCTTCCACATGGTGGAAAGTTTGAATCTGAGAGCCTGCAACATTCTATCGTAGTTTATTAAGCATTGGCTTATGTGTATTTATAGAAGCACACAGTGATCATTAGAAGCCAACATCAATGGCCAGGCGCGATGGCTCACACCTGTAATCCCAGCACTTTGGGAGGCCGAGGTGGGCAGATCACCTGAGGTCAGGAGTTCAAGACCAGCCTGACCAACATGGAGAAACCCCACCTCTACTAAAAATACAAAATTAGCTGGGCATGGTGGTACATGCCTGTAATGCCGGCTACTCGGGAGGCTGAGGCAGAAGAATCGCTTGAACCCGGGAGGCAGAGGTTGTGGTGAACCGAGATCATGCCATTGCACTCCAGCCTGGGCAACAAGAGAGAAACTTTGTCTCAAAAAAAAAAAAAAAAATCAACATGGACTCTTAGAATGTCATTCAAAATGAATCCCTTTTCCTTTCTTTTGCTAAGGTTCTGGGTTGGCATACCTGAGGAATTCTATGGCGTACTGTCACTAATCACCACGGTGGAAGATGAGCTGACCACTGTGATAAGAACTATTTATAAGTATGGGATTTTAACAGTACAAAAGAAGAAAAATCTCCCAAACTGAAGCTGCAACTAGTAGGAGGGGGATCAAATTTTTGTTGTTGTTTTTGACACAGTGTCTCGCTCTGTTGCTCAGGCTGGAGTTCAGTGGCTCAATATCAGCTCACTGAAACCTGCGCCTCCTGAGTTCAAATGATTCTGGTGCCTCAGGCTCCCAAGTAGCTGGGACTATAGGTCATGTGCCACCACACCTGGCTAATTTTTGTTTTAGTAGAGACAGGATTTCACCATGTTGCACAGCCTGGTCTCAAAACCCTGGTCTCAAGCGATCCACCCGCCTTGGCCTCCCAAAGTGCTGGGATTACAGGCATGAGCCACCACGTCCAGCCAGGAGGGATCAAATTGTATCAGATTCATGAACAAGAATATTTAAGTATACATAAGGCAGAAGAATAGGAACACAGGCAGATACAAATCTGTTGTTCCTTATTAAAGTGAGTAGGCAAGCCAGAACGTTTTATTGGATGTCAGAACGAAGATGAAGAAGAGGTGGTTATCAGGAAACAAGAGTTGTCCATCAAGGAAACCAAACAAATGGCAAGGCAAAAAGCCAAGCCAGGCAGGTACAATAGCTAAAAAGTTCTGGGGATGCAAGTTGCATGAATAATGCTTTCAGATCACTGTTGTTTTCTGATGATACCTCATCAGATGATAAAGGTCCTCTTCCTGGTTTTAAAGTAACTAGGACCCTGACAATGGCAAGCTGTAATTCTAGAGCACTGTTTCTCAACCATGGCTGCCATTAGGGGTTTGTAAATATACCAATGCCAAGCGTTTCAACCCCAGGCCAATTAAATCAATCTCTGGGGTTGCAACTCAGTCCTCAGTATTTTTTAAAAACTCCCCCAGGTGAATTTAATGTAAGCGAAGGTTATGGATTATTATCCTAGAGATAAGTCTCTATAGTACACTGCTTTCAAACTTTGATGTATGTACAAATTGCTTCGGGAGTCTTGTCAAAATGCAGGTTTTAAATTAGTAGGTTTGAGTTACTAATCTCAGGCCTGAGATTCAGGATTTATAATAACCAAGAAATATTGGGAGGCTGGACCACAGACCACACTTACAGTAACAAGCGTCTAGGAGAATGCTGCAAGACCCTCTTTCTGGCCGTTTTTTGTTCAGAATCTTAGATTATATTAAGATCTACAGGTATGGTTATTAAATATGATTATGCAAAAAGGGAAATGGCAAAGTTTTATTTTAGAATTCAGATTCAAAAATATTTTCACAAGTTGAAATAAACGAGACAAAATATACTCCTTTTTTTCCTTTTTAAAAATCAATGTGATTCCAATTGTATTCCTTTTTTAAAAAAAAACAAAACTGAGTCAGGCTCTCACTGTCACCAAGGCTAGAGTGCAGTGGTACAGTCATAGCTCACTGTAACCTCAAACTCCTTGGCTCAAGCAATCTTCCTGTCTTGGCCTCCTTAGTTACTGATATTACAGGTGTGAACCACTATGCCTGGATTAAAATTTATTCCTTAATAGGGACAATTTAATATCTATCATATAAGCTAATTCCGAAAAAAAGAAGATACTAAGATATGTTATAAAGCAATAATAATTTCACAGTGTAGTAATCAGTTATAAGTAGATTAATTACATTGAATAGTTAGTAGAGAAATACATATTAAAACAAGAGAATTTGGAATATGATAAAAGCGTTTAAATGAGGGAGGATTATTCAATTAATTGAATTGAAGCCAAAGAAAAAATATTCATCTGGGGGGAAAAGTGAGATCCATATTTCATACCTTACCCTAGGATAAATTCCACATGGATCAAGGATTTAAATGCAAAACGAAACCATGAAAGTGTTAGACAAAACCATGGAAGGGATTTTTTTTCTGTTATGTCTGAATGTGGAAACCGTTTCTAAACATGATACAAAGGCAAAGAGTCATAAAAGACTGAAAAATTAACCAGAAAAAAAATTTGCATGGCAAAAACCTTTATGTGAGAAGTTTAAAAATAAAGAACAGGCCAGGCGCGGGGGCTCATGCCTGTAATCCCAGCACTTTGGGAGGCCGAGACGGGAGGATCACGAGGTCAGGAGATCGAGACCATCCTTGATAACACAGTGAAACCCCGCCTCTACTGAAAATACAAAAAAATTAGCCGGGCACGGTGGCGGGCGCCTGTAGTCCCAGCTACTCGGGAGGCTGAGGCAGGAGAATGGCGTGAACCTGGGAGGCGGAGCTTGCAGTGAGCCGAGGTCACGCCACAGCACTCTAGCCTGGGCGACAGAGCGAGACTCAGTCTCAAAAAAATAAAAATAAAAATAAAAAATAAAAATAAAGAACAAACTGGGGAGAAAACATGTCTTACTCATAGCCTAAGACGAAGAATTAATTTTTCTAATATTAAAGAGTTCCTACAAAATAGCAATTTAAAAAATATCTACAAGCTCCTTCCCCACAAAAGATCAACAAAGTATATGACCAAACTGTTTATAGAAAATGACATAAAACACCTCTCATAATAATTCCTATGGCAGTGTTTATTCTACTAAGGCATACTGATACCATGCACTTATTTATGGGTATGCTTTGTATAATCTCTAAAGCAGGCATAATTCTTATGATGCCAGGTAATTGAGCAGAGTCACAGAAAAAGAGTATTTTAAAAGGAGGGAGTCCCAGCCTGGCCAACATGGTGAAACCCCGTCTCTATCAAAAATATAAAAATTAGCTGGGCATGGTGGTGCACACCTGTAATCCCACCTCCTCAGACGCAGAGGCAGGAGAATTGCTTGATATCCACATGCAAAATAATAAAGTTGGACCCCTACCTCATACCATATGTAAAAATTTACTCAAAATGGATCAAAGACCTAAATGTAAGAGTTAAAATTGCAAGAGTATTAGAATAAAAAATAGGTATAAATCTTCATGCCTAAGTGAGGTAGCTCATGCCTATAATCCTAGCACTTCTGAGGTGGGCAGATCACTTGAGCACAGGTGTTTGAGACCAACCTCGGGAACATGGCAAAACCTCGTCTCTATTAAAAATACAAAAAATTAGCTGGTGTGGTGGCATGTACCTGTAGTCCCAGCTACTCCGGAGGTTGAGGTGGGAGGATCACCTAAGCCTGGGAAGTGGAGGCTGCCATGAGCTGAGATTGTACCACTGCACTCCAGCCTGGGAGACAGGAGTGAGAAACCGACTCAAAAACAAACAAAACAACAACAACAACAAAATCTTTGTAACTTTGGATTAGGCAATAGTTTCTAAAATATAATACCTAAAGCCTAAGCAACCATTGAAAAAATAGATAAATTGGACTTCAGAAAAAT